>NC_134402.1:271922947-272549197 GCF_038048845.1 Mixophyes fleayi
AATTTATTTGGGACTTGGTTTACAGCCATTTTAGGATTAAAAACTGCTGACAACAGATGAAAACATCAGTGGTGAGTATATTGGGGATTTTATTATTTTTAATAAAAATATGTGGTATAATGAGGGTGTTTAGTGTCTTTATTGGGGTTTAATTATTTTTATTAAATGTATGTGAGTTTAATGAGGATGTGGTGGTATATTTAACATTTTCTTTTGTGGAACTACAGGTCCCAGCCAGCCGTTGGTGTCAAGACATGTTGGCACTTGTGGTTCTCCAAGTGCCAACATGCCCTGGCTGCCTTGGGTATGCTGGTGCTTGTAGTTATACAAGTATCAGCATACACACACTGTTTATAGCACCCTGGCTGTAGTAGACTTGTAGTTTCACAAAACAAATTTCCGTCTGTTTATTTTTTCAAATTATATCAGCGTTTATTGCCCTACTCCCACTGCCCAGGGGTGTAAGAAGAGCCCTAGTGCTTTCTGCACTGCTCTGGGTGTCCCTAGAGGGGGGCGCTCATTTTTTGGCGGACCCCACTCCCTAGGGAATCCTGCCCAGCGCTGAATAGCCTGGGGTTGGTTTGTCATTATGGCAGGGGGATTCCTGCCGTGTGTGCCCCCTGCTTTAGTGTCACCAACCCTGGCTGGCTTGTCTAGTGCTGCTTATGTGAAAACCGGAGGGACGCAATTTTCACGAAACCAGCAGAAAGCTGGCAGCACTAGGGTTAATAGTGAATAGAGGAGGACCCCATGCTTTTTTTTTTTACTTTTATCTATTTTTGACAGCTGCCAGACCTCTGGCTCTATAGGTAGTGCAGTGTAACAGTCATGTGTTTACTAATCTCGCAGCTAGATAAGGACAACACAGGAGAATTAGCTAAACATGGGAGTTTTTGACATTGCAGCAAATCGTCAGAGATGACCATCGATTTTGAAGATCAGGGTAAAAATTGCAGCTTGATACATTTGATGGCTTTTGGACTAAAATCGCAAATTAACACCTGCGATTTGCCGTGATTTTAAAATGCTGAAAAAATTGGACCTTGATACATTTACCCCCTACAGTACTAGACAATTTTTTTATGCATTTTTATCACTTTTTTTACACTCTAAAAATATGGTTTATCCAGGCACAAATTTGTATACTTTAGCTAAATTTGCTCCTAATTGTAAATGAACCCTACTATGTTTACTCACAGATGTTGCTTTAAAGTATCAAAAGAATATTAATAATTATGTATTCCTAACAATCACTGCATAGGTCATGACTAGAGATGCTTGAACCATTTAATAGAAAATGATTCTCAAATCAGGTTTGTGAAAGTTACATAAAAGTTTGAAAAACAATTTAAATGATCAAATTTTTGCAAGTCTGAAGGATTTGACCATGGTTTGAGCTTGTTCGAGTGACTTGAATCTGTTCAAAAATTCTCAAAATTGTTTTGAGCATTTTTGGCTTTTGTTAAGCCTATTCAACATCTGTTGAGCGCATTTGATGTTAGTTAAACAGCAAACACACTCACTTTAAGTCTAACAAGTTCAATAAATGTGTTTGACTTCTGGTTACTATTTTAAATTCAGGTTAGAAATTTATGTTGAATCACAAATGAACCAGCACCAAATGATGAGCGAACTTTAAACAAGTTAGAGGCTGTCAAACTAGCCTGGTTTGATTGAATTTTAAACTGCTCGAAGAGTTCAAGCATCTCTAGTCATTATATAACACAGGGACATAGATATAGTTCTCAAGATTCCCAGGCTAACCACAAAATCTGCGATATGTTCCTTTTTGGGCATGGCAGGCTATTGTCTTAATGGATATTGGGCTATTCTTCTGTAAGTAAACATCTGCAAAACTTTTCTATCTAAATAGAAGTTTCCTAGTGTCCCAGCACTAGAATGGAATGGAATCCTTCTCCTAGGATTAGGATTCACCTCAAGGTCCTGCTCTGCAACACCCTGACATTTTTCTTTTATGGTGAAACTTCTCCAATCCTTTGGCAGTAAATATTACTTTTTTTTTTAGCAATGATGTGTGTATCGTACTCAAAAATGTGTAGGATACTCTTTGCCTCTTACTTTTAGGAACGATTATAAGTGGCTCCAACAGAACTGGTTAGGGTGCTGCTATCTAAGCTATATGTTACCAGCATTGAGATACTTCATATCTTTATCCTTATACTCCATTATCCCAAAGTAAATAACTGAAAATGAAACTAATAAATAAGATCTTACATCTAAGGATCTTTTGTTAAAGCACTTCTACCATATGAAGAGTGCATTGATACTAGAACTGTTGCCCTTCTTTAAGGTATGGCCTTAGATTTCTGGTTAGCCAGCAATGGAGGTGTGAGTGCTTGAAACCACAAGAATGTTGTACTTTCATCAGAACTGTAACTAGACATTTGGGCAAGCAAGAACACTTGTGCACCCCCCATCTTGGTAAGAGCAAGATAGATTCTGTAGATTCTGCCTACTGTGGGGCATGATTATCCTTCATAAGCTCTAGGCCACACTCCAATACCCTCCTTCCCTGAACCCCAACAATTCTCCACATTTTGACTTTTTGATCTTTGTGAGACTATCTCTGTGCAAGGTCACCCTTAGTGCCTGCCCTTCCCTTTGAAACACACCAGAAGTGCAGCACGAACCACTGTTAGTTACACATGGCCTCCCCTTCCCAAGCAAAGCAGCGTGAAATGGTAAAGTCTTAACAAAGTCCTGACATCGTGGGATCAGTACATTCCCTTCAAAATAGGAACAGTTGTCAGACTGTGCCGCTCTGCCCTGTTTTTGTATCTTACACTACCTGCTACTGCTGGTGTTGTAAGCTCAGTTAGATCTTGGCAGGAACCTGTAATATTGGGACAGTGTTTGGAAAACAAATAAGTACTATTCAATTTTTGGAAAGAAGAGCAATTAGTGAAAACATAAATAGGCCTCCCCCCAAATTTAAATGATTGGCATTCCCACAACTACCATACTGCCCTCAGATTTGGTACTTATAATCTTGTATTCCTGTCCCTGCTCTAAAAAAGCATTATAATAATAATGGTTATTTATATAGTGCTTTTCTCCCAATAGGACTCAACGTGCTTTACATTTGCAGATCAAAAACACATAATACAAAATAAACATATCAAGGATTAACATAGTGCAGAAGAGAAAGTTAAACATTTGTTTTAGAAAATAAAGAGGCATTAATGAATTCTTGAGTTAACTGGTAAGTCTTTAGTCTGTTTTTAAAAATGTCTAGAGTGGGGGCCTTGCGGATTATACTAGGCAGCAAGTTTCAGAGAATAGGAGCCACAAAGTTAAAGCTCTGTTTGGAAATGAATTATCATCATCATCATCATCGTCATTTATTTATATAGCGCCACTAATTCCGCAGTGCTGTACAGAGAACTCATTCACATCAAGTCCCTGCCCCAATGGAGCTTAAAGTCTAAATTCTTTAACACAAACAAACACACAGACAGACTAGGGTCAATTTGATAGCAGCCAATTAACCTACCAGTATGTTTTTGGAGTGTGGGAGGAATGCATTATATGAGTGAGGAAGATCTTCTGAGGGAATGAAATGCATGCTTTATTGTGGCTATGTCCTTCAGATGAAAGAATGAAGATTTGATCATGGCTGAAACCTGATGTTTAAATGTCAAGCTACAAGTTACACCAATATTACACACATGATTAGAGTTCTGCAACTCTGAGCCCCACATTTAAGCCAAGTTGGTTGGATCAGCCGCAATCTGTTTATTTAACGTTAAGCTCCTATCATAAGAACCCCTGTTTTATCAGGATTTAATCTCATCCTTTCCTGGAGCTTATCTAAACAGCATTTTATGATTGATATTGAGTTCTTAGTATCCTGAGCAAACAACGGATACAGTTGCATATTGTGTGCATAGGAGTGGTATTCCAGACCATGACATCTGAATATTTTACCCAGTGGTTGCCTATATACAGCAAAAAGCATGGAAAAAAGGGTAGAGTCCTGTGGCATGTCTCATAACTGAGGCACTGGTGAAGAAGAGTACACTCCTGAAGACCTCTCCGTTACCTGCCAATGAGGAATTATTTGAACCAGCTAAGGACTGTGCCATCCAGTCCACAGAAATGTTTCCGGTGCTCTAATAGAATGCCATGGTTCATGGCATCAAAAACTGCAAAAAGGTACAGGAAAATTAAAATTGAACAGTCACCTCTATGCCATGCTATTAAAAGATCATTAAGAAAATGTATAAGGGATGTTTTAGTACTATTTGTCTGCATTATCATGGGTTAACAGATGGGTTTTCAGTTGGTTTGCAACAACTGTCTCAATAACATTCACTTAAAATTAAAGGTTTTATACTGGTCTGTAGTTAATCATACAGTCTGTGTCTAAGGAAGTTTTTCTTTAGAAGATGTCTCACTACTACTTCCTTTAGTGCTGCCGTAAAAATGTCTGTCTGCAGATAGTATTATTCTATTTTGGCATACTGAGCCAATTACATCCATGCAGGATATTAGAAGGTTTGTTGGGGCTTGATCAAATGTGTTGTGATTTCAAAAATTAATTCTACATTCAGAGGGTCAAAGCTAGTCCAAGAGGCTAGATATGCCACATTCACAAACTTGGACCCTTGGCACTCATTTCATGGCACTGTTGGATTCCAGTGCTGGATGATCCCTTATCAGCAAACTCATTGTACCTTGACCGGGAGAGGGTTACATCGGGCTGTGGTAATGATGGTCTGCAAAGCCTTTCCACTGTATGGAAAAGCTAAGTTGTCATCTGCCATTGTCTTTCAAGTCTGTGACTCCTCTTTTTCAGCTCTACAACTTTTACAAACTCAGGGATTCTGATGGATCCTTGTGGCCTGCTTAGATTAACACTACCCTACTGGGAGGCATGGAGTCTAATGTAGCAGAAGGTGTTTCCCAGGGATCTCCGCAAGGATGTATGGACTTTGCAGTTTCTGCCCTGCAGGTTGCTGTTCTCTGGATGGGTGCCAAGCGAGGCCAGTTGGAGAACACAGGAGTCAAGTTAGTATGGTGTAAAGGAAAAGGATGTGATCTTTGGGCTAGAGCAGAGTTGGAGCCAGGTGAGGCTGGGAAGCCTGAGAGCTGGATGTCAGATGGCAGAAGTAAACTGTAGGAGGGAATATCCAGAAGTCCAGTTAGAGCTGGGAGGCCTATCAGCTAGAGATCAGATGGAGCAATAGTCTGCAGGCATGGAATCGAATAGAGGTCCAGGTAAGACTGGCATCTTTGGAGCTGAATCAGAAGTGGAGTAATGGTCTGCAGCAATAGGAGTGAAATGAGAGCCAGGTAAGCTGGGAAGCTTTGGGGCTGAATCACAGGTGATGTAACGATCTGCAGGAACAGGAACAAACTGAGATCTAGGTAAGCTGGGAAGCTTTGGGGCTTGATCATAGGTGGTGCAGTAATCTGCAGGCAGATGAGCAGCCTGAGGTCCAAATAAGCTGGAAAGATTTGGAGCTGGATCACAGGTAGTGTAATAGTCTGTAGGCACAGAAACGAACTGCGGTCCTGGTAAGCTGGGAAGCTTTGGAGCTGGATAACAGGTGGTGTAATGGTCTGTAGGCACAAAAGCTGGATGGATCAGATGAGGTGCAATAGTCCGTAGACACAGAATCTAGATTACAGAAGGTGCAATAGTCTGCAGGAACTGGAGCTAGATCACAGGAGGTGAATTAGACTGCAGGCACAGGAGCTGGATCACACGAGGTGCAATAGTCTGCAAGCACAGGATGAAGGGAACCAAAGGGAACCACATCTGTACAGGCTGAGAGACTTAAAGAACTGGCACCCTAGACAAGATCCAGGTGCCTCAAATAGTTTAATAGACATTTAAGCCTTACCAATGACTGGGTAGAGAAGGAGATAAAGAATGGGATTGCACAGGCACAGACACAAAACCAATATGGCAGCCACCATGAGTTAGCTGCGGCACTCAGCATTGAAGAGGAGACCGATGGGGGCACAGAGGTAAGTGCATAAGATTCCAGTCGGGTGATCTGTGGTTCCAATGTGTGACAACGATATTGCTGTCACTCCAAGGTACTTGTCAGTGTGGTACGTAGGGTTATATATAAGAACAGGAATTATTGTGTTCATTGCAGCCATCACATACTAATTATAATAATGGACAAGAGAAAAAAGGTCCACAGAGGCTCCCATTAAATCAAATAGATACATATTTTCTGTAAGAGCCTGGTAAGTAACACTATACATTGGACAATGCCTGGTCACCTTGTTTAAAGTTCTATATTGAGACATTACAATTGAGAACTAATTGGGGTGGTGGTCTGACCAAGTAACTGAGTTTAGTGTTAGGTCAGAGACTTTTAATCCACTCTGGAAAACAAGATCAAATGTTTGACCACTTTTATGCATATCAGAGGGAAGTGTGAGTCCAAGAGCATTCATTGTGCAGAGGACGTCTTGACCAAGGTGTGAGAGTTTATCATTGACCCATGAATTGAAATCCCCTATGATAAACCACCTTTGATGATCCAGAACTAGATCAACAACAATTTCTTGAAGAAATATCTTCGCATCTTCAGGGACCTGCAGATGACAAGGATTCTGGAACCCAAACCCGGCAAACTTTGTGCAGCAATACACTCAAATTAACGAGTAATTCCCTCTGGGTAGGTCTTAAGTTTAAGTGTGTTTTTAAAACATATTGGCATTCCACATTCCCTGTGGTTATGTTTTAAGCAGTGGATCACAGAGTAATTGGTTGGAACAGCCACTTCCAAGATAGGGTCTGTGTCTCATCTAACCAGGTCTCAGTAGTGCATGCAAGATCTAATTATTCAATAAGGCCATCAATTGTACCAGTCTTATTTTTGATAGAGCTGGCATTACAGATGACAGACCTTATAGGATGTACCAGAAGGACGAAGATAGTTTTCTGTATATCAATAAAGTCTCTTGTGATGGGGGTCTTACATGGAGCATTCACAGTTCTGTTGCTACCAATACTAGACTTTTGGACATCATTCCTCTCTCCTCTTTGAAACTGGAGGGTAAGGGACTTAGAGGGGTATAGATTACAGTGGCTTTTCAGCCTGCCCTTCTTCCATGGCTTCCCTGGTGTTTTTTAAATCCTGATGGATTGAATAATGTTGTGGAAATACATTGTGTTACCAAAGTGTAAATGTGGTTGAGATCAGATTATTTGATTGGGATGGTATAATTGTTCCATCAAGTCTGTCAAAAATTCTACTTCGATAATGCGCAGAATCTGATTTATATAGGTTTTGGCTGTGAACATTTTTTTCTATTATATTCTCTTTTCTATAAGGATACCTTTTAAACCAAGGAGCATATACATGCCAGAATGTGTTTTCTATGCTATTGTTGACTGAAGGTCATAAAATGAGTCCAAAACAAAGCAGAGTTGGGTAAAGGTGTTAAAGTCTATTCTTATGGGGGAGGTGTGAGAATCCATGAACTGAGAATCCTTTGAAGTGAAAATTCCTCACAGGGTAATGAGAACTTAGAATTAGCTAGAGTCCTGAGTTTTTAAATGTACAGTATCCTTCATCCAGATATACAGAAAATGGAAATACTGTATATTAGTTTATTAATGCAAGAAAGGATGGTTATTTGCTGGACATAGAACTGAGCTGAATATTGTATTTAGGGAGATGTTGGGTGAAATCAGAGATGGTTTGTTTTCTATAGTGTATTGCTTTGTGGTATTCAATGCAGAGGACATGCAGATCTGGGAGTGGGAGAGGTTTCAATCTAATGTGTATCTCAGTGCAGGAATGCTATCTGTTCATTTTGGAATTATGTCAACATGGGGGGCCTGATTCATTAAGGCAGGTAAACAACATGGTTTTACCAAGTTTCAAAAATACTCATTTTTTTGTGCTTTTCTTTCCTTAAAGAATCAGGCATGGAGTAATTACGTAATAAATTGTGTTCAATTAAGGTTACTTTGTAGAAACGTTCAGGTGCATATAAAAGGTGAAACAGACATCTTGATCAGGCTTAGGCTGATTTTTCTTATGACTGGGCTCTCCAAAATGTAACCATCGAATAACTTTAATTTCTGTTCAATGAACACATAAAAATCTCTTCCGTTATGATATTCTCATGAAAAAGCAGAATACAGTAATCAAGTGATGTGAAAGAATAATAACATGGATAAGGATTTTAGTGGTGGATTTTGCCCAAAAATAATGCTATTTGGCACTTTTATTAAGAAAGAAAAATAGTATTTTGGCAACAATAGAGTCAAATGTAACCGCTAGTGACCCATAATAAGACCTGCCAGAGCAAAAGAGATCTCCTGCGTGGGCTGCCTGCTACATCAGGGGATGTGCCAAATTACTAGGTCCAACAAGTTGAGGTAAGTAAAATTTTATTTTATTTTAGGTCACACTAAAAATGTTGTATTAGGTGGACTGACCCTTTATGAACAGGTGATGGGATAGATTTAGATGAACATATCAAATATTTAAGCTTGGGCTTGTCCAAATTCATTTTAAGATTGGGTTGGTCATCCCTGTGGAAACAGTCAAAAGACAGTTTAATATATTTTATTGATACTGCTTAGTCATTTTTGGTGCAGAATACTTTAAAGTGCCATCTACATGTAAATGACTGTCAAAACTAAATGTCTATCAGAAAACATTACGTTAGAAATACTGTGCCAGCACAAGTTAGCGCTACCCACATTGAGGGTGCGGAGTCTAACAGGATGCCAGTCTTCACCAGTGACCACCACAAGGAGGCATGGTTTTGGCTGTGCGCAGCATACAGGTCATGGCCCCCGGGGTGGGTCTTGAGCATGGTCCATGTGCAGGGTAGAGATGACACAAGCTTTTCGTTAGCGAGTGATAATAGTACACGATATGGAACTTCAGGAATATATTTGCAAGGGGATTATAGCACAGGGTAGGAGTCAGCAGGAACAAATAGAACCAGACATCACTCTTCAGAACACTTGTACCAGGAATGTAGCAGCAATTGGTCAAATGCAGCAGTGGCTATAGCTCTTCCAGAACACTTGTATCCGAAAATAGTAGTGATTGAATATGATACAGCTGTGAATATAAATCTATAGGAACAGTTGTACTAATGTAGTGGCAATGGGATAATGGAGCACTGGACATAACGCTGTAGAAACACTAGTACCAGAAATGTAGCAATATATCACAACAATAGCGGTCAAGGAAGCAAGGCATTTATCAGAGATAAATATTTTGGCACTGCCACAGTGCACAGATACAGTTTTATTAGATACAGTGACCTGAAGACGAGACGGGGAGGAGGCCTGCTCATTCATTGACAAAGTCTTTAAAGGTGAATGCACTTCCAACATGAGAGCAGAGTGGACGCTGCCGGAGAGAGAGACTCAGCGGTGCTGCAAAACCAAATAAGAATAACACACTGGACCCAGGAGAGTCCAACGTGTAACAATGTTCAAATAAGTTCACCTACAAAAGAGTAGAGGAACTATTATGGAGCCTTTGGATACAATCACAGACAAGGAATAAGTGAAGAGAAAGTATTGGACAAAGCAACAGTGACAGAGTGACTAAACAAATTTGAAGAAATCCATGCAGCTTCACCATTTCAAATAGCCTGTGAGTGACTAATTTTAGAAAGTAGAGAGTGGTCAACAGAAGCAGGGAGATAAAGGAGGATTGGAATAAAAGATATAACTGAATTTAGCAACCTGAAAGAAAAGTGCAACTAAGCACAGGCCAATTTGATTAAGTTCCGTGAAGGCAGGGTAAAACCATCCAAGTGTCATGGGATTTGAGATAATCAATTAGTTTGGTCAAAGCAAGTATTTCCAACATTGGAAGTAGCGGATAGACTAGAAACAAATTAGAATCTGGACTTCAAAAATTATTCACGGTCATTCTTTTTGAAAAATAGTTATTGCCTAGGTGTACTTAAAGAGAGAGAGGAAATCAGTTCAGAGATAGAGGCTTAAACAAGTGAGAAGTAGTGGGGAGGAGTAGAGAGGTTCAGACACTTCTGACTCAGGAGCTGGAGAGAGTGAGATAAATGTGATTATAGATGGTTTTGGCAGATGAAGAAAGTATATTTGAAGGTAGTATTGTAATCTCTATTATGTGCATTTATATTCATTCTTAAATAGTCAACACAATTCTGTGGTAAATGGAAATGAATAGCAAGTCATTAAACAAATAACAAGTATTTATCAACTTGATGAAGCACAATATGTTATGAAACATGTTGGTTTATGTATTGTATGGAGCAAGTGCCCGGCTGTGCAAATGCTTTTAAAGTGAATTTTATTACATTTAAGTTTAATGAATTATAGAATAATTTTTTACTTCCATGGGAAACGTTAAAGTCTAGTAACTGGAAACTGATTTTACATAGATAACAAGAGTGTATAGTGTGTTGCATCATATATCAAATTGACATCAAATACTTCACCAGCAGCAGCATAATTGACACCATATATTTAATAAAACGTGAAATATTTTGATGAAAGGAAAATTTCACTTTATATTTATTTAAAAAATTACTTTAAATCTTTCCCTGTATCTGACACTTTGGGTTCCATTTCTCCGACCCCTTTCCTCTACACCAAGGGGAATCCCTGATCATTTTTTAAAAAATATTTATTATAAAGTGGACTTATCCTTTAAGTTTTAAATACTATTTATTTTTATAGACATCAGTGCAATTCATTTATTGTATAAAAATATGTAAGATGCAGATGTCTATGTCATTTGGTAGGAAGACAAAGACAATTACAAATATACAAAGTACATTTAAGGAGTATCACTTAATTCAGTGAATTCTTTCCATGTGCCATCATCGGTACTCCTTATAACACATCTGGAAAGTATGATGCATATGATACATAACAGTTTTATTCATTCATTGCAGGAGAGGCACAACGGGGATGTGTGATAATGTTTCCACCAAACCCAATCTACCAGAGCCTCTGACGAAAAAAAATGTCTATTTCCGTTCTTACTGATGTGTAGAATGTATAAATGGGAATCCTAATTCAAACAACTGAAGAATGTTAATGGAAAATACAGTAAAATATTATGAATGGAAGTATCTAAATTAATATTATTAACTGTGATGTTAGTGTTCTTTGCTGTAAAATGTGGGGGTCTATTTATCAAATAACTCAAAGTTAGCCCATAAAGTATAAGGGTTTTATCATAAGCTACGATGAGCCAAAAATCTGGAGAAATCTTTTAGAAAGAGAATGGCAATTGCAGCTCTTCTTTTAATTTATGAAGGGGTTAAAGCAGGAGAAATCATAGATTTCTTCTACCTTGTCCTGTTTACCATTGGTCACTACAGTCCCCAAACACGTTTAAGTGCCCAATTTAACAACCTTCACTTTTCACTGCCAGCCTTAAAAAACGAACGTTATCTCAAGACGGCGTTGGCTTACCATTTTAGCGGAGTCTTATGGACACCACCGGTGTCGGAGTTGTCTTTCTGTACCCAATGCCGAGGTCCCATTGCACTGCACAGTAGTCACTCGGGTCAAATCCTCAGTCTTAAGCTGGGTACACACTACAGAAATTTCGACCAACTTTTTATGCCGAGCGATTTTACATGCGATCGATGTTCCGATCGCTCGGTCCATGGACTGCATACAAACTAGCCTTGTTTAGGACGAGAAAGGGAAGAGTAGACATCCCGTTAGCGACTTTTTACAGCCATGTTGTCGTGAACAATGATTTCAATTTCGTACACACTGCACATTTTCGGGAAATGTACGAGATACCAAAGACATTAGCACTATAGTTAACTCCCAAAACAGCTTAAAAACAGAAGGCTACACTGTCCCTTCATTCATTCCCATTTGTAAACCTGCAATGGCTACAGAAATAGAACAAGCAACTGCACTTCTCCTGCTTGCTGTGGCAAGAAGACTGCTGGTACGGAACCAAAGAGAAAAAAGGAGAAAGAATAGATCTTGTTGGAGCAAAGAGTGGTTCAAGAGGAGAGACACGTTCTCTCATATGCCCCTGCTAAAGGAGATACGGGACAACAACCCCGATGATTTCAAGAATTTTCTTTGTATGAATGATTCAACTTTTCAGGAACTGCTCCAACTTTTAACCCCTCTCATCCAGAGGGAGAACACCCATTTAAGGAGACCCATACCGCCAGAGCAAAGACTGGTGGCAACACTACGATTTTTGGCAACAGGGAGAACACTGGCAGATCTTAAATACAGTAAGGCTATTTCACCTCAAGCTCTTGGCATTATAATATCTGACACCTGTGATGCTATCATTGAAGTTCTCAGTGACCAGTATATGAAGGTTGGTGAAAAGCAATAGTATTTATTGTAAAAATAGCGTTTTATATATTAACATATTTAACATTGTAAAAATACATTTAACTTGGAATGTCCAAATCATAAATTGTTAGGACCAGAGCAATAGTTTATAATTGTTGGTAGAGCAAAATTTCGCTTGTGTCCATATGAGATGTGTCCCCAACGTAATGTGGCATCCTTACTGATGGTAATGGCGTGGATGTCATACAAGGTTGAGACATGCCGCTTTGTCCACCCATGTTCTGAAATGGGTATGCTTGTTTGTGTCTATGGTTAGTTGAGGAAAGACATGTGTCCGGCCACAAATCTTCAGTGGATACAATCACAGACAAGGAATAAGTGGTACAAATGACGTCGCACAGCAGCCGCTCCATTTCAGTTTGTATGCGCTTGCTACTACTTCTCATTTTGCTAGCTAATGTTGATGCGAGTAAATCAAATGTGTCCTGTTCCTTTCTTTTTGTTATCAGAGTGTTAGCGCAATCAAGCATCCTTTGTGCTAGTGCATCAGTTTCTTGTATTTCATTTACTCCGCGTATCTTTCGCTTCTGATCTTTTTTTGCTGGTGTATCAGCTTGGGTCACATCTTGCCTGGCAGCAGTTAGCTGGCTTTTACGTGGAGTGGGATTAATTGTTGTAGCATCCTGGTCTTCAACTTCCAGCAAGAGCCCATCAGACAGTAGTGCAGGATGAAAAAGAGCAAACGAATGAGGAAATGCAATTGCATGCATGTTCAAATGTAAACTATTTACACATCTCTATGTTTCAGTTTCCATCGACAGAAGCAGACTGGAAAGTGATAGCGGAAGACTTTGAGAGACTATGGAATTTCCCAAATTGCGGTGGTGCTATAGATGGCAAATATGTCCGAATCATGCCACCATCAAACAGTGGATCTTTCTGCTACAACTACAAAGGTTTTTTTTAGCATTATTTTAATGGCCATAGTGGATGCGAACTATGAATTCCTATTTGTGGACATTGGAAAAAATGGAAGAGTCTCAGATGGTGGTGCATTGGAGCATACTACCTTCCATAAAAAACTACAAACCAATGCCCTAAACCTTCCATCACGGAGTAGCACAAAATATGGATTAAACTTTGTGTTTGTGGCAGATGACGCCTTTGCATTGCGCAACAATGTATTAAAACCGTACCCTCAAAGAAATCTGACCAATGAAAGGCATATATTTAATTACAGACTGTCACATGCTCGCGTGTGGTTGAAAATGCCTTTGGGATTCTAAGCAACAGGTTCCGAGTTTTTCATTCTACAATAAACCTGCGTTTGGACAAAATCGACAAAGTAGTGATGGCCTGTTGTGTTCTGCATAACTTTTTATGGCGTAAAAGCAACAGTGGACGTACCACTCAGGTCAATGTGGAAAGTAATGCCGAGGACATGGAGGTAGTGGGCTTGACACCATTAGAGTGTGGACACTCTAAAAACAGTAGTTCTGTGGCAAAATTAAATCGTGAGGCCTACCTTACGTATTTCAACGGTGATGGTGTCGTGCCATGGCAGAATGATTGCTTATGACTGTTTATATACATGTTATGCATTGTTATTGTGTTGTTGATTGTTTGAATATTAATATATCTGTTACATTACAACATCATAATGTACTGTACTTACTGTGCCGCTTGCAGGTATATCATATGCTTGCTCTACCTCTGGGGATGAACTGCTGTCTGTGTCAGGCTGCTAGTGGACTTTCATGGTGTTTCTTGGTCCCTCACAAAGTGCAACATATCAAAGTACCATAGCTTTGGCACATACACGTCTTCAGCTGCAGCTCCTGATTTTTTGGATGCCTCAACTTTATTTAATTCTTTTTTATACACAGTCCTAAGGTTCTGGATCTTGCTTTTTGCCCATTCAACAGTTGCTCCAGGGTGATATGGCAGACATGCTTTTACAAGCTCTTGCATTGCCATGTTTCTTATGATTCGGTTAGAATACTCTTTGGATTTGGCTTTCCACAAACATGGTTGAGCCCTGTAGGTCTCAATAAAATCCTTCATTAGGTCAGCATTTCTTTCGTAAGCCTTTATGATTACCTGTTTGGGTTTAATAAAAAGAAACATAAGTCCCATCTGTGCTGTAAAATACACCAATGCAAGTATACATGTATGTATCAATCAGAAATAACTTACCGTATATGTAAACAAATGTACAGCTCCGAAGAATCGTAAAATCCCTTCGTATGTAATGGTCATGAACGGGTTACAAAAAAACACTCATACACAAGGTTATTATACACGAATAGGGTTCACCCACAATTCTCCATTCTCTAAACAAACGTCCATGTCTGAGTGTATAAAATTATAGAGGAGCCTGTCTGGCGCCGAGGAACGTGAGAAGATGGAGAATAAAGAGAAGGTGTTAGTGGGGGTTGAAGCAATGGAGACAGAGACGCAGTCACAAATGGTGGCGGAAGGGCCAACAAATGTAGGAAAAGTTGCAGAGGGGGATGGAGATGCTCAAGAAGAATGTACTGCAGGTAACAGAGCAAAGTCAATGAGCCCAAGAGAGATGGAGATAATGGTAAAAGTACTGGACCAGTACGACTACGACTGTCAAAACCGAAAATACAGAAAAGTGAATAATAGAAAGGAATTGATAATGCAAAAACTACTGCGATTAATGAGTGAAAAACTTGGAAAGAAAATAAATAAATTCCAAGTCCAAAAGAGGTGGTCGGACCTTAAAAATAAAGAAGCTAGGAGACTGGAGCGAATCTGTAAAAGCATAAAAAAAAGTGAGTAGCACGTATAGTCGTGTAGTGTACCTGTATGAAGGACTTTATGTATTTCATTCTACTGTCACATGAACCAATGCAAACGTATGATTATTGTTTTGTCAGAAGCAAGAATTAACGGTGACAAGGCCACTGTAGATACCCTAGATGTAATAACACCTGTTATAAAACAAGAACAAATAAATGAACCAGAGGGACCACAACACAAAGTGATCTTGAGCTGTGTCAAGGTGAGCACATGTCAGGTGTTGGAATAAAATAAAACTTGTATTAACTTTATTACAGATATAGAAACGAAATGGTGAAACCTTTGTATTTTCTTGCTTCATAGATACCATCGTCATATCAGACGAAAGTTCGGAAGAGGAAAAAAATGTCGCCGAGCTCTACGATCATCTTAAAAAAATGAAAGCCAATATTGTGAACATTAAGAGGAAAATCAAAAACCTGGATAATACTTTTGATGACATGTATATGCTGTTTGCAACTGTTATGCCACAAACCAGTAGCACCATTTCACTGTAATACAATTTTTTTTCACGTTTCATATTGTAGTAGAGAAATTTTATATTGCTATTTTTTTTACCAGCAATAAAACTGTTGCGTTAACATTGTGTGGTTTATTCCGAGTATTTTAGACATATTATGTAATAAAGGTTAATATGACTTTAAAACTTTCATACTTTTTAAACTTTTATTAAAGGTTAAATGAGAAATGAATGCTAACATAGATGCAAAGGGTAATAACCCACGTGCTGTATACACGTGTAACGGTCTGCAGCCAGACAGGTGCAATACACATCAATACAAAACACAAGTCTGGATTCCGCACCACGTGGGACTGGGATTGACATAAAAAATTAACATACACACGCCCCCAGGTCGAGGAAGTATCGGAGGATTGTCGTGGATTGGTCGGAAGTTTATACACACTACACTGCGGAAACGAGATTGGAACGAAAATATTAAAGGGTACGACCAGCCAAATGAGGCAACAATCGTCCATTTGGGCAGACTTCCGACCATTGTGTCACTGCACACACTGACCCGACTTTTGAACGGGCGGTCATATGTCGGCTGTTTGAGCCGATTATTGGACGAAAACAATGTAGTGTGTACCCAGCTTTAGACTGCAGGTGAAGCAGGTTTTAGTTAGTTTATAAGAGGGGTGGGTTCGCCCGGGGCTCAATAATGGCTAATTAATGATGCAGAGATGCAAAATGATTTTCACTGCCGCCCACTTAACACCAATGATAAATAGATACCTGCATCCTTATGGCAGCGTTTAGAAATAATTGCCTATTTATCAGTTTTGTTTAGCCGGGAGAGAGCGCCTGAAAAGGTGCTATCACATTGAAGATGTGTCCTCCCAGTGACATCTTTAGATATCAAAGATGTCTAAAGACCTGTATCCTGATATGGCCCTGCTCTTATGTACAGAGCAGGAGTACTACCGCCATTCTGTCTATTAGCTTATTACCAGCATCACATTACCTGGCAACTGACAATGGTGCCTAGATCACAGAGTATGAGCAGTGGAGACACCGACATGTCCCTAAGGGGCCTGGGACACTTCAAGTGGACAGGATGAAGGGGAAGTGCAGGCAGCCTGCCAGGGACGGATCAGGAAGAAATCCCTCTTCATTATCGACTCTCTTCTCTGGCAGGTAAAAATAAAGATAAAGGCAGTTTAACACATCTTCAGGTGGAGTTACAATTACATGATAAGCTGCATAAAGCTAAACCTTTTACAACATGATAAACAGACTCTTCAGCTGTTCCCATAGAGATCTATGAGGACAGCGGTATTAGGCATTAATTTGGTAAACACTAGAAGAATAGATACCTGTATTCCCTATATATGATTATTATATAGTAGAGCAGTATTATAATGTACACTGTTTCTCAGTTTCATAAATACTATTCAAAGTAAGATAAGCAGCGAAAAATTAAAATAGCATCTCAAGGAATTGGAACCAAGAGCAATGCAGCTTCTGCCGATTGTCAATCTCTTTTTTGTCTTTGCAAAGGCTGTTCAAATCTTATTCCAAACAGATGTTGGTATGGTGAGATCAGCATCTGTGTGGTGCAGGTGCTAGTGAGGGAATTCTGTTTTATCCAGAGAATTTGAAATAGACACCCAAGGCATTATATAAATGCTTACAAGAGAGCAGACCTTTGAGTAATCCAGGACTGTTTAAAGAGCCAAAAATCCTTAACTATTAAATATTCAAGTATGATGTCAATTCAAAACATATACTTTACTTTGTTATAATCATCATCTATTTATATAGCGCCACTAATGCCACAGCGCTGTACAGAGAACTCACTCGCATCAGTCCCTGCCCCAATGGAACTTACAGTCTAAATTCCCTAACACACACACAGACTAGGGTCTGTCACACGCCGGTCCCATAGTCAGGTGCCGGCGCTGTGACTTTCCCTTTAAGAACCATGATTCTGCTTACTTCTGCCTAAGAGACATTACTTTCACAGGTTTTCCTTGCTACTGTGATCTGGACCTCCTCCTGAACCTCATTGGTCCTGGAGCACTATATTAACCTCCCAAGGTTATAGGCTCATTGCCTGTTCTTCGTGTTACTCTGATTGCATTTGGATCTGCCTGTATACCTCTCCTTCCGTGTGTCTGTTACCTGCTCGCTGGACTGAACTCCTTACCGCTGTTCACCTGCAAGCTGCAAACTCCTCACCGCTGTTCACCTGCAAGCTGCAAACTCCTCACTGCTGTTCATATGCAAGCTGCAAACTCCTCACTGCTGTTCACCTGCAAGCTGCAAACTCCTCACTGCTGTTCACCTGCAAGCTGCAAACTCCTTACTGCTGTTCACCTGAAAGCTGCAAACTCCTCACCGCTGTTCACCTGCAAGCTGGAACTTCTCTCCGCTATTCATCTGCACGCTGAACGAGTATCGTGAGTTGTTGCTAAACCTGTGCTTTATCTATTAGTTCAACTTTACTGCTGGCTGGTTAGATCGCTGCATCTCGCTATCAAGTTACCTGTCAACTGTAGTTCCACGTCTGACACGGGTTATCCTTATTCTGCTATCACCTGGTTACTGGACTGTTATTGTGAACTACTTGTTGTGCCGGTGGCTAGTACTTGGGCTCAAGTTGCCTGTCTCTGTTCAGTTGCTCCATACTACAGTGAACTTACCATTGCAGTTACAACGAATCCTGCTACCTGTAGCTCCACGCATGGTTCAGATACTACTCACGTCTCTGCTACTTCTAGGCAACATTCTACTGCATGTGTCAGTGTTCACCCAAGTCCATGGGTGATGTTTAACGCTTACTGTTTTACTCAATAAGAATAAGCGATTCCAGAACCACCTGCTATGTTGAGTCATCTCTACTCTCGGATCAGCTAAGTTCTATATACTACTCTGTTTGGACTGTATGCTATACCAGTGATTCACATTCATCTGCTGTGTGGTTCTCTATTGGATCCTAGTGTTCTTGTTTATCATCACTGCGTTGAACTGTATATCATCTCATCTCATGCTGTTGCCAAGGGTTACCGACTATGAAGTAACATATGTGAATTGTGTCCGCATTATTACGAATTGCAGTGTATTCATCTCTGCCAATATATATATATATATATATATATCTATTCCTGTTGTACCAACATTCAATACACTACGTTGCAGCACTACTACTTTCTCCTGTGTTATTATTGATGCTTGTAAGCCGTGAACTTATCCTGTGAATATCATTGTATTCTGCCTCCACCAACCTCGATAGTGAGGCAGGGGTTCTGCAAAAAACCTCAGAGCCGTGACAGGGTCAAGTTTGATAGCAGCCAAACAACCTACTATTATGTTTTTTGGAGTGTGGGAGGAAACTGGAGCACCCGGAGGAAACCCAAGCAGACACAGGGAGAGCATACAAACTCCACCCAAGTGCTGTGAGGAAGAAGTACTAGCCACTAAGTCACTGTGCTGCCACATCAGTACCTGCTTCCAGTCTAAATTCCCTAACACACACACACACACGCACAGACTAGGGTTAATTTTGTCAGCAGCCAATTAAGTATGCTAAGGTTAGTATGGTGGCACAATGGTTAGCATTACTGCCTTATAGTGCCAGGGTTATGAGTTTGATTCCTGACCAGGGTCCTAAACTGTGTGGAGTTTGTATTTTCTTGTGGGTTTTCTCCGGGTGATCTGGTTTTCTCCCACTCTGGATAATCATATTGGTAGGTTAATTGGCATAAAATGGATACTTTTGTACTTGGGAATTATAGGGGCAAGAAATACGGTAAGTGTGTGTATGATTTTCTTTCTCTATAATTTCTTGTTAGAATGTCCTCCAGTTCACCAGAACCTTTTACGGCAACTGTTTTTTTTACTCTGCAGTGGACATACAAGCTGAAACAAATAGTGAACTCCATTTTTTAAAATATGAGAGCTTGTTTGGGTCTTCTTAAAATCAAGAGCACTCTCACATAGAGGGGGTCATAGTTACGTGATCTCCAGGGGAAAACATGATCTGAAAGTGGAAGATAAGTAGAATGCTAAGCAGATTAGATCAAGCAGTCAGCGGTTGTTGATCATTACTCTGGAGTTCAGGGATCTAAGGTGCTAGAGCTCCAGGTGTACTCCAGGTGTGCAGTCACACATTTTACAGTACCATTCCTTTGTGCCGTGTATATGCTCACTTGGGTAAGTGTAGTCTGACATGTTTTCTAGAAGAAAAAAAAATGAGCCTTTGATATGGCACCTAAAATGAATAAAAACAAACACAATATAGCCTAGAGGTCAAGCAGCTGCAGTGAAAAAGGTGATTGCAAACACCCTATGAACAATCTGATATAGAAAAACAAATTGAAGTGCTAAAAATCCAGCCGGCTAATCATAAAAAATAAAAAATAAATGATGTATTATAGTCACGAATCACCATAAAATAATACATTTATTATTGTCATTAAACCATATTAAAAGCAATTTGAACACATAAAAATACCAGTAAAAAGAATCAAAAACAATATCAACAGTATAATCATGTATCATCATACAGTATCTATGTATATAAAGAGCAGCTCTCTATATTTTTTGAGCTCTAATAGCACTAAGAGCTGCTCTTTATATACATAGATACTGTATCTATAATCTGATTAGAGTATATTGTATCCATTTGTATTCAGGTGGACACATGTACATGATTATATTGTTGATATTGTTTTTGATGCTTTTTTCTGGTATTTTTATGTGTTCAAATTGCTTTTAATATGGTTTCATGACAATAATAAATGTATTATTTTATGGTGATTCGTGACTATAATACATGATTTATTTATTATTTTTTATGATTAGCCGGCTGGGTTTTTAGCGCTGCAATTTGTTTTAGCCTGACATGTTTACTGTATTATTTTTTTGATATCAGTAGCAATATATTTTCATGTGTGTTGTACCATTACTCATGCATATATTACATTAGTGCATGGGAAGTATCACACATGGTCACACATGCTATGTAAAATAGGAAAACATGCATATATAGTGTACATTTAGTTCTGCACAAATGCGCCAGTTTCACCACCTATCACATGCATGAGTGTACACCCACTTTCCGCTTTTGAGATCTGCCTACTGCCCAATTTAGGATTACCCCATTACTTAATCATAACCTTTCTAATTTTCTTCTAAAATACAGAGCATTTAAGGTACTAAATAAATCCATTACAATGACATCTGTATTTTGCTACATTTGCTTTTTTTTTTTTAATGTTGAAATGTCATTGATAGAACTGCATAAAATGCGTTTGTATGATGCAAGAAGCATCTCAATCAAATTATTGGTTGATACAAAATTACCAAGGCGTCCAAGGATGGGAAAAAAGCAAGGCATTTTGTGGGGGTAATTTACTTTTGCTAACCCAGAAATAGCTAAATTTTACACACATACTGTTGACACCCTCTTAACATGCTAATCCATGTATTTTATTTTCCCACAATGAGGCACATGACATTACAAAATATAATTTGTGTGGTGGGTCTGCAGTTTTGTTCCTTCGTAAATTACCCTTCTGGAGTAAATACTTCTATTGCTATTTTACTGCACACAGCACTCACAAAGATGCAAAGAATAGCATTTATGGACTCAACTAACCTCATGTGTTTGGTTTTTGAAAATTATAGGGCAATATCACACAGGCCTGAAGGTTATCTTTGGTCATGCAATGATATGGTCTACATAAATACCACTTAAATCACACCTGTTTGAAAGCACTTACTTTTAATAGTGCTCTCATTTATCCAGGTGTTTCCAGGTACTGGAACGTAACCATTATGTTTTCTTGTTTTTACAGTAATATTTATAGATCATTATTACCTCAACTGGTGACCTTCTCATCTCCAACTGATCTCAGACAGGATAACGGTTCTCTGTGCTATCCAGCTTGCCAAAGTTGCAGCGTTGTTGGCTGTAGTTTGTTTGATTTGCAAGAAACAAACTTGGTGAATGACAGAAGCATCACAGTAGAACACAGAGTCGCTCTTACTTCCATGTAACTATGGCAGAGTGTCCAGCAGCTGCTGTAGTGCAAGTAATTTATCAGCATGATATTTCCTTATCACATATTCCATCCACAACAAATTCCACACCTGCAATCACAATAAAATGTAATATTTCCATCCAATCCATTTCTATAATAATAGAATAAAAGTGAGTCCTTAACATTTTCGCCCAGTGCACAAATTATGCCTATGAAGCAACTTCCCAACCCATAGTTCAGTTTTTAAAATATGTACTCCCTTATAACTACTTTTGAGTGCAACTTTCGGAACCAGGGTTAGAGTTTTCAAATTTAAAACATTCAGTTTTCTTATTTAATACTAGTGTGATGGGTCACTTAATTAAACTGTGTGTTTGTTTTCAATACCTTTAGTCTTTAATGTTCTCCTCACGCAGTTTCATATATATATATATATATATATATATATATATATATATATTAATATATATATTAATAGGAAGTTTATTTTCCTCCAAAAGGAAAGAGTACAACCCCATTCCCTTAAATAGTTGAATACAGTTACATTTAAGATTTCCAAGCCACACTCCACTATGGGTGTTCCACATCCACCTGGCCCACTGATGCTTTAAACAACACCCCTCCCTTGCCATGGCCAGCATATCAAACTGGACATAGACCAAAAATCTGGTCTAATCCATCCTCCCAACACCACATGCTTTCCCACCTCTTCACATCCCACCCTTCAGGTACTCAATGTCAAATGTACAATATCCAATGTTATTAATGTTGTTATTTTGTTCTGCTTTTATTATTCTACAGATCTTGCAATTCCCTACAGGAGACCCTGACCAGATCACTTAGAAACCAAGTATGTCTCTTAGAATTTTATCACACAATGCTAAAGGACTAAATAGCCCCCATAAATGATCTAAAGTTTTCATGTCACTAAAATACCACAAAGGGAACCTCTTACAGGAAACACACTGCTCACCAGAGGCAGAACTACCGGTTGTGTGGCTGGTGCACAGCATTGGGACCCATGCCAACAATAGGGCCTGCTGCTGCCACCGCCAGCATCCAGTTAAAAATATATATATTTACTAATCCAGCGGCGCCCAGGACCCGCCATCCTCCTCCCTGCGTGTCGGATCTGAGGTCATCAGGTCCGGCATTGTCCGTACGAAGCAACGCAGAGAAGAGCCACAAGCATGAAGAAAGAAGACAGAATAGAAAGAGAAGAAAGAAGGCCAAGTAAAAGGTAAGTAAAAGAACAGAGGCAGTGGGGGCACAGTGTGACATAGGATGGGGGCACAGTATGATACAGAAGGGGGTTACACGGCGTGATACAGAAGGGGGCACAGTGCGATGAAGATGGGGCACATTGTGATACAGAAGTGTACCGGAGGCAGTGTGGTACAGAAGGGGGCACAGTGTGATACACAAGGGGCACATGTTATATATTTAGACTTCTTATACTTAAAATTTGAAGTAAACAAAACTAAAAGATACTTTATTTTTTTTATGCATGTGTATGTGTGTGGTGGGGGGGGGGGGGTGCATTGGGGCCAAAGCAAGTTTTGTACCTAGTTTTGCCTCTGCTTCTCACGATAGCTTCACCCAGAGTTGAAGTCTAGATTGTACCCAAACACTTATCATGGATGCAATGCCAAATAGAAAAAAGAAAAGTGGCAATCCCAATAGCCTCCCATGTAACCTTTGAGCTCCTTGAATCTCATAATGAGAAAGAAGAGAGATATCCAATACTCATCGGCAAATTAAATAACCTCATGTGTACAATAATAAACTCATGTGCCCCTAATCAAAGTCAACATCTATTTTTCAATAAAATAAGCTCTATTTTTTTCAAACGGGTAGAAGGGAGAGGTTATCATGGATGGGGACTTTAATCAGGTTATATGTTGCAAGATGACAGATTATCAACTGTGTCCATTTCTGCCAGCAAAAAAATTTAGAAGTCAGGAGTACTCGCAAATCTTTTTAAACTCCACCTTTTGTATAACACCTGGAACATAAGGGAACCTAACGCTAGAGAATATACCTTTTATTAAAATGTTTATAATTCCTACTCCAGGGCTAATATGTTTCTTCTCAGCCACAATGTCACCTTAAAATTAATAATGACTCAAATACACCCTATAGTATGCTCGGACCATACACTGATAACTACAGAAATCTCAGGTGTCGCCTCCTGATCCACTACCCCATATAGCAGATAAACAAATTACTCCTTTAGAACCCCACAACAGAAATACAAATTTGAACCCTCCTAACCAAATTTTTCCAGCTTAATGAGCTTCCAAAAACCTCCCCTATGGTAGTATGGGCATAAAAAGTGGTTATAAGGGGACACCTCAAAAGTATGGCTTCTAGACATAAAAAACATAAACTATTTAAACAAATGACTTTATCCATGCAACTATATGACCTGTAAAATCAACATAAACCGGGTGATCAACAGGGTGAGGACAGACTTGAAACTCCTTCTCTCTGAACAAACAGCCAAAATACTCAAATAGCTAAATCAATCTTTTTATGAAAAAGGAGACTTATCATAATCCTATAATAATCAGACAAGAGTTTCAATCCTAGTATTCTAAATTATATAATCTAGATCAAAACATTCAAAATAACCCTGTCCCCTACGAAGATATTGTTGATAACTTCCTCCAGAAAGCAAGACTCCCAAAATTAACTTCATTAACTGCCCAAAAGCTCAATGATGAAATCACTTTAGAAGAAATCATTCAGGTTTTTAAAAAACAGAAGAATGCCGAATCCCCGTGTATTGATGGTTTCTCTGAAGCCTATTATATAAAATGCTCAGTCTTTGTTTAATGCTGTTCTTCAGGAGGATCATTCAGCTAAATATATGCTAGAATGCTAGAATTGTGGTAGTACACAACGAGGCAAAAGATCCTCATGATTGTGTACGTTATAGCCCTATCTTATGACAACAATGATATTAAACTTTATGCAAAGATCTTAGCTAATCGCTTAAACTGAGTTCCTCCAGAAATGATCCACTAGGACCAGGTGGGGTTTGTGCCTGGGCGACAGGCCAGGGACAATACCAGGAGAGCAGATACCTAATCCAAATTATAAATAAATAAAATAATAATTTTATCTCTAGATGCCAAAAAGGCACTTGATAAAGTTTCTTGGAAATTTATGTTCCAAACTTTGAAGGCCTTAGGAATTACAAAGGAATTTCTCATGGGAATTTCAGCTCTCTATACCTCTACCACAGTGGCACGTGGGGAGTTTGACTGGGGCGGTACACCTGTCAAACAGTAATGTAGGTGTCCTAAGGCGAGCTCAGGGAGGACAGAAACCTCCCGTGGGGCAGAAGGGCAAACACTCGTTTGATCTTAATGTTCAGAGACACACAATCAGACACCATCCCTATAATTAACGGGACTAAACAGGGTTGTCCTCTGTCACCCCTGGTCTTCGCCTTGGCAATAGAACCCTTCTCTGCAATGATCAGACAATCAGAACTTATTCAAGGACTGGAGGTGAGTAACCGTCAATTTAAAATCTTCTTATTTGCAGATGACTTACTCCTGTCCCTTACTCTACTCTACCCCTGCCTTATATACTCTGATAGATGATTATGGCAAACTTTCTATCTATAAAATTAACTTTTCTCAGTCAGAAGCAATGTTGTTACATGCTCTCTCATGAGAGAGAGAGAGAGAGAGAGAGAGAGAGAGACTTTGGTTTTAGGTACATTGTCATGGGTCCACATCTTTGGAAGGGTCCCAAGTACCTGGACTTGTAGTGTTTTAAGGAATAGGGTTCTAAGTGTAGTAAATGTGTTTGATTTAATAATTTGACACAATTTTTAGGTTTTAACAAAGTAAAGGTCCACTTGTTTGGCAGTACTCATGTTTAAAATGTTTAACTTAATGTATCAAGCAAATCATGCAACTACATTACATCTATTTACATCGGTCTAAATTATTATCTGAGTCAAGCTGTATGTTGGGACCCCAACATACATACAGTTGTTTTTGCAACTGAAATTTGCTTAATTTGCTGGATTTCAGAATTATGATGCGTCTGGATTAACATATTTATTTGCAATAAACACATATATCTATATAATTTCTGTGGTATCTGGATGGTTTTATTTAGCATAAAAAAATTCAGTTATCTGTATGACGGCATGTTAATAGACTTTTATCTATAGTAAACACATGAGAATGGCATTCACACATCTCAAATTGGTTCTGATCATACTTTATTCCTTTGCAAAATTATTTGTTGACTGGTGTCAAAGTGGTACTACCCTGAGGAAAACATGTTTGTTTTGATTGTAAACCCTTTCAAAAACATAGTCCTAACAAGCATAATCCCCTCTCTCTGTCCTCTCTGACCTGATTGGTCACTGTTGTTTACTGCAAAGTTTTCACTTAAATACAATGTTAGTATTAGCGTTGAGGTGTGCGCAAAAATGAATGAGTTATTGTAGGTGGATGACCGGCCTGTGTAAGAGGGAACATATTGAGCCAGCCTACTTTTTATGGGTCAGTAACAGTGCCATTAGATATCAAACATTGTGCTGAGTTACAAACAATTTTAACTATGTAAAGCACAAATGTTTTACACAGTAATACCTCAGGTGTCAAATTGTGCTTCAGGGCACCAATGAGGATATGTGTGACAGAAACCTTCTCAAGGAAATATTATTATTATTATCATCTTCGTTTAGTTATTGAAAGTCTGTTGCATTACCAGCCACCATTAATAAAGCAGTCATTTCTATGCAGCTATCAGTGGTTTTTAATGGCTGGAACAAGGAGAGATAACAAGAGGCGGTACACCTGTCAAACCGTAAAGCAGATGACCTAAGGCGAGATCAGGGAGGACAGAAACCTCTCGTGGAGCAGAAGGGCAGGTGGAGACATGAAACGCTAACAAGTCACTGTACAAATCTTAAAACAGCTGCTGTCAACCATAACTGTCCTTCACCATTTATCTACAGAATCTCCTTCCTCTTCTGGTTATGGAAAAGGCTTTAGCTTTCGTGCTGCATGGGTAACCTTTAGTATCTTGCTTACTGCTGGAAAAAGAGTCAGGCCTTATGTTCCTCATGTTCAGTGGCAGCTGCCACCACCAAGCAGGCAGTGGAGATCACTAAAGGAGGAACTGGGATGGCAACACCAATGACAGTTGAACTCACTAAGTCCAGTAGCTGAGCTGAGATGGTATTAAGTAGACCTTCTAAACCACCACGACCTTTGTGTAAAAACACCTATACAGCACCAACTTGTAATTTCCCACTGCCTTCACAAATGTTTAACTCTTTTTAAATTTGTGATCTAAGGGGCAGCCATCACTAACTACCACCCTTATGTCAAGTTCAATAAATAATAATGTTAGGTTATTCCTAGATTCTCTTCTGGGAAAAAGACATTTATTTGCTACTTTCAATAGTGCCTAGCATTCCCATGAGCCATGATGACTTTTAAAATCTGGTTTGAGACAGTGAACTAAGTGGTCTATATATGACCCCAGAGCGGTAGCCCTCAATATGTACTGCTGCATATTGTAGCAGTACATAAAGAAGCACTGCTGCATGTCATGGAATTGCAGAGATGGCTGCTAACCGGTATTGGCACAATTGAACAGGGAGGCACGGAGTCTAACGTACCCCCGGTATTCACCAGGGAGCCCCGCAACGGGGTTTGGGCTTAGCTGCAGATGGTATGCAGGTTGCGGTTCTCCAAGACAGTCAAGGGTGTAGCGACAGTAGTAGACAGGCTTAGTCAGGCAATCCAGGTCAGAGCCAACCGAGCGGTGCTGTACACAGGGAAGATCCAGAGAGAAGTCAGGTCAAGCCAAATATTCAAACCAGCCGGGAAGCGAAGTACTAAAACGAATCACAGGAGAATAGTCACAGGAAGCCGAGTCAGAACCGAAGTACACAGGATCCGAAGTACAGAAAACGCTGGAGCAGTAGTGAACCAATACTCTGGCACTAGACAAGTGTCAGAGGCTGCTTTATATACCATTAGGTGCCTCCTGATTGGATTAGGAAGATTTTGGCGGTCAGACATGGAGACTGCAGACAGGAAGGCAGAGATAGCATCACGCTGCTAGGCAACAGGACGCGACTGCCGAGAAGGTGCAGTCGTCCGTTTCCTGCACCAAGTGCCAGTGCGGAGACGGCGCCTGACACTGCAATTTATTATGTTGGAGCTGCTCAGGGAGCCCTGGTATTCAGTCCCTCCTCTACAATGTATTTTCCCTCTTCAATGACAGCGAATGGAAAAAAATGCTATGCTAAGTACATTCCCAGTGATGGATCCAGCAAAGTCAGAAGGCTTCATCAGCCTCTTAATGAAATTGACCAGTAACGCCATCTTTTATCTGCTGCTTAATAAGTTAAGAAATGCTGCTGTCACCATAGACTTATGGGGCGGTAAGTTCCGAAAATTAGGTCACTGTTAGAGAAATCTAAGATTTATCTTTTAATAAATAGCAAAATGTGGTGAAAGAGCCGATTGCTAGCACTGACGCCAGCACTTTGGCTCTTCACCACTTCTTAAATAGACCTTTAAGACAGATAAAAAAGCATCTAAGCATTTACTTTTAGGGCCGTAACTAGGACTGTGTGATAGGGACGACCACCGAGGGCGCAAAGCTGAAAGGGGGCGCAGTTTAGCAATGTTTTAGATTCTTTTGGTTAAAATTGAGGGCTAGGGGGGTGGTATTTGTCTTTCTCGCCCCAGGCGCTAGAATTCTAACTTACGGCTCTGTTTACTTTCTAGGGGGTAAATGTATTAATCTCTGGGTTCTTCAACACCCGCGAGTTCGGCGTCTTCGGTGTTTAAATTTACAGCGGCACTGCCTTGTAAAGGGAAGTTTACTGATGTCATCATGTCCGGCATTACCAGTAAGGAGCGACGCAGAGAAGAGCTTTAAATTTAAACGCCGAAGACGCCGAACTCGCGGGTGTTGAAGAACCCGGAGATTAATACATTTACCCCTAGGTCTCTTATAACCCAGACAAAACCCAACACCCAGAAGCATCAAAAAGACATGTGCCATTCTATAATCCTTAATGATGCAACTGTAGAAACAAACCATAACATGCCACAGGTGTGTTACATGTACTGATGTAAATAACAGTAACCGATTACTGTAAGCGACAAAAAAATTTGATTCATTATAATAAAGCAATGGATTGTGGTCAGCATAGACATAAAGATAGATAACAAAATACACTAGATTCATTGGCATGCATGCAAAAGCTATCACAATTATCCTAATTGTCATACAATAAGTTGTGTGTGAAAAATAAAATAAAATAAGAAAATAAAAACTATATTCAAACCTTGCAGGTAACATTACAAATATGTTGTGTTAAAACAAGCTAACTTAAAACTTTAATTATAAAGTGACTATAAAAATGACTCACATTTTATTTTGTTACATCATGGAATCAAAATGGATTTATATGAGAATTCTTACCATAATAATAGCATATAAAAAACAAAGCAAATGTTTTTTCTAAACTAATTCTAAGTAACAAGCAAACTATGATTGATTGCATAGGTTGCATAATTGCCAGTGCCGTAATTAGACATTTTAGTGCCCTGGGCGAGACAGGGCACCATCACCCCTCATCTAAGCGGGAGTGACAATTGTCAAGTGGCCATGGCCAACTCACTGTGGGGGTGTGGCTAATGCTTTACAAGTGCTAGACCACACTGAAACCCCTTCCCTCCCCATTCTTCACATTCTGGCTTTGTAAAGATCATTATGTAATGAGTCTCCATAGAATCACAGTACATTCAATACAGCTATCACATGCTAGCTGTATAAAAAAATTAATTAGTTATTGAAATAAAACTCACTGAACAAATTAAAACATAATTGTAATGGTGCCATCTTCATCACACTGTGCCCTCCCTCACGCTTTTGCCCTCTTATCACTATCATATATATATATATATATATATATACACACACACACACACACACACACACACACACACACACACACATACAATACAGAGAGCATCCTAGTGTCCGCCATACAATACAGAGAGCATCCTAGTGTCCGCCATGCAATATAGAAAGTATCCTAGTGTCCGGCATACAATAAAGAAGAGCATCCTAATGTCCACCATACAATATAGAAAGCATCCTAGTGTCCACCATACAATACAGAGGGCATCCTAGTGACCGCAATACAATGCAGAGAGCATTTCTATGACCACCATACAATACAAAGAGCATTCCCATGACCACAATACAGACACTATCCTACTGACTCCATATAATACAGAGAGCATTTTTATGACTGCCTCACAACACCACCCTCCTCATCATGAATTAACCCCTCTTCAAAATATTTAACTCCGGTCTCATCACAAAACCCCTTTATAATCATTAACTCCGTCATTCAGTTTAATTATTAACCCCCACATAATAAATTAATTTCCTTCATCTTTATTAAACCCCCTCATTACCTCCTTCAGTCTTATCAAAAGACTGTATATATGTGTGTCCAGTGTCTGTACCAGTGCATGTGTGCCCATTTTATAAGTGCCCGGTGTCTATACCAGTATCTGTGTGCCCATTTTGTGTGAACCCAGTGTCTGTACCTGTGTGTGAGCCCAGTGTGTGTACCTGTGGTATTCTTAAAAATGACTTACCATTAGATGTCCAGAGACAGCACAGCATGGCCTCAGGGCAGAGGAAGTACCTGGATCCTGGAATGCTGGGGGCCCTATTTTGAAATAAAAAATGGGTACATGAAATTTAGAAAACTCCAACCTGCTCTGGCATTTAATCAATAGAATTCACTTTTAATAATTAGGCCTCCTTCCAGCCCCAACATTTAAATAATAGTTTTCCTATTTAATAAATAAACTTATTTCCCTCCCTCCAAGCAACCCCAGAAAAAAAGTAAATAGCATTTACATTTAATAAATATAAACATTTCTCACAACCATCCCCAGCATTAAATAATTCATACTCACATTAAATAAATAGCCCTCCTCCCCAAACACAGCCTCACAGTTAATTTATTGCCCCAAACCGCCCCAGCATTAAAGGTCCCGTCACCTTACCTTAAATTAATAGACCCCACTATTAAATTAAAAAGCCCCACCAATAAATTAAATTGCCCAACCATCACCCCACAAATAAAATAGTACCCATTAAATAATTAGCCCTCGCCTACATTCCACCATTAAATTCATAGCCTACCTCCCACCCATGTACTAAGACACCCCCCTCCCTACCCTCATATCACACATTATATTAACACCCCCATCCCCTCTCACATAATAGCAGTATGCACTCCCTCACACATAGCAGCTTACAACATACATCCTCTTCCCCTCCTCCATCATAGCAGCATGTCGCATACAGCACCCCTTCCTCTCCTCACACATAATATCAGCATACACCCCCTTCACACATAGCAGCATACAACCATATTTGCCAACTCTCCCAGGAGAGTATGGCAGCCTCCCGCATCTTTAGATCCAAAATGCAGCAATTCTCAGGGAATCGTGGCATCGGGGCCAAAATGTCGTGATTTCCATAACCTTGCCCCCAAAACGCCCACCTCCCCCAAAGCAGATCTCGGATGCCAACTTCAAAAAGTTGGCAAGTATGCATACAACATACACCCCCTCCATCATAGCAGCACATACCCCCCCTACCTTCTATATTCTTACTTCTTTTCCTAACTGTCCAGCCGTCGCTGTGTGCACCTGGCTCTTCTGTGCTGCTCTGCTCCCTAGCAGCATCATGACATCAAACGCTGCAGGGACAGAGAGCAGAGGTAGAGAAGGTAGGAGGAGCCAGGTGCCAGACACTATCTGGGATGCACTGGCGTCCAGCAGTCTGAATATGAGATCTGTCACTTGTAGTCACAGAGGCAGGTAGGTGGCGGCCGCTGCATCCCCATTTGGGCTTGCGCCCTGGGCAATGGCACCACCAGCACCTGCCTAGTTTTGGTTCTGATAATTGCATTAGCTGCAATTACATTTGTGAGTCTCTTTGGGTAAGTCTCTAACAGCTTCTGCACACTGTAATAGTGGTCCATTCATATTTGCAATATTGGCCAAGTTCCAAAGAGAAGTAATTAATTATTGTTTGTTCTGTATTTATAATTAATTACAAAAAGTCTTTAGAACTTTGTATTTTTTATTTGACATTGCAGAGTATTGTGTGTTTATCTGTGAAAAGAAATCCTGACTTCATTGATTTTATAATGTAAGAAAATAAAGTGCAAAAAATGCCAAGGAGATGACTAGATTTAATAGCCACTGTAGAATGATACATTTAAATGGATTATGCTTTGACAATACCATTAAAATAGGGTAATACAAGATTAGAGTTTCTAACAGTTGGGGAAATATATGTCTCTTTTGTTACAACAGGAAGCAAAAGAGTTAAAAACAAATTGTTGTTCTTGTCCAATAACTTTTACCATCTGTTGATGAATCATGAGGATCTGCAGCAATAACTCATACCATGGGAGGTCATAAAAACCATTACGATTGTAGTGATTGCAAGCATATTTGGCTATGTTTTTGAAAGCTGAGTCTTGTTCCTTCCACCTCCCTGTGTATAAAATCTAAACCACTATCCAGTAAGTTAATGGAAAAAGCATTTGAAAAGAAAGTCAAATAGACACAAATGATTTAGTGTGAACGTCTCTGCTTGTGTATTTTGAGGAACAGTCATGAGGCCTCCCTAGTTTTACTAATCATGTGTAGCCCAGATATGAGAAATACCTATGTTGAATGTAATGTATATGTCATAAGTCATGGTGTAGCAATGCAACACTGCACCGCATACAGTTTCATAAACGTCAGCTGTAGAGAAATAATTTATATATCTGTATTGTCATAAGATGTTTACAGAATATTTTGTATACATGGGAAATTAAAATAACACATTTAACAAAGTCAGAGAGCATATTTGTTTGACTTACATCACAGGGCAGCATTCAACAGTGAAAGTGCTGCTTTGCTTGAGACCCCACCTTTCATTAAAATTAATAAACCACATTTAAAGGTTCTATAAAGCCAGAAAAACGAAGACCTGATCAAACTCTTTCAGATATTCAAGATTCTAATAAAAATGAACAAACAAGTATTGATTTGTTATGGCAAATTAAAATAAATTTCAATGATTCAACGCATTTTTTAAGATTCGACTTCTTGAATCTTAAAACTAATTTACAATGAATAACCATTCACATACCAATGGAAAACATGCAAATTGACTGAATAACTGTTTCTACACTGTGATAGGTAGTTCAAGCACAAAAAAATGGGAAAAACATTTTTGCTCTTGTCTTTCTGTGCAACTTCATTAAAAAATAATAGGCATAAAGGCTGTAACTCAATGGGATCGATTTAAAGATATATGTGAAATTGTGATTTCTGTGTACGCAATTGTGACTTTTTGTGTTGGCTTTGTGGCTGTACATATCATTACATACTTTACATACGTGCAACTTTAAATTTAGTGCACAAATATGTTCGGTACAAAAATGCAGCAATCATCATCAAAAGCTTGCATTTCGCTACTTCCAAAAAGACATATCTTAAAGGCGGTGGCGGTCAAATTTCCGAAGGAAGAAACGCTGCTACTTATCCTGCCGATAGGGTCAACACCGTCATTTCCATTTACCTGACACTGAGGAAATGACGACAGTGTGATTACTGACAGTGACAATGCAGACAATCACAATGGCGACAATGGATCCGGCGGCTGTATAAGCAATCACACGGCAATCACACTGCTGGCACAAAACAGTGTTAAAAAAAACATGAAAACAGTAATAAAAGGTAAAACGACCCCTTCCCCTCCCAAAACACCTAACAATACAACCACCGGACCTGCAAGCCGCCAGCACACAATCAGATTTACCCAATTGTTGCCACCCTAGTGCTGGTATTAGCAAATCCAGGTGACAAAAAGCTTGAGATCCCCCTGATTTTACTAAAACCAGCACTATACTTTGCCAGCTGGAGCTGATGGCACTATAACAGGGGAATCCACAGCATGGGTCCCCCTGCCATGATGCCAACCAGCCCTAGGCTAGTCAGCACAGGACTGGATTCCATAGGGTGCATGCTCTGGCTGCCATGGGTATGCTGGTGCTTGTAGTACTACAAGCACCTGCATGCCCAGGCTGTTAATGACAGCCTGGGCTTGCTTGGACCTGTAGTGCACCAACTCAAAATAGTCTCTTTCTAACATGTATCCATTTTATTACTCTACACCCACTGCCCAGGGGTGTGGGAAGAGTCCTAGTGCTTTCAGCACAGGGCTGGGTACCCCTAGGGAATTTTTTGCAGACCCCATCTACCTAGGGAATCCGGCCCTGTGCAGACCAACCTGGGGCTGAGTGTCATTTTGGCAGGGAGACCCCCCATGAATATTGTGGGGACTGTGGTATTGTGCGGTACTTTGCCTAATGCAGGACATATGTCTGATATCTCCTGCATTAGGCTTTTGTTAAACTGCCACTATACATAAAAATGCCAATGCCTTATAGAAAAAGCTGTTTCTGCATGGTTTAAGGCTATATAAGTAAGCCCCTAAGTTTAATAAAAATATATTTTTCATTATTTAATTCATTAAAACCATTTCATATCCTATGCTCTGAACCATTAATAAACTTTGCAAGCGAAATATTAAAAAAGATTTTAATGTTTGAAAAGTGATTGGTGCTCTGTGTAGGCTGAATTAAAATGTTAACATTCCACTTGATAGCGTCTTGTCAATTTATTTTGATATTTCTTCAAATTCATCTAACCATGTGATTCCACTTGAATCTTATAATAATAAGGGCTATATTACTGGGTTCACTCAGTTATTATTTAAAACCAATTGTTGATTAAGTTGTTTATGTATGGAAGAGCATGTACTCATTTGAAATGTTTTTCTTTGTTTGAAGTATATGCATGTCTGTCACTGTTTACTGTTTTATTGACTTCTAATGAGCATGACTCACAAGTACATGTTTATCTCATTTTATTAGCGCTGATAGTGCCACTAAAATAGTTTCTTTTTTGGGAAATTGAGTTTCGTAATTCTGGCTTGCATGAGCACTGTGTGTCTCCATTTTAATGGTACAGCAATCTTGTCTGTTCCATGACTTTGATGTTTCATCCTTATCTCCTTATTGTTGAGAGCATTACGTGACAGTAAAGTTTTATCCTCTTCATCTGATAATGAGTATCACATTGTAGGTGTGTATCCCCTCTTTCTGCTGCTGATAATGCTTACTTACATTTAACTGCTGTCATCAATCCATTTCATTGTGACCAAATCAACAAACCCCATTATCATAATATGCTTTTGGTGAAAGTAGAGAATTGAATGTTACACTGCCTATCGAACCGCCAACATGGCCTAGCCAATCTATCCTATCATGTGTCTAAGTCATATCCATAATATTATTTAAAGGCAGCTTGGCTATATTTTGTATTCACATTTTATTTTCTTGTGAAGGACATTATCCTATGTCAAGTATATCGCTTCTACCAGTAGAAGAAAAGCACAGCAAGATTTTCTAATTACACATTTTTTTATTGCTATAAGAATAACTTATATTATGATAATATCTGCACATTAACGTACAGCAGTAATGTCAGACCTCACCTGTGATTGCTACTATTTAGAATCAATATTTAAAATATGCCGCTACCAATACATACTAGGTGAAAGTAAAGCATGATGTTTAAATAAACAAAACAAAATGTTGTAAGTATGTTTTGGTTTTTTTAAATACAAAACAGATAACTTCACAGTTTCATTTTTAAGGTACCTATAGTTGAAGAGCAATTAAAAGGTGTCTGCAAAGCAATAAAACAAGTGCTTTAAAATGAGTTAATCTGATAATTATATCTGCTAAGTGTTTACATTTTTAAATCGTAAAAACTTTTATTTTTAGGCTGGGTACACTCTATAGAAAATTTCTCCCGATGCGACATCTTAATCGATTTTACCAACGACAGGAAAAAAAAGTCCCGCTCAGCATGCTGATTCATGTGTACACACTATACACGTTTTACACGATTTACCTTCAGATCTGTGCTCTTCATCTGGTATAAACATTGGCTGAAAAGATCATAACTCTGCACATTCTATAGAGCTCTATGCACACTGCCTGAGTACATACACACTGCAGAATTGTAACAACATCTTTCTATCATTAGAGCACATTTTTAGTCCGGCTTAAAAATTAAATGAAATACGACGTGCTTTGAACGAAAATCGTTCATCATTGCTACATATACACTAATGTGAAATTGGGCAGAATGGTCGTTTATCGTTTGATTGGCCCGATAATCGACTGAAAACACTGTAGTGTGGACCCAGCCTAAGTCATATTTATTTTAAGGTTTAATTGTATCTTTAAAATGTTATTGTATTTTGTAGTTTATTGTATTGTGAAGATTTGTTATTATTTCTTGTGATTTATTTTGTTTCTGGTTGTGTGATGGGATGCAGTTAAACTAAACTACAGCTAATATTACAGATAAAAGATTTCCTTCCTTATGTTATTTCTATTAGATATACAAATTTAAATATACATTTCTATAGCTAAATATCCTGCCCATATAAATATATCTGTAGAGAGAGATTTTGTGAAATTTAACTGGTTTCTCCCATGACTATGGAACTGTAATTCAGCCCTGTGATCAGGCTTACTGTCATTTTGTTGTTATTTATAACTCTATTATCCATTCTAGCGGTAGTCTGTGACAGGGCTGGCTGGACTGCGGGCCAGGAAGGCATCTGCCCACCGGACCATTCCCATAGTTGGCTACTTGAGGCTGGGTCACTGTGCTAACTGCATGTTTTTTCCTTTAAAATGTTCCTAATAGGCTAGCCTTCTCTGGGCTAAAATTTGCTATCCAGCCCCTGATCTGTGACGTCCAATTAGTTAATACGTGTGAAAAATCGTAAACATCATTTGCTGATTTTACAATGTGAGAGGTCTATTTGATTCTCTATATAAATCACATGATATAGGGGTTATGTAGAGTCAGACGTAAGTCCAGCCCGTAAGCACAAAAACTGTGCATGCTCAGTAGAAAACTTATGTCTCAGTCAGCTCTCAAACTGGGACGTATTCCCCTCCTGTGTCTCTCTACCCTTAGAGAGGGAGAACTGGAGAGGCAGTGGGTAGACCGGTGTAGACATAGTACAGTAAGGGTATGTTAACACTCCTTACACTATGCTGTGGACAATGTAGCCGCAGAAACACCTATAGGAGGTGTATTCAATGCGGCTGCTTCCCCCCATCGTGTAAGATCGTGCTGATGATGGTTTTTCGCACTATTCAGAGGCGGACGTATCTTCAGATACATGCGGCTTGGAATACTAAGTAAAGTACGGAACACAACTTACGGTTATGTTGTTAGCATAAAATAATGCTGTTTTTATTCCACACTGTAATCAGCATCTACTCTTCTCAATTTTTGTTCAAAAGCGCTGTTTGCTCTCTCCTTATGGTATGATACCAACTGTTTTAATGAACATATAGTTGCTACATATTTGATACACTGTGAATTCTAGTATACTGATTTTGTTCTTATTCATTTTGGAGGAGGGATGCCCCTGTTTTTGCCCTGCTATCTATGACTTGGGGCTAGCTGCATCCATGGTTTTTCTCTTTCCCTGATTATATATTTATATATATATATATATATATATATATATATATATATATATATATATATATATATATATATATATATATGTATTGCTATATGTGGGTAGGAATGTTAAAATCTGTTGTAAAATTAAGTTTAGTGTTGGAGGTTCATGGAATTTAAAAAGAGTCACAGGCTTTCTTAAAGAATGAATGTTTGTGCTAAACTTGTGTGAAAAAATGTAAAATTTGAAAAGAAGGGGAAGTTATGTGGTTTTAGAAAGATCTTGTTGATGTGATGTTGTAATATCTTTAAAAAGAACTAAGGATTAAATAGGGTTTAAGTTTACCATAGGTTAATATGTGGACAGACTAGATGGGCTAAGTGCTTCTTATCTGCTGTCGAATTCTATGTAATTATTAGGTTATGTAAAGGTTGGTGCATTTTAGCAAGTGACTTTGGACATGAGGGCTATGCAAAATAGAAAAGACAAGTGTAAGATGTGTCTTCTTTGTGTTGGAAAAAGTTGAAGAGATATGTTGTTTTAAGAGACAAATTATTTCTAAACTATTTATTTAAAAGTATTCACTGTGAACTACTAAGAAATATTGAGATTATAAATGCGTTGAAAATTGAAATAGAATATAATTGAGTACAGGCGTGGGGTCCAGGTATTACCGCTTTAAAACCGGGATTTTCAGTGTGTCCATAGTAAATGACATCATATCATACTGTAGTTGTTTAGGCCATTCGGATCGCACAGTGCACTGTCATTTCAAGCTCAGAAAAACTGCATGTCTGACATATGGTAAGTAGGCATTTTATTACTGTAGGCCTTATAGCCATCTTTATTCTCATGTTGTTTAAAAGGTTGTCGTGGTTGACATTTTGACGTGGTTGTCGTTTTCCCGTATCCCACCCCAGTATTTGATGTCTTTGTTAGTTTGTCAATACCCATTCCTTGTTTTATTACGCCATGTAATTCTAATTGTGAAGTGATGCCAATATAAAATTAGGGGGTAAATGTATTATACTCCGATTTGTACAAGTCGCCGGAAATCGGCGTGTTGACAGCTAAAATTTAAAGCGGCGCTGCCTTGTAAAGTTTCCCTTTACAAGGCAGCGCCGCTTTAAATTTTAGCTGTCAACACTCCTAATTCCGGCGACTTGTAAAAATCGGAGTATGATACATTTACCCCTAGGTGTTTTTTTTAAATTTGATTTCAAACATGTGCTCTGTGCTTAATTCTGCTGAATCTATGTGTTAAATATACTGCCGTGTACTTTGGTTAATGATTCTTGTTTGTGAAATGAAAGTGGTGTTCTATCCTTGTATCTGGATATGATGATCAGGGTGACACAGTCCATATGTTAATGTCCATAATTAGTTACAACACTGGAAATAACAGTGCTACACCTGAAGGTCTACAATTCAAAATTATTTTTATTTATAAAACCTTACATTTTATGCAGTGTAATTCCCATGCCATATGAGAGCCTTATGTAGAGTTGAACGCAAGTCCAACTGATCAGCGCAAAAAGCACTTTCAGCCAAGGATCTTTCTCAGTTTGCACTGAGACTGAGACGGATCCTTGCACCGCTCTGCACTAAGAGAGGTGGAACGGAGGAGGTAGTGGGTGATCCTAGCAATGTAAAGGCGTGTTCACACTCTTTACATGCTATGCTGAGTTGAAAGCAGCTGCAGATAGGTCTCGAGGAGAAATATCTTTTGCGGGTGCTTTCTACTGGTGCAACAGATCTTGTTGTATTTAAAATAAAGTAAAAAAAAATTACATTTTAAAAAAAGATGTGCACCCCCTCCCAGACAGCATAACCAACCGTGGTGTTGTTGGTGTGGGGGCACGATTTATTTTTTTACATTAATTTAATTATTTGTTTATCTGCTTTACAGAGCCACTGTGACTGATACACTTAAGTATATCATGCACACAGACCCATAAGGCAGATAAAGAGGTGTGTTCGTGCAATTTGCATAGTATTCTGAGTTGAACGGATCTAATTTACACAACTTAGGATTTCATTGTAGATTGCATTCAATCCTACATCAGGCCCCGAATATAGTATTTTAGTAGAGATGGTCACTGACCCCGTGTTTTGGTTTTGGATCTGGATTACCTTCGGGTTTTGGTTTTGGTTATGGCAAAACCGCCCTGTCGTGTTTTGGTTTTGGTTTTGTTTGGTTTTGTTTTGCAATTTTGTTTAAAAATCAATTTTTTGGGGGCTAAAATAACCTAATTTAGTGCTCCACCTGATTCTTGGATAAGTAAGGTAATTCTAAAGCTAATAAATTAAGAAAAAAACAGTTTAATCCCTGGTAGGCCGTCCTTAATTCTGCACGCAAACCTGATTGTCTTCCTCTCCATCTTAGCCTATTGGCAATGCAGCCATCGTCTTTGGGTGTAAATTACACCCTACACTTATAGTTAAATATATAAAGAAATGGACAAAGGCAGTTTGCTGGCTGTCTGTATCAGACTTCCCCTCCACTTGTAGTTAAATAGAAAAAATTCAGCCGGTATAGACTGTACAATATAAATAGAAATGGACAAAGGCAGTTTGGTGTCAGTCTGTATCAGACCCCCCTCCCCCCTTCCACTTGTAGTTAAATAGAAAAAATTCAGCCGCTATAGACTATAGAATATAAATAGAAATGGACAAAGGCACTTTGGTGTCTGTCTGTGTATGACACCCTACCCTTATCGTGAAATTGACAAAACAGCAGCCTTTCAAGACTGTACGTGATATAGAAATGCCCCAAGTCCCTTTCCTATTTGGGGGTAGATTACACCCAACACTTATATAGAAAGTTTTAAAAAGATGTTATCGTTATCATCTTCAGCATCATCCTCACCCTCATCAGTGTGTACATCATCATCAAAGACTATCAATTCATCTCCGCTTGAATCCGCCATTAGAGAACTGTCAGTGCTTTGATGTCTTTGATGGTAAAGGCCTTCCTCGTGGAAGATGTAGTTCATTTTTATGAACATCATTTTCTCCACATTTTTTGGAAGTAACCTCCTACGTCGATCACTGACTAGGTTCCCGGCTGTGCTGAACACTCTTTTAGAGTACACACTGGAGGGTGGGCAGCTTAGGTATTGCAAAGCAAGTTTGTACATGGGTTTCCAAATGGCCTGCTTTTCTTCCCAGTAAGGAAAGGGACTGTCTGACATTTTCATATCAATTACCTCTTGAAAATAATCCTCCACCATCCTTTGCATGTTAATACTCGGATTGGATGGCGTTATGGGCCAAGTCACACCTTTTTTTTTGAAAAATCCTTCAAACTAGCCCAGATGTTAAACTGTTCTGGTCTGCCCCCTGCGTCTTCCCTGCTTCTTTTTGGAAAATTTTATTGTTTTTCAGCAGCAGCTGCTTGAGAAACTGAAGGAGGATACGTCGTCAAGCCAAGGCCCAGTTCAGCAGACAACTTGCTGAGCAATAGCTCCTTGCAAAAATTCACATCTCGCATGAAGCAAAGACTCAATGTAGGTCTTAAACCTTGGATCTAGCACAGTGGCCAAAATGTAGTGATCTGAGTTCAAGATTTTAATAACTCGAGGATCATTGTGAAGCAAATTAAATACTTGATCTACAGGGCCAACATACTTTGCAGAATTTCTTGCTTTCATCTCCTCCTTCAGTTTCTCAAGCTGCTTTTCCAATAGTTTAATTAAAGGAATGACTTTGCGCAAGCTAGCAGAGTCTGCACTCACTTCACATGTCACAACTTCAAATGGTTTCAGCACCTTGCACAGCACTGAAAGGATTCCCCACTGTGCAAGAGTGAAATACATCCCCCTCCTTTCCAATGTCATTACTTGTGCAATACGCTTGGATGGCTTTGCGCTGTTCCTCCATCCTCTGAAGCATGTACAGGGTGGAATTCCACCTAGTTAACACCTCTTGCTTAAGTTGGTAGCAGGGCAAGTTAAACTGTTCTTGGAGCTGCTGTAATCTCCTACATGCTGTGGCAGAACGCCTGAAATGGCCTGAAATTTTACGGGCCACCAAAAGCATCTCCTGCACCTCACGATTATTTCTTAGGAAGCTCTGCACCACCAAATTGATGGTGTGAGCAACACAGGGAATGTGATGGAAATATTTTATTGATTGATCTTGCAACACATTAATAATACAAAAAACTCTACAAGGGTGGCACCTTCTTCTCTTAAAATATCAGGTTTAAACTCAAAACCCAAAGAAAGGGGGGCTATTTGCTCACAGGAAAGTCCATCAACCTAAATATAAATATACAAAAAGATAAAACACATAAAACAAGAGGGTGCCACCACTAAACCGAAACTAATTTCCAAACTTATTTCAACTTACTAACACAAACACCACCACAAAGAAACAAGCTGTGGGTGCATGTAAGCCATACTTGAAAATATACTTAGCTTTCAAAATCTAGGGGCGTGAAAGGACAGCGAGAAAAGCCATTTACAAAAGAGAGCGCCGGACTTTACCTCCTTAAGGAGGTCTCAGGCCCCGCCACAGCCTGAGCCAGTTGGCATTGGACATCCGACGTCTCTCTGTACCCTTTAGTTTCCACACCTCGTGGAGAATGTTACCCACCACCTCTTCACAGGGAAGGATTTTATGCCTGATGGACACTTGACACCGTGCATTCCACGTGAAATATCTGACCACTAGACTGATTAAAAAAAGGGTGCAGAAATCAAAAACCCTCCACCTGACCTTGAATGCCCCATAAACCCATTCAGGGTAACTAAGCCCTGAAAGGCAGGGGATCCCCAGCAACCTAGAAACTCCTTTATAAACCTTTACGTTAAAGGGACACCAAAGCAAGAAATGGTCCATAGTCTCCTCCACCCCCAGACATTCCTCCCGTGGGCAACCACGATGATCAGCATTTCTGTACTTGAGGTTCCCTCTCACGTAAAGTCTCCCATGAAAAGAGAGCCAGGCAATGTCCCAAAGCTTCAACAGCATTCTCCCTGAATTAATCAGGGAAAGCCCCACCGAACTCACATCACCTGGGCAGTCCCTCAGTGACAGCGGAACTCAGAAGTGGGAGTGCAGGACCCTCTTCTCCAGCTCCCTTCTAGAAGAGCTCCCGACTTCCCCCGCTCCCAGGCCCCAACGCCTTGTCACCTTCAATCCCAAGGAATCGTAGGTCGGGAGATACCCATGTCGGACCCTGAAACTTTTCACAGTGCCCCCCCCATACCATGCACTGAGGAAGGGATACACCCATACCCTGAAGCCCCCCACCCACTGAGGAGGGGTCTCAACTAGGAGACTACTCAGGTGTAACTTCAGAAAAGTTGACATAAAGAAGAGCACTGGGTTAATCATACCCAGGCCACCATCCTTCCTCAGTCGGTAGGTCACAGCCCGCTTGACCAGGTTCAGCCTATTCCCCCAGGGTAACTGGAAGAAAATTGCATAAACCCTAGACCATAAAGACTCTGGCAAGAGGCACACATAGCTGATATACAGGAATACCGGGATCAGGAAGGTCTTGACCAGGTCCACCCTTTCCCGGAGAGAGTGTTTCCACCTCTTCCAGCTCTCTACCTTCCGGGAAGCTTCCTCCAGCCTTAACTCCCAATTTTGCTTGGCATAATTGCAAGGGCCGAAATGAATCCCTAAAATTTTTATCTTCTCACTAGCCCGGGGAAGACTGTCTGGAAGGTTGAATTCACAACCCTCCTCCCCCATCCAGAAAACTTTACTCTTTTCCTGGTTCACTAACGAGCCACTGGCCTCGGAATACCCGCAGACCAGAGTTGTTACCTCCTCAGCTTCTGCAGAACTCGACAAGACAACAGTAACTTCGTCAGCATAGGCCACTACCTTCAAAAGACACTCCGGACCCAACAGCACTCCTCCCAACGAGCTGCCACCAAATCTTCTGATGAAGGGATCTAAGGCAAACACATACAGGAGGGTGCTCAGGGGACAACCCTGTCTTACTCCAGAGCTGACCTCGAAGGATGGACCCACCCAACCATTCACAAGAGGGAAGCTCTCGGCTTGCCTATAAATAGTACAGAGCCAATTCACAACCCGAACCGGAAGACCATACCACAGAAGCAGAGCCCAAAGGTACTCAAGATTTACCCTATCAAAGGCCTTTGACTGATCTAATGCTAAAAGGTACCTCCCCCACCTCTCCGCACGGCACCGCTCAAAGGCCTGCGCACCACCAGGACAGCACTGAAAGTGCTTCGACCCTTCACAGTGCAGTGCTGAGATGGAGAGAGTAACTGGGCGGAAACCTGCATCACTCTATTAAAAAGTACCTTCGCCAAAATCTTCCTGTCAGTATTGAGAAGAGCGATGTGGTTCCAGTTCTCAATACACGACTGACCTTTCCCCTTGGACAACAAGATAAGGGCAGAGATCCTCATGGAGGGAGGTAATAAACCTCTGCCCAGGCTCTTATTAAAGACCTCCACGAGACGCGGGGCCAGGATGTCCCCAAAGATTTTAAAGAACTCAGATGTTAGGCCATCTGGGCCTGGGGCTTTCTTGATAGATAAACCATCTATTGCCATCCTGACCTCGTCCACCGTTATTTCATCACCCAAGGACTCAAGCAGGCCGCTAAAATCTCCAAGGCCAGGAGTTTTCCTCAAAAACCGGTCCATTTTCTCTCTGTCAAATGACTTCTCCGATAAGAGATCGGAGTAGACACCAAGGATGCCCTCCTTATCCTCCCTTAGGACACCCTCAGCATCGCGCAAACCTCTCACCTCCTTAATATCTACCGAGTTCCTACAGCTCTGGAAGGGGTCGGGCGAATGGTACTTCCCATAGTCCCTCTCCAAAATCAAGGAAGCATACCGGTCATATTGTATCTCTCTCATCTGAGCCTTCACCCGGGGGATCTCCCCACTATCCCCCTGGCCAGAAATCAAGAATCTAAGTTTTCTTCTCAGTGCCATGTAGGTACTTTCTTTTAACAAGTTCTTTCTAGCTACTAGGCTGCGCAAAAAGCTCTGGGTCCTCTTCTTCAGCATCTCCCACCATTTGGACCTACTCCAACCTGCCTCCAAAAGTGTTTCCAGGGATTCAAAGAAGTCCCTAAAGGACTGTCTTATCACCTCCTCATCAAGGAGCTTAGAGTTCAGGCGCCAGAGGCCCCTACCCTTCCGAAGAGTCTCCGAGGCATTCAAGGACATAGAGAGGTAAACGTGATCAGAGAACTCTACTGGCTCAGCTCTGGAGCCAAGGTTTTTGTGCTCTCTTTAACAAAAAACCTATCTATCCTAGACCTACAGCTACCTCTAAAGTAGGTGAACCCTGTGTGGTCCGGAAAATGGCGAATATGCGCATCCACCAGACCAGCCTGCCTAATCATGCTAACTAGAAAAGAGGAGTCATAGCCCAGAGAAGTCCTTGAACCTTGAGACTCAAAACTCACCTGTTCCTGAAAGCCCTACAACCATCCACTTAACCCCTCATCTACTCTGCAGTTCTCCCCCCTCTCGCCTGTCCCTTTTTCTCCCTCGTATCACTGCCTCCCTTTCGTGCCTTTTTGTCCACCTTCCCTTAGGATGTAAGCTCGCATGAGCAGGGCCACTCTCCCCTCCTGTCTCCATACCGACTCTTCTGCTCCGTATTTACTCCATATGTCTGCCCGGAGTTTCTGAAGCATTGGTACTTTGTGTTTATTGTTCTGTAATGTTTCACCCTGTATGGTCTACGGTTTGTACTATGTAAGGCGCTGCGGAAACCTTGTGGCGCCCAACAAATAAATGATTATAATAATAATAATAATAACCTCACCTGTCTTTGGTCCTAATAACGGTGTTAAAGTCACCACCAAAGACTATCTGCCGGGCTGAAAAAAGGTATAGCTTTATCGCACCGAAAAGGCACTTCCTACCCCACCTTGTTTGGGGACCATAGACATTAATTAACCTCAGGTCGTGCCCCCTCAGATTGACATCTAAGACCATGCACCTACCTACCTCAAGCTCAATGACTCGCTGGATGGTTATCATGTCGGTAAAAAGCACCGCCCCCCCACTGTACGGCTCGGCCGCAAGAGACCAGTAGGAGGGTGCATGCCTCCACTCCCTTTTTGCCTTGTGCAGGTCCGCTAACTGGCCCAATCTGGTCTCCTGCAAAAACAAAAAATCAGCCTCAACCGTGCTGAAAAAATCAAAGGCCATGTAACGAGCTTGTTCGGAAAGTATAGATGCCACGTTAATAGTGGCAAATCTAATGGGCTGGGAAGCCATCCTTCAGAGCTATAGACAGTAGGAGACAACTTACTTCTTTTTAATTTTACTCTCCGAGTCCTCGTCTGAGGACCCGAACCTCTTATAACTAAGGCCCGCCGGCAGGACCTCCTCTCCCCGAAGAACAACTTCTTCCCCGGAGGGAGGGACCCCACCTGACCTAGTCTCCTCACATACAGACTCACCAGGAACCACCTTACTCAAGGGCCTAACAGCTGAAGACCCTAATGGCCCAGGGGCCGGATTAGGAGAGGGGATACAGAGGGAAGCATCAGGGCCAGCAGAAGAGGGAATGGGAACCCGAGGGTCAGAACACGAGGAACGGACCTGATGGGGAGTAGGGACTGAATCATCAACCAAGGCCGGACCCTCCACTAGGGGAACCTCCAAGATTTTATCAGAGGGGGATATACCTACTGATGGAGGGGTGGCGAGCGGATCCCGGACAGGGGGAGGGACAAGATCCTCCACGAGGGAGGACCCGGCGGGAATGCCTCTATGTTTTTTAGAAAATATCTAGCTGTTCTTTTATCCTTAGGTTTTTTTATAGATTTTAGCAACCTCAGCTAATGGGAGGTCTCTGGACTTTTTAACATTTTTCCCTGGCTTAGATCTCTGCACCAAATTTCCCTCCTCTGTTCTTGTAACCTCACCCTCCTCCATGCTTTCCTCCTCACTGGTTAGAAACTGAATCTTATTTGATAGAACTATGCCCTCCCTCACCGTCCTACTCTTTTTCTTCTTACTCTTTTGTTTGACCCACCAGCTCGAAGTGTCGCCAGTGGATGCCCGCTGAAATTCCCCAGATGGTCCAGCAACAGGGGGTGGAGGGAGCGAAGGGCCAGAAATCTCTTCAACCAGGTCTACCGATCTCCTTGCCGCCTCTCCCTTCTCAACACCCACTGCTACCCTCACAAATTCCTCATCTGTGATAACCGAATTGTGAGCTGCGTGTGGACACTTGCTAAATGGGTGGCCTATGACTCCACATAAGTTGCAGCGGATCTGGCTACAGGTACGGGATTCATGACCCAAATCCCCACAGTGACCACATTTCTGAAGGGGACAATTGGTGCTGAGGTGACGGAAGTCTCCACATCGGTGACACATCCTCGGCTGGCCCGGGTAAAAACACTGGATCCTGTCACGACCCAGGAACGCTGAAGATGGTAAATGTACCAGGCCAGCCTCCGTGCACCAAAGATCTACTGTGGTAGACCATCCGCCACCCCAGACGCCGTGACTCGGGTCAGGGACCTTCATCAGAGGGGATATTATGTTGGCAAACTTTCGGACCCAAAAGGCCAGATCCGCTGCCGGGATAGATTCATTTCTAACTAGGATGGTGATTTTCACCCACTCTTGACGGGTAATGGGGATTGCTCTATAGTTTACCCATGGATCTCTTCCTTTGCATCCACCCCACTTGCTCCAGAACACCTGCAGACCTTGATAGGAGACGAAAAAAACATCATATTCTGCCGTACCTACTGGGTGGATGCAAGCGAAGAGATCCGCCGGTACAAACCCAAAAGAGTCTAAAAAGACCCTGAGGAATTCTGCCCTATTTGGGGGGTCCTTCCCAACGAATCTTAACTGTACCACATTTCGGCGCTTAAATGGCTGACCAGCCGGCTGGGTTGGTGTAGCACCACGATTTTCCACTCCAGGTCCTGAGCCTGATTCAGACACAGTACCTGTTTATGACCTTACCCCGGGAACAGGCATAGGCCCTACAACCGGGCGCTGGGTGCCAGACGGGCTATTTTTATTAGTGCTGCCACTTATATCTCCACAATTACTAACCCGCTGGGCTGACGAAGGACCCAGTTCAGCACACCCCTGAGCTAGCATGCCAGGTATTCTTTTTGACATGTCCTCAATAAGGAACACAGCCCTCCTCGCCCTATCTGAAACCTTTAAAGGCCCATATATCGTATCTATAATTTATGTCTGAGTTTTATTTAGCTGGTCACCTCCCCCCTCCTTTCCCAGTGCAGGCTGAGGACCCATTGATTCACTTACAATATCATTCATAGGCATTACATTTGCAGAAACATCAGAAACACATTTTTTAGTATTGTTAACATCACTAACCGCATCTCCCAGAGGAGACTCGCATACAGAACCGCAAGGGGGCACCAGGCCTGGGATTGCAGACTTGTTTATACCAGCTAACACCCCGGAGTCCATGTCAGAGCTCACCCCAGTCATTGATGCGGATGCGGGGGTACCTGTATCTATGATTTTCGTATCAGATACCATTTTTACAGCAGAGACAGCCTTTACATTAACAAGCGCCGCTGGGTCTGGCTGGCCGGGAGACGCTACCACGGAGGACGGCACCTCTCCCTTACCATAACATGACTCACGGCTAACGGCAGACATAACAGACACTAACTCCTGCTTCATAGTATTACATGCCATATTTACCATATTCTCAGCGTCCATATTCTCAGCATCCATAGGTGTGGAAGGGACAACAGAACTTTCCCGTCTCTGGGTGCCCGGCATAACGCTTCCGGGATCTACCGGAAGTAACGCGGATGGCTGGGTATACGATCCAACTGCCCGAATGGCAGCCTGGACCGCACTCCCACCGGCAGACCCCTCAGCCTCCACCAGCCCCTTCACCAACGGTTCCAACTCTTCCAACACTCTGATGGTGTCACACAAGCACATTGCCGTGGTCTCGTCGCCCGAGCCGCCCGCCATGTTGGGAGGCAGAGGCTCCGAGTTCACGGACGCAGCCTGCAGAATCACGTTTAGCTTTTCTAATGATTCTTTTTTCTCTTTCAGAGAGGCGGCTAGCTCCTCAATCTCCGCGGAGATAATAGCCCTGTCCCGGCTGAAAGATCGGTTACGCTTTTTCTTTTTCCTTGATATTTGTGTTTTTAGGCACATGATTGCAAGCTCCAGTTCCTCCATTCGTAACCCGATCTCCGATTCCTCCGCCTCGCTTTCTTCTGTGTCGGGGAGGCCGACCGATGCTGGATCCACCACACTTCCAGGTGTATCACCCGTCAGGACACCGGCACTTGAATCAGGCCTCAGTTGTGTCATCACTGAGGACGATGGGAGGCTCTCCTGGTTCTCCACGGGTCCTATGTTGTTCTTCACATGAGCAGCCACTTCCCCTGCCTGTTGCGATGACACAGGTTCCGGGGCATCCCTGGCAACCGCATAAGGTTGCCTGTTAGACTCCACAGGCAGCCCCTCCTCAGCCCCAAGTTGCTTCACTGGGGCTGGGATGCTGTCTACCTCCACATTACTCCCTGTATTAATCCTCATACAGGGAAGTTCAAGGCCAGTAGTATCAGAAAGTCCTAGGACTCCACACACAGCACTTGAGGGGATCCCCTCCATAGACTCAGAGCAGTCTTCCTTCACACTATTAGAGTCTAAAACCGTCGCCCAGTTGTTGTAGGGCCGGCAGGAGATGTTAATTTCCTCCTTAAGCACAGTAGGCCCAGGAGCCTGGGGGCTCTCCTCCTTGCCTCCCCCAGGATCCTCCATCCTTGCTGGATCAAACAGAAGCTAATTTTGTTTTGCAGGAGCTCTCCAACACACAACCTACTCGATGGAATTCACCCAGCTGTAATGCTCGCACTATATTGTTGGCGTTATCAGAAATGACATATCCTGGGGAGAGTCCAAGTGGTATAAGCCATGTATCAATCACATCTCTTAGTTTTTGTAAACAAATTGTCAGCTGTATGCCTGTTAGTGAAGCCAGTGATACAAAGAGTGGTCTGCCTGTGACAAATGTTACGTAGTGGTGTACATGCTGCTGCTATTCCTGTTGGTGAAGGCGAATGACCAACCCAGTGGCCTGTCACAGGCTTATAGTCTTTGGTTTGCCCACTTCCACTTGTCCACATATCTGTGGTTAAGTGGACAGTGGGCAGAATGACATTTTTCAGTGCAATCTCTACATTTTTACACACTTTTTCGTATAGTTGTGGAATAGTTTTACGGGAAAAATGGTGTCGCAATGGAATTTTGTAACGAGTACACAAAACCTCAATTAATTGTGAAAAACCAGCTTCGTTTAATGTGGATATTGGACGCAGATCTAACACTAACATGGCAGCCATGGCGTCTTTTGATTCGTTTGGCGACTGGGTGACTGCTGTCATATTTGCTTCCCCTAGCAAATGATTGTTTCACAGTTAATTGTTGTAATGTAGGACTGCTCTTTTTCTTGGCCTTCTTCTGGGATGACGATTCACCCCCAGCAGCAGCAACAGCAGCAGCAGTGGGACTAACACTTTCTTCAGAATAATCAATTACAGTGCAGGAGTCATCCAGCCTTACTAATTGGGATGCAGGGCTAACTCCGAGCGCTACTGAGGATATTGATGAGGATGGTGTTGTGGGTGTATTTTGTAGCCGTCGGGATGTCGGTGACTGAAGGGTCCTAGCTGATGATGGAGTACTTGTAATTTTTTTGGAAGAACTTTCAGCTTTTCCCAACACTTTGCCATGAACTCTCGTCAAATGGTGTAACATAGATGAGGCTCCAAGATGGTTAAGGTCCCTCCCTCGACTGACTGTGGCTTGACATACACTACAAATGGCTATACAATTGTTGTCTGGATTTGGGTAGAAATAATTCCACACATAAGAAGTGGATTTTTTTGTTTTATGCCCAGGCATGACAATGGCTTTTTTCTTGTCACGTGCCAGAACTGCTGCCACTGGTACAGGACTTACACAAACAACCTCATCAACATCCTCATTAGCGCCCTCGTCGCCTACACAAATCTCCCCCTCATTCTCTTCTAATTCCAAAGTGGCATCCTCAATTCGTGTATCACCGGCTACACTCGGGCTGCTCAGGCACACATCAGCAGAAATGCTGATAGGGCCCTTCTTTATGGGTACACTATCAGAATGGTCACGATTACACATACCACTGTTGGATGGACTCTCCACAGGGATTGGTGTTATTTCTGATTCTGAGCATATATTTTCCTCTAATGCCTTACTGTTTTCTTGCAGATCGGCTTTCACGCATAATAGTAGTTGTGCACCACTTTTGGACTGCAAATTACTTGGTCTTGTTTGGTCACGAGTGACCGTACAAGAAGAAGGCTCAGTAACATTTTTTGATCTGCCACTAATAAAGAAAGGCAAAGGCCTCATTCTTTCTTTGCCACAATGCGTGTGTAGAATGGCATGTTGGCAATTTTTTTTTTATCAGCAGTTAACTTTTCCTCAGTTACAGTTCTTAACACAGTAAAAAAAAAAATATTGCGTGTGTTTTTTTCCCTGATTTATAAAGACTATGTACATTTTCATAGGTTTTACCAGATGATGTACTGGGAACACTACCATCAGGACTGGTGCCAGCACCTGCTTGCTGATCCTACTCATATGTGGACTGCTTTGAATCAATTTTAATGAGCCCAAAGCACTTGTAGTGCACAATTTTCAATAGATAGTGCTGCTAGATAATACTTTATGCAGCCAGAAAAATTGTTGTTTCATACTGGTGAATATTAGACACCCCAAAGCACTTGTACTGCAAAATATTCAATAGATAGTGCTGCTAGATATGACTTTTTGCAGTCAGAAAAAATATTGTTTCACACTGGGGAATATGAGACACCCCAAAGCACTTGTACTGCAAAATATTCAATAGACAGTACTGCTAGATATGACTTTTTGCAGCCTGAAAAATTATTGTTTCACACTGGGGAATATGAGACACCCCAAAGCACTTGTAGTGCAAAATATTCAATAGATAGTGCTGCTAGATATGACTGTTTGCAGCCTGAAAAATTATTGTTTTACACTGGGGAATATGAGACACCCCAAAGCACTTGTAGTGCAAAATATTCTATAGATACTGCTGCTAGATATGACTTTTTGCAGCCAGAAAAATTATTGTTTCACACTGGGGAATATGGGACACCTTAAAGCACCTTTAGTCCAAAATATTCAATAGATAGTGTGATAGATATGACTTTTTGCAGCCAGAAAAATTATTATTTCACACTGGGGAATATGAGACACCCTAAAGCACTTGTAGTGCAAAATATTCAAAAAAAAATGCTTCCTCTATCCTCCTCTCTTCCTGCTCTAGCAATTGCTAGAAGAATTGCTAGCAGAATTTCAATAATAATAGAAAGATTAAGGTATACAATAAGTGCTCTGTCCCTGCTCTAATACAGCCTGTGACCTAACCTTGCTCTCTCCCTCTGTCAAATGGCGATGGATTGCTGTGGAGGCGGGTATTTATGCATTTCAAATATCGCGAGAACCGAGCTCTGAGATCCGACTACGTCACGATGACGTTTTGCCTCGATTTCGAATCCAAATGAGCGGGAGAGTACCCAGCCTACTCGGCTCGGTACTTGGATAGGTGAAGTTTGGGTGGGTTCGGTTCTCGGGGAACCGAGCCCACCCATCTCTATATTTTAGTCAATCTCTGTATATCTGTGGCTGTCATACAGCAGAAACAGAATATATGAGATTGCAAAATCTATCTTTTGATATATTAACTGTTCATTAATTTAATGAGCTTGTTTCTTTTAGGAACAATGTTTTAAGGTATAAAGTTACATATACGGTACAATTGTGCTGGCATTTAAGTGCCTTTTAAGGAACTGTGACAAGTTATATATAAATATATATATATATATATATATATATATATATATATATATATATATTTCTATATATCCTGAAACATCATGCTGATTGCACATAATTTTGTTAAAGGAAGGTTATTTTTATATTTACAGTACATTTGCAATCTAGTTAAGCATGTATACAATATGTTACTGTTATCTCAACAAATTTTATCTGCTGATAGGTTTTGAAATGCTTCACATCTTATGACAGAAGATAATGACCGCAACACTGGACTAAGTGTAATCTTTCTTATGTGTAGTTTCAAAGAGAATCTGCTCCTGATAATAACTTCTTACAGGAACTCCATTCTTACCGTCCACAGCTGGATTTACTCCCCAATGCAATGTGGGATATTTTTTAACAGTAAAAATATGATCTTTAATGCAACTAATAGATACATTGCTTTAATTATACGTTACTTATTAAATGTTATGTCACCCTCTAAAACAGCTACCATCAAATGAACAGCTTACACTTCATTGACCGAATGCTGTGTTGAGAGTGTTTCTTTGTGTGGCTGCCTAATTCTCCCCTCTCCCCTTTAGATTGTATTACTATTACTTTGGCTGTATTTTGCTGGTAAATTCAAATTCCAAAAATGATCTGAGAATGTATCTCTTTTTTTTTTTTAATCATATAATGATTGCTTTCTCTTGTAAGTCCCTGGCTAGTAATAGTAGCTTACCTTATTCTTTGAAGCATATAAAATGCATTGTCACTCACTTAAGTTAAGTGGTCTAATGTATTACCTACATACCTAATGAGCATGAAATCATCTTCTAACACAAAGACTGGACTGAGTCTTATTAAATTATTAAACAATCTGTGAGATTACCATCATCTCCAGTTTCTTGTTCTGGACTACTTTAAGGCACTAATTAGAATGTGGCAAGTCTTTTCGATCACCGATCCATGAGACTCAATGAAGACAATAATCAACCATATCATTCCATAGAGTCTAGGAACTGGATTTACATCAAACTGCATCAAAAGAAGTACGGTCCTTCTCTAGAGATGAGATGGACTGTACCGAGTGCTCCTAACTATGGACATAGTAGTACCACAGCTCTTCACCCGCAGAAGGCTTGTACAAGGAGTGCCAACTGCTGTCAGTACTTGAGGTTTCACATCTATTCAGGGGTCTACCATCTTAAAGCGCGCTGGTAAAGAGGTCAGAAACATATGTGCATAGTCCAGTAAGCCGCACTACACACATTGGGACATAATGCCATCTCCACCAAAGCCATGTGATCTTAAAAATCAGGAAGCATGAAGAGAGAACTATAATATATCTTGTTATTTATGTATACTTCTTTCTGGTAATTTTAACATATGTTATTCATGCTTATGTTTTATAGACACATTCTTTCAAATTGCCAAAGACTTTAACCGGTCAAAATTTTGGATTTTTTTTCATGTTCCTAATAACATTAAAGGTAGCATTACAGAGTTTCCTAGTATTTTTTAATACTTAACTATAGTTAACACTTCTAAAAGAAAAAAAAGTTGATTGTTGTAAGGACATTGACATAATGACAAGTAGAAGTAATTTTGGAAAATATACTTTACTGAAATAGAATATGTACACTTAGATACTACTGCAATTAGCATGATTTGCTATGAAAGTAATTGCCGTACTTAGTAGGAATAAGTCACTGTAAAATTTCTATAAGTACTTATTTTAAAAAATTAGCACTAAAAAGGTGATTAAATGTGTCCATGGTGAAAGGCTTTATCACTGGTTACCTAGAAACTGGTCAGAAAGTAACTATCGGGGTAGATTCTACCTAACATCAGGAATGTTAAGAGGACAATCTCACCTTGAGAATTCATTGAATCCAATGCAGTGTCCATAGAAAGTCGTGACAGAAATTAAACTGTTACATGGGATCAAGCAGCTTTTTGCTTTATCTAATATCAGTTTGAGATATCTTCAATCAGAACGGTTGTGGTAATGGCTTTATATTATCTGCTGGCAAATAGGGTAGGGGCCTGTACACCATGGGTAAGACGTGTTTATCCCTGATAATTGCAAGGGCATTTTTGATCATACTGAACATGTTATGAAAGCTGTTGCCTTCATACTTCAAGAAAACTCTTGGGGCTTAGTAATGTCATTTAGAAACACTCGTTTTTTAAATTCTATATTCTATTGCAATGTATATGTTATAGGATAATATTTTCTTACATATGTATGTTTGTCACCTTTGCTAATAGACTAATTGGCATAAAATAGCTATATGTGCAAAAGGAGGCGATAAGTGAAATAAAATTGATATAGATATGTATTTAATTATTAAGCTATTTTTGCACAAAAGGAGGGAACTATAGGGTCAATTACATTTCATTATCATCATCATCATCATCATTTATTTATATAACGCCACCAATAACATACAAACTCCACACACATAAGGCCATGGTAGGGAATCAAACTCCTGACCCCAGTGCTGTGAGGCAGAAATACTAACTACTAAGCAACATTTATAATAACAAAAAATGTATGCTAATCACCCAAAACTATTTTTCAGTCCATGAAGCACAAACTAGGTATGCCTCTTTAGCCAATAATTTGGTTTCTTAAATCCAAAGATGTGTATTCCATCTGCAGTTTCCCTTGTTATCCATGGGACAAATCAGCATCTCAAGATGAGCGAAAACTTTCTATGGTGTAAAACCTTCTTTATTGCCTAAAAAACACAATTAAGACCAAGTACCAGATGGTAGAAAATGGATTACTTATGATATGAATGTTACAGTATACAGACTAGACACCACACAGCAACATGGATTCAGGAGTCTAACCAGGCCACACCTCCAACGCAATTTGTTTTCAGGACTTCGCTAGTAGGAATGGTCTGGTGAAATAAAAAACAAAGAACATACCTAATTACATCAGTTATCAACTAATTAATGAAGTCATGAATGTATTAATTAGAGATGCTTACTGACCCCTGTGTTTTGGTTTTGGTTTTGGATCTGGATTACCTTCGTGTTTTGGTTTTGGTTTTGCCAAAACCACCCTTGCGTGTTTTGTTTTTGGTTTTGTTTGGTTTTGTTTTGCAATTTTTTAACAAATTCTATTTTTTGGGCTAAAATAACATAATTTAGGTATTATTTTGTACCTACATTATTATTAACCTCACTAACACTAATTTGCAGTCATTTCCATTTAATTTTGACCACCTGACTGGTCACAATATTATTATCATACACTTTCAGCCAAATACTGCAGGGAGCTGGCTGGATGTTAAGCGACAGAGCAACGACACAAACACACTGCAGTTTATATCTAGGAAACTTTGCCACGCACCAGTGTCACAAACTCACCGGTACAGGACTTACACAAACAACATCATCGTCATCAACATCCTCATTAGCGCCGTCAGCAGCTACAGAAATATCCCCCTCATCCTCTTGCAATTACAAAATACCACCCTCAATTTGGGTATCAATGCTTTTAGTGTAGCAATCTGAGCTTTATTAGTTAATGAGATGTCTTACAGCAATTTGCAGTACATTCAGTAAGTACAATCACTCAGGTTGCTTATATATTTATCCACTAATTTTGTAATAGCGTCTATAAGATAATTGACATTTTCTTTGAATTTGGATGCAACCATACTGCAGCAATTGCTCCTAGCAAGTCCAATTGCAGACATTGTAAATTAACAAATTGACAGATCATTATATCTCTATACACACCAGAAATTCCAAATAGAGTCCAAAAAAGAAACATTTTCCCCTCATTTAACCAGGGATATGTTAAAATGTACCTGATCTCTGATACACATGGCTGCAATCCTGCAATTTAAACAGTGATTATGCAATCCCTCACTATGGAATGCAAATCCAACCTGTGAATTGACAGTGCTAGACAACTATTCCTAATTAATCTAAAATAAGTTAAAAGAGAGAGAGGTTCTTATTAAAATGATCAGACCAACCATAATAACGTTGCAAAAACACAGTGTGACATGGCCTGGTGAGATCCCTGCATCCATGTTGATGTGCAGTGTCTAGTCTGAATGTTGTAACATTCAAATGATAAGCAATCCCTTTTACTTTGTTTGGATAAGGCAATCCCTTTTCTACCATCTTGTCTGTGGTTTTAATTGTGTTTTTAGGCAATAAAGAAGAAGGTTTTACATATTTTTAATGTGTGTATTTAATTGCATATCTGTAATATATATGACTTACCTTGAGAAAGGCCCCCTAATTGGGGCAAGAAAAGTGATAAAGGTCTTCAAACCAGGAATTATTACTTCAAAGAGAACTGTTGGCTGTCACCTATGTCGCGGGACTGAATGAACATATTTGTGAACTATTTATCATTGATCTCTATCCAGTACCCCACATTTATTTTCAAAAGAATGTTATGTCTAGTGTGCAATTTAATAAAATAATTGTGTTTTTGTAGAAGACATATTGCACTAAATTATTTCTATTTTATTTTATATTGTGGACCATCATATGAGGAGACTTTATTTTTGACATCGTTTTCACTGAAGATATAAAGACCCTGCATATATGTGAATTTCAAGATTACATTCAGTAAGATTAACACCTATAGAGGGAATTTGCATTGGTTGGTGATGAACCAGGTTTCACATTATGAAGGCACGATTACAAGCTGGGGATTTGTAAGTTCTCTTAAATAAGGGGATTTACACCTTGAATATCACTTTGGAATACGTACCATCATAATTCGATTTTATGTTATTAATTAGGATTCTCTCTTGTATATACAGTGTTGCACAATTATCTCTGTATTCTAATTTTCTTACATGTTTTGGACCGCAGAGTTGGAATTTGTGGAAACCACCAAGTCGCTACACTTATTTAAGTATCATAATTATATTTATTTATATTGCACTTTTTGAAAGTGAAACAGATAGCGCTTTAATATTTCTTGATATTATCTCTACTTTTAATTACATATATGTTTACATTTGCAATCATTATTATAGAACTGGAAGAAAGGATGTCTCTTTAAAAATATTGGTATTAAATATAGAGATGGTTCATAACCTACTTGCAGTAATATCAACTGGTAGACACCAAGACAAACTGGTGTTGAATGTTCCAGACAAATGTTTACAGTATAAGACGTTCTTGTTTACTTTCTTATACATAACAGGTGTTTTGTTATTGGGAGATATTGTTTAGGATGCACTGCACATGTGTGTAATACATATGTAAACACATGATTTGAAAGCATAAACACCACAGCTTATTTATATTAAGAGAAGATCATCTTAAAGACAAAATGAAACTATTTGACGACTCCAAAATAAATATATTTATTTTGTAACAAAGTTGACTACTCACGTGTTTTCCACCAAAACAGCAATATATATAAATGTATAAATGAATTATTTTATAGGCAGAGCTAAATACAAGATAAAATGAACAAACATTGAGAACGGTGACTAAAATCTAATTTATACAGCTGGTCATGGGGTGGTTACTGTTGCATGTGACCCTCTTCTTTTGCTTGACAATGATTGGTCTGATTTTCAGTGGGTTTTTTTTTTCTTTCCACCAAATCCCATCCAAATCAGACCTGTTTTGTGCAAGTACCTAGAATACTTGCATTCAGGGAGGGATTAGTAACTTAAAGTGGCCCTGAAAAAAAATCAGAAATTGGCATTGTGACCAAATCAAAGGTAGGCATGGCTGATACAAAGTAGGTGGGATTAGCACATACTTAGCTCTAGCCACATTGGCTTTAGGCAAGGCCAATGCAATATGAAATGATGTAATCTCTCATGAGCAGGGCCCTCTTTCCTTGTGTGCTCCTTCTATTATTCCATCACCTTCTGTACCTCTTGGCCTGCTTCCCTAGCCCTGTTTTCCCTGTTTTTAAGCTTCGGCCTACTTCTCGCTGATTTCTACCATCCCTTTCAATATCTGTTCCCAGAAATAATCTGATTTGCTTTACCCTGTCACCTGTGTTTGTATATATTTTGTTCTTTCTGTATCATGTTGTGTCTTGGTTCTCTGTTTTCTGTATATGTAATGTACGGCGCTGCGGACCCTTTGTGGCACCTTATAAGTCAAAGATAATAATAATAATAATAATAATAATAATAATAATAGGCAGAGTCACAGCAACAGCACAGAACAAATCCTACATACCCCTCAATTTCACTACTTTATCCTTGGGTAACCTACCTGAGTATCAATTTCAATACCCAAATAAGACAGCCTAACCATTGGGCCTACCGTCTTCTTGGACACAATTGGACTATCCATAATCCTGAATAGCGAGTGGGAAGAGAACAATAGCTAAAGATCTATTGTTCTCTGCCCATAAAGACATACCTCAGAACCTTGCGGACCATTGAATAAAAAATTATCTAAATAATGGGCAACCCCTTGATGCCGCAAGCCTGCAACAATACACCAGTGATGAACAAAGATAAAACATTAAAAAAATGCAAAAGACACTGCACAACCCTTATGCAGACATTTGTCAACCATAGTATCCACTTGGCAAGCCCATATATTTAAATCAACAAGGATGCAAAGGCAGAAGTCTAAAGGCAGACTCTATGTCAAGCTTTGCCAGCAATGCGCCAGACCCACACTGTTGGTGTTTTAAATCAATTTTTTGCATACATCGTCCACACATGCATCATTCACGGACAGGAGTATGTGTCAAGTGCTGTATCAGTTTGAACTTTCCTTGCTCCTTTTTGGGAATGCGTACAGGTGATATAACTAAACCATGTAAAGGGGGTGAAGAAAAGGGGCCGCGCATTCTGCCTAAACTGACTTCTTTATCTACTTTTTCTTGAACCACTAGTGGCATTTCCATGGCAGATTTCAAATTTCTAGGTGTACCCACCTGAATTCGACCACTGACTGGTAGCTGAAACTCGTTAACATAACCATCCCATAAAAATTTCATATGTTGGGATGTCAACCGAACCACTTGCGCAATTCTGGCAGACATCTGAGTAAGGTCAGTGGCGCACGCAGGGGGGGTTTCTGGTTCTCCAGAAACCCCCCCTCCGGGAACCAATGATACTGTACAGCAGCCGCGGCGCTGCCAAAGAAGCGCCCGCGGCAGTGCTGTATTGTAGTATAATACAGCACTGCCGCGGATGCTTCTTGACAGCGCCGCGGCTGCTGTAGAATTCAGCCTCGCTGAAATGAAGCTGCTGCGCTCAATCTCTTGCTCAATTTTTTTTTCCCGGGGGGCGGAAACCCCCCCTTCTAAACCCTGCATTCGCCCCTGAAGATGTTGTAATGAGCAGGTGCAACCCCTGTACTGGGTTGCTCGGTGGCACCAGGGGCTGACTTCTTAGTGCAATCTCTCTTGGAATGTCCTCTACCACATGAAGAACAGACATGCTTAAATCAACAAAGTGACCCCTGTTATTCAAAACATCCGCCACGGACTGGAAAGAACGAACCATGTCTCACAGAGATTTGCCACTGCCTTATGACAGGTATATCATGCATCCCCATTCTAGGCTGTGTCACCTCCAGCCAGACTTCTACATCCTTACATCCCAAATCCATTACCAGTAGCCCGTCCTGCTTCTTATGAAAGGGCTCATCATACCTCCTCCACATGCTACCTTTAAACTGTATGTACATTCCTTGTATTAGATAGATGTACTTCACCACATTTATATACTCATAAGGCCTGGTCTCCAAATAGCACACCGCAAACACAAGCACACCTTCCAACCAGTTTAAGAAATTGCAATATGCTTCTTCTCCAATGCCAGAACAAAATTTTGCAGCAGACAATGCAGTCTTAGCCTTATTAATTATGGTGAACATGTCAACAAAACATCCAGCACGAATTCTATTGCCCACCTTTTCTTCTAATGTTACGAAGAACAGCTGTATTAGCACAGCACACAACATCCTCACCCGCTTTACCTAGGGTACTCTCCCCAGCATTCCTGGCATGGAGCTGCCCAACATTCTCTCTAGGAGCCGAATGAATCTCCCGTTATTGTTCCATGACTGTACAGTAACTTCACTGTCTGAAGAAGAGCCCACATAGGCTATCACCAGAGACCACATCACAGACATGCTCAACAGATGCAAGAGACTATATATATAAAAATCACAATACAGAGTCCAGTATTTCTACTCACCTTAAGTTTATACTCCTATGCACTTATTTTCTGTTGCGGTTGGGCAGGCTCCACTTCCAAGGGCTCCAATGGCCACGCAATACAAGGAAAGGTATAGAGTGTACCCAGTCTAATCGTATGTTTGTTATATGGGTGTGTTCAAATTTATAGTATAGAGCAGGGCTGTCATCAGTACTAATGAATACAGCCCACCACTCGCTTGACCCATGTAACAAACATACGATTAGACTGGGTACACTCTATACAAAATTTCTCCCGATGCGATATCCTTAACTATCTTACCAGCAATTAAAAATCAGCATGCCGATTCATGTGTACACACTAAACACATTTTACATGATTTACCTGCAGATCTGTGCTCTTCATCTGTCATAACCCTCTGCTGAAAAGATAGTGCACTCTCCACAGAGATCTATGGACACTGCCGATCATGATTGCATGCACACTACAGAAATGGAACGACAGTGTTTCATCATTGAACATGATTTTTAGTTTGGTTTGTGCTTTGGAACAATAAGCGTTCACCGTTGCAGCGTATGCACTAATGCGATATTTCCTTACATAAAGTGATATAATTGTTTTCCAAGGTATCACTTAATGTGACGATATCCCACACACACACACACACACACACACACACACACACACACACACACACAAAAATCATGGTATGTGTGGGCAGCAAAAAAACTTTAAGGTACATTATATTAAAATAATGACTTTTTTAAAGATGTCTTTTTGAATAACATATTTAGTGTTATATATTTTTTTTACCAAGAGACCAATAATTTAATTATACTGTACTCTTGTGACTTGCATGGTGGGCTATGTATATAAAGCAATAATATAATAAAACTGAAATCACTGTTATGATGAACAGAATCTATGAAAGATCAATTTAGTGTTAATTGTCCCTTTCTTCATTGGCCGGTAGCCTAGTACACAATTACAGCAACAAGGGTTTTTCTGTGCTACTGCCGGTGTCTAACCAATTGCTAGTCAGCAGCAAATGCCTAGCAAGTCTCTTCCTAATGATATCGATCCCCATGTCAATTAGCTGGGTCTCCTCTCATTGGTGGCTTAGCATTTAAAAACAAAACCCCCTTCCTTCCTATCATCTGTGTTGGTGATAGTTCCTACTCAATAAGTGAATACTTACCTATGTTAACTTTGTGTTGTGACCTGAACTGTACCTTGGATGCTGCTATTTTATCTTGCCCTATGGCTGTTTTTGGATCTGCAGTTGACCTCTTCCTGCCTTGACCTTGGCGCCTTTTCTAGATTTTGTCCTGAAATCTACCAGCTCAGCCCACGGCCTGTATTATTGTTATTTCTACTACACACTGACAGTCCTGACTGCAGCTTGTATATTGACCCTGTTACAGATTTTAGCCTGCCCTTATGTTTGGCCTGTATATTGAACTGTATTCCACTGCTCTTGCTACCTTATGCTACCTCCTTCCATGTCCTGTCCACTCCATTCAGCAATATAGTGTAAACCTATATTAACATGAGTTGAGACACGAGGGAAACTGAGAACTTTAGAACATATTGCATTCCTTGGAAAGGGATAAGCAAATAACTCTTGAAGAAGGTTCTAGGCTCTAGTAATTGCTAGGAAAACCAGCTCCAGAGCCTCAGGCCTGGTGTCTCTTGAAGGGGGCTGTAAACAACAGCATGCCCTCTTCCCAGAGGCTAACAGACCTGTTCTGAAAAGTGCTGGGTCTTTTCTTGATCCCCCTGGACTGAGGGAAACCAGGGCAATGAACAAAATCAGCTATGCCACTTCAGTGGCCCTGGTATAATGGGCATATGACCCTGCCCATTACACCAAAATAGTGAAAATAAGTACAAACATACACAATATTAAAATAAGATTTTAATTAAACATTACTAAAACTCTTGTTCAAGACTTTTAAAAAAAATAACCATCGTAGTCCAAATAAGAAATAAAATATTTTGGTCTTATTTTTGTCTTGATGTGCCATGATCCAAATGGTAAAAAAATACAAACCTAAAAAATAAAAATAAAAAATGACCCACCCACTGTCCACCACTAAATGATCAAAGGAGTGAGTTCTAGGGACTACATTTTGCCAAAAACCAATTAGGTATATTTTCCTACACTCACCACTAGTGATTGGTTGGTAGTGAAGACCCCAGGACTAAGCTCCTCCCAGTAATGATACAACAACACAAAAACACAGAGCTTAATACTCATACGCCCAAGAGAGTTAATTAGGAATATATATATATATATATATATATATATATATATATATATATATATATATATATATATATATATTTATATATATATATATTGGGATATATAAAATGACTAAAATTTTAAGAAGCATAAAACATGAATACCTGAAAATAAATAAACATTTAGTAGCTAATTATTTTATACTTGCATAAAAATTCACATGTAATTTAAATTCAATAGCATAAACTAAATAGTTAGGAATTACTTTTAATAGTCTCTTGCACAAATTCCACTAAAATGTAACAATTAAATATCTCTCATACATAAACTCGTGGAGGTCGTACTAATTTATTTTTTATGTTTATTATTTTTAACAACCTTGGATGACCTCTCTGAAGTCATATATACATGATTTGTCCCTACTTCTTAATCTTGTTGGAAAGACACTCTCACCCTTGGTGTCCAATCCTTGTATACTTTCATTCCTCATAATAAAGGAAACAGGTGATCAAGACGGAGATCTTTCAGAGCGGCACCAGAGGTTTATAATATACTCAATTGTTTTAATTTTAATGCACAATTATTTTCTTCCTGATTACACTTATTATTTACAGATGATGGGAAGGGCAATGGGAACCTGGTTCGCTAAAGCTATAACAACCTATATGGGAGCATTTGATACCAGTTCATATGGGGAGATGGCATTCTGGCGAATCTGAATCTCTATTACCGCTATATGGTGTTTCCCCAATAAAAGCACCAACCCTTGTTTTCCAACCAGGAACTGGTTAAGGAAACCCCACAGTCGTGGTCTCACGGTTATTGTGTAAAACCAGCTCAGGTTGTCTAGTTCTCAAGCTGGTTGAGGACTTACTGGTTCCTGCTGGTACCAGTCCCAAGACACGAGTTTGTGAAAAAGTATTTTATATGTAGCATACATGCTGGAAACACCATTGAAATTAATGTGTAATTAAAATTAACAGGAAAAACTCACGATTAAAATCACATTTGACTTAATGGAAATCACTACAACGTACATGAATTTGAAAGACAATAGAGTTGGAACAATAAATTTCTATTTTTGTCGGCAATATTTTATGTGACTGTGGTTTAAAAAAAAAAAAGTGGAAAACTGTCTTTCAGCATATTCTTCTCATATTTCCTATCTATCTACTGAATAAATATTGTGAACAGAGGTCTGTATTTGCATTGACTAGCAGATTTATATCTTTGTAGGAATTTAATTGAGAAATAAATTATTTATTCAACAGGCACAACATTCCTGTTCACATTTCCAAACTATAAGAGCAAATTATATAGAACCATCGAAGAAGTAAAGAACAATAAGTGCCCTGGGTACTGTGTAGGTCAAGACTCCTTCCCACATCTTCTGTTTTCTCTCTGTCTGCTTCCTGTGGTCCTTTACTCTCATACATCAGATCCACAGCTCTGTCCAATCAGTGACAGAAATTACAGACCAGGGTTTCTGTCTAAGTTGTTCCTGATTATCAATGCGCAGCGGGACAAGGAAGCCATATGAGTGCTGAAGGAGGAGAGTGCTCCCAAACTGTAGAGAATACAACAGTTATGCTAGTTATGGAGGGTTTATGTTAGAATTAATTTTTAAAGAGTCACATGAGGTATTGATGCCGTCAGTAACCATCAGGAAACAGATACATAAAAGAGTACATAATGAGCAATAGATGGGCTGTTACAAACTACAGTATTTAGATCATTTAGCAAAAATTACTTATAAAAAGATTAGTTTGACAATATGCACCAGAAAGCAATTTTGCAACTTTGGTGATACAACCCTTTTAAGCTATTTCTTATCAGATAAATACCTTGTCATCTTGTGTTACACTGCACTATACAACAATTTCACAGCATGTTTCAACACTCCGCACTTTGAGTAACGGTTACAGAGTCTACACTGTAAGAGGTGATCATTATGCAACAGTGGCACTTTCGGTATACATCCTATATCTTTCTCTGCAGGCCCTGGGGGTTTCCAGGTTTTCAGACCCCTCCTATTGTGCTAGTTTAGGTGTTACAGATTTAACTTAGCCATTGAATTAATTTGTAACTCAATTAACCCATAGTATGATGTTTTATAGGAATACCCTATTTTATTTTTTTATTAACAATCATGGTTATACTTATCTTTATCCTTATTACACACAGTATAGCAAACAAATGCTACTCCCAAATATTTTAATCTTAAACATATAATAAGAAAAAATAAGCAACATTGTGTATATATATTTTATTTGTGTTATACATTTTAGTCTGTTACCTACTTACAAACATCATTTTTAGTGCAGCAAGATGTCGCGCCTTCTCCTGTGCCCTCTAGAATTCTATATCCATCCGTAACAAACTGCCCCCTATCCACAATCTCTTCATCTTCAACTCTCTTATCCTATTTGTTATCATCGAAACCTGACTCTCTTCTGCTGACACTGCTTCCCCTGCCACTCTCTCTCATGGAGGCGTTCCCTTCACCAACTCCACGAGACCGGATTACCGTCCAGGTTGTAAAGTGGGCCTCCTCCTATCCCCTAACTGTACATTTCAGGTCATTCCCTCTGAGCCTTCCCTCTATTTCTCCTCCTTCGAACTCCATTCTATTCGCCTCTTCTCCCCCATCCACCTCCATGTCTCTGTCATCTACCGCCCTCCCTGGCCCCATTTCCCTTTTTTCTCGACAACTTCACAGCCTGGCTTTCCTATTACCTTTCCTCTGACCTCCCATCCATCATACTTAGAGACTTTAAAATCCCTATTGATAACCACTCTGACCCTGTCTCCATCAAACTTCTCGCCATTTCTTCCTCCCTTGGCCTCATTCAGTGGACCTCATCCCCCACCCACTGCCTTGGTCAGTAACTTGACCTTGTCTTCTCTCATCTATGTGCTCTCTCCAACTTCTCAAATTCTCCTTTCCCACTCTCTGATCACCATCTCCTCTCCTTCAATCTATCCTCTTCCCCTCCTTCCGCATTCCTAAAATTACTCTCACAAGGCGCAATCTTGACACTCTTGACCCTACTTTTTTTTTCCTTCTCTTTTGAAGCTCTACTCTCCTCTCTTCCATCCCTGGTCTGCCCTGACCAAACTACCTCTCTCTATAACCACTCCCTCACCACTGCCCTAGATGCCGTCGCCCCTGCCATTTCTGTCCGCCGCTTAATTCCCCAACCCTGGCACTCCAATTTCACCCGCTTCCTTCAGAAGTGCACTGTGCTGCTGAACGCCTCTGGAGGAAATCTCGCTTCCTGGCTGACTTCCTTCATTTTAAGTTTATCATCTCTTCTTACTGCTCCAACCTTTTCCTTGCTAAACAATCTTTCTTTAAGTCCCTCATTTCTTCTCAGTCCTCTAATCCCCGTTACCTCATTGTCACATTCACCTCTCTCCTCACCCATCCCCCTTCTCCTATTCCACTCTCCGTCTCTGCTACCAATTTCCCTCCTTGACCCTCTCCAATCAGCTTTCCGCCACCTCCACTTCACTGAAACCACCCTGGCCAATGTAACTAGTGATCTCCTCACTGCTAAATCCACGGGTCACTTCTCCCTGCTCAATCTTCTGGACCTGTCCACGTCCATTGATACATTGGACCACCCCCTCCTTTTGCAGACACTTCACTCTCTCAACCTCTCTGGCTCTGTCCTCACATGGGTCACCTTATACCTCGCCAACCACTCTTTCTTTCTTTCCACATCTGGTTCACTCCCCCCCTCTTCCCTCCATGTAGAAGTCCCTCAGGGCTCTGTTCTCGTCCCTCTACTCTTTTTGTTTTATACTCCCTCCCTTTATACTGCTCTCATCACTTCATTCAGTCTTCAGTATCACCTATCTGCCAATGATATTCAACTTTACATCTCATCTCCTGATCCCACCCCTTCTCTCATGTGTCTGACTGCCTTTCAGCCATCTCCTCTTAGATCTCCTCACGCTTTCTCAAAATTAACATTGCAAAAACCAAGCTCATTGTTTTCCCTCAGTCTAGATCCTCATCCCACCTGGATCTTTCCATCACTGTTAACAACACCACCATTTCTTCAGTCCCTCCAACTCCGCTGCCTGGGTGTCACCCTTGTCTCTCTTTTGCCCCCCACATTCAATCCCTGCCCAATACTGTCGCTTCCAACTACACAACATTGTCCGCATGTGTTCCTTCCTATCTCAGGATGCAACCCTTCTTCTCACCAGCCACTCACACTCTCACCCCCCTTTGTTCTAAACTCAATGCGGCTGTGAGTCTTAGCTTCCTTTCTCGCCACTCCTCTTCTGCCTTCTCTCTCTGCCTTGCCTTATATTGGCTCCCTTTCCCCTACCTAATTCTTTTTAAACTTCTGAGCCTGACCTACAAGGTCCTCTCCCACTCTAATTCCCCTTATATCTCCAATCTCCTCTACATTCACACTCCCTCTAATTCCCTTTGATTGGCCAATGACTGTCGCCTCTCCTCCACTCTGATCACCTCAACCCATTCCAGAATCCAATACTTCTTGCGAGCTGCCTCCCTGCACTGGAATTATCTCCCATGCTCCATCCGATTGTCCCCTAATCTGTGCTCCTTCAAAAAGGCACTCACAACTCACCTCTTCTCAAAACCTACAAAACCTACCAGCCTTCCTCCATGCTTGCTCTCATCTCCTCTCACCTCTCTCCATGCTCACTCTCATTATCTCGCTCCTCCTGCGCTAGTTCCTCTCTTCTGCAGGGCCCGATTAAGGGTTCCGGCTGCCCTAGGCTATTTCAGCCGTAGCGCCCCCACCCCCCCTCCAGCCACCTTACCTGCCCCCTTCGGCCACCTCACCTGCCCCGTTTAGCCACCTCACCTGCCCATCTGCCGCCCCTCCCCCCGAGACATTAGAACGGACTTACCTGCTGTGGAGTCCTCTCTTCAGCGCTGTGTCGGTGTGGCCGCGGGCGCTTCTTACTCTGGTGGTCACGTGAGATGTGGAAGTCCTGATCTCACGTGACCAGAGTAAGAAGCGCCCGCGGCCACACTGACAGGCAGCTAGCAGCGATCGCTGCCAGACTGCCTGTCATGTGATAGTGACAGTCGGGACCGCTCCTTTAGACCAGTGGCGGTCCCGATGACTCCGCTTGCCACATTTAGGGAAAAAAAACAAAACATCTCAGTGACGTTGCGCCCCCCTGGCTCCAGCGCCCCAGGCTGCAGCCTGGTCAGCCTATTGGCTGATCAGGCCCTGCTCTTCTGACTCCCTTTGTAGCAAGCATCTGTTTACCAACCCTTTAGACTGTAAGCTCTTATCAGCAGGGCCCTCTTCCCTCCTGTCTCTTCTGCTCCAACTTCACTATAATTGCTTTGCCTGGAGCCTCTGAAGTCATGGTATTACTTGTTTATTGTTCAGTACTGTTTTTCCTGTGTGATATACTGTTTGTATTGTGTACAACACTGCAGAAATCTTGTGGCGCCATATAAATAAAAGATAATAATAATAATAACTTCCTGAGACAACAGTGTCTCAAAGAAAGATCTAACATTATATAAAAATTGGAACAAAACTATTGGTTGTAGGAGATAAAAACAAATTAATTCGTCAAACACAAAGAAACTATAGTCATAAAAATTTATTTATTATTCTACCACTATGGATGTATACAGTGGTAATCGTTTTTATGATTACCACTATTTCTACATGGAGAAGCCCTTCAAATAAAATCCGAAATTATGAAAAACCGATTTGAAAATAAATAGACTTACCTTTAACCCGACGCACCATGCTGACAGCAAGTGATACCGATTGAAGAAGTGTTCGGCACTGCAGGCTGATGTCATTGCGACATCTGTCAATAGAAATTTAAAGCGGCAATGCCGGATACATAATATACTATGCACTCAACTAATGGCTCAACTCTGCTTCTGAGTGAAGCTGTCAGCATACACAATGTGTATTACAATTTTTTTAATCAACTTGTAATTTAGAAAATATTTTTTTACTGCCATTTCCTGTAAAAGCTACTAGAAACTGTTTAACTGTAATTACACCACTTTCCATTGGAGATAGCTTACATTGACTTGGTGATACCTTTATAATAAAGTGATTCCAATATTTGTATAAATTTATGGCAATGTATAATCTATAAACTATAAATAATATTGGTGTAAATATTGACTTCTGATGTGTTCATAAGGAAAACGTGTGAATTATAAGGAATAACTTGGGGGTCATATTCTTTAAGAGAGGTCACAGATCTCCAAAGTGACTTATAATATCCTTATAATTTACAGTATATTATCTAATACATTTGTATTCTATATGATCACACTAGACTGTTAAATTTTTGATCTGCCTCCTAAATCCATTATATAATGTTACTGCAGTATGAATTCCAGTGAGCTCTGTTGTTATTAAAAATTAATGTGATCACGCATTTCATTAAATAGCTGTTTATTAATAAAAAAAATATTCAAAAGTGACAAAATGTTCATTGAGCTGAATTACAAATGACAAAATAATAAAACATACAGTTAATCTGGATATCGTTGCTTAGTAATTTAACCTGATTACTGTGGTGGAAATAAGCAAGGTCGTTAGTTACTTTGAAATTAAATGATCACATAAGTTTGACTCGTAGACATAAATACTGCTGCATTAGATTTATATTATAAAAAAATACCCATACATAAGGGTCCTTCCTATGGAACCTCCTGCATTAACATTGCTTGGGAATAGGAGGTGTGCAACGAATCTGACTGAATGGATGTGGTACCTTAAAGTCATCCTTTTTTACAGCTTGGGTTCTCTGTGCCCATGTAAAGTCTATGGACTTCAAAGAATATATTAATGTAACAGCAGGAGTTTCAGGTAATGGACTCCCCCCTTATAGATATCAGGGAAAGGAAACAAGAAATATCAAAGGTAGACATCCCAATATGATCATGAATCCTACTCTGGGACTGCTATATCCGTTATATTGTAATTTCAATATGCAGTCACATCATTATACTTATTTCAATTATTATTTGTGCTTTGCTCTTTAATATACAGTATTTCAGGCTTCACTGTTATGAAAATCTAGGAATGAATGGGGTATTTTAGAAGATTCATTAGTCTGACAAGCAACTTGTTTTTGCTTTCTGCTCCTGCAAAACCTTTAGTGGGAAAATTCACTACAAACATATACTATATATTAAGAATAATACTTTAGACTTTTATGCTGCTACATAACAGGTGTGCAATATAATTCATTCACTGAATGGAAATAAAAATGTCTTTAGATTCAGGGCCCTGTTGTTAATCCGTCACAGTGTTCAAACCACAGCAAAACTTGCAAAAAAGCAAGCCGCTTTGCTGGCGTCTTTACTCTCATTTTTGATTCTTAAAATGAGACAGACATTTCCTTTATAGAGTGTTTTTCCCCTCAGAGAAGCAAAGCTTATGGGAAAATAATGTACTTCTCTGCTGGTCCAGTGTCCATGTACTGTATGACATTGTCTTTAATGGCTACACATACCATGAACAATGCACGTGTTATAAGGATAAATCAAGATACTATGCCACACTGGGACACGTCCCTCACACTTCAGCTGAAACAGCTCTGTCAAACATACGCTCCAGAATGCGATGGATACAAGCAAAACTTGGACGATCAGTGGGCATCTTGCTCCAGCAGAGACGCATAAGATTATACAGCTCCAATGGACAGTTTTCTGGGCATGACAAAATATTTCCATCTCTAACGTAATAGATGACTTCTTCATGAGCCATGCCATAGTATGGTTGCATGCCATAGGTAAATATTTCCCACAAGACAACACCATAAGCCCAAACATCAGACTCTGTTGTGTAACGGTTGTAAAATATGGACTCTGGAGGCATCCAGCGGATTGGTATCGCATCATTCTCATTCGCTTTGTAATAATCAGCTGAATATATGTTCCTGGAAAGACCAAAATCTGCTATTTTAACCACCATGTCTTCGCCCACCAAACAGTTCCTGGTGGCCAAGTCTCGATGTACAAACTTCCTTTCGGAGAGGTAGGCCATCCCTGCTGACACCTGACGGGCAATATGCAGTTGATCAGTACAAGAGAGAGGAGATGGATTCAGGTCCGACAGCCTGACTTTTGCAGCAAGGCTACTGTGGCTTAAGCTGCTTAAAGCTCTTGGTGATCTGTGGCGCAAATATTCATTTAAATCTCCATGGGCCATATATTCAAAAAGCAGACACATTGGTTTCCCAACAGCGCACACACCTGAAAAAAAAGATAATAAACTTTGTATTATAAGCAATATCTTCATCACTTAATTTAGTATAATAAATTGTGTTCATTAATTGCTATTTTTGTAAATGTGATATGTATGTATGTATATATATATGTATGTATGTATGTATGTATGTATGTATGTATGTGTGTATAAATTTATTTGCTTGGGAAAGAAAGAAAAAATGTGTAGCTGATTCACAAAAGGGCTAGATTTACTAAATGGCGATTTTGAAATATAACCACTTTTAGGCAGTTTGTTTTTTTCAGGTGGTGGTTTAAAAGTACCCGAAAAAATGCCCTTCAGTAAATTTAGCTCATGGAGTAGGAGAATAGCTGAGTAATGCTAACCTTTTGATAATCAACTGTAGCCCATATTGAAAGAAACCCTGGTTAGTGGTTTAAAATGTAGTCATTTTTTTAAAGCAATATCAGGAGCATTGCACTCAAAGCAACATCATTAATTTTGTGTCGTTACTAATCTGTAAAAACAAGAATGACCTGAAGGCCTATTGCCCTCTTGTCAGTCCTACACTGCCGAGACATGGTCAACACCCCAATCCACCATATTGGATTAATTTGTGTGGAAATACCAGTGGTTCTTGTTAGATATGCATAGAAGTGTTTTAAAAGTCTGGAAAACAAGCCACACACATGATCTCATTCTATGCAAACTGTGGCTGCGATTTTGTCAATTGCATTCCACTATGGTTTTAACAAAAGAAAATTGCAATGTGTGCTTTTAGTTAATGTTGTACTAATATCAGACCATGTACTATTAGTGGGATGACCTCATTTTGGAATGCAGAGAAAGAATCATCTACTCAGTAAATATTTTTTCTCTATAAAATAGTTAATACCTTCTGCAGTCTTGAAAAATAGTCTTCGGCAGCCCCATTGGAGTTTATATCTAAATTCCCTTGCACAGAAAAACATACACAGTAGCTAATAAACCTACTAGTATGTATGAAACTGGAGGTCCTGGAAACCCCAACACAAACAGAGAGCTGTAAGAGAGCTTACATTTTTAGAGGGCAACGCTGAAATAAGTGAAATGAGTGTGGCTCAGAGTAGAGATTGGAACAGGTGTGAGTGTGCATTAGTGTGGGTAGTATATGTGGGAGTAGGGTAAGCTCTAACAAAGAGATGGGCTTTCAGAGACCATTTAAAGATTTTAAGGCTGCAGGATAGTCTGATTGGGGATGGAAGTGAATTCCATAAGTGGTTAGTAACATGAGAAGTCTTGATGGCTGAACTGGAAGGTGGTTATCAGAGACGAGGTGAGGCAATATACATAGGACATATTAGAGAAATGGGAAAAAAAGGCAGTATTATTTTCCCAGGTAAATATGTGGCAAACTTATAATATTGCCAAAGTAAACTTTCACTGGTGAATGCTTTGCATCATGATGGGAGTCCTTGTATTGCTATTTCCACCTCAGGATACATAGGCAAACCCATGGGTGGGGGTTCCTAGTGCCTGGAAACCCTTCTCCCAGCCTGGGGCACTGTGTGCTTGAGGTGGCTGGACCATGCCCCCAGGTCCAGCCACTTTGCAGCTTGCGTGCAGATCGTTACTGTCTACACTGTTCACAGCCATCTCTCCCCTGCTGTGTGTCCCCTCCCCTCTCTCCCCTGCTGTGTGTCTCCGCCCATTTTTCTCCAACTGCCTGCATGTCCCGTGTGTACAGCAGAAGGACCAAAGACCCAGCACTAGATGAAGAGGGTAAGTGTGTGAGTGTGTGGGGGAAGGGGGGGTTCTCATGTGCTTTTACTGTAAGTGGGGGATCCAATGTATAAGTACAATAGTTCCTTTGTAAACATAGGCTTGGAGGGGCTTTTAATATAAGTGTGGGGGAGAAGGGAAACAGGATGTTAATGTAAGTGTAAGGGGGGTATTTTATGTAATGTGAATGGGGTGCAAAATATTAATTTCATAGTAGATTGAGAGTGGGAACTTTTAATTTATTGGTGGGGTGAAGGTTGGGGATATTTAAATTAATAGTGGGGTTATGGTGGACCTATTAAGGGTGGGATGATTGGACTATTTATTTAACGCTGGGGTGGTTTGGGTGCTATTATTTGAATGTGTGGCTGAGTTTGGGGAGAAAGATTGTTATTACTTAAAAGTGAATGCTAATTATTTGGGAGGAAATAGGTTTATTTATTAAATGCAAATACTAATAATTTAATGTTGGGTTTGTTTGGGGCAAATGGATCTTTTTATTAAAGGTGAATAACATTAATTTACTGCCCAGGTTGGTTGCTGGGAGGCCTAATTATAAAATGTGGGTGGGTGGGCTTTGATTTAATAACGGGATGCTTAGGGGAAGGGAAGCCTACTGTGTTCACTCTGCTGGGATTTATTTATTTATTCATGTACCTGTCCTTTTTCCAAAAAGGGACCAAACATTCCAGGATCCGGGCAAGCAGCAACTGAGCTTAGGACCAAAGTAGCAGGAACAAGTATTGAATGCAGCAACTGTTCTGACACACTCAGTCAGGACTTTGTCCTGACTGTTGGGAGGAATATCTTGATTCACATGGCTATGCTCAAAAAGGGAGAGCGGTGTGCAACTAACAGTAGTGCACTCAGCATTGCCTAGGTGTATGATGGGGATAAAAAGAGTTGGAGGGCAGCCAAGCCCTGTCTAAAATTATAGCCACATCCCTATGCATACCGGTCACGTCCACTGTCGGCATGGCCTGGATACTCTTCTCTATAATCCTGCGTTTGCCCATGGAATATACTTTATACATACATACATATACAGTAGTAGTCGAAGTGGGCTCATACAGTGATATGCCACATAGTCACTTCTCTACTGCCATTATAAATATATATATATATATATATATATATATATATATATACACAAGTTAACCTGTGCATGATACTCATGCATTCTAATCAAATCAAGCTACTTAAGGTGTTAAAAAGGTTCTTGTCATGCATTTGGGGCTAGGCCAGGCCTCCTCAGGGGAAGAGCGTTACTTCCCACCGTAAGCACCCTTTTTTAACGTGGTTTTGCCCACATGTCACCACCTCATCATTCATCTTCATCGCCACATCCTTAATCTCCATCGTCTTACTGTTCTAAAACCTCTCGATACACAACGTTTCTGCTAAACACCTTATCGCTGTGCTCAATCAGTCTTCCTTGAAGGGCAGTATTCATAACCTGCACTTTCACATCACTGCTTCTCCGTACTCGTGAAAATGCGACATGCAATTGTCCATGACCAAAGACAGGCTCTGGTAAATAAATACCCACACGGTCAAGTGTTTGACCCTGTGACTTGTTAATGGTCATAGCAAATGCCGCCTTCAAAGGGAACTGCCGCCGTCTTAGCTTAAACAGCAGTCCTGTTTTGGATGGACATAAGTCAATCCGAGGTATCATCACCTTCTCTCCTTCAGCAGAGCCAGTCAAAACTTCTGCTTGTATCACATTCGTTTTCAGTGCTGTCACTACTAATCGAGTGCCATTGCACCTTCCTCTCTTAACATTCAGATTTCTCAATAGCATAATAATGCTTCCAACTTTCAATCTTAATCTGTGCCTTGGCATTCCGGAAGGAGTCAAGAGTTTGAGCCCTCAACTCGTAATTTAACATTTACTACCCCTCCCACGGGGGGAAGGGGGGGATTATGGAAGTTAACTGACTTCACTATTATATTTTTTTTGCCAAATAATGTCAGTATACCAAATTTCAGGTCAATTGGATGAGCCCTTTCTGAGAAAATAGTTTTTTCCACACACACACACACTAACACACACCGCTAGGCTTATATATATTATATGTATATATATATATGTATATATATATATATATATACACACACATACATACACATATACATACATACAAACATACACCTGGGAATGAATGGGGTATCCTCAGGTGATGCACACATGGACATCAGTCACAGGCTACTTGTTACAGAAGTCAGGACTTTTATTGTTCCTTCACAATGAAAAGCATACTTCCATCAGGATGACACCAGTAAACAACATCAAGTTGTATACATCTCCATTTGACCCTAATGCTACCTAACACAGTCCAGGTCTCTAGCCACTGACCGAATTGTTCAGCATCAGTCGTCCCTTAGAACTGAAAAGACACGATAAATACACAAAGCTTCTCCCTTTGGTCTAATTACACCATTAAATCCTTTTCTTCACATGTGTGTATCAAACCTGTGGTTCTTGGTCTGAAAGAGCTTAACTCTTTCTGTAGCTTGTACTTGCAGACTTCCCGGGATATCACCTGTCCCTATGCAGAAGACGTTTGGCAAATAGGCCTTTTTGCCACACTATACAGTATATATTGTAGCAAAGAGGCCTATTTGCCACACCTCTCCTGCTTAGACAGGTGATGTTCTGTGGAATCTACAGCTTAAGGCTGCAGACCATGTTACATATAGGTATAGCAGTGCACCTAGTTTCAGAGATATACAGGTCTGAGACATGTGGGACAAAGTAAAGGTATAAAATGTGACCTTACTTATATGCTTTGACTGTTTTTTTCACAGCTAAAAGCTGGGCTGACAGGGGTGTCTATATTGAAGAGGAATTACAGAGCACCTGAGGAGACTTCCTTTAAAAGCAGGGTGGGAGTGTCACCTGTCTGTCAACCCAAGACTGCGGGAGGAGTCTCAGCTATAAAAGACTGTATTGTGCATATGTGCATTGACCAACGCCAGTTAGTGGCCGGTGACCAGAGAGGGTAGCTGGGACTAATAAGTGTTGCCTGGTGTCATTCTGACAAAGTGTTGCTGTTTATTGTGAGACAACAATAAAAGTATTGTTTATTTAAAGTACTGTTTTATGTCAGTGTGTGAATCACCTGCCTGAGGGTGCCTGTGTCACAAAAAAGGAACTCTTGCCACAATATATATATATATATATATATATATATATCTTTTTTTTCTTTTTTTACCAGTGGAAGTAAAAGCCTTCCAAACTGACTGGGCAAAGCGTTAAGACTACTCTTACCACTGCCAGTCAGTATTGCCAGGCATCTAAGTGTCACTCAGCTGCCATTACAATATTTTCCTGGTAAATCATGAAGATAAGATGTTTTATATTGATGCAATAAGCGGAAATAGAATCCAGCCCTATCGCTACTTTTTAATAAATAGACCCTATATTTTTAATTGGCATAGGTGAGTGAAGTAATGCTTGTTCAGAGATTTGTACATTTGCCAGAGCTGGTGTAGAAATATATGACATTTCCATCCAGCTGCTGTTTACAGTACTCAAGGGGAATGACGGCAGTAACTTTGTGATTACAAAGACAGCTGACCACAAACAAGAGAATGTGCATGATCGGTTTGTGTAATATTACACATTGATGATCTTTCTGATTAGTTATTATAATAAAGGTGACAGCTGCATAATCGTCACGTTTCACCATAACTTTTTTATTTGTTCTGCTTCCCACAGCATGGTTAGCTCATCATGAAATTACAAATTGGTCAATCAATTCTTGTCATTAGTCAAACAAAGCGTTTAATTCTGAATCACAATATAACATACACTTTTAAATTTGAAATACCTCTTTTCAAACATCTTAACTTATAAAGCTCATAGCATAAGGACAAATGTAACAAAAAAATTTTTTAGACACAAAAGTTATATATTAGATTAGTATTGACAAACAGAGTCATTCTAGGGACAAATGTTTAAAACCTAGTGCTGCCCTTGGAAATTAGGGATAGTCAGCAACTATGTAGTTTGCATGTTTGATATTTATATACAGGATATGGCAATGCATTCTCTGTTCTTACGATTCTGGCACACATAAGCACAGCGGTCCCATAACACAGAGGAAAATATAGCTTTCAACATCAACATCCACAGATATTTGACCTGGGCTCATAATCAAGTTCAATACATTTGCAGCAATTCCTTTTACGTACACATTCAGCTTTTTCTTGCGCTATACAGTGCGGTACTGTTTTCCCTAACGCATATAATAATGCATTAAATAAGATGCCTACTGGGGTTTTCTTTTTAATTAGGACTCAAATTTAGCATAAAAATTATTCAAAGGCCTACCTGTATTTATATACATGATCATACGTAATAAAACATATTTCAGCTATGCCCTGATGGGGACAATTACAATGGCAATCTAGTGTACTCACCCTCAAAAAATATGTCATGCAATCCAAATTAGAGCCCTCAGTGAATCAACAATACAGCACACACATAGATCCATATAAAAATACTGCCTTAAGACCCCCATCCATGTTTTACTCCAGCTACATGAAAGGCCATTATATCAGCACATATTAGCACATTTGAAAAACATCAAGGAGTCATCCAGTGACCATCGAATCTCAACAAAGCAGAAGTACAAGCATTTAATAACCTGAAATTCAACTCCAATGTAGTGATCAAGCCAGCAGATAAAGGGGGCTGCCTAATCATTCTAGATAGGCAAGATTATCACACAGAAGTTTTAAAGATACTAGGTGATGCAAGAATATATCCTCTGAATTCCAGAATGAATTGAAAACTCTTCTCACAATTGGCCTTACATCGAATATCCTTACCAAAAAATAACTTCCTGTATAACCTCAACCCTGTTATTCCAGTGTTTAATTACTTGCCCAAAATACATAAAGACATCAATCACCAACCAGGCAAACCAATTATATCTTGAATCAACTCCTTTGCTTCCAATCTTTCGTAATATATACCACTTTTTGCAAGAGATACCCATCAAACCATCATACATTAGCGATACTGCACACATGCTATAAATTCTAAAATATATAGTCTGGCAAGATGACTTCTGGTTAGCCACAAGTGATGTTACCTCCCTATACACCATGATAGAATATGGACAATGTATACATAGTGCACAACATTACCTCAGTAAAGATAGCCATTTACCACACAAGTAGATAGATTTCCTACTCAAAGCTATCAAATTTGTATTGAAGCATAACTTTTTCTGGTATGAGAACCAGCATTACATTCAGCGCATTGGCACAGCTATGGGGACCAGATTTGCTCTGATTTATCCAAATCTATTTATGAGCAAATGGGAAGACGACGATGTCTGGTCCAACCCACACTGAGAGCAAAAAAGTTTATTTCATCACACAATACGACAGTATGTCGATCAACCTCATGAAAATCATGAGGAAACATTGGAATATTCTCATGAAGGATGACATCCTTAAAAATATATTAAACAGACACCCAGATATGGTATTCAAAAGAGAACACAACTTACAGCAACAATTAGTAAAAAATCACTTGAAAGAGACCAGAACACCAACAGACAACTCACACAGAACACATTAGACTTTTCCATTGGGGCAGCTGCTATGACTGTAAATTTCTACACTACTCACAAACAAAATCTACTACGTCCTTCAAATCCAACATGACAGGACGCAACTAGGAGATAAGAGATCATATAACAAGCAATAAACAGAATGTAATTTATCTCATAAACAAACAATATATAGGCAGGCCATGCGCACTTTGAAAGTGAAGATTTACAAACTTTTGAGAAATACTAGGAGAGGATTTAAGAAACATAATTTATAACAACACTATAAATAAATACACAATTGCAATCCAAAAGACACTAAATTCATTGCGATACAGAAGGTACCCAAGAACTGGAAAAGGGGTAAATTTTATGAAGAAGCTTTATAGGACAGAAATTAGATTTTGTGGTGCAGAAACTAGTTAGGTAATCTGTTTTCCATTTACTTCTTCCAATATCTAGATCACCATGCCCAACCATCTTGGACATGATTCAAACTGCAACACCCAAGACATAATATAAGTTGCCAACTAGATCAGAAATAAGACCCAGACCCATATAACCTTATCAAGGCACCACACACCATCTTTAGTTAATTTTACAGTTAATTTTACAATTATTTGAATATTCCTTATTTCTTTCTTTATTTTACATTTAATTTGTTTAATTTTGATTATTTAATCCCCCACTTTTACCATTTTGGATCATCTTGTTATTTTTTTTTTACATTTTTTCATTTTTTAACTTTTCACTATATATCTATCTTGTTTTATCCTACCATGAGTTCTATTCTGGAATGTAGATACTAATGTGTATTTAGTTTGGAAATGGCAGATAATCAAGTGTTTTAGTGCCAGGATATTAATTTTTAAGTTTAATCTATTTTTATTGCCCATTGTTATAGTTAACATTAAACGACAATACAGTTCACTAATGCACCTCAATTGATTAAGCATTGTTTCTAGGGTGTTACAGACATTCACCTGTACGCATATACAATACCCACACTAACTTTAATAAATGGGAAAGCAATCCATTATCATTAGCTGCGTCTCTACAGACTAACAGAGATCACAGTAAGGTGTGCTTGAATTGCTTCTAATTACTGAACTTGACACACATGTGTTTTGATCACAAGACACTGCCCACACCCTACTTATAGAGATCCCTGAAATGTTCATTCTGTTTACACATTGAGGAAGTCATGGTGAGTGATGAAACACGTCGGATATAATCACCTTCTGTCATCATCTTATTTCATCCCTAACATATTTCTAACATTTAACTAAATGGAATAACAGGATAATTTGACAGCCGAAACCTGACTTTACTTATTAGTGTGAATACTCAGGGCCTGAGTCACTAAGGAGAGCAAAGCATAAAAAAGGGTAACTTTGCACCTTGGCAAAACCATGATGCATTGGAGGGGATGTAAATTTAAAATGTGGGGACAGATTAATAGTTGGGGTAGGGCATGTCTTAGATCAACTTTAAATCTCAGTGTAAAAATAAAGCCATCAAGTATTTGTGTGCTACATGAAAAAACAGCCAGTATTTAACTTATGTTCAAAATAATAAACCAATTTGCACTCCTTGCATTGTAACATGGTTTGTCCCGGAGAATATTTACTCTTTTTTTTGCCTTTCTTTCCTTAATGTCTCAGGCCCTCAGTGCTCATATACTGAGTATACAATGAAGAACATTTTAACAGGTGGGAATCACCTATAAGGTAAGTCTATCTGTATGGGCTTTTAATACAAACTTTGGGCACCATAAACAGAGTCAATTTTATTAGTGTGCCTGCCTAACTTTTTCAAAATAGTTTTGTGTCCTAATGATATGAAATCAAATGGTGTTGGGCAGATTATGTCATGGTGGGGACAGGCATATGGTCCTTCTCATATGAAAGAGAAAACCTAACAGTTTGCTGGAGACCTAACAGTAGAAATTAGGCAGGAATTTGTATTTACAACATAAACCATTTTGGTCTGTTATGCCTATTTAAGAAAACAAACATTGAATTATCCTGAAAACCACAGAAATTATTTTACTCCTTAAGTAATTTTTTTACAATTTTTTCACCAAAACTGGACAGTTAGAGATTGGAAAAGTACTGTCTGTTCTGACAAATCTCGCTTTCTGCTGTGAAATGTACACAGTAGCAGCATTTCGCATCATAGCATCAGAATTTGGGGTAAACATGAATCCATGGAACCTTTATGCCTTGTATCAATGGTTCAAGCTGCTGGTGGTATAATGGTGCGAGGATGTTTCTTTGTTTCTGGACCAGAATTTTTAAGGAATGTTTCCAGCACCTAGATGAATTCAGGCTGTTCTAGGGCAAGTGGGGTCCTACCCACAACCAGAACAATGTACTGAAACAGTGAGCATCGATTGTATGTATATATATATATATATATATATATATATATATATATATATATATATATTATGTATAAGCCTTTTACATACCATATTGAAATATATTGTATTTATGCTGGAATAAATGTATTTGTTTTCTAACTGCTTAGCATTGCTAATTTTGGTGTATACATTACTGCAATTCATCACTCCACCCCTGTTTTACACAATGGCTAAGGAGTTTGAATGAGTAGGTTGCTGGAAGGAGGCCCAGCATTTTGAAACCTCTAGGAATACCCTTTGTACACTGGCTATGTCTCCACTGACAATGTCATATGCTCTACAGCAGGGTTGTCCAACCCGCGGCCCGCGGGCCGTATGCGGCCCAGCACGCCTGTAAATGTGGCCCAGAAGGAGTTTTGGTTGTGGCAAGGGGGCAGCACTGTTAATGGAAAAAAAAAATCTTGCAAAAAAAAAGAAAAGAAAATACTTACCTTGCGGTCACGCGGTCACGTCAGCTGGTACTCCGACTCCCTCCCTTGTCTCCTCCTCCGTGCGGTGCTCGCAGTGAATGTCGGGTGTGATGTCATCACGCCCAACATCCATTGCGGAGCGCATCACAGAGGAGTCACCCGCATTAGAAGAACAATCAGCAGCACAGAATTGGAGAAAAGAAGAGAAGAGGACAGGAGAACCAGCCAATTAAAAGGTAAGTTAAGGGGGATTTTTTTTATTATTTCAAGGGACGCTGACCAGTGAATAAAAGTCACCTGGTCCTGGAGCATCATGGACCTTATCTCCCTGCTACATACTTCTACTTGTAATACTAAAGGGGCATTATATATTATTCTCTTTGGCCCATTATAAGTTGTTATCCCTTAACTAACATAGTGGTGTAATTAGCAAAACAGGTCACAATTTGGGGTCACAGTGATGTATATGTCAGGTACCGCAGGCCTGGTCAGGGCACCCTGATATACAATGCCTGGCTTAAATGCACTTTATTGATATTGCATCGAAACAATACAAAAAGTGATTATAGTATAATAACTAGAGAGGATTTTTTGAGCAGGGCGATTGAAAGGTAAGTATAGGGGGATTTGAAAAAAAAGTGATATATATATATATATATATATATATATATATATATATCACTTTTTTTCTTATATATATATATATGTTAACTATGTTTTCTATGGTTTTTTGGATGATCAGCTATCGTTATTGTTGGTGTATCTTATGTGCGGCCCAAACCAACTCGTCGTCTTCCAATGTGGCCCAGGGAAGCTAAAAGGTTGGACACCCCTGCTCTACAGCAACATGCACACACTTTTGTACTAACAGGTTGGTGCTTGTTCAGGTGTCAAAGGTCCTTGCTAGACCTCTGCATCGCATGCAAGTATAATACCGGTGAATGTGCAAACAGGGAGAACGTACATACAGTGAGACTCTATGCAGAGGCTAGGAACATGTTCTACATTCTAAATGGGCTAGGTTTTAGGCATATTTGATAGTTTTTCAGCATTTCAGCTTTCTACCAACAAAATCTGTCACATGTATGACATAGGGCAAGTTCTGTGCTCTGTACTAAATTCTGATTTTGGCCTCATACTAGGTACAGTTATCACGTTGGTTTATTAGTTGCCATCTTATTTCTGATCTTTATCCATACCTAGAAGCTTTACAATGTTGGGATGATCAAATTCTGCCATGAGCGCTGCCTCTCTCTGGAAGTCTGCCTGCATATCAGCAGAGGCTTCTTCTTTCAACATCTTCACTGCCACCATGGTAAATGGCTCATAGGGAAGCAGACCTGGTGCCCTGTAAAGAAATTAACCATTACATTAATCATATTTTGTCTTTGCTACAGGTCTGTGGGTATCTTGAAACTGTTTCATTTTATGTAATTTGTACAGCAGTCCATTGTTGCTGCTACATACAGGAGCACATTTTTATAAACGCAGTTGAAGGCCCATGCTTTGCTGGACTATTATTTATCATTTTAAATGGGAGAAATACGTTTACGAAAAAACAGACAAGTACAACATTTGTAAGGTATAAAACTAATAATGACAGACGGAAGGGGTTAGATTGGAATGTAGCGAATCTTTACAAAGTGTATAACATTTAGAAACAAAGGTGTCTATTTATTATATAGCAGCAAATCTGTCACTATTTATCAATAGCTCAGCTCCCCAGCGATACTGTCTGGCAGTGGTAAGAAGAGTCCTATCACTCGCCAGGCCAGTGCAGTGTCCCTGCGCGCTTACCGGCTCGCCAGCTTCTGCATGCACTCTTGATGTCTCGATTTGGCGTTTTAGTTCAAGATTGGCAGCATTTGTTTGGTTGTGGGAGACTTACATTGACTTCCCATTATATTTTTAAGACACAGCTACCAATCCCTGTCAAAAGCAAGGATCAGCATTTACAAATAAGAGGGTATACCAACCCTTTAAGAAAGACAGAATTTATTCAAATACAAATGTTCCTAATCAGTCAAGTTCACACGTGTAAGGCATGGGAGGTATGTAATTATATTGGACATCTGTCTAACCATCAACTTAATTTGTGTAAGTAAATGACTCTGATTGTCCTTCAATAATTCTATTTTTAACATATTTTGATGATGTGACCTAAAAATGGCAAGATTTAGGAAACATAACGGGGGCCCATTTATTAAAATGACCTCAATTTTTGGCAGCAGGCCTGATTTTTTCTTTTTAATCCCTTAAAATCACTTATTGCTGCAATTTAACAAAATAAATATTGCCTGGGCAAATGAGTTATCAGTGGTGCTGAGTCCCCAGAGGACTAAACCACTTGTTGTGCCACCCGCGCAGGACTGTGTTTGTTATACTGCAGGTCAAAGGCTGAACAATAAGCTGAATTTTTACACAGTTAAACTAGTGGATCCTAATTTCACAGTTTATAATCTGTCTGTGAACATTTAGCACAAACACATTGTTCTACATTTGTACTCCCATATTACCATCCAATATCACAGATTTTTTTTGATTGTGTAATTGAAGTTACATTGAAGTTCAAATTCACAACATGTCAATATATACATGCTTTATACAAGATGGTGCATTTTTGGTAAATTGTAGACCACACATATATAGTGAGTAAAACATTGGTACACATATAATGAAGCACCTTCCTTTTTTAAGAAATCAATAAAAATAATGTATATAGCATTGCATTAGAAAAAAATGTATATTATAATATTGAACATACTTGCCTACTTTCAGTAGGCGACGTCCGGGAGAGGGTCGCGACTAACGGGCGGGGGCGGGCGGGCGCCTCGAATCACATCATTTTGGTCACGCCCACATGAGTAAAATTATGTTTTGTTGCAGGGGGCGGGGCCAAAATGTCGCGATTCACCGAGAATCGTGTCATTTTAACAAGGGAATTCCGGGATGCGGGAGAAATGCCAGCTCTTGCGGGAGCCTGACCTGAATTTCGGGAGTCTCCCGGACTTTCCGGGAGAGTTGACAAGTATGATATTGAAGCATTTTTAAATGCTTCTGTTCTTATTACAATAACTGCTGAAGGCCCCTAATACACACTTAGCGACCCACTTAGTTAACTCTAAAATAATTAGCTAAACTGTATTCCTAGATGGACTTAAAGTTTGCTGAATCTAGGTAAAATAAATGCCTTTGGAGAAATTCTTGACTGCATCTGGCAGTCTCAGAATACATTCTCAGTCTTCACTTTGAGAATTAATTCCTATACAGGTATGAGCAACATTAAAGGTTGTTTTATGCGAAGGGAGGGGAAAGGTGACTTGAGCATGCCCAGAGAGTCTGAAGTGCCATGTCCCCATGTAGTGCGCCCCCTTCCTGTGCGCGCATCACACTCTATTCTGATTCAAAAAAATCAACATGTTGTGAGGTATCACATGGAGGGGGTGGGGCAAGCTGTAATATTGTACACATGCGCACAAGCCCACAATTTTTTTTAAAATACCCATGTGTAGGATAATGAACAGACAGTGGACAGGGGGCAATCTTAGCTGCCATGTGATAGGCACAGTTATGTCCCAGATTATGCACAATAAACAAGATTTTGTTTTGCAGAATGAGTTAGTTAAATAATCAACAATGTATGGCATATATGAATACTTGACTGGGGTACTGAGTTACGAAACATAAATGATAGTCAAACAAGAAGTATTTTGAAAAAAAGTAAAAAGTTGGAGGGGCTTAAATAAATTTTGGGAATTGAGGTGGGGAAATATATCAGCATACATGTTTATACTTTTATGGCGAGACATTCTTTCTCCACAGTGGCATATTTTTGTTCCCTTGGAACAAACCCATTAATATAAGATGCATTGTGTCAGGAAGGACATGCTCTCTGCAAGCGTACCTCACTTTCTTTCTTGAAAATGTTTCTATATTGTCCCTGTAATACACACGTAAACATGTGATCGCAATATATGTATAAATCACCCAAATTATATAATACAAATATATATATTGTGGCAAAAGCCCGCTACTGCAGAAGCACATGCGAACAACTTCTTCCTTTTTATGGTGCTTTATTGTCAGGATGGTAAATGTTTTAAAACCGTATACTTGCACAGCAATCATGGAGACCCAGTCCGTATCCTCACTGACAGGCGGGGTGGGCTCATCTGCAACATCACCGACCAATGCTAGTTTGGACTGTCCATGTTTCCCCGCAGGTGGATGCTTTTGTGGAACTCCTGCTGTGACTCCCAGGATGGCATTCCGGTTTGGCGGTTCCCAAAGATCGATGTCCAGATGTTGTGGATCTTTAGGCGGTTCCTTTAAGACTGGGCTTCCGACCGTTGCATCAGTTGCCGACATATCCGGCCGGATCCGCTCACCGAGGACATCATTAAACAGTGGGAAGTCTCGCCCCAAAATGAGTGGATATGGGAGTTTAGGTGCTATGGCAGCTACCACCATAACAGTTTTGTCTTTGAGTGTGACTGGTAGTATTGTTCTTTCATACTCCTCTGTCGTGCCATGTATGCAAAGAACCTTCACCCTGGGCAACCGAGAAGTTATGGTTTCGGGTAAGGCAGAGCTGGAAACCAATGAGAGTTCACTCCCCGAGTCAACCAAGGCCAGAACAAGGTTGGTTGATTAGCACAGTCACCCGGAACAAACAAGGACTTCCTGATGTGGGACTCATGGTAAAACAGCTTGGAAAAGCAGGCCCAATATGTGCCACGGAACAGTCCATGGGTTCCGATAGTTTAGGACACTCTGCCTTAAAGTGGCCTAGCTTACCAAATTCAAAACACTTCAGACTAGAAAGCTTTGCACCTGGCCCTCTGTCCGTAGCAGTTTTGCCATTGGGCCCTGTAGCAAGGATTGTCAAACCTGGATTTTGGCGTGGCAGCGGCTTTGGCACAAATGCAGGTTCTTTAGTTATTTGCTGTAGCGCACAAAACCTTTCTACCACGGTGGCAAGCTCTTCATAAGTTTGTGGGTCTGATTGCATAACCCACCTTTGCAAATCGCGGTTCAGCCCTCGGATGCAGTGATCTATCGCCAGAACTTCAATAATCCGAGAAGGCGAATTCTCCTCAGGCTGCCGCCATTTCTTTAAAATTTTAGAAAGCTCAGCCACTTGTGCTCTGACCGGTTTTTCTTTAACATAGCGCCCATGGTGATAGCGCTGGGCTCGGCCTGGCCCGGAAACTCCAATGCGAGCCAATATCTCAGACTTTAGGCACAAATAATCAGAGGCCTGTTCCTCATCTAGATCCATATACGCTCGCTGAGCTTCACCAGTCAGATATGGCGCCAGCCTCTCAGCCCAATCTTTAGGAGGCCATTTTGCCCTTTTTGCAAGTCTCTCAAAGGACACCAGATATGCTTCTATGTCATCAGCAGGTGACATTTTCTGGAGAACAGGACCAAGTGGTTCATTTCTGTCATGTCTCACCTGGCTTAACTCTTCTCTTAAGAGCTGTCACTCACCGGACTGTTAGTGCCTCTAGGTTGGGACATGGGTCTCTCTCGCTCCTGCCGGCACCTCTCCTGAGCCGCGGCTGTCCACCATCTTGACTAAGATTGCGCATGTGCAGTAACCCTGAACTGTTTATACCTCGCCTCTAGTGTCATTGGTTAATTAATCACCTCTCAGTACTTAAGGCACCTGTTGCCCTATTACCTTTGCCTGTTCTTGGTTCTCATTCCTTGAGACTCTGAGGTGTTTCCTGTTTCTGCTCGTGTTATCCGTTTGCTCTGGACAAGTCTCCTCTCCTCATCGGTAGTAGAACTTACCCGCTGCAGACTACTCTCGCTACCTCCGTTACCTGCCTGCTTCTGGACAAGTCTTCTCTCCACATCAGTAGTAGAACTTACCCGCTGCAGACTACTCTCGCCACCTCCGTTACCTGCCTGCTCCTGGCCAAGTCTCCTCTATACATCAGTGGTATAACTTGCCTATTGCAGACCACTCACGTTGCTCCGTTACATGCCTGCACCTGGACAAGTCTTCCCTTCACATCAGTGGTACAACTTGCCTATTGCAGACCACTCACGTTACTCTGTTCCACGCCTGCACCTGGACAAGTCTTCCCTTCACATAAGTGGTACAACTTGCCTATTGCAGACCACTCTCGTTACTCCATTCCACGCCTGCACCTGGACAAGTCTTCCCTTCTCATCAATGGTACAACTTGCCTATTGCAGACCACTCACGTTACTCCATTCCACGCCTGCACCTGGACAAGTCTTCCCTTCACATCAGTGGTACAACTTGCCTATTGCAGACCACTCACGTTACTCCGTTCCATGCCTGCACCTGGACACGTCTTCTCTACACATCAGTGCTAAAACTTGCCTATTGCAGACCACTCTCGTTACTCCGTTCCATGCCTGCGCCTGGACAAGTCTTCCCTTCACATCAGTGGTACAACTTGCCAATTGCAGACCACTCACGCTATTCTTTTACACACCTTCGCTGGACAAGTCTTCTCTACATATCCGTGGTGAAACTTACCAGCTGTAGACCATTCATGTTTCCTTGTGATATAGCTACTACTCTGTATGGTACCTATTAGCTGGACTAATTTTACAAGTGCCTCTGTATTGTAGCTGCAAGTCGCTGACTCTTCTACTATATTGTTGATTGGTCTTTGCCTAACATTATCCAGTTATCAAGTACTGGCCTACTATATGCTACCTGCGTGCTAAGGCACTTGGACTCTTTCCTCATTTTATTCTGTTTACTAAACTGCTGTACCCGTCACAGTTCCACGGTGCCAAGACTCAGCATTTATACTATTGACATTCCTTTCCTCTATTCTACTGTATGGTTCCACTGATTCACCACACTACCCAGAGGTCCGCACTTCTGGTAAGTGTAGCTACACCTGGTGAATTCTGGGTAAAACTCCTAGTGCCCGTGACAAGAGCCTTGTGTTTTCCACCTGTGCCTCGGCAACTCGTAGCATCTGAGCTTGCTGCTGTTGCTGTGCAGCGGCCACATTCACGAGGGTTCTCAGTACTTCCTCCATGTTGACGTCTGCACGGGCTGGGTAGCGGAAACTTGCTTCCCGGTGTATCCCACTTCTGACACCACTTGTGGCAAAAGCCCGCTACTGCAGAAGCACACGCGAACAACTTCTTCCTTTTTATGGTGCTTTATTGTCAGGATGGTAAATGTTTTGACACTGTATACTTGCACAGCAATCATGGAGACCCTAAACACTAGCTATACATAGTCCAGCTCTCTCTCAGGACCAGCCAGCTCACCCAGCGTTGGTCTCCATGCACAAATGATATAAACAAGCTTTTATACCTGATACTCCTCCCACAGCCTTAGCTTGATGGACAGGTGACACACCCATCTTCTCTTTAAACGGAAACGCCCATCACTGGCTCTGTAATTCAAACAGACACACCCTGTCTGTTTGCTGAGAGGAAGGATTTCAAGTCACGTAAGTTAAACCAAATTTAAACTATTGCTTTTCATACATAGGTCTTTACACTCAATCTAGGTGCATTACTGCACAAATGTTTTACTCTACTTCCCTGCTTTCTCTGCATATTGCCAGCTAAATGCCTCCTTTTGTTACAATATATATATATATATATATATATGCAAGAAGAACATTATTTGTTTATTTGCAAATATCTTCGACACCCCTGGCAATGATTGGGATGAAACAAAAAAAAGGTGGTCCATTTGGATTCCTGGCCAGGTTTTAGGGGGGTTAGGGTCCCGGTCGGACCTCCTATTGGTGTACACTGGGCAGAACTTTAACTCTAGAGTCTGTTCTGAGCCTTCCACTAGATGGATTTGGACGAAAACTTTACAGATTAGTAACATTGGATCCCAGAAGACATACTAGGGGGTTGAGGTCCTGGTCAGACCTCCCGATGGTGTACACTGGCCAGAACTTTGACCTGGGGAGCCTGTTCAGGGCCTTCCACTGAATGATTTTGGATGGCATTTAATATAAAAACAAAAATTACACTGGGCAGCCACCTCATCGGTGTATTGGAAGAGCTGCTAAGCTGTTGATTATTTTTAAAATGTTGACAGTTACATCCAACTCATTGATAACTTAACAGGCAGCACGGTGGCTAAGTGGTTAGTACTTCTGTCTCACAGCGTTGGGGTCATGAGTACAATTCCCGACTATGGCCTTATCTGTGTGGATTTTTTATGTTCACCCCGTGTTTGCGTGAGTTTCCTCCAGGTTCTCCGGTTTCCTCCCACACTCCAAAAACATACTGGTAGGTTATTTGGTTGCTATCAAAATTGACCCTAGTCTCGCTCTCTCTGCCTTTGTCTGTGTGTATGTTAGGGAATTTAGACTGTAAGCTCCAATGGGACAGGGACTGATGTGAATGAGTTCTCTGTACAGCGCTGTGGAATCAGTGGCGCTATGTAAATAAATGGAGATGATGATGGTGATGATAACTTGAAGATTTAAAATTATCACTTTAGATTGATATGAGGAGACTTGGACCAACATCTGTAGACTGGGGGGTTTCATATTTAATTTGCGATATCAAAAATAATGCAAATGAGATTTCATTTTGTTGGATGGAAAATTTTCATAAGCTGGAAAGCAGTCACTGCATATTTGGAGGCATTCCTAATTTATTGGGACTATGCATTATGGAGGTGCATTTTGTAGAAGTGCATTGATAAACTCAAATAAATCAATGTAATTAAAAACACAAGGGGCCTGAGTCATTAAGAAAAGCAAAGCAGTAAAAAAGAGTAACTCTGCACCTGGGCAAAAACCATGATGTGTTGGAGGGGGAGATAAATGTAAAATGTGGGAACAGATTTATAGTTGGGGTAGGGAATATCTTAGATCAACTTTAAATTTCAGTGTAAAAATAATGCTATCAAGTATTTGTGTGCTACATAAAAACACAGCCAGTATTTAACTTATGTGCAAAATAATATACTAATTTGCACCCCTTGCATTGAAACATGGTTTGTCCAGGATCAAATGTACTCCCTTTTTTGCCTTACTTTCCTTAATGACTCAAGCCCAAGATGTAAACTGTTACATTTGAAACTCTTCTCACTGTCATGAGTTATACAAGGCTGTCCAAATGTGATAAAAGGGAGTACTGTCAGAAGTCTATTTTAGTTTTAGTTTTCAGACATGCACAATTCAGCCACCAAAAACCCACTTAATGTTGTGCAAACAATGCCCGATTTTTCTGCTTTTAAAAATGACCTCCTCTCTGTGCTATGCAAAGTCAATACACTGAAGCATGGGAATTTACTGGGCATAGAACATTAGACCTTTCATTCTTGCTAGGGGCTTTACTTGGTGGCATGCTGCTGAAATTTGGAGCACAGTACTGGAAAGGACACAGATTGCATAAAGCTTTTATTATGGTCACAGACCTTTAGATGGTTGGCATGAGACTGGTAGACATGGGACTATTAATTGGTGAACATAGTTATATGCAATGGATATGAGATTAGCGCACATTAGGCTGTCATGTTGGAACAGGGTTTTAATGGTGGACATGCAGGTTACATATATGTTGTGGGCATGAGGCTGTTCATCTGGGTACAAGGCTGTATAATGTTGGCAAAAGCATGGGACTGTGTAGAACACAAAGCAATTATGCTAACACGATGCTTTATGCAGGGAGTATGAAGCTAGAAAATAGTATATTTAGCAGACAAAAGATGGAATATTTTCATTTGCTTCAATATCTAAACTAATAAAGGGTAAAATAAGTTGCTAAAAATTCATGCATATTTTTTAAAAATGCTCCAAATACCTCTACTGTCTATTGTACTCATTCTGCAAATTGCTGTGGTTCATTTTCTACTCCACATAGATTAAGCCTCCAAGATGCCAGGATAACAACATTTTGAAATACTACTTAGAATATTTGTGGCATAGTAATTAATACTCTAGCTTAAAATAATTGTGCACCATTTAATGCAGGAACAGAACATGGGAGATGCTGCTCTTGGCATCATTGTCCTCTTTCTGGAAGGGTGCTCACAGTCATATATTACATAGTGAAATGGGATCTAGAGCATGTCACTACCCCCTTAGCAGGCTCAGTAAATGGCATGACCCTCATTTCCTGCATTAACAAACTTCTTGACTACACGAAGGCTGAAAACAAACAGAATAAACAGAATGCTGTTGGTTGACATAATATTGGCACTAAACAGAGAATTATGTCTCAAGAGTTGAAATATTGCACTGGGGGAATGAAGGAGGTTACTAAGTTTAGCGACAGGCATGTGTTTAACATAAGACAAGACAAATATTTTAATAACACCAGCAGCAACTTGTGTTGATAAATGTCACATATGAACATATGGCAAAGTAGGGATACAATGTAAATCCAAGCCTGGCTTATTACAGGATGTGATATGTATGTCTCTCCACTGTTCAGATCAGATATGACTTATTACATGTCCCTACTACAGCAAACCATATTGCAGGACATAAGTGAGAAAAGTCGCAAAAATAATATTAAACAATGAATATATATTTACCTGGCTTGAAAGACTCGTCCAAAAGCACCTTCTCCGATGTCTCGGACATATTCAATATTGTTCCTGGGATATTCAAGGCTTATGAGCTTAGGGTTGAGGAGGAGCGGCAATCTCTGATACATGGGGTTGGGGTGTAGTCTATCCAGTACGAGTTCTGATGGAAGAGCCGTGAGCGTTGGCGGAGCTGATTCTCTGAAATAAGTAAAGTATGTATTTATTAACTAAAATGTGCCATCATCCCATCAATATTCTCAAGAAGCAGTGTTATCTTTATTTTATTATATTTTAAAGAATACCATCATACTAATAGCATCAGTTAGATATGTAGTGTATTCATTTATTTGACATTACATTGTTACAATGTATGACTAATTATGTCAGCAGATCGCAACCCCAAAGGTTGCAACTGCAACCGGGACCAGGTACTCTGGGGGCCCAGCTATAACCAGCTTCACATGCAGTAGTTTTAAGGTCAAGGTGCTTTTCACTCATCTCTTCCTTCCTTCCATGTGATTGAAAATGGAAACATAGTAGTGCCATTTGTGGCATATGTTTTAGTGATTGGCGCCTTTCTGATTTAGAATGATGTCATCTCACAACACTTTATATTAGAAAGAATTTCTCTATACAATAATGCATACATATTATTGGTGTGCACGACCAGTACGGAGATGCAACTTACAGATAAAAAGAAATTGACATTGTTAACTTCCCATTTGTAGTATGGGACAAATTACCCCACATATATAATATAAGACAGCAGTAAACTTGTATATTGCATTTGATCTTCAGCTCTATGATGTCTGATACATAGAACTGCAAATACTGTATGTAACCACTATGAGCAGCTAATACAGTTAAGTAGGTGAAACACACTGGTATATTAATGGCTATTCATTCAATCATTCAATTTGCTTGTATTGTTTGCAATGTAACTGAATGTTCTGGAATATATTTTAACAATTTTGTCAAAATCTCCATCCACCACACACTCAGAGTAGGAGACCGGCTTTGTCCAGCTGCTTTCAGAATGATTCAGACATGTGGAGGAGAAATTCAAACCAGACATTCCTGTCTCTTACCATACATTTCAGCATTTCTCTATACTGCATACATGCCAACATTTCCCGACTCTTTTGAGAGATAGTAGTAGATTATGATTCTCTTAACAGCAATTTTTTAATTAATCATATGCCATTTAAAAATTAAAAACAGGAGCAGAGCATTGTCTCCCTTCAGATATCATTATCCATTATATTTTTAACTCCCCTCAGCCTCTATGTGTCAGCTGTATGACATAAACTACACATATGTATAATTAACACATCATAATTACTTACCTGTTTATATTTTTCAATTTCTTTTGTCTTCGGCAGCAAACAAGGGCAACAATTACCAGCATTGTCAAGGCAAAGCTGGAGATTATTGATATGATGACAGTCATTGAATGTGTTGGAGAGAATGATGAAGATGATGATGGCATAAGTGGCTCCTCAAACGCTGTTTTTATTGTTGCTGGTAAATGTGGTGCACCTTTAATGAAGATAGAAAGTAATATGTAAACTGAACCTATGACTAGGAACTGATATTTTCTGGTTCAGTAGTAAATTTCAATTTGCAATATAAGTTATGACATTTGTGAGTGTTCCTACATTAAAATATTGATATCATATATACCATGACATGTTAGTTGTCTTGTTAATGGAGAGTGGAATGGGGAAAAAGCAAAAACAATGCCTTTTTATGAATTGGCCATACAGACATTGCAGAAGTCAATAAAGTCGATAATGTGCTATACTGAGATCTCACACAAGATAGCAAATAATTCTCTTAATGTTTATCCAGGTTACAGGGCTGGACAACCCATTAGGCAGTTTAAGTGGGTGCTTAGAACCCGGTCGGTATGAGGGGCCGGACATGTTCACCTACTTTAATTATTACTTAATTGGTTGGCCCCTGCGACTAAGTCTTTGAATGTGGGATGGGGTACAGCTTTAAATTGGAAGTCACCCCTCCTACTATCCATTCATTGGGAGACCTAAAACTTTTAATTATTATTATATTTTATTTCTAAGGTACGACAAAGGGTCCACAGATCAGCACATAGGAGATTGAACAGAGTGTAAGATTACATATCTACATAATACACAAGCAGCTACAGTTTAATACATAATTACACAATGAACAGACAGCTACAAATTAACTTATCATGGCAGAACAACTACAGACTACACAGTGAGCATGGTTGTTTACTGTAAAGAGTTCTATAGTTCTCAGATTATATTCTATTGGGATGGGGACATGTTGCTCACAATGTGCGCACTGCTGGGATAATTTGGACATCTTATTTATCTTTACTTTGGTAATGTGGACACTGCTGATTTTGATATCTTTTGTGGTACTTATTCATCTGGGCACCTTTGTTTCTATTTACTCGTGCAGATACTGTGGGTCTGATTCATGTTTGGATGAAAGTCCCTTTGCATGTCGTATCTTGCGTGAAATAGCTCTCTGCGCATGCTTGAAAACAGATTTATTACCAAGGTTTGTCAAAAAGCAAGTAAGGTCATTAAAGAGAACTTAGAGTATTAATATGCAAAGCTTTAGAATTTGCAGGTTTTAATAAGGCAAACCTCTGATGGCACTAGGTGTGTACCCTAGACTATAGAGTCCATAAAAGCATTAAAAGATCATGCACAAGTAAGAACATGTGCAAGTGCATAGGCTTTGGGTAGACTTTGGTGGCTGACAGAAACAGGATGGTATACTATGCCATATTGTAAACTATTAAAAACAGGAATATAAATTTACATAGGCACTTTGAATCGGACCTGTAGGACCCTATTTACCCTATTTTTTCGTGCTACATGAAAAAACAGCCAGTATTTCACTAATATGCAAAGTAGTAATCTAATTTTCACCCCTTGCATTTTAACATGGTTTTGTCCAGGAGACTTAAGTAAGAAATTTCATGCCTAAATTCCTTAATGAATCAGGCCCATTAACAGGACTCAGGAACGTAAAACAATGTTATAGATTTTACAATTAACAACAGAGCAGTCAAAAGAAGTTGCTTAACCTTAGTGCTCTAAATATCTTCATATCTAGCATGACTTACACTAAAGAGCTTTATTCATTTAAAGTTCTTCAGGTTAATGATCCCTGGAGAACTCACCAATGAAAACATTAGAATTGTCAAAGGGCAATCCAGATTAATAGAGTGATCTCAGTGTTAATATGCCAAGCTCTATAAACAGCAATTTTAAAGAGTTTAAATAAGGCAATCTAGTGATGGCACTAGCTGTGTATCCAAATGCACACTTGTACATTAGGACATGCACCTAGACCACAGCATCCATAAGGAAACTGTAGGGGCCCAAACATAGGAACCCTGCTATTACGCATATTTTAGAACACGGACATTTAAGTATTAACTCAGATGTATGTGTAAAACAGACTTTAATAGAATATATTTTACCTGTTTAGGGAACAAGTCACACATAATGCACTTGGGCTAAACCCCGATTTGCTGCCTGTTAAATCCGGCAGAAAAAAAACATGTTATTACCTGCCCTACATATTGGAATGTTGCAATATTCCCATCGGACATTAGGATCTGTTGTATAACACCAAGGACGCTCATATTCTCCTCCTGGGTTTCTACAATAATTTTCTGCATTGGACTGCTCATGTGTAATCCTGTGTAGATGAGGCACCTTGAAAAAATGAAAACCCTTCTTTAAAATAATTAAAAAAAGCAAAAAAAAAAAGCTTCTTGTACAGTCTGGAGCAAAATCAGGGATTTAAGTAAATTGAAGAAAATTTTAACAATTAACAGTAACCCTAGGAGACAGTGCATGTTTGTTCAATAAGAATAAGAAAAGTATTAATTGTAATCTTCTTTCCTTCAAATGTCTAAATGGATATGTCAATTAAGTAATGTGACTAGATAGCTGCCACTTGATATAATATAGTGGCAATGGTAATGATTGTATCAGCTGGAGGGGTCAATACATAATCAGCCAATCAGAAGTGGCTATGGATATTAATCATCATCATTGCATTACATTGCACCAGCTCTGCAGCACATGTAACTGTTGTATCTTCAGATGTGTCTACATCTAATTGTGTCACAATTATGTGAACTCGCTCTTACTTGACCTGCCCCCATTATGCTTCTTCTGGCATTAGGAGATGCAAGTAAACGATATGGAAACAACTATTTACAAACGTTTAGGACCCATGCTCTAAATATCGACTGTAATAAATAAAGATCTGTTGCCAGATAATAAATATAGATCTTTTGCCCCTGTAATAAATGCAGATTTGTTGCCCACATAATAAATAATGATCTTTGGTCCAACGTATTAAATGAAGATCTGTTGGCCCTGTAATAAATTATAATTCACCCAATGTAATAAATAATTTGTTCTTCCATAATTCATTGTTAAATATTGCCATTATAATTAATACATGTTTTCCCCAATAAATAACTGTTCCCCATAATAAATACCTAAATTCTTAATTCTTTTTTGATCCCCTGTAATCCAACGGGAAGCTTTTAATCCATAAGGAGAAAAAAAAAACATGGAACAGAAAAAAACAAAAAACGCCACACATAGTATGCACAATGAGTTCTCGTACCCTGAGCAGGATGATCAATCCAACCTGAGAAAACTCAAACCGGAAGATAAATCCAAACTGTCAGAACTCAAGCAGGATTATAAATTTCACGATTTGGATCTGAAAACTACATCCAATGTGTGGCGTTTTGTAAACGACATACTAAACCATTGCTTATAAAATATCTGCTTTAGAGTTCTTTTTATTTTTAATTTAACATTAAAGATTATTTTTGTATTTATCAATATTAAGAATTCATAAATGTATCCATTTTGATTCTTTAATGTAAGAAAATTATAGGTGCAAAAAAATGCTACTGTATATATATCTGTCAATATCTCTTGAATGGTAAAATAATCATCTACAAACTGATTTTAAGTATTAAAAGTAAATGTTCAAAATAGTTTACAGGTGGATATATTTAGTACCAATTAAATTGTTTTTATTTAAAAATCTACCTATGTATAGTCTTTTAAAGAAACATTTCTGCACATGTTCAAAAAATAAACCTACATATTCTCTTTAAAATTTGCTAAAAATTCCCTATAGCTACAGCTGCAGATGTCCACACTTATCATTTCTTAGAGTTCTTGCAGAGATTTTGTTTATATCTCAAGTTACTCATTTCAAAACCAAATAAAGCATTTGAAAATGCAGGTGCCTACATAGAATACTAAATACTTTTCAAAGGTCTCAACTGGATAAGAATTTTTTTTTTTGGCTCTTTTCTCGTGTTAAAATAGCATATTTGAAATCTGACATTCCTCCTGAGACAAGACGCATATAACAAATGTTAATATCACATTTACTGGCCTGTACTTGACTAGTTCTTTTGGTTTTCTTAACTGTATAAAGTATTTACTATGATGTAAAGTGCATTACCTGTTGACTCCATTTCTGGCAAGGGATTCCTGATGATGTAATGTTGACATTTCCTCTGTAATCTCTGCCATTACCTTTGTAACATGTTTCTGGAATAGACAAAATTTTAAATATATTGTTTTATGCAAAATTTATTATTATATAAAAATGTAAATATTATGTAAGCCAGTGGTTCCCAAACTGTGCGCCTTGGCTCCCTGAGGTGCCTTGGAGATTTCACATGGGTGCCTCGGCCAGGGCCAGTGGTAAGCAAGGCGGGGGACTACTTGGTAATTATTTTGGCTTAGGGGTTCCTTGAAAAATTTTTGGAGACCCTGAGGGTGCCTTGAACTGAAAAAGTTTGGAAACCACTGATGTAAGCCATCAGGTGAACATCTGTTCATGAACAAATAAATGTAAAACCTAAGGTGGGGGAAATGAAGTTGGCTGTTTACCTTGTACAGAAGCTTAATTACTTGACCAGATGGTTTATAGGTGGGGAAAATGAGGGCAGGTAACTGGGCGGATCAATTGCTTCCTATTGGTCCACACGATCATAACACGGCTTCTAAGAAAGTTGCTCAAGCAGTCTGAGGATGAGGGGTCACAGGGCCACGTGTGCTGAGCAAAATTTATGGGTGTGAGGCCACAATAATTTGTGTATTTGATGTATTTTGTATAACATGTAACATGTGTTAGTGAATTGCAGAATGGTCTTCTGTTTTCAAAAAATATTTTTTAATAGCATTTTTTCAGACACAATATGCAGTAGATGTATTGAATATATTTATCAGAGGTTAGCAGAAGGACAAGGCATACTGTGTAATGTTCCAAGTTAAAATTGATGTATGCTGAAACTAGGTCTAGACAGAGATTACAGAATGCCTGGTAAAAGTGGTCCAGACAGGCAAGTATAAATATATTAGCAAAATCAAACATTGCAGTTGCAAAGGCAACTTTCAGGCACGCAAAGCAATAATGGTGCAGTCCAGAAACGTATCTGACCTCTTTAAGTATGTTAATAAATATGATCTTTACTTTTGCTGTCAAGACATGTAAATTTGTATTTCCTATTAGCTTAAGTCATCCCAGCTTTGGATTCAGAAATAAGTAATAAATATTCATGAAGGAAAATGTAACAAGCTTTGGACTGATGAAAATGTTTTTACAACTTACTAGTAATATTTTCCTTATTCAACTCTGGGGGAAAAAAAAGAGAACAGAGAAAGTTAGTATAAAACATACTAATATTCCTAGATTTTGTGGACTTCATAAACTGACACAAGAAATATAGACATCAATTCAAATGAGTTATTATATTTAATGATAGCGCCAGGATAGATACTATCAGATTTTCCTAGTTTTCCTACTTAGGAATGGCCTAAAAAGAGCTATTATCTTTGTTCTATTGTGTTTCTCCTAATTAAAAATAGACTTTTTGTATCTATTGTAAGATCTTATTTCCTAATAAATAAGATCCATATTTCCTAATGAAGGAAGAAATACTCAACTTTAACCGAATAGTCTTAATCTTACCCAAACTGTGGCCCAATCCAAGTCTAAACAGTATAATTCTAGCTCAAGCTCTAAAATATTCTAGAATTCAGGCAAAAGTCTCATCTGCATATACAGATAAAATAGAACAACAATATAATATAATAGTGATGTTGCACTGCTCTCTTGATACACTCCACTTCACTTTCCGGTTCGTTTTTCTCCTTTGTAAAGGGCTATACTGGATCCACTCTGGACCTGGTAATGTCTTAAATTTGTCCTGGAGGTCAATATCAATAAAGTCCTATTAAGTCTTATTTTGACAGGCTCAGACTGGCCATTAAATTTACTATGGAGTCCACTAGTGGATCAGAAGACTGATGCCGCCACGGTACATGCTTGATAGAAGAAGAATGCTGAAAATATCCCCCCTCCCCTCATGTTTTTACAATTTTCTATACATTCATATTATATATACTATTACGTACATAAACTACAAAAATCTGACTCAAGTTGGTCTCCTAAAACAAGATACCATGGTGGGGTCTTCACATATTACTTTGGCACTTAATGAGGAAAACATTAAAGATTCTTCTTCTAATCTACAGTATTTTATGAGTAGGACCTATGTGTATAGTGTAATGTTTCTTACATACATATTAAGTTGATTAAGGATGGTGATATTAATATTAGTGTGACTATTACTAATAATACTAAAACAATAACAATACTGTACACAACAACTAAAGATCTGATTTATATGTATGGCCCATGTGGGTCTGTAGCTTGTTGAATTAGTTAAATAGAAACAGATAAAATCAAACGTGTGTCCATCCATCACTGGAATGTCACAACATCATCTTACCAAAATATGGAATTTTGATACAGGCCAAAGGATTGTTTTTCAGGCTGGGAAGCTTCTCACAAACAGGAAGTGTCAGCAGGATTAAGCCAGGCTTATAAATTCCTTTGCGTGAATTTTCCTCCATTGATAGCCATTCTCTAAAGCAGTAGTGATCTTTTACAGCAAGACAATGTTCCCTAAAATGTAACAGGATGTTAAGATAGAAGGAAGACTAGAAACCAACATAAAATGAATAAAGAGAAAGCCTGGGAACTCTTTAGAATTATCTATATTTCATTATTAGTTAAACTACTCCAAAGTAAACCCTAACACCCCATTCATTTCAACTTTTCTATTTTCCCCCTAAAATACTTAATTATTAGTCTGCTATATGTTTAACTTTTGTTTTTTTTATATTGACTAAAATGTGCCTAGTAAAACGCTTCACCAGATAAACAAAACTCAATATTAAATGTACATGAAAACTCCCAATTACTGGCACCTCCTGGTTACACAATGTTTTGCACCTCTCTGCCCCCACTGGGAATGCACTTTCTCCAGTCTTCAATTTAATTTACATAATTTGGTGCTGCAAAACAAATCTTGTTTTTGCATGTTGGTAATGTGGATAACTAGCATATACTCAGCAAAGAACACCCCGAGCATGTCAACTTATCCCTTTAGAAGATGCAACTTTTGTGCTCCTGCAAGTTGGTAATTTACCTCTAAAAACAAGTTCATCCATATAATAATAGATACACGCCATCACAAAACAGCATTTGCGCAGTAGGCCAGCACTTTTGCAGCTTTCTCAATTACCCTTACTGACTTTGTTGGAAAGAAATATGTCAACATCCATGATCATTAATTGTTTAAGTTATATATTATAATGAAATATATGGCATTCAGGTATGCGTTTGATTGTTACCAACTGATCTTGTTATTCATTGTGGTCATTCACCAAAAATCACTGAAAGTTCAAGGTGTACAATGTTCTGGGAAAGGACCCCAGTGTAAGAGTTGGTCTCTGTAAGTCTTTCCTACAATCTGAAATATTAGTATTCCAGACATTCACATACAAAAAAATACAGTGCAAGTGTAGTATGCATGAGAGAGCAACAAGGTGTAAACCTGGGCCATTACTAGGGCTGTGAGGCATGTGTCCAGGGTGCTGGAATACAGGGGGTGCTGTCCAGCAGCCACCTGTCATTTCTATTTATTTCCCTCACAGGTTCTGATGACTGGTTCCTCCCCTGCTACACATGGACCGCAGTGAGTTGAGACAGCTGTCAGGACTAACGCAGTTTGAGCAGTGGTTAGAGCAACCACTGACAGCTTGCGCCCCATAGCTCATATAGAACTTTTTTTTTCCTGACATCAATCTCTGTGTACTATGCTGACCACCTTGTTCTATATGCTAAATATCAGAGAGATCCGTTTCTCATCCTCTGTCCTCAGATTTCTCCTTCCCCTCCCTGCTCTCTCTTCTACCCCTCCCTCCTCTCTTTCCTTCCCGTCCATTTTCTCTCTCTCCTCCTTTTCCTCCCCACTTCAGCAACCAAAGTGAGCCGCTAGGGGAGAACTTCCCAATGAATATATCCTTGCTGTAACAAGCGGAGAATAGGTACGTTTTTTGGGGAGCTGGTGGGGGTATTAAAATGGAAGCTTTCGGGTATTAATATTATATTGAGGGATCTATTAATGCAATGTGGGGTCTATATTAAATATAGGGCTAACAAATGAATGTCATGGTTCAGTGGGTGAAATTTTAATGTTATTAACTTGAGATGGGAGCAGGTTGTGGAGGACTAGGCCTATTTATTAAATGGTAATACTATTAATTCAGTGTTAGGGTTGGTATGTGGAAAATAGGTATGTTTATTAAATGAGAAAACTATTAATTTAATGTGGGGGCTGGTGGAGGTGCAAATAGGTATATTTATTAAATGGGAATGCTATTAATTTAATGTGATGTCTAGTATAGAGAAAAATTAGGTCTATTTATTAAATGGAAATGCTATTAATTTAATGTTAGGGCTTGTAAGGAGAAAATAGACATAAATATTCGATGTGAACACTATTAATTTGGGGCTGCTTTGGGGGAAAGGTTTTTCTAAACAAAAACACTGCTAATGTAATGTCTGGATGTTTGGATAGAATGAGGTGTAATTATTAAATATGGGTGCAGAGTTCATTCGTTACTCGGTTTTCTAGAAGGTGAATAGTAACTATCTCTTTTCCAAACAGAACCCCAACATTTCAGGATTCAGCTAAGCAGCAACCTAGCTTAAAGCACCAGCAGAAGCACCAAGTGGTCAAATCAGAAAGAACAGGTAGGAGAGAGCAGCACAATGTTGAATGGCAGTCTATTGTTAGTAAAGGGCAAGGCATGACCCACAGTGGTTGGCCATGCCTCCTCAAGCAGTGCATCATTGCTTGGGGGACGCAAGCAATCTCTCTTGCCCAGAATGTCTAGTTACGGCTCTGGTGTAAACCAATGCTTTCTAAATAGGACAATGTCGAGATGAGACAAAACTTTTAAGCCATAAATGAGAAATGTGTATAAATGAGAAATGTATACAGCATTTGAGAAAATGAAATACTGCATTGTGATAAAATAACTTCATCCAAATCATGAAGTATGGCAGAATCATTTTTTAGGGCATCTCTCCAGCCTGAGGAACCAGGATATTGTCAATCATTAAAGGTAAAATACAATTTGTAAACTCTACACCAGTATATCATAGTATCCATCTATGAGCTGCAGCTTAGCAGAATCCTAAACACAACCTTAAAGGTTTAAGCATAAGAAATGTCATGTTTTAGACTGGGTGAGTCAAAGTCCTGACCTTCGCCCAGATGAATACGGGATGACCTGAAGTGATCTGAAGCAAGGTATCCACAAAATAGGAATGTTTTGAGGAATGTCTGTAAAGGAGAATAGACCAAAATACCCCCAAACCAATAACTCAACAGATACAGGAAATGTGTAGTTAAAGCTGTTAAAGTGTTAAAGTTAAATAAAGCACAACAAGTTACTAAATAATTTTACTAAATGTAAAATATGCATAGTTTTTAAAACACAGTGAATGTTGTTTAAAAATAACAAAAGAAGACTTTTTGTATGTTATTATTAAATTCTCTGTATTTAATATTGGGAACTATATCTTGTTTTAGGTTAATTTATTACAAGACTACAGATAATTGAAAATATATGGCAGACTTAGTCTCTCTTTATTTCTACAAACTGTACTTCTGAAGATATAAAACACTTAAATCTACATTAGTTGCACCAAATAAACTAAAACATCATTGAAGCTTTCAAAAATTATTGTGAGGATCTGCCGCTATACCAGCTACAGATGACAGGTTACACTGCACATTGTTTTTCACTTATTATAACCAGCACTTTGTTAAAGATCTAAGAGACCTCACCTGTATGCAACCTTTATATGGCCCTCAGTCCTATCTATCTGTGCACAAGCAAATCTGGAATTTTGTTTCTCTGCAGATGCTTCAAGTCATGTTTAGTTTGCTTGACTTAGGCTTTGTCACTCATGTTTCATCATTCTCCAACCTATCGACTTTGGTTTCATCCCTCACATTTCTACCGTCTCCAAACCATGGACATCAGGCTTGTCCCTCATGACCTGTCCTTAGAACTCCACGCTAATAGCTCTCTCCTGTGAGCAACCAGCAACACGACACATAGATTTGGTCAGTAAAAAGACCAAGGATCCCTAGATAATGGCTTGCTGTCAATGTGAAAGAATGTCTGGAATGTGTATTGATATACATTTGGGAAGTAATTCATCATGTAGATTAAAATATAAGTCTGATAGACTGCTTACAGGATAATTCCAACTTAAGAAATGATATATTCAAACAGAAAACTGTCTGTGTTTTTGTTTTATTATTGTGACGAAATACCTTATATCTGAATCCCGGCAGCAGGTTTCTGGTTGTATGTTTTTTCAAAAAGTTCTAATGAGGGAAGCAGTCTGAAGTAATACCACAGCACTATATGCAATGGTTGTGGCAGTAGACTACAATGTATATAGTTAATTGCAAACATAGCAGGCCCCAAGGTGTGGCTGTAATGATGTTTCGCCAAACAGAGCACCTGTTCTTATCCCCTTTATCTAGGGGAGATGGGTGGTGTCAGACTCAGAGGAGGAAGATGAGACATGGGTTTTCCATCTGTCAATCAGGCTAGAGCTGGAGAAGGAGATCGGGATTCCTAAGGCTTGTGTTTTCTGTGGGTGGGGTGATCCATGCTGGACAAGCTGGCTGATCTAATAGACAGGTGGTCTGTGTTAGGTCAGTGCCAGGTGTTGACAAGGAGAAATTGTTTTTTATGTGTAAATTGTCTACCATCCTGACAAATACACCAGAAGGATATGTATGAATAATATGTATGCATCGTCTTGAAGGTGCCAGTGTCAGAATATGTATATTGTCTATGTGTCCCAATATATAATAATGTTCTCATTTTATGTGACCCATCAAATGTTTTGTACCACTCTTTTAGCTTAAAAATCAAAAATTGGTTGCTATAGGCAACATCTCCACTTTTTTAAACCCGCAGTTTAGTAAATATACCTCTAAGACTCTAGTGCAATACAAATTATTTGACAACCCCTGCTATTAGCTAAGTCAAAGTTGAAATGTTATTTGTTCTTCTAATGAATAACCAGTGCCCTAGGTGAATTAGTTTGTACCTCTATATACAAAGCAGATTAAATATTGTCCTTCTGAACATATCTATGAAAGCAACACAGCAATTTCAGTAATGTTGCAGTTTGACTGTATGACCACATGAAAGCCTTCGTACTTAGAACCTCATTTAGAGTTGGACGCAAAGTCCATTTTAGGTGCATCCAACAAAAAAACATTATCACGCGTGTGCAGAAAGCACCAATTCCGCCTGCATCTTGGACGCAATTAACACTTGCGACAGCTTGCGACTCACTATGAGAGAATAAGAGGAACGAGGAATTGTGAAGGCGTGACCATGTAAATACATCCTAGTCGCAGTGAGGCGCAGACGCAACACACGTCAAAGCAGGGCTAAAGCTGTGCGGCAGGAATTAGGTGGCGCAAGGGTTTTTCTAGCTGCAGGAACTGCTCGTAGCTCAATAGGGTATTAAGAGTGGGACGCAATTGGGGTTGCTTGTCACTCGTAATACCCTACCAAGCTGCGGCACACTCCCACTCCTACACTTCTTAAACGGACTTTGCGTCCAACTCTAAATGAGGTCCTTAGTGTGTATAGTTGTCTCCGCACAACATGTTCCTGAAAATGTATTGTTTCTTTGGAAATGTGCTCAATTATTGACAATTATGACTGCGGACTATTTCTTTTAATTAGTCTGACATATGGTTTGATTCCACAGGGATCCAGGATTGATTCCCAGTTTGTGGATCCACAATCACTCCAATGGTTATAAGCCTTAAAGTTAATTAATGTAGGATGACTGCAACTAAATCTGAATTTCAAAAAGCACTCTAAAAACCAATGTGTAAGACTTATCAAGACTGTTTCCGTTTCATTGACGGGGTGATAAAGTTTAGGAAGCAACTACAACTTGTTAATCTTGTGCAGAACAAACTGCACTCATACATTATTCACACCCAAGGTTCACATTTATCACATGCTGGAAAAGTGACTAGAGTGACAGCAGCAAACGAGGCTCATCATACTGACAACAAGAATAAGCTGACATAAAGATTTGCTTATATTATTAATATACATGGTGTACTGTGCCAGCTTATTTGGTAAGCAACGGAAAAATCCAACGGCAGGTGACTTTCCTAATTCCAAGTAAAGGATTCAGTGAGTGAGTGTTCGCAATGCTAACTATATATATATATATATATATATATATATATATATATATGTACACACACACAATTTTGTGATAAATTTGTATCTGCATCCGAATGTGCTGTCCCAGCAAAGTAAGGCTGTAAAGCCAAGATTTATCTAGCACAAAACATGCTCTTAATTGAGAAAAAGTGTTACAATTCTACTTATTAAAGGGACCCTGTTGCAGCTGTACTTCAAACCAAAACCCTGCTATTGTATTGCTGGCAAGTAATCAATTTCGTTGATTGATTACCAACTAATTATTTTCCACCTAAACTATTCACCCTTTGACACATCTCTATCGTTAAAAAAAGCATTTGTATGTAGGGTTTAGTGAGATCAAATTGAAGGGTCTATGAAAGGAGAACTCCAATGTCACATTATTGTTAAAGCTTTTTGATTGAGTATTAACACATTCATCTTTTTTGATTGGCTGTACGATTCCCACAATTCATTAATGTGGATGCAGATTTTAATATGTCCAAGCACTTAAGGTTAGATAAATTGTAAATGCATTCAGACAGACAAGAGCTGTTAATTGTATCCATCCTATTAGCTTGATTAATACTTGTTCCCTTCACTAACTGTGATGAGAAATTCCTGGCACTGCAGAAAGTGCTGGAAATGAAAGTCCAAATACGGATTTACTGCGCATGCGTAGGCCCACTTGCATGTCCAGAAGAGCAGAGGGGGGAGCATGGACCAGCATCGATGGACCCCCCCTCACTGTTGGGCCCCATGGAAATTGCATGAGATGCACAGTTGTTGTTATGTCACTAGTTGCAGCTATATAAAGGATAATAAAAAATAAGGGATTATAGTCCTCAATTAAATTGACTTAGGCATAAGTTACCTGTGAATTTAGCTCATTGGTTGCTAGTCCAGAAATACATTAATTTAGTTGCCTACTAGACCACTTGGCTTCTATTTTGGTCTTTTTTAAACAGAGCTCCTGGCAATACATCCCCCAGGAAAGCTTGTTCTGTAGAGAGGAGCCAATAATGACGCCCCCCCCTTCCCAAGGACCCTGCGCATGCTAAGAAAAGCAGCCTAGGGGCTTTGGGAAAATGCATCATCATTGCCTGCTGCACCTCTCACTTTCATTTCCCATAGCGGCGTCATACCCTTGCCACTGTGTGTGGGATATGAAGCTTGCACACTTACATAATTCTCCAAAAATATTGTACAATAGGTTGTATAGGAGGTCAAAATAGAAATTTAAGTATGCTTGCAAATCAAAGGTACTGAAATGATTGATATATATATATATATATATATATATATATATATATATATATATATATATAAAATGCTAGTTGAAGGAAGGCATATATTTTAGCCTATAGAGGCCAAGAGTGATTCATTTAAACAAAGTGAAAAATTTAAACAAATTTTCCTAACACATTTCAAATGTGCAAAAACTATCAAGCAGTTGCTTGAATTTTTGCTAACGTGCACTAGGCCAAAGATAAGGCTAAGTGTCAAAGAATTTCTGTGGGTTACTGGCCATATGCCCTTTGTTAGCAAATAACCCCCAATGGAACTGTGATTTAATCAGAAAAAAATGAATGACAAAATAGGTCAGATTCAAACCCGCTCTGGTTCCATCAGTGCCTTTGCAAATAATAAAATAATTTAAACAAAACTGTGCAAGCCTAAATTAAATGATTTTGCTATGTAAACCACTTGGGTCCCATCTACCAAGGAGATGCATGGCTCATGGAAACCAGCCCATTGTACAATTGACTGACATCAACACCTAATTTCATAAAGGTCAAACAGCAGCTGTCAACACTAAAATATAAATGTACTCACCATCACATTAATTCTAAGGCTTCTTGTTTTGGCTATGCATGATAATTTAAATAGCTGTTTTAATGACATAAGGAGGAGTTCCAGAACTGATGAAAAGACATGATTTTCAGAGGGAGATTGTGAAATGGTTCACTGCAACTTTAGCATTGAAAATATTTTAATGGCAGTTATATCGGTCTGCTAACTTGATGCAAGTTTCATAGTCAATTAAGACTGTATGCTGCATTTGGAGTTTTGTTTTCCTCAACTTTATGCTATATTACCAAGTAATGTGTTGCTTTTCTTTCCCATATTAATAATAATAAAGTGATTTACAGTTTAATGTTGCTTATTATTTTGCCAGAAATTATCTGAAAAAATAGCGTCTGAAAAACAAGTTAAAAGCATAGACAAAAACTTAACAGAGTCTTAAAAACGCTGTAATTTATGCATCTCAAAGTTACCCTGGAAAACAGTGTGCTTAATGAACGTTCCTATAGAATTCTTATGTACGCTGCCTGCAAGCAACGTCAAAATTGACATGCGGCAAAGCAAATCATCATCATCATCATTTATTTATATAGCGCCACTAATTCCGCAGCGCTGTACAGAGAACTCATTCACATCAGTCCCTGCCCCATTGTAGCTTACAGTCTAAATTCCCTAATATAGACACAAATTGAAGTGACCTCTGGTTGTGTGTGTACAGGTGTGCACAGGTCCATTCAATGAAATTACTTGTGAACTATCACAAGTCAAAAGGACATTTAATAGGCTTTACAACAGTGCACTACACTATACAAATGAACCTCCGTCTCTATGGGGGCTAACAGTTGTTTTCAATCTATTTCTGAGCTAAATATTTTAGCCAATGTTTATAAACATTGGAATAAAATAATAGTTACAGCTCACAAACCCACTCTCTTCTCTCTTTGTAACAATACTACTTGGCAGGCTACCATTATATCGCTAACATTTTATATTATTCTTTAATTTTGTTGTCAACAAGTTAACATTTAATGTTACGGAGAGACAATTATGTTCAACAAGATCAATGTAACAGCCTTTTATTTGATTATTCAGATGTCTTTGTTGTTGACTGAGTTAAGTGCAAAAAATTATTTGTAATAAATAGCATTCTATCATTCTGTTATACACTAATGTTAGAATTTCAAATATTTAATATCTTCTCATATATTTACACAGTCAAATAATATATCACCTCTATTTTGTCAGGAAACCTCTCCTAACTGCCTTTACCAGTCACAACCCGCACTTGTGACTTGGAAGTGTTTACTGTATGAGGTTACACACGATTCCAGCACTCAATCTTCCTCACATCTATCATACAGGTTACAGATGAATCACCCCTGAACAGCGCACACACAACCACACCCACTTTGGTTTGCCACCACCTATTGAATAAGGGCAATAGGACCCCAATATACTGCCTCCCACTGTGACACAATAAGCATTCCTTGTTACACACAGTTAGCAAGGCACACACAAGCAATCAAAGGGTTAACCCTTAACCCCTCAAGGCTCTATGACACAAATGTACATGCAGGCAAACATTTGGCTTGATATACAAATGTATTCACAATTCACACCTCAGCAATGTAAGGTTTAGCATGGTCAAGCAATCTATTTATTCTAGACAGGCAGTGAATGTGTTTAGAGCAATAAGGACATCACTAATTAAATTATAGATGTAATATGCAAAAAAAAATAGAGCCTACATGTTATATAAAAAACAATAAACAATTGACATACAAATAAAAAGTTTCAAAACAGGTAAAATAAAGGGGTAAAATTCAGAATATAACTTACAGACAAGCTGGTATAATCTGTGCCGAGGGACATTGGCTTGAAGATGGACAGCTTAACAATGGTGACTGATTTCCCAAAAGATTGGCAATTTCTTGTAACTGGTCTCAGCTTTTTAAAGACACCTTTACACCTTACCCCACCTCCAGGGTTTGTGGTCTGTGACACTGTTTACATTGAGCTTATAATCATTTCTTCAACTCCTCTGGGTGACAGAATGCTTTATTTGACATATAGCCTGCCCATCATCATGCTTTTGAGGAATACATGGTTGATCACTACTGTTATTGATTTTAAGTTGCATTTTGGAAACTGAATGGTATTTGTTATATAAGATTCAACAAGCCATCATCCTTGTGTAAGGCTTCAAGCTGTGAACGGCTGTGAAGGATTCCTCGTGCCTCCAAAACAGCTCTGACCCATCAAGGCATGGACTCCACCAGACCTCTGAAGGTGTCCTGTGGTATCTGGCACCAAGACATTAGCAGCAGATCCTTTAAGTCCTGTAAGTTGCTAGGTGGGGCCTCCAAGGGTCTGACTTGTTTTTCCAGCACATCATACTGATGATAGATGGGATTGAGATCTGGGTAATTTGGAGCATTACATTTTTCGCGATATGTGCTACAGTAGTTCTTCTATGGAATTCAACCAGACGGTCTAGCCTTCACTCACCATGTGCATCAATGAGCATTGGGCACCTATAACCCTGTCACCAGTTCACCGGTTGTCCTTCCTTGGACCCACATTTGTAGGTACTAACCACAGCATACTGGGAACACCCCATAAGTCCTGTCTTCTCGGAGGTGCTCTGACCCAGTTGTCTAGCCATCACAATTTGACCCTTGTAAAAGCCGCTCAGATCCTTACGCTTACCCATTTTTCCTGCTTCTAACACATCAACTTCAAGAACTGATTGTTCACTGGCTACCTAATATTTTATCCTTGACATGTGCCATTGTATCAAAGTAATCAATGTTTTCCATTTCACTTATCAGTGGTTTTAATGTTGTGGATGATACACATATTCACACACACACACAAATTTATATTTTGATACAGTAACTTTAGTGTGGCTATTATGAAAGGGTTGATGTTATTACTAAATTATCTTATTATTATATAGTTAATGGGAAAAGGACTGGAGAAGGTGTACCACTAAGGATAGTTTGATGTGAATAAAGAATGAGGTGTCATAGGTATAGTATTGAGTTAGTGAGTATATAGTAACATCTTTAAAATGTTTCTATTTTTAAATGTATGGCATAGAATACCAATCACCTGTTGTTTACATCAAGTAGTAGGATTCTGATGTTTGGTAATTAGAATAATTCTGATATGCTTCACCTGTCCTTTTATGCATAAGTTTAAAAAAATATACTTTAGTAAACATCTGGTATTCTATTAACACTGTTATATTACACCTACAGTGGATATAAAAGTCTGCACAGCCTTATTGAAATTGCAGGTGTCTGATGTACAGTCTAAACTCAAGATACATAATCTCAGACTCTTTTCCACCATTAATGTGACCTGGCAACCAGCAAAATTCAAGTAAGAAACAAATTGACAATTTTTAGAGAAAATATGTAAAATCCGAAACCTACAATATTCTGTTTTTTTAAGTGTACACACCATTTCATAATGTAAGCTGTAGCTGTGTTCAAAGTTAACCAATCACCTTCAAACGTGCCTTCAAAGGTAATTAGCATACACCTGACAGCAATGAAAGTGATTGTGATTAATCTCTAAAAAAGACTATAATCATTAAGTGAATAAAATGTGGAACAGGTGGGGCATTGCCAATATCAGGACCAAAGTTAATGAAAGGACAAGGAGAAAACTCATCAGGAAGGCTGCCAAGTAACCTACAGAAATATTAAAGGAGTAGTGGGGTCAGGATGGCTCCAAATATCAAGCTATAAGATATGGCACAAAACCTGTTTTGTTAGAAAGCAGAAAATGTACAGGAATTTCACTTTCCAACAGGATAACGATCCACAGCACACACCAAATCAACCAAAGAATGGGTTCAGAAAAGAAAAAGCCTTCAAATGGCCCAGTCAGAGCCTATACCTCAATCCACAAAACCTGTGGAATGACCTGTGGAATGACCCAAAGAGGGCAGTGCACAGGTGATCCCCTCGCAATTTGATGGACCTGCAACTTTTTTGCAGGGAAGAGTGGGATAGAACTGCATATGACAGCAAACCATGGTTTTGCCAGTAAATTGCTTTTAACGGTGACATCACTGGCACTATATAAATTCAATGCAGAAAAAGTAAGATATAAGAGATCCTTCGAAGAAGTCAGGAAGAGCCTAGACATACGAGATTATTTCTATGAAAAACAAACACATCCTATACTTAATTTCTCTATGCATAAACAACATGTTTCCTCTTGTGATCTGTTTTGGCATATTATTAACAAGTCAATTATAAATATGTGCAGTGCAAGAAAATCAGATATTAGATGCAGGATATACTAAATTAGAGATGCACAATCCCAATGGGGTAGATTTATTAAACCTTCTAAAAAGTGGAGGTATTGTCCATAGCAACCATAGCAACCAGGTTATTCCTATAATTTTCTAGAATGTACTAGATAAATGATTGCTAGAACATGATTGGTTGCTATGGGTAACACCTCCACTTTTCCCTTTTAGAACATTTGATAAATCTACACCAATATGTTTAGACGGTCGATCAGTTCATTACTTTATCACCATCTCCAGTAACCTTGGTGATCAATATAATTCATGTAATTTTGTCCACAACATTTCTGTTTGTTGATATCACTTAATCTCCCAAATATCACTTCATGCTCTACAGTGTGGAAAATGCGCACGTGACAATATAAGTTCTCTTTTAGTTGTCCTGTGTATATCAAATTAACTAAATATTCTTTGGTTAAGCTCATTAATTCCCCTACCATTGTCAAATTATCCAAATTGGTCCCTTAATCCTCATTTCTTTGTACTGTAAAGACACCATTAAGCTATTGATATGCAGATATCACTTTAACCTAAGGGTGTGCACCGGGCACTTTTGGGGTTTTGGGTTTTGGGTTCTGATTAGCTTGAGGTTTTGGGATCTGATTTGTTTTGCCAAAACACCCCACGAAAGGTTTTGGTTCTGATTTTGGGTTTTGGGTTCTGATTTTTTTTAAAAAAAGCATAAAAAGTGCTAAAATCCATATTTCGGGGGTTTTTTTTCACTCCTACACTATTATTAACCTCAATAATATTCATTTCCACTAATTTCCAGTCTATTGTGAGCACCTCACACCTCACAATATTGTTTTTAGTCCAAAAGGTTGTACCGAGGTAGCTGGATGTCTAAGCAAAGCGACACAAGTCGGCGGCACAAACATGTGGCCCATCGTAGGTGGCTGTGTAGGCTTGAATGGCCTTTTTCTGCTCCTCCATCCTCTGCAGCATATAGAGGGTGGAGTTCAAGGGCCTCACTACCTCTTGTTTTTGTTGATGGCGGGGCATGTTCATGCTTTTTTGATGTAGCTGGAACAGTGAACTTAATTTAATATCTGATACTAATATTTCTGCACTGCAGGAACAGTGAACGTAGTTTAATATCTGATACAAAGATTTCTGGACTGCGTAGTGGAGTGGCCCCGATACCCAATTTGGTACCGGTACCCAATTTGGTACCGGGACCACAATACTTCCTTCAACTTGTCTAAATTCCACTGCACAGATGGCTGCTCCTCCATCCTCTGCAACATATAGAGGGTGGAGTTCAAGCGCGTCACTACCTCTTGTTATTGTTGATGGCAGGGCATGTTCATGCTTTTTTGATGTAGCAGGAACAGTGAACGTAGTTTAATATCTGAAACTAAGATTTCTGGACTGCGTAGTGGAGTGGCCCCGGTACCCAATTTCGTACCGGGGCCACAATACCTCCTTTAACTGTCTAAATTCCACTGCACAGATGGCGGACACCGGATGCACGTCTAACACCAACATAGCTGTTAAGGCCACAGTTATCCGCTTTGCCGTAGGATGACTACTGTCGTACTTCGTGCTCATGGCAAACGACTGTTGGACGGTCACATAATGCCAAAAAAAGAGTAGCAAGTTGGAATTGTCCTTGGGCCCTCCCACCCACCCTGATGTTGTTGAAATAGGACATGCACACTTTAACAAACCAATCATTTCAGCGACAGGGCCTACAAAACTGTGGCTGAAATTATTGGCTTGTTTGGACCCCCACAAAATGAGCTGGCAAAGAAAAAAAAGAGGTGCAAGATGGAATTGTCCTTGGGCCCTCCCACCCACCCTTATGTTGTTGGAATAGGACATGCACACTTTAACAAACCAATCATTTTAGCGACAGGGCCTACTCTACTGAGGCAAGATGTCGTCCTCATCCTCATCCTCTGATTCCTCGCCCCCTTCAGTGTGTACTTCCTCATCCTCACACATTATCAATTCGCGCCGGCTGGACTCCACAACCACAGGTCCCTCTGTAGTCTCTGGAGGGCAGTGCTGTTCTTGATTGAGGAATTGATAATTCATTTTTATGAACATCATTTTTTCAACGTTTTGCGGAAGCAACCTCCTTCGCCGCTCACTGACCAGGTTCCCCGCTGCACTAAAAATTCTTTCCGAGTACACACTGGAGGGGGGAAAACTCAGGTAAAATAGAGCCAGTTTGTACAGGGGCTTCCAAACTGGCTTTTTTTCCTGCCAGTAAGAATATGGACTGTCTGACATGTCTACTTGGATGGCGTCAGCAAAGTAATCCTCCACCATTTTTTCAATTGTGACAGCATCCAATGCAGCGACAGTAGACATGTCTGCAATGGTTGGCAGGTCCTTCAGTCCGGACCAGATGTTCTCAGCATCCCCGCCAGCAGGTCTTTAAGGAAAACTGAGCTTTTTCCTCGCAGCCACAGGTGTTGAAGAAAATGGAGGAGCTGTTGGCATGTCACGGTCCTCTTCAGAGGACAATCTCCTGACCAGCAGGTCTTTGCACCTTTGTAGACTTGTGTCCGCCGGAAACAGAGACACAACATACGCTTTAAACCGATGATCCAGCACGGTGGCCAGAATGTATTCCTCTGACTTTAAAAGAGTGACCACCCTCAGATCCTGGCAAAGCGTACGAAGGGCTTCATCCACAAGAGCTACATGCTTGGTGGAATCGCAATGCTTTACCAGCTCCTCCCTCACTTTCTCCAGCTGCTTCTGCAACAGCCAGATCAGGGGAATCACCTGACTCAAGCTGGCAGTGTCGGAACTGACTTCTCGTGTGGCAAGTTCAAATGGCTGGAGAACCTTGCACAACACGGAAATCAGTCTCCAATGCGCTTGACTAAGGCGCATCCCCACTCCTTTTCCTATGTCGTAGGTGGCTGTGTAGGCTTGAATGGCCTTTTGCTGCTCCTCCATCCTCTGCAGCATGTAGAGGGTGGAGTTCCAGCGCGTCACAACCTCTTGTTTGAGGTGATGGAAGGGCAGGTTCATGGTTTTTTGATGTTGCTCGAGTCTGCGGTAGGCACTGGCAGAATGCCGAAAGTGTCCAGCAATTTTGCGGGCCACCGCAAGCATCTCCTGCACACCCCTGTCACTCTTCAGGTAATGCTGCACCACCAAATTAATGGTGTGGGCAAAACATGGGACGTGCTGGAAATTGCCCATATGTAATGCCCGCACAATGTTACTGGCGTTGTCTGACACCACAAATCCCCAGGAGAGTCTAGGTGGGGTAAGCCACTGCGAGATTATTTCCCTCAGTTTCTCTAAGAGGTTGTCAGCGTTGTGCCTCTTATTAAAACCGGTGATACACAACATTGCCTGCCTTGGCACGAGCAGCCGTTGTGGAGATGCTGCTACTGATGCAGCTGCTGCTGTTGCTGCGGAAGGCGATGCATCTACCCAGTGGGCTGTCACAGTCATGTAGTCCTTCGTTTGCCCTGAACCACTTGTCCACATGTCGGTGGTTAGGTGGACAGTGGGTACAACTGCATTTTTCAGAGCACTGAGGACACTTTTTCGTACTTCTCTGTACATCCCGGGTATCGCCTGCCTAGTGAAGTGGATTTGGTACCGGGGACACAATACCTCCATCAACCATCTAAATCCCACTCCACTGATGGCGGACACCGGACGCACGTCTAACAACAACATAGCTGTTACAGCCACAGTTATCCGCTTTGCAATAGGGTGACTACTGTCGTACTTTGTGGTCATGGCAAACGACTGTTGGACGGTCAACTGTTTGGTGAAAGTCGTAGCGTTCTTGCGACTTCCCCTGTGGGAAGATGACCGACTACCAGCAGCAACAGCATCAGCAACAGTAGTAGGCGTACCGCTGCAGGATTCCTCGGATGAATCCCGTATTAAAGAGGACTCAGTCTGGCTGGTGACATGGCCTGCAGGACTAAATCTGATGGAGATCGTGGAGGAAGTTGACGAGGAGGGTGTTGGTGGTGTGTATCCAACAGGACCAAGGGATTTAGGTGTCCCGGGACTGCTGACGGTCCTAGCCACAGTTCCTGAACTAAACACTGAATTATGAAGGTTCTTCAGGTGACGTATAAGGGAGGATGTCCCTAGGTGGCCAAGATCCTTACCCCTGCTTATTTGAGCTTTACATAAGCTACATATGGCCATACATTTGTTGTCCGGATTGGGATAAAAATAACTCCAGACAGAAGAGGTGGATTTTTTGGTCTTCTGACCAGGCATGACGATGGGCTTTTTCATCCCATGGACAGCAACTGTTTCCCCCCCTGGTGGCTTATTTATGATAACTACATCAGCATCCTCCTCGTCAAGTTCCTTCTCAGCACCAGCTACATCAATATCCTCCTCCCGGTGTACAACATTCACACCTTCATTAGCCAAATCTGTAACTGACTGTGGGTGATCCTTCCAGCATATGCAGAGGGCGTGCTGCAAATGGTGGAAAGAGCCACCTCTTCCCGTACAGTGATGGGAAGGTCAAGCTTCGCAACCACCAACACCCTTGGACTCGCCTTGGGGATTTGTGATGACATCTCTCTAGAAGGCAGAGTTGTTTGCTGTGTTGTTGATGACAGCTTAAGTCTCTTAAATTTTTTAGAGGGGTGGGGAGGAGGAGGGCTTAGATCCTTGGGTGAAGCTGAACCACTAGTCATGAACACGGGCCAGGGCCTAAGCCGTTCCTTGCCACTCCATGTCGTAAATGGCATATTGGCAAGTTTACGTTTCTCCTCTGATGATTTGAATTTTCTTTTTTTACTAATTGTAGTGAACTTTGGCTTTTTGGATTTTACATGCCCTCTACTAGGAGAATGGGCATCGCCCTTGGCAGACGACATTGATGACATTTCATCCTCTATGTCATGAATAATGGCAGCAGCTTCAGCATTAGGAGGAAGTGGGTCTTGATCTTTCCCTACTTTATTCTCCAAATTTTTGTTCTCCATTATATGCAGCACAAGAGAGCGTACCCCTAAACCACACACACTTTGGGACTGCTGAAACAGTGAACGTAGTAATGTAGATTACAGTTCCTATTTTTTTGGACTTCAGAAACAGTGAACGTAGTATTATTGATTGCAGTTCCTTTTTTTTGGACTGCTTAAACAGTGAACGTAGTAATATAGATTGCAGTTTCTATTTTTTGGACTGCTTAAACAGTGAACGTAGTAATATAGATTGCAGTTCCTATTTTTTGGACTGCTTAAACAGTGAACGTAGTAATATTGATTGCAGTTCCTATTTTTTGGGACTGCAGAAACAGTGAACGTAGTAATATAGATTGCAGTTCCTATTTTTTGGGACTGCAGAAACAGTGAACGTAGTAATATAGATTGCAGTTCCTATATATTTTGGACTGCTTAAACAGTGAACGTAGTAATATAGATTGCAGTTCCTATTTTTTTGGACTGCAGAAACAGTGAACGTTGTAATATAGATTGCAGTTCCTATTTTTTGGACCGCAGAAACAGTGAACGTAGGTATTGCAGTACTAATATTTCAGGACTGCAATAATATATTGCTCTAGAATTTTTTTATACTTTTTTAATATTTTTTTTGTATAATTTTTTTTTTTTTTGGAGTTTTTAATAATTAGACAATTACTATGGACTTAGCACAAAAATGCACAGGACTAAAGCACCACTGGACTCAGCAGGACAGACACTGGCCAAAGCACCACTGGACTCAGCAGGACAGAGCACAGGTAAACAGGACCACTGGACTCAGCAAGGACAGAGCACTGGACACAAGCATAAAGCACCACTGGACTCAGCAAGGATAGAGCACTGGACACAAGCATAAAGCACAACTGGACTGATCACGCAGGAGCACCACTACCCTACAACCTCCCTCTACCCTGATCACAGCCCAAATGAAAATGGCGGCCGCTAGCGGGGAATTTATGCAATCCAAGTCTCGCGAGATCCGACGCGAGACTTGGACGTCAGAGCCTCAGTTTCATTTTTTTGGCGCCGGAAATACCTGAACAGTCGGATCCGCACTGTTCGGGTGGGCTCGGATTAGCGGAATCCGAGCCCGCTCATCCTTACTTTAACCTATACCATGACAGACATATATTGACATGCTGTTTAGTAGCATATCATAATTAGAGCAGAAGTAGCTCCAAAACTTGATTTAGCTTTACCATTACATCTGCAAGTCTCAGAAAACTCTTCAGCAAAAATAATTTATTGTACTTACTTTCCTTACTTAAAGAATACATAAATTCACAGAGCTAAATTCAAGTTTATAGAATTAATAATTATAATGTATGTAATAGTTTGTACATTCCAAACAAAGTATATATATATATAAATATGTAGAAAACAAGATATAAACACTGGCGCTCAAGACAGTATTATATAAGTGAAGTAATGGAATTCAATCCCACATATACACCTCTTCCATGTGAGGAGGCAGCCTTCCTTCAAAACTCTGACTGGTAAGGCCGAAAATAAAATATCATAGGTACAACAGAAAGAAGGCGCAATGGTGATGTTAACAGATAATACTGAACAAAGTGGGTACAATATAAATAAGCATATGGATGCAGTTCAAATCTCTGGGTTGATATCCAACAATAAATATAAATAATCCAGTCTTAATCCAAATGCAAGACAGAGTGACCAAACGTATCAGACACGAGCGTGCAGAAATTTCACTCTGATAACAAGGTAGGATAGAGAAGTTCAAGTGCAACTTATACAGGGTTTGCTGGGCCACTGTGACACAGCTTACAAACTCTCCAATCAATTGTCATCAGGGGACAGGAATATACAGGAGGTGTATAGAGTAATGCAGTTCACTAGATAATAATACAAATCAATAGATGGAGGCGTACCAGAGGATAATATATAAAACCAGCTTATCTGTATCAGGGTCTCCAAGAGGGAATATCGGCCCCGCCTAGTAAATCAGGAACGGGCAAAACAGCGACCGCAGTATACGATATTTCTTAACCACGGGCAGACGTCCCAATGAAAACACCGCTCTCAAACTCCAATCAGCCAGAATATTAGAGATAAAGGAGCCATATAGTGTAGTAATTTATGTACAAAGAATTTATTCAGCAAACATATAATATGCAAACTCACATATTGCAAGATAAATAAAAGCTTATCTGTACTTGGCAGTAGGTCAACTTGTACCGGTATGGATCCCTGGAGGGTTTTAAAGGTATTACCAACGATCTCCGCACAGGAGTATCAGGGTATATAACATCAAATGGCCAGGGTGGCAGTATGACCTGATTAGCATATACAGAAGTAGTAGGGCCTCAACGCGTTACGTCTAGGAAGACTTCATCAGAAGTAAAAACAATTTATTGTATTTACTTTCCTTACTCAAGGAATACATAAATTCACAGAGCTAAATTCAAGTTTATATAATTAATAATTATAATGTATGCAATAGTTTGTACATTCCAAACAAAGTATATATATATATATATATATATATATATATATACACACATATATACATATACATACATACATTCGTGCATACATACATACTGGGCCTGATTCATTAGGGCATTGTGTTTATTGATTTTGAGCATATAGTACACAGAATCACTCTGCGCATGCTCAGAACAGACAGATACGGGCGAGAAACAGAGAGGCCCGGACGTGAGTGCAACAATGTTTGTGCGATATTGAGCGCAAGGAGCACTTACTAAAGCTTCCATCTTCGAGGAGTCAAGTGAGCGAGGAAGGGGCATTTAGCTGCACTCAATGTAAAAAATGGGCGTGAAAAACTTGCGCACACACAGCCACGGCCGTATCAAGCTGTATAGCCACGAAAGAAACTTGTTTTTCTGCAGTATCTCTTGAACCAGTTCTGGTGCTAGTCTAAGTCATCATCATCACCATTTATGTATGTAGCGCCACTGATTCCGCAGCGCTGTACAGAGAACTCATTCACATCTGTCCCTGTCCCATTGGAGCTTACAGTCTAAATTCCCTAATATAGACACACACTCACAGACAGACAGACTCATACAGACAGACAGAGAGGGAGGGAGACAGACAGGGAGAGACTAGGGTCAATTTTGATAGCAGCCAATTAACCTACTAGTATGTTTTTGGAGTGTGGGAGGAAACCGGAGCACCCGGAGGAAACCCACGCAAACACAGGGAGAACATACAAACTCCACACAGATAAGGCCATGGTCAGGAATTGAACTCATGACCCCAGCGCTGTGAGGAAGAAGTGCTACCACTACGCCACCGTGCTGCCCTAAGTCCCGATAAGTAATGATGACAGTCTTGTATACATCCCATAAGATGATCTTGCAATCATGATCAACTGTAACATTTATTTGTATGTTCAGTAGACATTACCAAGTTTCTAATAAATGTATTTTATGGGATTAAAAATTCCCTCACTGTTTTATCATTAATGCCTTTATTATTACCATGTGACATTAATTCTATATTTTTTTTAATTTCCTGTGCTTTCTTTGGATAAATTATAATCAACATAGGGATTGAACGTATGGTGCAGTGTCTGGCGTAGTAGAGCACAGCAGACCTACAGCTGAATTCAACAGCAACCCATGTGACTTTCTGTTTAATAGCATGTAAAGTAAACACTTCAGGTTCAAAAACAAAATCTCCTCTTTTTTTGCATCTTGCCAGGTGTTTACGTTGTACCACTGTAATTTTACATAACTATACATAATATAAACAGTAAAATAATAGTTGTGTTCAGCCTGGGTCTTATATATGTGCCAATAAAGTTATTTGGGCCTGGCGTCAACCGCCTGGCCTTTTGTAGACACTCTGAAATTATTTGGATATTTTCTAGGTGTATGATCATCTATCATAAACATGTGGTATAAATGGTTAGATTAATGTATCTGAAAATAATAATAAAATAAAAATAAAATAATAATGTGAAAAATAAAAGCATAATAATAATATACTTTCTGTTTAAAAAATAACTTCAACTAACACCCTCTTCTCATCCATACAGTAGTACCTGCATATTGGCTTTGGAGCTGGGCCATCTCCTGTTGGGTTGCACTCCCGGAAAAAGTAGTTGCACAGGAGGGCTTCAGCCGCAGGTCGACAAAGGGGGCTCACTGTTTTCAGTTCACTCCAGGCTGTTTGAGCGACCATCTCCTGGCTCTCTTCTGGTTCAGTATTAGATGTATTAAAGAAAACCAAGATGTCCTTTGTGAGCATAGCATTACATATATCCCCTCTATAGGTGCTGCAGTAGCCTGCATCTCCTTTGTAAAGCCTGATAACAGAGTTATAGAGAGTCGGCTTGGCATTAGAATAGCAAATTAATAAAAATATACAATTGCTATTATTTACCAATTATAAGTAAAATATTCCAAATATAAACCCACTGTATGGTTCCCCTGATAGTCTCCTTTTCACGTGCCAGGATGAAGTTAGCCACCTTCTGGGCAGCTCTGGATATATATATGAGTATTAATGAAAGTATGAACAGCCCATTGTACTGACAGGAGCATGGCCACTGACATAATCAGTATGCCAGCTGTCAGTACATTGGCTCTCAATGATCACATTAAAATAAATTAAATAAGATTTTTACGAGACTAAAAGTTTTGTCTTAACTTTTCTAAACAATGGTATGTGGATTAGTAACTTTACACTGCAATCAAGGGTGTAACTACCATAGTAGCAGGGGCAACTGCTACTGACCCTGTAGCTGTCAAAGCTTCATGTGTATGTGTTTGGGGGGCACATGTGGGCAATACAAAATGTTGATATGGGGCCCACAAATGCCTAGTTCTGCACCTAGTTGCAATTAGTTTTTTACACTAGCTGGGCTACAATGTTAGTTTTTTTCAAAACAATATGCCAGGCACGTTTACATAGAGTTCAAAAACAATCAGGCAATGTTACCCATAGCAACCAATTCAAACTTAGCTTATGTTTTAGTGCGCTTTAGCTAAATTAAATCAAACATCTGATTTGTTGCTTTGTAGATAGTGCCAGGTAAAGGCTGGTATATTAATTTGTAAATTATATTAAAAGGACAATATATCTGTAACATCTTTATTTACTTTTTTCTATAAATGTTCTGTAAATCATTCATTTGTAGATAATTTTATTTATCTGCCATTAGCACTTAGCAATATGCAAGAGCTATCACTGTCAAGCAAATGTGCAATATTACAGAGTACAATACATTGGCCAAACATTTCTAAAAAAAAATCATAAAATGATTCCTTGGCCTAACAAAGTAAGTACATTTCAACTAAGCGTGGGATTAACCATATTTTATTGGGCAGGAGGAGGCATAAAAGTATAGCTGTCAATGAATGGCCCACTGAAACCTCATTTCTGCTGTTTGTAGAACAAGGTAATGGAAAATGTTATATAATACTGTACAACTGGTGTAAGATGATTTTATGAGCTAGCAAATTGCATTATACTAACAACACTGTCAATTACATAATTCAAGTGTTTCAGTTTGTGTTCATTAATTTGAAAAAATAAAATAAAACTTGTTTAAAATATTAACACAATAAAATATCTTACTTCCATTCTACAGGAAACAGTTGTAATCCGGTCAAAGTAAAGTAACATGAGGGGAAGAAGAAAAGAATAATTAACATTCATCAATGTTGCTATCCGTTCTGAGACTGCAACTGCAACTCTTTCTCGAAACACTCGCATAAAGTGTTTAATTATGGAAGTGTAAAACTGTGGCCTACAGCACAAATACATGGGCTGCTCCTAGTCATGCACCCACCTGCATCATTGTGTGGGATGTGATTATTGAGATAAGATTAAAAATGTGAATTTATTTCCCATGCTCAGGAGCCATAGAGCATTTTATCCCTCGCACAAGGACATGAAGGCGGTGGAAACCAAAGGGTATATTTACTAAACTGTGGGATTGATAAAGTGGAGATGTTGCCTATAGCAACCAGTCAGAGTCTAGCTGTCATTTTGTAGAATGTACTTTTTCAAACCCGCAGTTTAGTAAATATACCCCCAAGTGCCAGCCTATGTCTTCAAAAGGGAGATTTTGGCACCTTACACAGGGCAGCCCATTTCTAGGTGTTTTTCAAACAATATAATAAAAGCATTAAAACACCTGATATTCCCTCATTCTCAAAATTAATTTGCAGTGTTATATGTAAGGTGACGGTATATTTGTATAAATAGAAAGTAATGTACACCCACATATTTGGTGATTTTTAAATGACCTTCTCTGTGTCATTTATATGCACACAATTAAGTTTAAAGTTTTTTGTTGCCTAAAAAAGTAAAAGATTAGTATCATGAACATACTGTTTTATTTCAAACCCTGCTGCAAGTCTCTCTGTTTTGTTGTTTTATTGTTATGCTTTTAACCAATCCTCTTTCCATTATTTACCATACATACCATACATGCATAAAGAAAAATAAACACTTTTGACGTAGTGTGAAAACAATTATGGATCTAGAAAAATAAACCCATTTATTCCGTTCTTTGCCCATATCTCCATCAATATAAAGCATTCCCTATGTACTATTTTGTCTGTGGCAAAAGGGGTACTACATTAACAACGCCACTCTATTGATATACCACTGTATCTAAATATTACTATGCTACTCAATTAGCTGAACTAACAATACTACATTGGATGTGGGTCTCTTTTCAAGCAAACATGTGATCAGAGCCTGTTGCTCTTCTTCTGCAGATCATTGCTGAAATGAAAGGTCTTGTCCTGCTCTCCCCAGTCATCTTGGTTTACCTCAATACTCTGTAATACTCCTCTTTCTTAAGACGTTATTTCCACCCTTGCTTTTACAATTGTGTCACCTTTAGAGCACTTCCCTAATCTTAAGCAAATGCTATTCCACTGACATTATTTCTATTACAATTATTTCAAGAGTTTGTGTCCAAATCACTTTGGGAGAGGGGGGTCTTTGCTGTACGACAATCCTACTTTTCTGCATGTTTTTCCGTGAGCCAGCTCTGTGCCACACTTTAGAATGTGACGACTGGATAGAAATCTGTCTTGAAGGTACTCTATAAATCTCCAAAAATTTGGATATAAGGTTTCAAAAGGTCACTTTTCACTTTACCATTAATATATTGTACCTCTCCCTTGGATGTGGTGAGATATGTTTTATGGTACATATATCTATGCCTAAAGATCTACAAATCACTCATACTAAAGGCATTCTTCACACATAATTGTCCCTCCTTCCACCCTTTAATGCTAGTTAATGTTATATTTTCACTCTCCTTCTCTAAGTCTACAAGGAAATAAAGTGATGGTTTGCAGACCTGCATTTCTATGTGGCTATCTCTGCGGCACTATAATGCACTATAGGTGCTAGAGCACAGTGCTAGCTTCTACTATAGTGTGCTATCATATTACTGTTTATCATATTCAGGGACTTAACTAGGGCTGTGCGACAGGGGCGACCGCCCAGGGCGCAACGCTGAAGGGGGGCACAATTTAGGAATATTTTAGGTTCATTTGGTTAAAATTGAGGGCTAAGGGGGTGACATTTGTCTTTCTCGCTCCAGGCGCTAGAATTATAAGTTACGGCTCTGATCATATTACACCTGCAGATCTGTCAAAACATTTCCATACAGGCTTGGAACTGAGTGCTGTGCCATGTCTGCACACCATATCTACACACCATGCAATCTAAAACTAAACTAGCATTATAGAAGACCCTGAACTGGATATTGAGTAATGAAAATGTGTCAAACTTTTTATTAAATATTCAAGAAGCCTTCAGGAAAATTTGAGAACTGGATTCACTTATCTTTCATCTATAACTATGCAGATCACTGTATATCGTCCATTTGCAATGCTAAGCTGCACTCGATCACTATTCTCTATCTCTAACCCATGCTTTTTTCTTTTTTTATTTCTCTGTCGTACCAATGCAACCATGTCACATAATATTGTTTCAACTGCAGTATTCTAGTTATTAAATAAAAACACAATTGCAATAACAAATAGGACAGTCTGCGTTAGACAGGAAGTATTTGGAGCGTTTGCTTTTTAGTGTGATTTCATACTTTATGCAAAAAAAGCTTTTTTTGGACAAACCTGATATGCTGATTGTTGCTGCAGCTTTTGCTGTGCCAAAACTACCACTGTGCTTGTTGTCTGCCATACAAGTAAACAGTCCTGGCCTGGTTGCTAAAATGTGCACCTTTGAGAAAATGACTCCATCTTTGATATTTTCCTCAATAGACTCCGGTGAAACCTAATGAATAAAAACACAATAAATTCCATTCATTTAGTTCACATTTTTAGTTCACGTGTGAAACATATAGTTCAGATATTAAACTTCTTCTGACTTTTAAGTGTTCAACTGATCAATGACAAAACCTCACAGTACAGTCTGATTCAACAAGGAACGCCTCGTGTGCTGTGTCTTGCATGAAAAAACTCTGCGCATGCTCAGAAACAGACTTTATGCCAGTGAACGCAAGTTCATGCAATTCAAGTTCGAATGCAAATGACACTTCCGGCAACCTAGAGATGAGGTGTATGCATGTAGTCAATGTATAGTAAGGGCGTGTCAAGGTCGACCGTGGACACATTCACGTGATCCAAGCTCTGGGCATCTCAGGTATGCAATTTCTAGCCATATAACCTGCACCAGCTACACAGCAAATGTAAGTGTCGATTATTTGTGAGGACAGACGAGTATGCATGCCAGAACATGTGTATGAAATTTATATACAGTACATATTAATAACACCCTGCTAAATGTATTTTATGTAAACAAAATTATAAAAACAGATTTCTTGGACTTTAAATAGCACATTGTGCATATACTGCAGTCTGTTGTATCTGTCTGCATACAGCAAGCACTATATAGCCAGAGCCATATTCAAATGGGCATGTTTCTTAAGAGCCACTTGTACTTGAATATGGGTGTACATGAGTGCAATTTCCATCTGTTTAAAAAAAAACCGCTCATTTTGTTCACTTTCCGTTCCTTGATGAATCAGGCCAATCATGTTTAGCTAAACTATGCCAGCAATGGTAATTTACAAAGTGCAAAACATGTGGGAATACAATAGATTTCTATTTTAACAAATGTGCCCAGGACCAGATAAAGCCTTTGGGGTGCCTGGGACACTTAAGACACGGGGGACCCTATGGTAGAAAATTAAGAGCATAGTGTTTATTTACTCTCTCATGAATGATCACACTATGCTCTTAATTTTTGCAACTATCAAAGTACCTTTATAACTTGTCCCCTCATCCTCAATATTAACCTTCCTCAATTATAGTCATTCCTGGCAGCACTAAGAATCAGCCATCACTGGAGACACTTTTGAAGGACCCTCCTAAAAGTGTTCTGTGGGTTCCATACCAATGGCTTGTATTTTGTTCCAGGGCAAATCGACCCTTCCCTTTATAGGCTGACTTCCGCCACAACGCTCATCTGGTAAAGTGCTCCCCACCGGCTCTAGTTGAGACCCGCCATGTTAAAAGAAACCAGCCATGAGGGACCGACTCTCCTTGCAGCCCTGCTAGTTGAATCTAAAGGCCAGAAACTCCTGGTAGCTGCTTATATGGAGCAGGCAGGGGCGGATTGGAAAGATAAAGGATCCTGGAAAATATTAATTTATATAGTGGCCTCATGTGTTCCGTGTGGAAAATTGTCAATAGGCAGGGTCATATCAACAAGAGGCAGTCCACCAATGTGGGTGCATCTCTGCAGCACTATATGGGAGTGACCAGCAAACAAGTGGAGCAGCTATTGTTTTGACAGTGTTAGACCATCCACTAACCACTGCCCCTTCAAACACAACGGCAACGCTATGCGCACCACTATGCATGTAGCATGTAGCTCACCCTGCAAGCAGAGCGGCATAAGAAGGGACATAGCTCCTGACTTTCCCTATAGTCGGAAGAAAGTCATGACTCACACCACAATTGGGACCGTTGGCATACAGTCTCTCTCATACCTGTTCTTGCAACTTACACTACCTGCTGGTATCTAAAGCTTGGTTACTGCTTGAATAAATCTTGAAATGTTGGGCCCTGATTGGAAAGGGATAGGTATATGAAATATGGAAAGCCTAGCAATGAGTGAACACTCTAGGTTCTAGATGCTGTTCACCAATTGAAAAGTCGAACAACTAATAAACATTCCAGGACCCATAAAAAGCCCCAATTTTAAATAAATTACATAAAAAATGTAACAAATTCTCGTAATGACTCACAACTACATTATTAGCACTCCTATTGCACCAATAATTAACCCCCATAATACATAACCCCATCACATCAATAAATACCCTCCCCCAACACACACACACACATACACACACACACAAACACACACACACACACACAGTGTGGGGTAGTAAAATTTACCCTACATTATTGAATGTTAAAAACTCTATTTTGCTTTGGTGCACTACAGGTCAGAGAAAGCCCAGGCTGCCATTAACAGTTTGTGCATACTATAAGCACCAGCATACTCATGGCTGGCACTTGGGAACCCACAAGTTCCAGCATGCCCTGGCACCCAAGGCCCGCTGGAACCTGTAGTGCACATAGACAAAATGTAAATAAACCACATGCCGTGTGTTTTGAGTTTGGTAACACCTTAAATATACTTATATCTTTTTTCGGTGAGGGGGGCTCGGTCGTTGGTGGGGGGAGCAGGGTAGTTAAAAAAAAAAAAACCATACTCACGTGATTGTGGCGCCGGCGTCCCTCCTTTATGCTGCTCTGTGCTCCTTTGCTCCAGACTGACTGAATGTTGAGTGTGACATCATCATGTCACACCCAGTATTCAGTCAGTCTGGAGCAATGGAGCACAGAGCAGCAGAGAAGACAAGAAGGAAGAGTGAAGTAAAGGTAAGTGAAGGGAGGAAAACAGGGGGGGTTAAAAAACGGGGGGGGGGCAGCATGACACAGAGGGGTTAAAGTAATGAGGGACAATAGCAGTATGACACAGAGGGGTTAAAAAAAGAGGGACAATAGCAGCATGACACAGAGGGGCTAAAGAAAGGAGGGACAATAGCAGCATGACACAGAGGGGTTAAAAAAGAGGGACAATAGCAGCATGACAGAGAGGGGTTAAAAAAAGAGGGACAAGCAGCATGACACAGAGGGGTTAAAAAAAAGAGGGACAATAGCAGCATGGCACAGAGGGGTTAAAGAAAGGAGGGACAATAGCAGCATGACACAGAGGGGTTAAAGAAAGGAGGGACAATAGCAGCATGACACAGAAGGGTTAAAAAAAGAGGGACAAGCAGCATGACACAGAGGGGTTAAAGAAAGGAGGGACAATAGCAGCATGACACAGAGGGGTTAAAGAAAGGAGGGACAATAGCAGCATGACACAGAGGGGTTAAAAAAAGAGGGACAAGCAGCATGGCATGGGGTTAAAGAAAGGAAGGAGAAACTCAGAGAGGCACAGGGGGTTAAAGAAAAGAGGGACAAGCAGCATGGCACTGGGGTTAAAGAAAAGAGGGACAAAAGCAGCATGGCACAGGGGGTTAAAGAAAAGAGGGACAAGCAGCATGGCACAGGGGGTTAAAGAAAAGAGGGACAAGCAGCATGGCACAGGGGGTTAAAGAAAGGGGCAAAGGCAGCATGGAGGGCGCAGTGTGATCATAAGGGGGCATAGCGTGGTGATAATAACGGGGCACAGTAATGTGTGTGTGATGGCACGGAGCTTTTGGCAATGTAGTGTGTGTGAGGTAGATGGTGGCTAATTATTGGCTGCTATTTTGTTTGCGGGGTAATGGGAATACTATTTTAATGTTGGGGCTGGAGGAAGGCCTAATTATTAATTATGGATGTTATTGATTTAACGGTGGGGCTGGTTGTAATTTTCTAAATGTAGCCATTTTTTTTCCAAATAGGTCCTCCAACATTCCATGATCCTGACAAGCCGCAACTAAAGAAACCAGCAGCCACATGTGGTAAAAGTGAGAACAGGTAGGACAGAGCAGCATAGTGTGTGAAATGTCGTGATTCTAGTAGGGACAATGTCAATGTTTGGTGAGTCCAGTGGGCGCAGGCCACGACTGAACTCTTTCTGTACACACTGCATTCTTCCTATACTACACAAGGGTGCTAGATGTCCTGAAAGTCAGGAGTGCTTGGACAAATGTCACGCTCCGCGGAATTCAGGACCTAGTGATTTTATTGTGCTAGCCATGCCCCAACGGCGCATTGCCACGCCCCCATTGTGTGACCATACCCATGAAATATTTTGCGCCTCCGTTAGGCCGTGCAAATTTTTTTTGCTTACTCAACTATAAGGGGGGGCCCCATGAATTTGTTGTACCGGGGCCCTGAATTCCTCTTGGCAGCCCTGATGACGGTTGCTAGCTGCTTCTGATTGGCTAATTGCTGATTCACCTCTGACGATGATAGTTGTTTTCTTCATTTATTGTGCCTATATTATATGATTTTGTGGGCGTATTTTAGATTGAATTTTTTGCTACTTTCATTCATACATGAGAAGGAAGATTTTACCTGTTGTATTATATTTTATTTAAATCAAACCTAATAGCAAATGCGTTTATTGCTATCAAAACAAATGTTAAAAAAAACATTTCTTGTGCTTATGACCTGGCTAAGTATAAGTGTATGTGGTTGTAAGTAATGCTGACATACCTGGCAATATGAGACTAGTGCAGAGCTGGACGCATGTTAACATGCCTCCAACTGACAATATGGGGGTAAATATGCTGTTTTTAAATACATGTTTTCAGAGCTTATTGGTTTCATGCATATATGTTCAACTTAACATAAACCTCACTGTGTCTGCTACTATTCTTAACCTGTGCAGGAGGGCATGTAGGAACTAATCAATTAAGGGCATCAATAGCTATCCCTTTTAAAAGCATCAGGTGTAAATCTATAGTTAAATGCAAAATTTACATTACAAACAGTTTATGCTTTATAAATAAGTAATTTTAATATAGCATTTGAATACTTATTTGTATCTTAAATGTAGATAAATGTAGATAAATGCCAAAAAACCCACCTGGGTATGTGTGTGAAAGGATTAATGAAAACAAAACCAATTGGGCAGTCTAAAAGTGACTAAAATCTCCAAAATGATATCTTGCACTCTATATTAAATAAGAAATCCTGCCACCACAAGATATAGTTCAAGAGCTAACACTCTTAGAAAGTCTCCAATTACACTCTGACTGATCCAATAGTGGAAATACTCTAAATCAGCAGTGGGTAACAGGCAGCTGAGTAAGCGCTTACCTATGGCCCCCAAGTCTATGCTCCCAATCTGATCTATGCTCTGCTTTGCTCCAAGCAAAGAGTAAGACTGACCGCATCAAGTAATCTTCTCTGCACAATGCGGTGAGGTCATGCTGCACATCCATTTTTAGACACATGGGTAGAGTGGCATGTGGGGGTGGTGTGAGTGGCATATGCGGAGGTCTGTGTAGCATGTGAGTTGCATGTAAGTGGGTCCGTGTGACATAGGTGGTTTTTCAGAATACAAGTGGGATCTAAATGCTTGTGGGGATCTGAGTGCATTTTGTGGCATAGGGAAGTTTGAAGGCATGTGGTGGAATTTTGAAGCAAACAACAGGCATCCAGTCATTCTGGCGCTAGAGGCCTAGAAGTATATTGGGTTGCCCATAACTGCTGTAAACTAAACAATTCCGTGTATAAACGCGGCGTTATAAATACCAAGCCTATCTGACTCATGAATTTTTGAGGAATGCAAAGATAGAACATTATTAAATGGGATTAATTATGACAAAAAGTGACAATGTTTATGGAATAATAATGGTTATAATAAATTGATTTACAGAAATATAAATATAAAACAGATCTTTAAAGTAAAACAGAAATAAAACACATAAACTCTTTTGCGTTATCTGCCATCTGAGGAAGGATAGAAGGTATGGCCAATTCATAAGTAGAAGAATGACCCTCAAAATCTGACAATTTCCAAGATGATTTAATCACTTTTTAAACTGTATTCTTTCTTAAACAGCTCTCCTTTGTTATATATTGGTCAGAGGTGTGTTGATATGTTAATCTGTTTCACAACCATTTGTCGTTTGTTCAAGAACACTTCTAGAAATGGTTTCTGCAGATATATTATAACTCTCTACTAGAGCATAACAGATATGTATTCATTATTATTATTATTATTATTATTATTATTATTATTAAGAACATTTATTTATAGAGTGCCAGCATATTCCATAGCGCTTTACAACTGGGAACAAACACAGTAATAAAACAAGACTGGGTATTACAGACAGACAAAGAGGTAAAAGGGCCCTGCTCATATGAATACATTATATACGACAATGGGAGTTTGACACATGAGGTTAAGTGCTACATATTGCAAATTGGTACAGTCAAATTGCAATGTTAAAAGTGCTTAGTAGGCTATATGATCCAGTCACACAGCAATGTTGGTTAGGAGGTCAGAGGGTTGTTGTCTTGTGTGAACTGTGTAAATGGGTGATAATAGGGTACCCTAGTGAGGGTAAGAGTTGATGAATTTTATACGCTTGCCTGAAAAGATGGGTTTTCAGAGAACACTTGATGGTTTGAAGACCAAAGAAAAGTCTTGTTGTGCAAGGGAGGGAAGTAGGTGCAGCCCAAAAAAAGTTCTGTAACTGGGAATGGGAGCAGGTAATGAGTGTGGATGAGAGATGCAGATCTTGTGCAGAATGGAGGTGTCGTGTGAGGAGATATTTTGAAACAAGTAAAGAGATGTATGTTGGTGCAGTTTTGTTTATTACTTTGCGCCTGATTCATTAAGGAAAATACTCATTTTTTTTTACTTACGTTTTCTCCTGGGCCGAACCATGTTACAATGCAAGGGGTGCAGATTAGTTTATTATTTTGCACATATGGAAAATACTGGCTTTTTTTTCTAGATCAACTTTAAATTTCAGTGTACAAATAATCTATCAAATATTTGTGGGCTACATGAAAAAAAAGCCAGTATTTTCCTTATGTGCAAAATAATAAACTAATTTGCACCCTTTGTATTGCAAAATGATTTTGTTCAGATAACTTAAGTAAGATAACTTATTCAATTTCTTGCTTAACTTTCCTTAATGAATCAGGCCCCTTGTATGTTAGTAGAAGTTTTTTTGGATTCGGTAAAAAGCAGGCAACCAATGTTGAGTGTGACAGAGCTGAGATATGTAACAGGATTAGATATAGATTGGATAAGCTTGTTGTCATGCTGTCAACAGAAATAGAAATGTCAGGTAGGTAACTTCTGTTAGCTAGTTTACATTTTCTGCACATATGCATAAGAAACATGATTACATTACATAGATTTCTTGGGGAGATACATTATCCCTATATGTTGCTGACACATTTTATCTAGCTAGTTCCAGTGGTTTCAAATTTATATAAAAGTGTTCTCAAACCAGGATTATGGAAAGTATTGCTTTGATAAGATTCTACACTTAAGTTGGAGTGACCCAAAATATGGTTCTTTCTAGCCAAAAGAATTTCCACCAATTTTAGCTTGTCTGTGGACTGGGCATTAAACAAAAGGATTGACTGCCCATCTGTGACACCAGGCATCTTTGAATAAATATTCAAAGTCAGGAGACATAAAGCAGGCCTCTGAAACATGCGCAGTAATTTGTTAGCAGTTATCTAAATAAGTATCATATTTTAAAAGTGATCATCACCACAGTAACATATTATTTTCGATTATAATAATAAACATTGGTAAATAAGGCTTGAAATTACTCACAGCTTTTCCATTTTCAAACCACCTAATGGATGGGACTGGAATGCCGACTGCTGTACATCTCAGAGACACTTTTGAACCAAATGTAACATTCTGTGATTCTGGCGCCTTTATGATCCTGGCAAGCACTGTGAAGGGAAGATTATTTGACAAGGTTACAAATAATGTGTTGCTCTTCTTAAATATATTTACACATGCATTTCCTGCCCTCAACTGTTTTGTTATTGAATGGAAAAGTGTGCTTTCTACAGCTAGGAGCTACTTTTTCCTATAGCTGGCAATGCAGAACAACATTTTTGTAAATGTCTTGTACATTTGTTCATACTGCAGAAAATTAATATTACATCAAAAATAGGAAACCACTTTCAAGCACACCAATAAAAAAACATTTTAATGGCAAAAACAATTGTTTATCAGCAAGTTATTAACTTGTGGTTGCAAAATTAATGACACCAATTTGAGAGCGCCAAAAAAAGGGAACAAGTTCATTCATTTTGTGTGTAAAACCCACAGTAAATGTGTGCCAAGTCCTTACTAATTGTTGCATGAGGTCACTTGGTTCTATGTAACTGTCCAAAGTCATTTCCTGTGTAGCACCAGAGAGAAAGAAAGTATGTCAAGGGGCACTCCGGGGTGTTTAAAATTAAAATAACATTTTATTGGTATGCGTTAAAAATATAATAATATATCTAACAACTAGCGAAATATATTAAAAACATGTGCTGTGTGAAAATAAAAAATGCAGAACTAACTGCAAATCGCTGTGTTATCACGCTATTGAGTTATAGTAAATACAAAAGTTCTATATTATATATTATAGTATTGAATTTTACTGCTGATTGAGTACAATTGTTGTATAGTTTTTGATCAATGATATCACATATATGTTTATATTGTGGTGAAACAAGGTGATAAATTATAGTATCTATAGATTCATTAAGATAAACAACCTTGTTCACTTGAATATAGAGACACTAATTAGCTATCTAAAGCTGATATCAATTATTGTATAAAATGACTCTGTTGGTGATTCAAGCTCTTTAAATTATTATAGTGTATCAAGATACAGGTATAATTTCATTGTAGTAGTTAAAATATAAACCCTATGTCCTGATATTATATACTAGTTTGTTTAATTGATGGCTTAATTAACACTTAGGAGTTGCTATAATATAGATGGCGTGGTTGGCATATAGATATGAATGCCGTTAGCTACGCTGTATATTGTCCTGGGGTTGAGGAGATCTATCTCTTTTCATTATATCCCCATTGACTAGCGTGATTGACCCCCACGGTATGATGTATGTTGGCCAAATCTGAGCTCTATCTAACTTGATATGAGTACATTGATATCTAGCTAAACTATTACTGGGTTGAAAATATCACATCAGCAGAGCGTGAAAGACACAGCGAACGCCGACGCGCGTTTCGCTTGTGTGCTTTTTCAAGGCAAGACGAGCCTTGGCAATGATTGGATATTTAAGCTGTATACAGACCCTCCCTTCATCTACGTCATTGATAGAGATCCAATCCTGTGGCAGATCTCGCGGGGATGATAGACAGCGGTATCTGCCTATAGAATCTCGGATAGAAGGTGTTTAAAAATCTTATTGGTATCGAGGTGAAAACAGAAAGCATATTTCTTGAAAAGCATTAGAAAGGGAACTAAGTTTGATACTTTGCTTGGTATTATTACTTGTAAATTATCATAGGATTTGAGGTGAAGTTTCATTTGATAAACAGGATCTCTGAGCGTATTTTGGTAAGTATTTTCAATAGATTACCATCAGCAGTTCACAATATCATATATTATACATTATCACTGCCCAACAGTAGATATAAATATACAGTAATAATAGATTAATCCTATAACATTAAAAGAAAGGCGATATTCTGTATTTATATATAGCAGTCTTATATCATATGGTGTAGATATATTGTTGTTAAGGTATAGTAAAGTTACATTAAGTGTAATTTGACCTACTAAGATTATCTGCTAGAATTGTATTGTGTATTAACATGTATCATTATTAAAATATTCAGGTAGATGTCCGTAGTGAATTCATCCTATCATAGGTTGCATATTAACCTTGATTCAATAGAAATATAAATATGGAATTATGGTGCCTAAATTGATCCTCTACTATTAGGGTGAATAAAGATGTACTGTATTTTTATGTTAATCCTATATTTTATCAATACAATCGCTATAAAATGCGATATAGGTACTAGAGTGCCTTAGGTGTATTGCAAAATAAATTTAATTATAAACTGGAATTGTGTTATATATTGAGTTGATTGATTATTGGGGGTGATATTAATCAAATATCACATCCCAATAAAGTGAATGAGATCAAAAACTAATGTGTAGGACTATGTGGTAAACCTTTTACAACATTTAACTTTTATAAGTGATTTGGACCATCATTCATGTTATAAGCATGATTTTAATGGATTATGAGCCAGTTCCCTGGCAAGTGATTTAGTAAATATAAAATACAAAAAGAAGAGAGGGAAAAGGGGGGAGGGGGGTGATTTTGTGTTATTATGTATATAAGTGAATCAGACATTTGTATTATATATATCTCCATTATTTCTATGATTATTTTTAATTTTTAATTTTTAATATTCCAGTACCTTTTTTTTATTTATTATTAAATTGATTTGTTAAAGAAAGGCCAAGTAGCTGGTATAATCATTAAGGCCTTCCGGTATCAAACTACCCATGATAAAGATCTTCTTGGTTTCTCTTCTCAAGAGTTCTCCTTGTAAGTCTCCTCCACGAATCCCCATGTGTACTTGTTCCATTATATAAGCTTTCACAAATTTTGGATTACTATTGTGAAAAGATAAATAATGCTTTGCTACTGAAGTTATTTTTTTATTATTGTTTCGATCCTTCTCCGCATTCTTAATATTACCTATATGTTCTAGGAGTCTTTTCTTGAAGGGGCGGCTGGTCATGCCAACATATTTTTTGGAACAAGGACATGTTAGACAGTATATCACCCCAGAGGAATTACAGTTCAGAAAGTCATCTATTTTCCAGATCTTGCCATACTTATCCGTATAGTCTTTTGTCGTGACTGTATATTGACATGCTTTGCATGACCCGCATGGATAAAAGCCTTTAGTTTTATTCTTTTTAGGTATATCCTTTTGAAAATGACTATGAACAAAACAGTCATTAAGATTTTTGGATCTTCTCCAACTGACGGAAATTCTCTCCTCTAAGATATTTTTTAAATCCGAATCTAAGAGAAGAATATGCCAATGATGTTGGAATATATCAAGGAGTTCTTTCCATTCATTACAATAGGTACCGATCATCCTGACCTTTGATGGATAAATATCATGTTTTTGATTTTCAGAGGAGTAGATCAGAGATTCTCTATCTTTTTTTGATACAAAGTTTTCAGCATTTTTAATCTTTCTTCTTCCATATCCCCTGTTTTTAAGTCTCGTTATGAGTTCTTCTGATCTTTTATCAAAGGTTTGTTTGTTGGAACAATTTCGTTTCATTCGTAATAATTCCCCTTTGGGTATACCTTTGATTACTGCTGGATGGTGTGCACTTGAACTGTGCAGTATGCTGTTAGTGGCAGTCAATTTTCTATATACATCCGTATCTAGGGTACCATCTGCATTTTTGTAAATTATTAAATCTAAGAAATTGATCCTTTCAAGATCAATTTCTGAAGTGAGTTTTAGATTTAAATCATTATTGTTCAGAATTGTAGTGAACTCATTAAACATAGATATGTCTCCATCCCACAAAATCAGGATGTCGTCTATATATCTAAGCCAAAGTAGGACATGTTTGGTATATTTATCATTAATTTCGCAAAACACTACTTCCTTCTCCCACCAACCCAGAAATAGGTTGGCGTAAGTCGGAGCACAACATGTCCCCATAGCGGTACCCCTAATTTGAAGATAGAATCTCTCATCAAATAGAAAGTAATTCTTCGTTAGAATAAATTGTAAGAGGGTGATGATAAGTTCATTCCGATCAGAGTTAGTATTCATACTTAGAAAGTATTGTGTCGCTTTCAGTCCATCTTTGTGATTTATGTTTGTATAAAGAGATTCTACATCATATGATGCCAAGTAGACATCTCTGTTCACTGTAATTTCTTGTATTTTAGATAGCACGTCCAAGGTGTCTCTGACATATGAATGTAAGCTACAGACAAAAGGACGTAGAAATTGGTCTACGTATTTGCTGGCTTTTTCAGTCAGTCCCCCTATCCCCGATATAATGGGTCTTCCCAGGGGATTTTTTTCGTTCTTATGTATTTTCGGGAGTATGTACATTGTTGGTATTTTTGGATTTTCTACCATGAGGTACTCATAATCTTGTTTAGTTAATATTCTGTTATCAAATGCTTTTGTAATTATAGATTTGTAAATATTCAAAAAGTTTGCCGTGGGGTTGAATATTAGACGTTTGTAGCAAGTTGTATCCTTTAACTGTCGGTTGATTTCTGTTATGTATTTATCTTTTGCCCACAAAACAATATTTCCCCCTTTGTCTGAGGGTTTAATTTCGACATCTGTCCAACTTTCTATTTCTCTTAGTGCCTGAATTTCTATTTTGTCTAAGTTTCCATTAGTCCATTGGTATTCTTTTTTACCAGATACTGTCATATGTCCACAGGTTAAAACCTTTGTAGATCTAGTATCTAGGGATCTAGATAAACTATATGATAGAACACAAAGATACCAATGGACTAATGGAAACTTAGACAAAATAGAAATTCAGGCACTAAGAGAAATAGAAAGTTGGACAGATGTCGAAATTAAACCCTCAGACAAAGGGGGAAATATTGTTTTGTGGGCAAAAGATAAATACATAACAGAAATCAACCGACAGTTAAAGGATACAACTTGCTACAAACGTCTAATATTCAACCCCACGGCAAACTTTTTGAATATTTACAAATCTATAATTACAAAAGCATTTGATAACAGAATATTAACTAAACAAGATTATGAGTACCTCATGGTAGAAAATCCAAAAATACCAACAATGTACATACTCCCGAAAATACATAAGAACGAAAAAAATCCCCCGGGAAGACCCATTATATCGGGGATAGGGGGACTGACTGAAAAAGCCAGCAAATACGTAGACCAATTTCTACGTCCTTTTGTCTGTAGCTTACATTCATATGTCAGAGACACCTTGGACGTGCTATCTAAAATACAAGAAATTACAGTGAACAGAGATGTCTACTTGGCATCATATGATGTAGAATCTCTTTATACAAACATAAATCACAAAGATGGACTGAAAGCGACACAATACTTTCTAAGTATGAATACTAACTCTGATCGGAATGAACTTATCATCACCCTCTTACAATTTATTCTAACGAAGAATTACTTTCTATTTGATGAGAGATTCTATCTTCAAATTAGGGGTACCGCTATGGGGACATGTTGTGCTCCGACTTACGCCAACCTATTTCTGGGTTGGTGGGAGAAGGAAGTAGTGTTTTGCGAAATTAATGATAAATATACCAAACATGTCCTACTTTGGCTTAGATATATAGACGACATCCTGATTTTGTGGGATGGAGACATATCTATGTTTAATGAGTTCACTACAATTCTGAACAATAATGATTTAAATCTAAAACTCACTTCAGAAATTGATCTTGAAAGGATCAATTTCTTAGATTTAATAATTTACAAAAATGCAGATGGTACCCTAGATACGGATGTATATAGAAAATTGACTGCCACTAACAGCATACTGCACAGTTCAAGTGCACACCATCCAGCAGTAATCAAAGGTATACCCAAAGGGGAATTATTACGAATGAAACGAAATTGTTCCAACAAACAAACCTTTGATAAAAGATCAGAAGAACTCATAACGAGACTTAAAAACAGGGGATATGGAAGAAGAAAGATTAAAAATGCTGAAAACTTTGTATCAAAAAAAGATAGAGAATCTCTGATCTACTCCTCTGAAAATCAAAAACATGATATTTATCCATCAAAGGTCAGGATGATCGGTACCTATTGTAATGAATGGAAAGAACTCCTTGATATATTCCAACATCATTGGCATATTCTTCTCTTAGATTCGGATTTAAAAAATATCTTAGAGGAGAGAATTTCCGTCAGTTGGAGAAGATCCAAAAATCTTAATGACTGTTTTGTTCATAGTCATTTTCAAAAGGATATACCTAAAAAGAATAAAACTAAAGGCTTTTATCCATGCGGGTCATGCAAAGCATGTCAATATACAGTCACGACAAAAGACTATACGGATAAGTATGGCAAGATCTGGAAAATAGATGACTTTCTGAACTGTAATTCCTCTGGGGTGATATACTGTCTAACATGTCCTTGTTCCAAAAAATATGTTGGCATGACCAGCCGCCCCTTCAAGAAAAGACTCCTAGAACATATAGGTAATATTAAGAATGCGGAGAAGGATCGAAACAATAATAAAAAAATAACTTCAGTAGCAAAGCATTATTTATCTTTTCACAATAGTAATCCAAAATTTGTGAAAGCTTATATAATGGAACAAGTACACATGGGGATTCGTGGAGGAGACTTACAAGGAGAACTCTTGAGAAGAGAAACCAAGAAGATCTTTATCATGGGTAGTTTGATACCGGAAGGCCTTAATGATTATACCAGCTACTTGGCCTTTCTTTAACAAATCAATTTAATAATAAATAAAAAAAAGGTACTGGAATATTAAAAATTAAAAATTAAAAATAATCATAGAAATAATGGAGATATATATAATACAAATGTCTGATTCACTTATATACATAATAACACAAAATCACCCCCCTCCCCCCTTTTCCCTCTCTTCTTTTTGTATTTTATATTTACTAAATCACTTGCCAGGGAACTGGCTCATAATCCATTAAAATCATGCTTATAACATGAATGATGGTCCAAATCACTTATAAAAGTTAAATGTTGTAAAAGGTTTACCACATAGTCCTACACATTAGTTTTTGATCTCATTCACTTTATTGGGATGTGATATTTGATTAATATCACCCCCAATAATCAATCAACTCAATATATAACACAATTCCAGTTTATAATTAAATTTATTTTGCCATACACCTAAGGCACTCTAGTACCTATATCGCATTTTATAGCGATTGTATTGATAAAATATAGGATTAACATAAAAATACAGTACATCTTTATTCACCCTAATAGTAGAGGATCAATTTAGGCACCATAATTCCATATTTATATTTCTATTGAATCAAGGTTAATATGCAACCTATGATAGGATGAATTCACTACGGACATCTACCTGAATATTTTAATAATGATACATGTTAATACACAATACAATTCTAGCAGATAATCTTAGTAGGTCAAATTACACTTAATGTAACTTTACTATACCTTAACAACAATATATCTACACCATATGATATAAGACTGCTATATATAAATACAGAATATCGCCTTTCTTTTAATGTTATAGGATTAATCTATTATTACTGTATATTTATATCTACTGTTGGGCAGTGATAATGTATAATATATGATATTGTGAACTGCTGATGGTAATCTATTGAAAATACTTACCAAAATACGCTCAGAGATCCTGTTTATCAAATGAAACTTCACCTCAAATCCTATGATAATTTACAAGTAATAATACCAAGCAAAGTATCAAACTTAGTTCCCTTTCTAATGCTTTTCAAGAAATATGCTTTCTGTTTTCACCTCGATACCAATAAGATTTTTAAACACCTTCTATCCGAGATTCTATAGGCAGATACCGCTGTCTATCATCCCCGCGAGATCTGCCACAGGATTGGATCTCTATCAATGACGTAGATGAAGGGAGGGTCTGTATACAGCTTAAATATCCAATCATTGCCAAGGCTCGTCTTGCCTTGAAAAAGCACACAAGCGAAACGCGCGTCGGCGTTCGCTGTGTCTTTCACGCTCTGCTGATGTGATATTTTCAACCCAGTAATAGTTTAGCTAGATATCAATGTACTCATATCAAGTTAGATAGAGCTCAGATTTGGCCAACATACATCATACCGTGGGGGTCAATCACGCTAGTCAATGGGGATATAATGAAAAGAGATAGATCTCCTCAACCCCAGGACAATATACAGCGTAGCTAACGGCATTCATATCTATATGCCAACCACGCCATCTATATTATAGCAACTCCTAAGTGTTAATTAAGCCATCAATTAAACAAACTAGTATATAATATCAGGACATAGGGTTTATATTTTAACTACTACAATGAAATTATACCTGTATCTTGATACACTATAATAATTTAAAGAGCTTGAATCACCAACAGAGTCATTTTATACAATAATTGATATCAGCTTTAGATAGCTAATTAGTGTCTCTATATTCAAGTGAACAAGGTTGTTTATCTTAATGAATCTATAGATACTATAATTTATCACCTTGTTTCACCACAATATAAACATATATGTGATATCATTGATCAAAAACTATACAACAATTGTACTCAATCAGCAGTAAAATTCAATACTATAATATGTAATATAGAACTTTTGTATTTACTATAACTCAATAGCGTGATAACACAGCGATTTGCAGTTAGTTCTGCATTTTTTATTTTCACACAGCACATGTTTTTAATATATTTCGCTAGTTGTTAGATATATTATTATATTTTTAACGCATACCAATAAAATGTTATTTTAATTTTAAACACCCCGGAGTGCCCCTTGACATACTTTCTTTCTCTCTGGTGCTACACATTAATTACAAGTATAAGGGAGCACCCTCCAGCTATGATAGGAAAGTTACACTGGAATACATTATAAGCAAGATTGGGGGTTTAATAATATTTATCTATTAACCAACTTAGTGCGGTCATTCTACTTTTAGTTACAAAGTCATTTCCTGCCAGATACATAAATAAAACATCTGGTGTCCTGTCATAAATAAAGTCAGCCATTCGGACAATCTGTAATTCAACACCACCCCTTCTCTGGAGATAAATATGCTTCTCTTAACCTTTCAATACCAAATATGAAAATGTGGCATTTTTTAAGATAACCTTAATGATGAGTTTATTAAAGTGAATTGGCTTTCATTTTATGTCATTCAAAATGTAATACATTCTTCACTATTGTTAGTAAACACTGTATTTTATGCAAAGGAGACATACAGGTTTAGATTTGGCCATACATATTTTTTGTGCAAGCTACGCATTACTGTACTACGCATCTGCACAGGGATGCAAACACATACATTTTGGAATATCGTTGACTAGTGCCTCCTTATGCCTGAAGAGGCAGTACAGGGGAGGGCAGGGGTGGGCAAATACAGTGTGAGTACTGTACAGCAGTGTTCACGAAATTGTTACACAGTTAGACGTGGACACATCTGTAGATATACATGTTAGAAAAAAATAATAGAAAACTGTAATATTAAAAATATTTTCCCTTTTAGCATCCAAAAATATATACAGTATTTCAGCCAAAAGGATACAAAAAAGAAAGCCTTATCTGCACTAATAAAGCAATATTACACATGTTTCTTTATTTTAAGAATGAAAAAAAATGATATGCTATGAAAATACCCCACCACAAAAATACAAATCTTTGTAAACTTTATTCCATACTTGCAGGTTAAACCCTTTTTGTGACTACTGTTGTGACTACAATCGGTGTCCTAATGGGTGGGGACCATAATTTGTTTTTGCTATTATCCATACAAAGTGCAGATTTTTGGGTTACATGCACATCGCTGCAAATTACTATACCTAATTATTAATTTAGTATCAATGATCCCAATGAAAAAAATGGAAATAACTCAATGTTTCAAAAGTTTGCTATAGTGTGCCTAAGTGAAACTAATCACATGACCATGGTCGTGAGCTTAATAATAACGATGTACACTAGGAGGCAGTCAATGCTGTTCCCTGCCAGGGAAACTCCTTAACAAATTCCAATGCTTGACTAAACACTAATGTTGGACATTATATCATAAATACACCTCTCCACAAATAGCCCCAACATTAAATTAGCTGCATTTACAATTAATACATAGGCACAATAAGACCCAAGCATTTAATAAATAGATAGGCTTCCCTCCCCCAATCAGTCTTGACATTAAATAAACATAAATGTCATTTGATAAAAAGGCTTATTTCAACCAGCATACACATTAATTTATAATCACTCACATTTAATAAAGAGACCCACCATTGCAATATAAGCCCCCATAATATGTTAATAGCCTCCACCAACCCCACATTATATCAATAGCCCCACATTTAATAGAGAATCCATATTAAATAGCATTACATTAATATTCCTTACTACATTACATTAAAAATCCTGAATACAGTACATTAATAACCCCCTCTGCATTATATCAAGTCCTCACCATACTCACCTGATCTGCTAATCTGATCTTTGTTTACGAGCCCCAGCTCTCTAGGGAATATACCGTGATGAACAATCTGGGACTGGTTTGTCATTATGTTATGGGTACCCCACACTGCGATTTCCCCTGCTATAGTGCCACCAGCCCCGGCCCGCTTGCCTAGTGTTAGCTATCGTAAAATCAGGGGTACCCCACCTTTTTTTCCGCCCAATTTTGCGACTACACTGGGCTGATAGCACTAGGGTTAATGTCGGTGGGATGGGGGGGTGGGAGTACACTTTTTTAAAAATTTAATTATTTATTTTTAAACTGTATTGAGCTGTTTGTTGCAGGAGCTGACAGGTACGTACATATTCTGCAGCGTCCTGAGCAGTAGAACAGAGAGGGAAAATACACCCGTAATGAACAAAAAATATATATTTTGAGATTCATTCCTTGTTGACTACGGGTGTAAGCAGAGCCTATTTGAGTAGAGTTTTACTAGTCCATGCAAATACGTACTTAATGACTGAGGCTCAATGTGTACTCTGATATGTTTTCCAAAATAAGTTACGGGCCTTACTCATTAAGGAGCACAAAGTGAACGCAACTTTACATTTTTTTTAATTTGAACAGAAATTGCATGCAAGTACACCCGTTGAAATCTGGTGAAAGTATATTCTGCCTATACTGCACTTGTCATATACAGACAGACAGAACACATTGCACGATGTGCTCTATCCTGTAACACAATAAGCACAGCTGTATGCGGTATTCCAAAGAATATGTAAAATGTTGTGGTGTACGAAACAATAAACTATTGAAATTAGGTGTTACTGTAAACTTCCAATCAAATAAAGTGTTTCTGGTGTCCTAGCATGACAGGGCTTCGTCAAGCACACATAAAGGGAAGAAAGGTACACATTTCAGGGTGTTCGTTGACAGTTAGGTATGCTGGATCTAATTAACAGTAAACTGGATGTCCTTCAAGGTGCACGTCTACTCTCCATTCATGGAATATGCTTTCAGAAAATTGCAGTTTGCCTAGTTTTGTGGGTAGGCAGAAATACATCAAGAGGTGCAATGTAAGACATGTAAATGTCACATACAAAAATTCTAGAACCACCCCTTTCATTAAATTAAATGTTTTCATTTATTTTATAAAATACTGCATAGTTTAGCCTAATTTATGGCTTAAATTAATCAAGGGAATGAGTGCTTGTGCTATTTTATGTATGAGAAGCTTTTTATTGCATTGCTGGACTTGAGCCTAGAAATACATTTCTCTGCAGATGTACAACATGGAGGCACAAAAGTTGCCCCATTAAAGTATAAGTGAATACCTTATGGAGATTTTTTCCTAGACAGAGTAGGATGGTTCTAGTTATGGATGGAGTACTTTAAAAATTAAATGTATAGCTAATCTCTTTGTCAGACTTATAGTAATGCATTTGGTGTAGTCATAAACAGTAGCTAAATACATTTGGAACTAATTATTTTAAGCCTCCAATGGGTAGAAATCTAAACACAAATAATTTGTTTTTTAAAAGTCCTACCGAATCTGAAATAAATATAGAAAATGACATTGAAGATGGAATAAAAAAATGTATTAAAACTTAAACTGATAAAAGCAAAACATGTAAAAAATGCTCTGATCAAAGTAGTAGAAACCCTAAAAAAAAAGTTAGGACATATATACCTCAATTACAATAATAGCCACAAAGAGTAAAATAATATAATAAACAATTGGAATTTCTAGCACAAAACAATAACCATTACAGAGGCAAGGGTTTCCTTTCTTCCCTCGAACCTCCACAACTCTGCTACTAAAATAACCCTTCATGCCAAAATAGTACCAAGCACTGCAAGCTGACAGTGTGTAAACAATTCCTTCTACCCTCAATAACCAGTGGACAAATGAATCAATATACATTTGGAACCATTAACAAACATCTTTTTTAAGGAGAAGGGGTTTGACTTTTTCTACCCAATATATATGCCATTGATTGCTAATACTATGGTTAGCATAAAGTGGACTTGTGTTTGGACTTGGAAGTATCGTTATGTAAACAGGAACATATGGTGTATATAGAGATCACTGATGCTGCAGAAGCACACAATGCACATGATATGTGGTCAAAAATGTAAACATAAACGAATGTTAGAGTTGTATTTTTTTTTTTTTACTTAAAATTGATACAGTGCTATAGGAAGTAGTACAAATGGATGGATATTGGGAAATGCACAAGGACATGGGGAAAAATAAACTATATAAACACAGAGCAAGAAGAACGACCATAATCAACAGGTGGTGATGGGGGATTGACTGAAAAAGACTATTTTGCATCTTGGGGGGAAGTTAAATTTGGATAGTAGTAAGTAAGTACCAATACATTTGTTAATAAAATCACAATAAACAAATGTTTCATATCACGGCCTTTTTTTTATTTTAAGATATTTACATTGGTTAGAGTCATACTAATCTATCCAATGCTTCCAACAGAGATAAAGCTGTTGTAGACTGTTGTTGGCTTTGGCAATTATCTTTTCATAATGACTATGTAGTCCTCTAATAGAGAAGGTTGCTGTGGCTAGTCTCACAGCTATCCAGAAATGATGAAGAAGATGTTGGGCCTGATTCAAGGTGGAATAGAAGCATAAGTGTAAGTTGAGATTGAAAAAGCCATACACAAGTGATAATTCTAAGAGCCCCAGAAAGTAACTGAAGGTTCAGATTCTAGTGGGATAGCCAATGTGTTTTGAAGGCAATCAAACACATAAGTCACTACTGGTACAAGTTTGGGGCAAACCCACAAGGTATGAAAGAGAGTACCAGTATGTCCACATTGGAAAAAAGGTTTTGTAAATTTGCTGCAATCAGTTAGGAATTGGTTGTCAACTAAATTTGTTTTATGGTGCTCTACATGTTTATTACATGTGGTAAACTTGTCGAGAGAAGTGAAAATCCTATACCATTGGTCTTTGAACATTTAATTTTGTAAGTTTTCTAGGGAGAGTAAAGGGAGAACATGTATGTTATGTCAAGAAATTAATGTCTGATATAGGTGTAGTGTTCAGACAATGATTACTAAATTAGTTTTGAAAGGTAGAAAATCGTGTAAATACTATGTCATATATATTTTCACATGCTTCCCTTCTGTTTTTAAGTTAATATCTGGAAAATATTTGCATAAAACAGATATGGAAACTTACATGTTTGAAGTGGGGCACCCATATCTGCAATGTAGCTTTTACTCACTATGGGCCTGATTCAAACCGGAAAGCAAGTTGCACCTCAAAAAAAGATAATGGTACTTGAGAGTAAATCTGTCCATATTCAAATATCCAGTTTGAATGTGGGTGTAAGTACGCTGTGCCGAAATGGTACATACTATATGTTAACAGACAGAACAGAGTGCAATATCCTCACAGGGATTAAATGCCAAGCGGCTGATGATCCCACATTGCCCCACCTTTTTAAAACCTTAAGTTATGAATAAGTTAAGTTATGAATAGTTATATTCTACCTGAAATAAAGACATGGACACATGATAGAGTTTTGGCAAACTAAGGTCACAGTTTAATTATGAGATAAATGTGACAAAGAAAGCAGGTGCAGGAACAGCTATCAGCTAATACAAATCAGACTTTATAGGGATGGGCAGCCAGCCCATAATCCCGGCACTACTTTACGTAGTCAGAGAGACTCCACCCCTCCTGGCCTCCTGGGCATTCTTCCACAAACGATACCCAGGGCACCTGCACATGTGACCCCTACAAAGACCAGATTGATGGGGGAATAATCCTGCAACCTACATAACACTTATGCCCTGTATTAACTGCTGCCTGCACTGCTTTCCTAGTGGCTGTCCCTCATCTGGATGAGGAAAGAAAGCAAGATTAGCAGCACAAATATGGTACATTACACAGGTACATTATACAGGTACTTCAACAGGGATGGCAGAAAGGAGATTCAGAAGAAAGAGAGATAGACTTCCTGTCTCTGTGGATAATAAGGTCTTCGATCACAATGCATACAAAAATTATATTTTTTTATAAAACATAAATCAAGATTCATACTGTACATATAAAGCATTTTTATGATCTATCTTACTTGCATACACATGTTCTGTGTTAGCTAGTGGCACACACTATGTCGTGCCAGTCATCACTATCACTTATACCTGCCCTGTAGCTGGTGCAAATAATTCTGTTGAATCCAAGATTAATTAAAAGAAACCTAGAACTTGATTTGCCTGCATCCGCTTTGTCACACCCTCGGGACCCCCTTGCTGTACATTAAATATGTCTGTCCGTCCCTCCCAACCCTCATTCCGCCATTCACGGCGTGTCATTTGCGTTTGGACATGATTTGCATGCAATTGTGTTCACTGGCGCAAGGTCCGTTTTAGAGCATGCGCCGAGCTATTTCACTCAAGATATGGCACACAAACGAGCGTATGTTCGAATATGAATCACACTCCATATGTCTATAATAAATATTTTACTTTATCTATGGAAAAGTCAGGGGCAGACTGGGCTGGGGGAGAGAAGGGCCTCTGCCCCCCGGGCCCGTCTTATGGTGGACTACCTTGGGCTGGACCACTGGGTGACCCTTTTTTTTTCATTTAAAATGTTCCTAACAGGGTGTTGAGTCGAGTCTTGCTCCCCAGGCTAAAATTTTCCTGCCCTACTCTGGGAAAAGCCATTGATTTATTTTAGTTCTCAGCATAAAATTATAGCTTTCCTATTTTTAAATTGGAATCCCTATGACAGACAAATACCTTTTCAATAAGTGAGGTTTTACAATAATATATGAGGCATACAAGTTCACATGGTTTCAGTGTTGCTTACATCACTAGCAACAAAAGTCTTGGCATGCATCCACACAGATTGGTTAAATGGTTTTAGGGCTGACACAAAGATAGACTGAGAAATTGGTAGTTGCAGATAAGATATAATAATTTAAGTAAGACCATCTTTAAACCTGCACTTCTGCCTAGCCTTGAGATTGAGAAATGTGATTTTGCTAAGCTGACGTCATCTTGTTGCCTTATAGCCATTTTATTATCTTATAGCTCAAAGACAGCTTAGATACAGCTAGTTTGTAGGAGTTATTCATTGTTATTTCGTTGTATGCAAGAAACTATGCCCATGACCTTGGATTTGGCAGACAGGAGATAAACCAACCCCACCTGGGGGAAATTCCTGTGTGAAAATGTGAGAATGTAGCAAGATCTGTGTAAAGGATGCAAAAGTGGTTAAAATATTTTGGGGCGTGATTTTGTGTAACCAGAGTGCTATATAGATATGAACTTGTAATCAATAAATCAGAGCTAATTGCACACAAAGAACTTGCAGTGTCTTTTATCTCTCTGGCCGATGAGCTAATAAACTGGTAAACTGACGCTTACAGGTGAACTGACTGATTAGATCCAACAGCATAAAAAAAGAAAGTTCCACCTTTATAGGGTTAATTGATATATTTGGTGAGGTAGCCTAGCTAGAGTAAAACATAATATTTAATAGAGGTAAGATACGCCACATAAATTCAAAGCCTAAGATCTGCAGTTATAATAACTTCCGCAGCAAAAACGACACCTTTGTGTGATCTATCCTCTCCTCATCTTGTAAAACTTGCATATGGCTTGCTGCAAGGTCCTGTGTCAAGGGTTCCATAAATAAGTTGAAAATCAATGCGGATAGAGGACACCCTTGACATTTAGTCATATATAAACCCAGACACAGACACTTCTGCAAACAGGATATAATATAATACTATGACTGCTTTAAAAATGGGCTAAACAAAACAACATTTTATAAATGTTAATTGAATTTAAGCTCAGTGCACTATGTGAAAGCCCTTTTCTGTGTCCAAAATGAGCAGAGAAGACCTTTAAGTCATCCAGGAGATCTGGATAATGTCTAAAAGTCTATGAATGCTATAGGGAGTCTGCTGGCCAGGAATGACCCAGCCTGGTCCGTGATAATTAGTGAACAAAGGATTATGGTCAGTTGTTGGGCCAGAATTTAAGCATATATCCCAGTTTTAATCAGGACAGAGAGCTATAGTTCTTGCGAAAAGAGCAGACTTTGCTTTGCTTTGGGATTATAACAATGGAGGCTCTCTGGAGGAAAGGCTGATTCAAATATGGTAAAATTAAACAATATTTTTAGATGTGGTAATAACATAGAGGTTGTGAAAATACCTTATAATATAAATTGGTAAGAATATCAGGCCCTGAACCTTTTCCCGCGGGAAGATATGTCAGGGTTTTTTCACCCTTTTTTTCTTTTGTATTATGAAAACTTTTATTATTTTTGAAGTTTTAAAGGGAGTGATAATATTGCACAAATGTATTAAATAGATTGTATGTTTGTGAGCAGGGCCCTTTTACCTCTCTGTATGTATTACCCAGTATTGTTTTATTACTGTTTGCTCTCAATTGTAAAGAGCAATGAAATCTGCTGGCGCTATATATGATGATGATGATGATTATTAATTATTTATCTCTAGGGTTCAAGATCTTAGGACCATTATGCTTTAAGTAGGCAAGCGATGAGCGAAGGTCCGGCAAATTTTCTCTTGAATTGAATTTTGTAATGGAACAAGCTGCTTTATAGAGATGTAAAGTTCCAACTAAACAATCGGTGAGTTTCACTATTGCTTTGTGATTGAATAAAATGGCAAAATTTTATGTTGTATTTGTAAATCTTCATTCTGCAATTAGAACTGCGACAATAGGGATCAAATAATTCTGCTCTGTGGTGAGGTTAAAGTTGGACCGAGATTTCCAGACAGAACAAAAACAAAATGATAGGGGAAATTCTGTGCAGCAAAAATATGCTATAGAATGATGCAAAGTTCTATACCCAAATGTGGAATGAGATCAATATTCTATGGAACAGTTTTACAATTCCAAATATGAGACATCTTTTGTAAACTGGCTAGTAAAGAATCTGCTTTATTGTCTATGGAGTAATATTTGAATGTAGATTTTCTCAAGGTCAATTTGCAGTTAGCTAGAAATAGTTTGTGAAGTTTATAGGTATCATTTTCTCTAAGCATTTTCATGTTGGTGGCTTCACTGATGAACCCTGTAGAACTGCTTTGTGGGCCTGAGTCATTAAGGAGAGCAAGGCAAAAAAAGGAGTAAGTTTGATCCTGGACAAAACCATGTTACAATGCAAGGGGTGCAATATAGTATATTATTTTGCATATAAAGAAAATACTGGATTTTTTGTCATGTAGCACACAAATACTTGATAGCTTTATGTTTACACTGAAATTTAAAGTTGATCTAGAACATTCCCTACCCCAACAATAAATCTATCCTCACATTTTAAATTTACATCCCCCTCCAATGCAATATGGTTTTGTCAAGGTGCAAAGTTAATCCATTTTTTTTTGCTTTGCTTTGTTCTCTTTAATGGCCCTGTAAGTATACCATAAACTTTGCTGAGAGGTTTCATAGGTGTTATTGTTTAAAAAGTATGGATAGTTGAAAATGTATTTACTAGGTTGGGAGATGTTAATAGAAAGTTGTTGAGCTTCCATTGCCCAAACCATTAATGTGTATAGTCCTTTTGAATAAAGGGAAAAATTGGGAAACAGTTAGTCTAGATTATTGCCTTTCTTTTTGTGTTGGTGGCATGCTGTATAAATGTAATGTCTATTGGGAAGTCATTTATGTGGAAGTTATTCACGGCTGATGAACACTAAAATTTAAACCTTTTCCCTACAGTGTGCAACTCTTCAGCTATCATAAAGGTCAAATTTGCGGACCAGGAGCCTCATTTAGAGTCGGACGCAATGTGCATCTAAGACGTGTAAAAGTGGGAGTGTGCTGCAGCTTGGTAGGGTATTACGAGTGGCATGCAACCCCAGTTGTGTCCCACTCGTAATACCCTACCGAGCTGTGAGCAGTTCCTGCAGCTAGCTAACTGCTTGCGCCACCTAATTCCTGCCGCAGTTTTAGCCCTTTTTTGACGTGTGTTGCGTCTGTGCCTTACTGCGTCTAGGATTTACTTACAGGGTCACACCTTCACAATTCTGCGTTCCGCCCTTTCCCTCATAGTAAGCCGCAAGCTGTCGCAAGTGTAAATTGCGTCCAAGATGTAGACGGATATGGTGCTTGCTGCACATGAGTGATAGTGGTTTTTTTGGTCGATGCACCTAAAACAGACTTTGCATCCGACTCTAAATGAGGTCCCAGATTGGCAATCCTAGGAGCTGCAGACTCACTGAGCCTGATTCCTTAAGGAAAGTAAGGCAAAAAAAAATGAGTAAGTGTTCTCGTGGACAAACCATGTTACAATGCATGGGGTGCAAATTAGCTTATTATTTTGCACATAAGTTAAATTCTGGCTGTTTTTTCATGTAGAACACAAATACTTGATAGCTTATTTTTACCCTGAAATTTAAAGTTCGTCCTGAACATGCTCTACCCCAACTATAAATCTGTCTCCACATTTTAAATTTACCTCCAATGCCAATTGGAGGGGGAGGTAATACCAATGGTTTTGCCAAGGTGCAAAGAATCTACTTTCCTAATTTAGAAGGTTGAACGTTACATGTTTGCTAATGAGAGGGCATGTATCAGGAAGCTTTTTCATGGTAGGCAGATATCAGAGAAATTTCTTGAGCTACAGTAAATGATGGGAATTTACCTGAGGTAACATATCCTCATATACGAGAAGCAAAAATGCATATTTCTACCTAATAGGGAGAGATTGGCTACAGTGAAAAGTAGAGAGAGTATAAGCAGGGCACCAGTGAGTCCTGATCCTAGGCACCATCTACAAAGAGAGTGATCTTACAAATATAAACTTATTATTAGATTGATTGAACCAATTAATAGATAAATATAAACCACATAGGCAAATACGTAGGATACAAGATCTATGTAAGGATTTATTTAGTTTGAAGGGAGTCATGCTCCATCCATTTCTTTCTGGCTGGTCTATGACATTAGTTCTTACAGAAAGTGCTACGAACAATAAATCCCACCATTTCAGTAGAGTTATGTCACTTGCTATCTTTCAGAATGGGAAGTTGAATAGGATAGCCCCAGCAGTATTGTATGCTAATGTTGCAGAAAGAAATTTGACTTGTTTAAACGCTCTGCATATGGAAATGCTCCCCGGATTGTGAGAGACTGAGTGAATTGCCTGGCAGCCTTCTAGCAACACCTCACCAGGTGCAAATGCTCATTGCCAGCAGAGTGTCTGGTATGTTGGAAAACCCGAAAAGGGCCTTATGAATGGAGCCCATGCTCTCTCTCTGTTCAAAACCCCAGGAACCCTCACCAGCTTTTCATACAGCTGAAGACAAACTCTGGGAGGTTTTTCACAAACACAACAATCTCCCTGGGGTTTTAAAAGGTACAAGCAGAAGCCTGTGAGAAATATATCTGCCCTAACTAACTTTATCAATGCCAATGTCACAATATATATATATATATGATGCAAATTTGTACTTAGCATTTCGTTTGTAAGCTTTATTTAACTATTATATCTAACATGAAAAGGGCAAGGGCAGGAATTTGGGATGAAGGGAGAAGAAAAATATGACCCGTCAAAACCCTAAAGTGTGAAAGGTATATTTACTAGCTGTCATTTTGTAGAATGTACTAAATAATTGATAGCTAGAATTTGATTGGTTGCTATAGGCAACATCTCCACTTTTTCAAACCCGCAGTTTAGTAAATATACCCATAAGAGTTTTCACAAATGGGAAAGGGTTGGTAGATCAGTTAGAATATCTCTTATACGTATAAGATAGGTAGATGTGAATTCTGCATTTCAATCATGTGCTGATAGATTAAGGCTGTAATTAGAGCTGTGTGAGAAGGGCAACCGCCCAGGGTGCACAGCGGAAGGGAGAAACAGGGACATGAATATTTTAGGTTAATTGGGCTATGGTTGAAGGCTAGGGGGCCATCAATTTTAATTCTTGCCCCAGGCTTTAAAATCTCTAGTTACGGCTCTCTGATTGAGTAATATTATCTATGGATATATAAAAAAATTCTCTTTAATAGTTGGGAAAATGGGTGTTTTAGATTTCAAGAACACAGAACCTGCAGACATACTTACTTATCTACTACATCTTTTCAAAAGTTCAGGGGGTCTCATACTGCTAACTCGCATCTCCAGCACTTATCTGATACACCGGGAAATATTTTCTTTAACATACTAGGGCATTTGTACCAGAGATTAATCATCTTATATTGAGTTTCTAGTATCATTATACTTTAAGATTAAGCCTGTGTATATTGAAAATTTTTCGGCCACTGTGAGTTGTTAAGAGATATACCTAGACCCCGTTCATATGCAGCTGTGAACTTAGGAAGAAATGACAACAGTTTGTCTATAACAAACTTATAGATAGCTGAACACAGAATGTTTGTATAGCAGTACAAACAGGGTCAGCACCTTCCCAGCATATTCGTCTACTTAATTCTCCCGAAATGATGCTTCACTTGAGTATATGCCCAAAATGTATTACTAGGGATATCTAGGTTTTCTTGTAAGACCCGGTATAGACATATTTTCTCAGTACCTACCAGCTGGCCGACCCAAAGAGGTTTTGCCAAACACCAGGTTTTTTTTTAAAGCTGAGAGGTGTTAAACTTGCTTGGAAGTTCTTGTTATATGTAAGTGATGTGAGTGGCGAGATTAGTGGGCAGGCCCGGCGCTCCCATTAGGCAAGGTTAGGCAGTTGACCTGGCGCCGGGCTCTGGAGGGCGCCTCAGAAATAAAATTACTATAAAACTGTGGGGCGACTGCTGACCATACCTTCCATGGCCGCTGCACAGCGTTCAGATAAATTCACAGGGAGGGGGGAAGGGGCTATTTATCAACACCGCCGCTTCTCTGCTCCGTCTCCTCCCATCCACTCACTGACTGTCCGGCGTGACATCATCATCACGGTCTGACAGTGTCAGTGAGTGGAGGGGAGGAGACGGAGCAGAGAAGCGCCGGTGTTGAGGCAAGGTAAGGAAAGACATGGGGAGGAGGGAGGAGGGCGCCGATTTTGACAGTGCCAGGTGCCGATTTTTAAAGTGTGCCTGCGGCGGGGGGGGGGGGGTCGCCAATTTTTAAAGTGTGCCTGCGGCGAGCGGGGGAGGGGGGGGCGCCGATTTTGACAGTGTGCTTAGGGCACATGGACCCTAGCACCGGCCCTGTTAGTGGGAAAACTCATTAGCATTTTGATAATTTTTTTATTTTTGTTTTGTATTCTAATGGAATTTTTTTTTTCTTCACCAGGTTCACTGGGGTACTTTCTGATTTCTTTTAATAATGGACCCACTCTGCATGCAACCAACCATGCTGAATGCAGGGCAGATCATTGTTGCAAGAAAATAGTACTGATTCCATGATATATCCTGCATCCTTTCAATTTTCCTGTATACAGCGGGCCAATTATTCATTGGGTCAAGCACAGGAGCATGAAAAGCAATTGTGTTGATGAGTGCTTGTTGTGAAATACAGAGCTTTTCATAAATTGCAATATATTAAAGTGAAGGTGCATCTGAAGAAGAGAAATAAAAATACTAAATATAATGTAATGCTAATTGGCTACTAATGTTTAGATTGTTGCTTTCTTTAAAAAAATGATTCATAATCAGTAATGTTGGTTACACTGTCACTGTCCAAACAATTTGTAGATTCTTAGTATTCTATATAAAACATACAACTAGAAATAACATTAAACTTTAAATACAAAGATTTGTGTGCACAATGATCAAAAACAAATCATTTACTTTTTATTGTTTACTTATATAGCACCTCCATATTATATAACACTGTACAGAGAATATTTAATCATTTATATCAGTCCTTGTCCCATTGGAGCTGTCTAAATTCCTTACTTATTTTTGGACTGTGGGGAAAGCCCAGCATCCGGGGGAAATCCACGCAAACACATGGATAACATACAAACTTCCCACAGATAGGGCCAGTCGGAATCAAACCCTTGACCCCAGTGCTGTGAGGGAACGATGCTAACCACTGTGCAATGGTAAAGAACATGCTCATACCAAGTATAGACCATTATTGACTAAAATACACAAATACAAACATACATGTTGCAAATAATCTGTTACATGGATTTAATGCATTCTCTGCCATTGTATTAATGCATTATATGTGTTTTGTGGCTACCCATTTGTACTTACTTTAAGAATATAGGGCCTGATTCATTAAGGATCTTAACTTGAGAAACTTCTTATTTCAGTCTCCTGGACAAACCATGTTACGATGCAAGGAGTGTAAATTAGTATTCTGTTTTGCACATAAGTTAAATACTGACTATTTTTTCATGTAACACACAAATATCAACTTTAAATTTCAGTGTGCAAATAAGCTATCAAGTATTTGTGTGCTACATGAAAAAACAGTCAGTATTTAACTTATGTGCAAAACAGAATACTAATTTGCACCCCTTGCATTGTAACATGGTTTTGTCCAGGAGACTGAAATAAGAAGTTTCTCAAGTTAAGAACCTTAATGAATCAGGCCCATAGTTTCTTAATTCTGTGTCAAAAGCACAGCAGTTTTTTCTCTCTATAAAATAGGCTTTTTATGTTATATATTCTTTGTTTTTATAACAAACATGTCTGTGTAACTGTCTGTGTCTGTGTTATTTTCTCTGCAGCCAAAACTACTATGTAAATGTACATGTGAACAGCTAATTACAGATTGTATAATCTAAATGTGCGTCATTTTTGTTTCCATAGTTCTAAGATATTATATTATCTTTTTTATAATGACAATATTAACTGCAAAGTGATATTAATTAGCTGAAGAGAAACAGTCCAGTCGCTAAACATGCCATGTCACAATTACATCATTCTAAAAATAGATTTTTTTTTTCTGCTATGGAACAGCATGGGGAAAAATGTAAGTAGATAGCTTATATCCGGGGACACTGTAGGAAACCTGTTTCTAGACTGACTAGTTTCTATATTCAGAACAAATACTGACCTACGGGTTATATTGAGCAAACTGACATTCCAAAGCAAAACGGAAGGAAATGTCATTCCAGGACAGTGTGGCATCTTCTGGCTCTTTCCGCTCAACCGTAAGTGAAACACATACAAGGATGGAAATGTGACACACTTACTGCACTAATTTTGGTCATGCTCATCTCTACACTACTTGAGCTCTTTTAAATAACACTCAATAGCTGATTACAGGTAGCCCTCTCCAAAAAAAACAAATCACTAAGTGACTCAGAATTATACCCACAGATCTCAGGTTTGCGTGCTCAAAAAATTCATCAAGACACGGATCTCAAGATCCGTGCCCTGTTGAGTTCAGGTGCAGGGCTGCTGTTCTCTACTACACAGGACGCTGCATTCCCTGTGCAGGTCTTGTGTAGTCAAATAATGTGGTGTAAAAGAGGGGTGTGGTTTATTTAATTTTCACTTTGTGGAACTACAAGCAACAGCATACCCATGGCAGCCAGGACATGCCTCTTTTACACCACACTATTTTATTTAAAAAAAAACAACCTGAAACGTAAATAAATCAGACACCACTTTGTAACCACATAATTTTATTAAAAATAAAAAATCCCCATATACTTACCATTTGATGTCTTCATCTGTAATCGATCCAATCTTGTAAGCTTCTAACCCAATAATGCATGAAACCATAAAAAAAACCTTAATATTCCAAGGTCCAGTAGTTGTCCATGAAAAAAAGCCCCAAAAATATTCCAAAAGGTAATTGAAAATAATCTTCCTTTCTTCTTTCTTGAAGCCAAAATAAACCTCAGGATACTGATTTGCAAAAAACGAAGACATTAAAGAAGATGACTTTAAACTATGATCTTCTATGGAATACTATCCGTGAAGAAAGAATTATTAACAGACGCAAGGTCTATTGATATGCTAGGGGGATTTCCCACGCTGTCATGGGAGACCATGACATGGTAAGGAGCAGTAAGATTTAGTGTCCAGCCCCTTTTTCACTTTCTTTTTACACTCCTAGCAGGGGCAGGGGTGCTGCAGCCGCACACATACATGACCCTGTCAGCTGAGAGGCGGGCAGAGCATGCCACCCAGCCAATCTGCTTGTGTGTAAAGAACAATCAGAGCAGACAGGCAGGTTTTCTGTTTGCCTCTCAGCCGACAAGCACATGTATATAGCATGCGTTCACAGCAGCCTGGCCCTGCTGGGAGGGGGGAGCAGTTACCCTGATTAGACCCCACTAGATCTGCCACTGATAAGGGTTAAGTTGCTGCTTCACTGGGCCATTGTCAGTGTATGTCCGCATGCATGACCCGGCTAGCGCTACAATGATACTTGATGTGTAGAGCCCTATCCAACAGTAATCATGTAAAATATAAGTATTTAAAAATGTAGGAAATGTGTGGCTTATTCCTAAAGCACCACCACTGTTGTGATACAAATATGTCCCTAAAACATGGTTGTTAACCACTGACACAGACAAGTACAATCAAGACATGATTTAGTAATCAGTAATAGCACATAGTGACAACTACTTGTCTTCAGCACTTAAAAGCTCACAAGTCACGAAGAATGAGAGCTCTCCTTTGCTTGTGTTCCTTCTTCTAAGGCTTTAATGTATGCAAGGAATCTTGTAAACCTTCCCTATTTTCAAATACTGCTCAGCTAAAATAACATTTTGTTTCTTTATATAGTCAGAAAGCAACACTCAAATTTATAATCCACTGCATATTTTTGTGCAAACAATAATACACTGGGGATTGTGAATATGGCTGTTACAAACCCATGATGAGAATTGTGCCAGGCATAAATATACCAATAGCTGTTTCGAAACTGTTTGAAGAAAACAAAAACAATGGATGAAGTTCATCTTTTGCAAGGCAATTTTATTAGCTTTGGCAACTTTAGTCTTGCAAAAACAGCTCTCAGTCATGCAGACCTCCTGTGTTGCTTACATGGCTACAGCGCAATTAGAACGAAATGCCTACTGGGTACGATTCCAGGGGTGGTGACCTGTAGAAGATGCTCTAATTGCAATATTACCACCATACTTAGTAATTTAAGCTCACACTATCATTATCTAGCATCATAAGCTCTCAGTATCTAGCATCATTTATAAATTTAATTTGAGAGGGCACATATTCATAAAATTGTTGTAACTGATACTAGTTTATTATATCATGCATTGTATATTTAAATAATAAAGCAACGTTGAATAGAACAGTAGGGACATAAGAAACAATCAACCACCCATTCTGTAATCTCTGTAAAATTCTGCTCATAAATATGTTCTAAAAACTCAGCATTATCAATGGAGCTTTACCAGTACACCAGGGGCCACAGCTATTAAATGCTGTTTAACAGTACAGGGCAAACCAATCAGATGGCATTATGTATCTATCAGAGCAATTAGTCTGTCATCGTGTGCATACTCAGACAAAGAACAAAAGAAAGTTCATTGTTAGGGACACTTAATGATAATATAGAGATCTAAGTAGCCAAATGGTTTCCATTACTGAGAAAAAAAAACACTGCACTCAATGAGGATGATCAGATATTGATGCCCCTTCCCCAGCGAACTTCCCATTCATATAAAACTCGGGAGAGCAAGGTTAACTGTTGTCTGTGGAAAGAGTGGACAACAAGAAGACAGAATGTAATGGATATATTCCCTATATTATAACTGCTGAACAGGAATAGTAATTGTGCATAATGATCTTTGAATTAGATAAATACTATTTTTTGTTAGTAAGAAGACACAGCAGTTGGTAAATTACCGTAAAAATGTATCAGTGATGCAAAATCTTATTAATACACCCAATGTAACAGAAAGCATTTCTAGAGCAAATACTGTAACTATGTAGTGTGAAAGGTTTATTCTGCTTTAGAAACAGCCACCAATACAACCATTAAAAAGTAAGTTAGCTACTTATTAGACTTATTTTAGATCTGAATGTAATGTGAACTGTTAGTGACATGCATCAGTATTCGTACACATTAAATATCCATAAGTATTCACAAAATGCAAAATGTAATGAAAAATATAACATTTGCGAAAAAATGGTTAGGTGCCCTGATTTGCACACATTCGCTTTTCAGTATTTGTGCAAATGAATTTATGTTCAAAAAAAGTCCTTTGGAGCTGTGCTCAAATTACTGTGCTTAGTAAATTAGCCCCTATTCACCTTTCTACTTTTAGTAGTGAACCGTGAATTATTATTATTGTCATTCTTCATCATTTGCACATTCGTGTTTTTTGAAGTGGGTGCGGGTAGAACAAGCTGAGGTCAATAAAATACTAAGAATGTTTACAGTAGCGCAGAATATTTCAGCAGATTAGTGTGTTGATTATATGGGAGGCAGAAACCCGTCAGCTCGTATGATTATGTTAGTGAGAGCAGGGCTGTATGTGACAGGGCCAGGCCCGGAGCTCCCATTAGGCAACCTTAGGCAGTTGCCTAGTCAGCGGAGAGAAGTGGGTGAGAGGTGCCCCGCCGCCGCTGTTTTTTCAATGTCCGCCACGACTGTCAATTTTTCTCTGATGCGCCCAGGCCACACACCTGATCACTGACGTCAGTGATCAGGTGACATGTGTTTACCCGGCGGAGCCTGCTGTGCATTATCACACTGTCTGTCACTGACAGACAGTGTGAATAAAGTTTACCCAACACCCCCCTCCCTTCCCAGTATGCACCCGGCTGCTCCACCCATCTCCTTTGTTGTAAAGAAGGTGAGGAGCGGTGGGCAGCCATTAAAGAAGAGCCTCCCTGCATCTGACCATCCTTCAGCATCAAAAACGGTAAGCATATTTAATTATTTTTTTTGAGGGTATTATTAATTTTATTTTCTAAAAAATGGGGTACCCAAAGCATGAGGTGGAAAATAGTATTTTTTCAATGGCATAAAAATTACTATTTTCCACGTCATACTCTATATTTGATTTGCAAAATATGCGGTGGAAAAATTACTATTATTTTGCACTTCATGCTCTATCTTTGATTTAAACACTATGGTGGATAAAATAATTATTTTATTAGCACCTCATGCTCTATTATTGACTTGCTGCAAGTCAAATATAGAGCATGACGTGCCAATAAAATCATGGTGCTGCAGGGGGGGGACAGAGGACATGGTGCTGCAGGGGGGGGGCAGAGGACATGGTGCTGCAGGGGGGGGCAGAGGACATGGTGCTGCAGGGGGGGGGACAGAGGACATGGTGCTGCGGGAGGGGACAGAGGACATGGTGCTGCAGGGGGGGGACAGAGGACATGGTGCTGCAGGGGGGGGACAGACGACATGGTGCTGCAGGGGGGGGGCAGAGGACATGGTGCTGCAGGGGGGGGGGCAGAGGACATGGTGCTGCAGGGGGGGGCAGAGGACATGGTGCTGCAGGGGGGGGCAGAGGACATGGTGCTGCGGGGAGGGGGACTGAGGACATGGTGCTGCGGGTGGGGACAGAGGACATGGTGCTGCAGGGGGGACGACAGAGGACATGGTGCTGCAGGGGGGACGACAGAGGACATGGTGCTGCAGGGGGGATGACAGAGGACATGGTGCTGCAGGGGGGGGGGCAGAGGACATGGTGCTGCAGGGGGGGGGCAGAGGACATGGTGCTGCAGGGGGGGGAGAGGACATGGTGCTGCAGGGGGGGACAGAGGACATGGTCAAGCAGGGGGGGAAGAGAGGACATGGTCAAGCAGTGGGGGGGGGGGCAGTATGCTGCAGGGGGAGCAGTGTGATGGGTCATTCTCACAAGTTTTTGTTTCCATATCTAATACTTGGATACTTCACCTCTAGAAATCCTGTGATAGACCCTGGACAGCAGTGGAGTCTAGACTTTCAACGTTCTCTATGAAACATCACGGCAGCCAGACCGCTGTAGGAGGTAAGACTTATCTTCTTTTTTTTTTTTTTACCAAAAGTGAAGTTGTGAGGGTCTGGGAAGTGGGTATTTGGCGTGTCTTGGGGTGAAGGGGGGAAGGGGGCGGTATTTTGAAATTCTGCCTAGGGCGCTGAGAACCCTAGCACCGACCCTGGACAGGGCAGTGTCAAGATGTCAGGAGGAGAATGGAGGGAGCTTGGTAGTAAAAGGAGTAGAGAGTAGGAAGGTAGATAAAAAGGAGCTCAGAATCAGATGTTGTGAGACTCCTGTCAAACCTATACTGGGAAAATTGTTGTGTCAAACACAACTCTATGAAACAAACTTCTTTTTTTTTTTTTTTTTTTAAATGTACATTTCTTTCCTACAGATTTATGAGAGCTAAGATAATTACAGCTATTTACGTAAAGTCTGTTGATGAGCTCAGGAATGCAAAATTAAATAAGTAAAAGATAAGGGTACAATAACATGAAAATTACACATGTCTATGTATCTAATAAAATGACCTTGCAGATGAAATCCAACAGGGTGATTTATCCACTGTTAACATATTTTAAAAAAATCATCCACTATATATATCTATCATATCATTGGAATTTGCAGTTTGTTTGGGTTTTGGTGATAAGCAAATAGCATTTATAAAGAAGTATTAGGAGTCTATACAATTCATTCATTTGGCTAACCACTTTCTTAATAATTTACTTTGATGAGCCCTCTCTACTTTTCCACATCTCCTATTTGTGCATGATATATCCTTGATAGATAACCAACACATAGAGAAGAAAGATTTCAGTATTGTGGTGCACTTTATTGACAACACTATTTTTCTTAAAATGTATAATCTTTATTAGTATCAAATAAAAATGTAAGAACTCACAACTGCAAGGTATATCTTAACAAACAACTAAATAAAATCAAACTTATAGTGATTAAAGAAAAAGAAAGTTTGGTAAAAAGATACATTCACATAATAAAGATGTTAAATACAAAATCTTACTAATTGTATTATTACAGTAAGGACACAAAGGGGGGTATTCAATTGTTAGCAAGATCCCCGGAAAAACGAGCGCTCAAAATATATTAGCGTTAATACGGTAATATGCGCGTAAATACCGTTAATACGGTAGTTTACTCGCTGAATTTCATCTCGCAGCTCAGGGAGCTGCGAGATGAAAGTCAGCGAGTAATTACCGTATTAACGCTAATATTTTTAGAACGCTCGTTTTCCGGGGATCTCGCTAACAATTGAATACCCCTAAAGAGACAATTATTCCATATTTTTCCTACATACTATTTGGCCTTTATGTTGAAGGTTAATTTATTGCAATTGTTTAAGTGTATATCACCATCATCATCATCATCAGCAGCAGCTATTCATATAGCGCCACAAATTCAGCAGCACTGTACAGAGAACTCACTCACATCAGTCCCTGCCCCATTGAGGACTTATAGACTAAATTCCATAACAGTCACACACAGACAGAGAGAGAGAGACTAAGGTCAATTTAATAGTGGCCAATTAACCTACTAGTAAGTTTTTGGCGTGTGGGAGGAAACCAACGCAAACACAGGCGAACAAACAAACTCTACACAGATAAGGCCATGGTCGGGAATCAAACTCATATCACTATCTAGTATTACTTCCCAAAGTCTGAAGTTGATTTACTACATGTATAGGTGATTTATAAATACAATCTTTTCAATTGCCTCTCATTAATAAGTTGCTAAGGTTACCTTGTCATTTACAACATTGTTGCTAATTCTAAAAGGAGGATCGATATTAATTTGTGATCCATTTTGCGTATCTCTCATTGGGGTATGTGACTGTACAATAACTACCCAGTTAGGATGTTTGCTAGAGTATGTCACACTCACAAGGACCCACACCACAATCTCTCATAGTCTTCTCTTTAATTGCCCTGCATGCATCTGGATCCTAGTGAGATTCAAATTTCTTACATACAAAATTGGCAATATACTATTTCACTACCATATCCCTCAATGGCCACAACTGACCCTATAAACAATTTTACTAAACAGCTTCACACATAGCAAAAATGTATATAGTAATATATGCAATTAATTCAGAATAATATGTAAGCACACAACTAATGCCGACATGCATTTCTCAGTATGAACTTTCCCAAGGCTAGCTTCACCAGTAAGCAGTGGCCATAACCCAATGCCATGGTGAGGTGTCTCAGCTTCATAACTATCATAACTGCATAACACTACCTATAACCTTTTCCACTCTTACAAGAAAATGTTTGTCTCCAGAGATAAATGGCATTAATAATAAGCCATGTCTTACCTTCCACTTCCAGCACTGCAGGCTTGGAAATTGCTGTGCCGAGGCTGTTCTTGGCTACACATCGGTACTGACCTACATCTTCTCTTTGTACTTTCTGAATTCTCAGGCTTCCAGAATCTAAAATGGAGATGCGAGCATTTTCCTGCAAATATACAAATGAGTATCAAAACAATTCTATAAAAAATTCAGCATGGATAAGCCCTATATAACTGAGTAAAATTCACCCAAATGTCAAGTATGGAATTCCCTGTCTCACACAATAAGACTTTCCTCTGGTCTACAAACTTTCAAGCGTTCTCTGAAAATAAACCTCTTCAGACAAGCTTATAATATTCCTCAACCACCCTCTTAACCTCCCTAGATTACCATATTATCACCCGTTACACAATTCACACAAGACAACATCCCCCTGACCAATATTTCTGTGTGAAGAGATTATTTAGCTTACAAATCACTTTTTACCCTTGCAATCTGACTGGACCAAAATGCAAAATGTTGACCTCATGTATTAAACTCCCATTGTCCCATAGATTGTATGCTTGCCAGCAGGGCCCTCTCACCTCATTTACCCAGTTGGTTTAATACTCTACTGTGTACTTTTGTCCCCACTTGTAAAGCGCTATAGAATATGTTGGCGCTATATAAATAAATGATGATGATGATGACGGTGATGAGTAACATTAAAACACATACCCTCCAACTGTACCTCTTTGACAGGTACGGTACGATTTTTAAGATCCTTGTAAGATGTAAATATTTGAAATGTATAAAAAAAAGTGGTATAATTTTCCAGTACCCAAGTCCCAGAAAAACCTTTCACACGCTCAACCTCTGCATCTCCTTTAAATAATCTTGCTCTTCATGACATTTTTTACATTTGCAACGAACACCCTCAACCATTTTGTCCCACAAATACATGAATTTAAGCCAATACATCTCCATAGAGTTCTATTAAATTAAAAATAATTACAACAAAAATTTGTATTTGTAGACATCTACAGCATTGGTATATATATGTTCAGACAACAGTATTCAAAATGGGTAGGAATGTTGTTAAATGACAAATTTGGATAATTGTGGCCACTGGTCAAACTTCTGCCAATATTACATACAGGGCCGGATTAACCATAGGGCTAACTGGGCTACAGCCCAGGGGCCTATGGCATCCAGGGGGCCCTTGAAAGTGCTCAGCAGCAGTATTGATCGGTCGGGGCGGGGGCGCCCCTGGGGCGATCAGTGCTGCTGAGCGCTTTCCCTGCAGTACTTCTCCGGCGCCCTGTAGTCTCCTTACTGAGGAGATCTCGTGAGTCTCACTCTCACGAGATCTCCTCAGTAAAGAGAGTACAGAGCGCCGGAGAAGGAGGTAAGTTCCGGGGTGGGGGGGAGTGCGCGGGCAGCTCAGGCAGCTCCGATCATGGGGGGGAAGGGCGCGGGCAGCTCCGATCACGGGGGGGGGAGGGGGCGTGGGCAGCTCCGATCATGGGGGAATGGAGGCCCCTTTAGCCCAGGGGCCTCCATTCCCTTAATCCGGCCCTGATTACAGAGGATTATAATCGGATAGAAGTGCTTTAGGGAAATTAATTAGTGCTCCCATCATTTTTGTTTATATGTTGCAGAATTTGGTGACTCTTCATTCTCTTTTTCTAAACATTTTACAATAATAGATGTAATAATATCATGGAAAGAGAGCATAAGCATTGACCCTATTCATAGGTTCAAAAACAGTGCATGGATGAGTTTGTAGTATCAGCAATGATTCTTGAAAAAAGGTTTTTGTTGGGTGTATGGACTGGAATTAGCAGAAAGATGAGGGCACTGAGGAACTGAGTCTTATGAAGTAAGATTGTTTGGCAATTGTAAGTTCATGATTGTAGGAATAAAAATAAATTATAGAAAACAGCAGAATAGTGAATTAACTACAAAATGTTAAAAAATGTAGGGACTTTTTAGGCAGCAACAACCCTTCTAGTTATATTATGGTTGTAGATGGCAACCACAAAAGAAGCATAGAGTGGCATAGTCTATTTAGTCTACGGTTAAACAAAATGTTTGATTATGGTTTGCTGTGGCCTGGTTGAATCCGAGAACGAAGAATGGACTATCTCTGCTTCTGTGCAAACTATAACTTGATTCTTATCTGATTCAATTGCAAATTGATACAGTATCTCAGTATAAAATGCAAGGTGTTAGTAAGCCCTTTAAGAACTTTTTTCAAAGACGATGTTATAGACAGGGCAATAGTTCCCTGTGGAAGAGATGGTTATTTAGGAGGGAGCAAACCAACAAGGAGAGAGAGTATGAAATACAATTGCTGATTATTAGGATGAGAGTAGAAAAAGAGATGTACCCTATGCTTTGTAAAGCAAAACTGTTACTCTGCAAGTGGTTTGAAATGGTATACATTAATGGACTCTATTCAATTGTCAGCGTTAACGCTGCAAAACGAGCGCTCAAAAAATATTACCGTTTATATGGTAAAATTGCGCGCGAAAACCGTTAATACGGTAGTTTACTCGCAGAATTTCAGCTCGCAGCTCAGGGAGCTGCGAGCTGAAATTCCGCAAGTAATTACCGTATTAACGGTAAGATTTTTCGAGTGCTCATTTAACGCTGACAATTGAATACGCCCTAAAGGGTAACTCCACTAGAACATGGTTTGCCTAATTAAAATCATTGTGCTGAGTACCAAAACTTACTGAATTACTCCTAACACTTTAAATAGGGCTTCTGCCTAAAATGACCTCTGTGACTGTTGCTGCCATTTCACACAGACTGTGGACTACACCAGTAGTAGTCATATCATTGGCACTTATAAAGCCGACACACTGGACACCGATGAAAAATAATGATTACAATATCAGCGACAACCTCCAAATATCTACTTACCATAAAAGAGATAGGCAGTAGTTGAAGCACTTTCAAGTACTCCACACAGCGGGTTTCCCAAATATCTACAGTGACTAATCACGTCACTTATAATGGTCACAGTGAAAACGGTGCATTTAAAACGGCAATGTCCAGACCCACCAACTACATTACATGATACAGGCGGTGGGTTCACCCATTGCCACTTTAAAAGCAGAGTTTTCACTATGACCATTAGAAATTATGTGATTTGTCACTGTAGATATTTGGGAACTCGCTTTTTACATGTCGAGGTAATTGAAAGTGCCAGAAATATTGCCTGTCTCTTTTATGTTAAGTAGATATATGGAGGTTGTTGCTGTTATTATCATTATTTTTTCGTAGGTGTGAAGTGTGTTGGCTTTATAAGTGACAAAAATTCCTACCACATCCGACTAGACTGATTGTAAACAATGTTGTTAAGGAAGGTTAGTTTTCAATATGCAATTTCAGGCAGAAGTCCTATTTGCAATATTAGGAAATAATATTTATTATGCAAAATCATTGTGCGTTGGAGTTACTCTTTAACTTGTCATGGAGAAATAATTTATCTCTGGTGTTTGATCAGCTTTAAAATACTTATAACCTCTTTTTAGAACATTATGTATCTTTTCTTTTAATTATATCCTACTTATGATGTTATATATATACCATTTGGCTCACTACAACTGTTCTTGCATAAATAGTGAACGGTATCCATGGCAACAATCTTTGTTTGAACTTTTAATTGAAATGTATCCACACAGAAAAATATTTAGGTACATAACTTTATCCCACTAATTCCCACAACTACAGAGATAACAGTTTTCAAGTCAAAGTTTGCATAATAGTGTAAAGACTTTCTATTTCTATATAGATATCTTTAATCTTTTTATTTTGAGTTGTTTACCTTAACAGCATTCTCTCCTTTCATCCATGAAACAAAAGGCTTTGGGTTTCCTAATGTATTGCAGGGTAGGACAGCTTTCACTCCTTCTATAAGCTTTGCATTCATTGGTGGACGAGTGATTTTCGGCTCTAAAAACAGACATTGAAAAAAAATGACACTTAACCTTAGGGATGTGTTGTAATTTTGAAGACCAAGTTTTCACTAAATTCCTTTCCTATTAGCATATTTAGATAATGCTTTTATTAAGTTTACAGGATTTTGCAATAAAAAGTCAGAGGAACTAAATCAGTGATGGGGAAGCTGATAAACTTTTATATACTTTTATATTCTTTTATATACTTTTATATACTTTTATACACGTACTGCCCTCAAACCTTCAAAAGAGCTGCACGTAAACTTTTATCTCAGTAATAAGTTCAAGCAATATAGTTATCAAAGAAAAATACCCCTTTGCATTAAATGGTAATCACTGCTTTCAGAGAGAGCAACCTTTTATTTCTTGTGAACTGAATATGGCACAAAATTTCTGTCTACAATGACAGGTCTACATTTAGGCTTAAAAATATACTGTAGACCAGGGGCGGGACAGTGCATGGCTCTATATCAAACTTTGGGTAGTGGCCCTGGTGAGGCCATCCCCACCTTCCAGGCCCCCCACTCTGCTCTATAAGAGAGCATAGTGGGAACCTTGGAGTGGGAATGACCCCCTCACCTCTGGGACTCATACCTGCAACACCCCCTGCACCCCCTATTCTTACACCACTGCTGTAGACATATTAACTTAATTTGTCTAATGTGAGATTTCTAATCCGATCAAATTATCGTGATATAATTTTGTTGAGGAATTTGTGATATGTAAAAAATAAACAGAACTATAGTAAATGCAATTGTTAAGCTGTTTGCTTGAACATTATTTTGCTTGCTTATTTTTACATTTATCTAATTTAGTTGAGTTCTTTATTAAGACAACCCCATTAAACATTATTTTTGCACAGATTTGTAAAGTTGGATCTATTTTCCATTGTTTAAAGGCAGTTATGGAGGACAGACAGGTCTGCTATTTGGATTTTAAGGAGAGAACAACTGCTGGAAAAAACTGAACTCATTTTATTATCATTGACACTTACTCATTTTCACTTGCAAAGCCCCGCAGCTTTCTGCAGGATCTCCCACACCATTTTTAGCCAGGCAGCAGTACACGCCATCGTCACCTTCTTCTACGCTGAGAATGGTTAGGAGCTGCCCGTTTTCTCGAATGCTGTAACGCGTGTCAAACAACCTGTAGATATATTGTTTATGTGTTGATTTTACATGGCTATCACATTTATTTTTGTATCACTTTGTACATAAACATAAAACTGAAAATCTCTGTTTACTATAATTATACTAAAGTTGGAAGCACACAACTATGTAAACATTTCAAGTACTAAAAATGACATAATAAAAAATGACTCCAGGTATGAAGAAATGGGAGAAATAAGAAGTGACTGTATATTTAAAGTTTCTCTTAGGTGCACCAGGTTTAATTAGCTTTGTTTGTTTAGTTAGCTGCATTATCGTACGTTTCACTAACACACATGTGATGCTTGATCTGCGCATATATCATGTTGGGAAGCAGCAAAATTGGATGGGACCTCTTTACATTTATACACATCCCTCAGCTCCTAGTGATATGGACACTTCTACTCGACTGTTTAGACAAGTAGAAGGTGAGCAAACGGAAAATGTTATGCTCAGCTGTTCTGTGCAAGCACAATTTAGATAAACTCATTGGAAACACATCTACGTGCTGACAACTGCCAAAAAATTGTTTGATGAACTTATTTCAATTCTTTTTTCCATTCTAGGAAAAGCCTCTGTAACGCACCACGGGGATAGTGTGAAATGCAATTTTAAATCATGCAATCATGCTTTTATCCTAGTTTCACCGCCAGCGAACAATAAAATGATGTGCTTAAAATATTTATTAGTATTATTATTTTTATTGGTTGTTGCACAGAAAATGATAGCTTTATCTTGTCAACATATAGTACGTATTACTTCTCTTATTCATCCTCAGAAAAATCCAAGTGCTAATATCAAAGTTCTTTTTTATTAAGTAACTAATTACAAAAATTATGTTATATAAGTTAGAAAATATGTTCAAATTTGATGCTGCCACAGAAATAAAATAATGGCCAATCAGAGTTGGAAGCGCAAGAAATGACACTTTTCACCATGATACCGAGTAAATTGATATAAAGTGCCCATGGAACCATTGCTATTATGAAGTACATCTATTTGCCTACTGTCCTGGACTGACCAGGAGACTCCTGAGTTTTGGGAACATAATTCGGGAGGTCCAAAAAGCAAGTAATCAATTATCTTTATTTCAAGCTCCTTTTGTAAAATGTGGGAAATAAAGCCATATATAGGTGCCCTAGCAAGTTTTTCCAGCCAGAAAGCTAAAAATCAAACAAATACACTAATAACACAAGGCCATCAAATATATACAAAGCAAGTTCTAAATAGAGGTTTGTTTATTAAAGTAGCTAATGAGTAATGACATCCCAACATGCTTAAGGAACAATTTATTGAAACTCAATGATCTCCTTTTCTACTTCATTAGCTGTAGAACAGTTTTCATAAATGTGCCGTCTAAAATCATAATGGATAATTCTGGATAAGTGAGCTGGCTGTGTGGAACTATCATAGCACTGATTGCAAGAGCAGAGCCTGGCTGCATGCTGGATGATGTTGGCATGGAATGAAGAATGGGCGACAGTATATATTGTAATGGAAATACATTCTGAAATTCCCAGTGATGGAACTACTGCTACTGCAGAGAGGGAAGGCTTTAAGGGTCCTGGCCAAACTCCAAAGGCACCCCACTCTTCTCGTTTGTGCAAGGGCCAGACCCGCGCATGTGCAGTATAGACCCATGTATGATTAGAAGAGAAGAGTGGGGGTCTCTTCTGAGAATGCACTGATCCGGCGCCTGCACAGTAAAGAAATCTTCTTTCAGAAGTTGCTTTAGAGTTGTATTATAGCTGCATCGGAGCAGGGCTGCATCAGAGTTGTATTATAGCTGCATCACTGAGCACTCCCCAACAACTTTTGTTATGGGGCCTGGTGGTGCAGTGCTCTACCCATGGAAATCCTGCATTATTGATGAAACGTAACGTCAAGTAAATACGTTTTTTTGGATCACTTAATTACATTAAAGAATACTTCATCTAAGGAAAAACATATCCCGAAAGATTACTTGGAATCTTGTAATCATGGGATCTAGCAGATCCACCAATGTCTTGTGCACACCTGGCACTATTCAGCCCTCTCCTGCAGTATGATGTCAGTGGTCAATGAATAATGAGTGGGTGCACAGGTAGGAGGAGAGTACAGCAGACATCATTAGACTTTTTCATATAGGCAGCATGCTGTCCACTAACAGCACATTCTAAGTGGGAGCAGGGCTTTCAGCAGCACTGGACACCAACAAGACATGGGGGAGAAAGGGTGCTGGATTGCATGAAAACTGGACCCCAAGTAAATAGTCTTTACTGATTGAGTTTTAATTTTTAGCTTTGGGTGGCATGACCATTTAATAAAGATCTGTACCTGTATATTTATTAAGATGTATCTGAAAAATTGTCAGTGTTTTTTTGTGTGTTAGATAACTGGTATCCTTCTCTTACATTCACGTTTATTTTATTTTTACCAACTGTTTATCTCTGTAGTCAGCAATTAACCTTTCTAGTGTTTCATTCTCAGGATTGTGATGGGCTCTCAGCATTACGTCACCAGGAATGTCTACTTAAATGACTATAAAGCATTGCAAAATGTTTTGGAAGGAAAAAAGATAACATTAAAGGCTTCACATTTTAAGGATCGCCCAAACTATGATCCATGACAGATCTGTGGTAGTTTGCTAAAGCAATACAAGGCAGAGTGCAAGGGTTGGAATTGTCTTTGCCAAATGTTCATCCATTGCGTAAATAGTCCAGCGGCTGTTTAGAGTGATCCATGAGTGTAACATCTATTGTTGGATTATTTATAAATAGAGTTGGCAGTTTCATTAGCTTTTGTAAAGGTGGCCTGGATCAAGAAACAGTTACCCTATTTGACATTTAAGGCATGTTCAGGAAAACTGAAATCATAGTGAAGATATACATTGCACGTCATTCAGTTTTATTGAAGTCTCTCTATTAACAGACCAAATTGTGCATATTTAATAAATATTAATGGATTATATTAAAGTTCTCAAAAAAGGGTGTCAAAAAGGGTTTAGAAATGCAGTCACTCTGTCATACCTCATGTAAGCTGTCATTGTAATGGTAAAACCCTAACTTTGGAGTTGTACATCTTTAAGGGACCACAACAAGTAAAATGTAAGTTGCCTTATATAAAAGCTACTAGTATTAAAAAGTATATGTTTCAGGACTGCTAAAAGATTAAGCTGTGATTGCAAGGGAGTAATTGTTTGCAATGCACAGCAGATTTCCTGCTTGTAGATGTCTTGTAGGACTCAGCAGGCAGCCTCTCTGAACTGAAATTGTACAATATCTTGCTCTCAGCTGCATAGCATTTCTAGATACAATGTCAAACACCTCTTTCCCCTTTACTTCTGTGTGTACTGACAATCAATTCTTAAGCTGCATGCACAAGGTAAACTGCCTGCACAAGGTAGGATTTTGGTTGGATAACTAGGTCAGTTTTAACAAACTAAGTAGTCTAGGCATAGCCAAACTGCAATACAATCAGATTGGACCATACATCATCCATTCAGATCTGTTCAATTTGATCCTTGAATCTGGCCAAATCATTGTTAGAACTGACCACATAGCAATAATCTCCTCCAGTTGAATTACAATATGGGTGGCCATTGTTTGTTCTTGTTTATTTTTCTCTCTGCAGTCCCGTAGGCAAGTGGGAGACATGACTGCAACCCTGTCAGACATGCAACCAGTGGAACTCAGTATTTGCTTTGATTTCTTGTCTGATGCCCTAAAACACCTAAACATGGTTTTAGATTAGCAACACTACACAGTCTATAAACATGATTGTGAGCTTTATACATGAAAACCTACAAACCTGATAGGAATGTTATTACGTGTCCATGTTATTTCCGACTGCGGATTCGAATCAACTGCGCACATGAAAGTGGCAACATCTTCCACTAGTCCATCGAGTGTTTCAAGGGGCGTGGTAATGAAAGGGGCTGAGTAAAGAAGCACATAACAGTAAGTTGCTACATACACTGATCTCAAAAACAACAACAAAAATACTGATAGCAAATGTCACTGAGCTTAGGATAAATTGCTTGAGAGAGAAACAACATGGAATAAAAGCGGTTTAAGTGTGAAGACAGACTTAGCTCACAAGAGTTACTAAACAATACTTTCTATTAAATATCAAGCATTTTGCTTTATCAATGACACAAATCACTTTTCTATCTTTCACAAGCACTAAAATACCATTGTACAGTTTGATGGACTGATAGGCTTTGGATGATCACATAAAGATACCTAGAATGCCAAAAGTCTGTGATTTAACAAACAAAAATAAAATTGCTCAAGTAGAATTGGACGCAAATAGCGTTATCAACATATAATACACTATTTTACTTCTGCGCATGCCCACAAAGCAATAGCTGCAGTTGCGTCCATATGTATCTTGCGCTTATGGTTGCTTGTAGCCCCTTATGATTGAAGAGGCAGAAGAAGGGGTCATGTAAGGGGCGTGTTGGAGCAAATGTGACTTTTGTAGACTGAGACTCATATGCACCTGTCAGGAAACGGGAAACTTGGGGGTGCTCGATCATTGGTGCAAGTTACGAACCAATAGTGATGAGCATCAGCTTAGATGTGTCTGGCTTAACATACCCGTGTATGATGAGCCTTTTTTTGGAATGTAAAGTCCTTCTCATTTTAGACAGATTCTGCTCCCAACTCTACATGAGGCCCAAAGTGTCTATAATTAAGCTTGTTAAATTAAGCAATTATTATGATGATGATAATGATGGGGATGATGATGATGATGGATATGGAATTTGTACTGAAATTCAAATATCTAGGAGTTTGACCTGACTTCAAACTCTCCTTTGCAGATCACCAGAAGGATTCATTAAAAAAAACAATGAGAAAGAAACTAAGGAGTCTAGCTGACTCAGGACATTTGAGAAAAAAAAGTCTTATACTCATCAGTTAAAGCAATGTGCATTCCTGCATGATGTCACGAGGCTGTACTGAAACTAGTGATCCAGTACACAGTGTACACAGCACAGCAGCCTCATTGTCTGCCAGCAGGACTTTAGGCCTGGGTGCTACAATCCTTATCTCACTCACTCAGAATGGACCCATTTGACACAGAGCTATCACCACCCATCACTGTTCTTTATAAGCAGATGGACCTCCCTGCATTACAGGAAAAAAAAAAGCAGCCCTCTGGACATACAGAGCTATCCCTGAGTCACCTACTTATCTATTGTCCTAACCTCACCTCCCTCACTAACTTTTCCTTGCATACTAACAGTATGTCATGTTAGGAAGGAGGTGCTTCTCTAGCTTACCAAGCAAACCATGGCTGACAGCTTGCTTTTCAAAAATGCACAGTGCCGATTGGCTGAGTCATACACAGGGCCTCTGATGTCACAGCAACTCAGTCTCACCATATTGGCCTGTATCAGATCCCATCAGGATAGATAGATGAGGAAGGATTTGCAGCTGTCTGTAATGCAGTGAAGATAATACTTTACCTTTAATGGAGCTGCAATGACAGTCTGATTAATACTGTTTTTACCTTCATAGTACATATCTGAAACTCGATTTTGGGTTGAGAGGTCCCTTACATTAGACCTGTTAGAAATAGGATATATTTAACTTCTCTGTAATACAATAAAGTTATGGTACTTTGATAGTTCCATATAAGGGATCTTTGTCAGCAATCTCTGCTTATTTTGATTGAAGTTTAAACATTAGCACATGTTTATAGACAAAGATTTCTAGCGTGGCACAGTTATATAAGAGTCATATCTTTTGTTGTGCATCTGGAATGAGTAAACGGATACTTGTATTTGATGTGATTAGAAATATTTGCTTTTATTACATGGTCAAGAGCCAAGAAGAAGTCTGAGTCAAGAAATATTCATTTACACCCCAAGAAGCATCTAGATTTGATTAATTCTGTTAAATCTGTAATCTTCAAATTGTTACATAATCAAGCTCTTAACCCACTGAAGTGGATCCAAAAAGTAAAACAGACTTATCCAACTTTTCCAATTTAATTTTCAGAATAGCACTGTACAGTTGAAGATAAAAAAAGTTGCTGTACAAAAAAGTATATACTGTTATGCACAGTAAGTTATTTTGTAACCTTACACGTCAGTATGTCTCAAGTTTGGTCATCAGAATATTTTTTGCTACCACCAAAAGTTGATGACCAGCACTCTGACCCTGCTTTTTTAATGGTAGTCAAGCTAATTTGGGGTCCCTCAATGTCTACTGTTTGCACCCAAAAGTCCTCCGATATTTTATTCCTGTACCATAATCAACAGGGGTTGCTGTCAGAGCAGGGCATGGCCATTGTAGTCTGTGGGCATGGAAGCATGTATTATAGTGTGGCAGAGAATTGGGCAGGCAATTTGAAAAGTATAGACAGGCATGTCCTATTTATCAATATAGAGAATTTGGGAGGTTTTGAGCCTTTTCTTTATTTTCAATGATTGCCTCAAGAAGAGACCCAATCCTAACTGATAAGTACCATATAGCGGAATAGTGGTAGAGAAAGGCTGGGTTGTGGAATGTGTGCTGTGCCATTAGAGGTACCTTTAATGTCTCACATTGTTTTAAAACACAGATAATCAAAAATATAAAGTGTTTTAAATTAAAACAAGAAACTGTTTATTTCTGAACCTGTACCAATGCCCAAACGTCTAATACACACAAAATTGGTATTCCTAAGCATCAGAAGACTAAATGATTACATTTTAGTATAAATAATGTAAAACCAATTAAATAAAATATAATGTGGGTGAAAGCCAATTGTTTAAACCTGTTCTGTTTTTAGTTGCTTTCCCTATTTGGTGTGAAAAATAAAACACTATTTGTGTTAATATTGCTTCTATAAGAACTCAAGGAAAGATATTACATTATTTAAATGTTACTATTGAAAATGTAATTTATTATTTATTTGTTATCACTTATATACAGTCATGGTATAATGTAATCCCATGAAAGTTGTGTTTTTATGTTTTGTTTTTTTAAACATAAATCACTGTAGCAGGCTATGCAAAGAATCTGCACAGTGTCATATAACTACCATGGCACCCACAGTCACATGTCACATGATATAGTGAGCAGAGAGGCTTTGGAAAGATCCTATGAGCTCTGTCTGCTCTGTGTTCTGTAAACCCCCCCTATTTTCCTCCCCTCTTCCTTCACATGACATGTGTTTCTGTGTAACTGGTAGCCATACTTTGCGCCTAACAGAGAATTTTTGCAAATTAAATAATTAACTAATAAATAATAACTAAGAAAAATGAAATAATAATAATGCTGAAGAGGCACTTAACTCGCTATTTAAAAAAAAAACACTTCTATATGGTATTGCTGCATTAAGTTGCTATCATGCGGAAGACTTTTTTCAACGCACAATAAACTTTCTTTAAGTCTGTTGAATAATTTAGACAGTGGTTTTCATTCAGACTGACACGACTGTTAACAAAGAACATTAGTTTACACTCAAATATAACACACTGCCAAACATCTCAAATTCTGTACGGTATGGAAATATTTACATATTTATTTAGCAGCTTTTGTGTTTTAAGATAAGCTGCCCGTTAACTGGTAATGAAGCCTGCAATCATAACATAACAGCAATGTTAAAAAAACCAAATAGACGTGTAAGTCAAAACAGTAGTAAATATATTGATAAGTTTGACATTTTAAATGTATTAACATATGTTGTCAGAGCTACCTATTGTTTTTCAGGCTAGACCATATCATTCTCTTTTCTCTCTACAGATAGGTCAAGACAGCTTGTATTGACATTGCAGTGTGGTCCAATAACCAGGAGAGGGCTGGCAAATTTTATTGCAGGTGGCCCAGTGACCCAGTCCACTATGGGACCGGCCTGGGCAGCAGATGTCTCCCTGCCTCCAAACGCAGCCTGACCCTGCCAATAACTCAGGTGAGGGTGGACTTAGATTGGTCAGTGATGGTTGCCAAATTTACAAGATGGATTTTCCCTTCAGACTTTTACACATCCTAATTATAGGCCAACGCATTAACTGGCATATGTTTAAAACAAATAATGAAATTCCGCAAATACATAGAAATCAAATAAATAAATATGTGTATATTCAAAATAAAACTGTAAATGATAATGAAGTGGGCCTCTTCTTAATGGTAGAATGCACTATTACAAACAATTGGCTTCATATCATATAGATATTTAAAAAATTTAGTTTAAATACATCTTAAAAAAGCAAACAAATAAAAATACAAATGCACAGCAAATAAGCTTAATAAACCAAATATACAGTACATTGGATTACGTGGATTATGTAAATAAAATTAAAAGGCACTAACAAGGACCACGATGAAAAATGATCAACGTAATAAAGGATTCTCTTTTCTTGGCAGATTAACAAGGAAATAAAAAGTTCCAAAGAGAGTCATGCCAGTTCTAAATCCCAAACACAGAACAACAATTACCCACATTGGGAAATAAGTACTTTTGGCACTGAGAGTCCCACAGCTGATTTCAATAGAGTGCTGAAAACAAACGTGCTCTGTTCTTAATGGTGGCCACCAATATTGATTGTATTCTTGAAAAATAAGCCCATAAGGAGGTCATTTGGCTCAAATAAGATCCTTTGAACCAGGGTATATGTTCACAGTAGATTAACCTGTTAACCCCTTCATTACTTTATTAGTATTATCCATATATAGTTCACTGATACGTTTCATGTTGGCTAACAGACTTTCTCAAAGCCCCAAATAAATATATCTCAATGTAATAAATTAATGGTCAAAAGGTTTAGGAGAATGTATTGGGAACAAATGGGACTTGAGTGAGTTCTCTGTACAGCTCTGCGGAATTAGTTGCGCTATATAAATAAATGATGATGATGATTTGTCATAGGTTTTAATCAGTAAGCCTCTTGGGCTCATGTTTGTGTTTACCATAACAGTGCATGCTTTAATATATTGCACAATGAGATATGCCCAGTTTTTATCAATCAAAGTAAATATTTTTATTATTTCTATATTTCTATCTTTTATTTATAAAGTACAGAAATATTAAGCTTTACTGTATGTTGTGATTATCATGACACAGACAAATTACATACAATGACATGATACAGAAGGTAAAGCTGGGCCTGCCCAAAGGAGCTTAGAATCTAAGAGATGATACATAAGGTAATGGAATAACAATTGTAGATGTTGGTCAGGATACATGTTCATAGATACAGGCACTGTGCTAGCTCCTGGCTCTGGTGATTAGAGAATACATGAAATCAATATATACTTTAATGTGTGTACTAAAGTCTACAACCATAATTAGTTGATATCAATAAGTTACTGTGGCCTCTTTTATTGGTTGTTTCGTCTTAGTGGGGTTGTCCACGTATGGACACTATGCAATTTCATGACTCCCCCATGGGATCATCATTTATTCCATTACTACCTTACAGCTGATGTGTACAGCAAGCAATGAGAAACATGCTGAGCACTACATATACAAATAACATTTGCACTGTACAAGTAGGTATTGCATCACAGCTCTGGTAGATGTACATTTCCAGCCATTCACATTCAATTTGTAATAATTAAATAAGTGCTAAATACTATGCTGATATATGGAGTGGATACCCCAGTAATGATTATAAATAAGACAACTGGTCCCATTAGAAAGGTACCTATGTAAGGGACACATTCTTTTGCATTTTTTCAGCCACTATAACACAGCATGTAAGCTTATTTACTAGTACTTAGTTTTTAATAGGAAACGCTGAATTCCTATCACATGACAAAAGCAGTGTACTACTCTTGTATCACAGGAATTTAGCACGTTCTTTTTAGTGCTAGTAAATGATCTCCCGAGCAGCTACTGAAAGCCATATTTCAATTGCAGGAAAATGTGGGAACATGTTCTGTGTTCTTGTGTGACACCAGCTTTACTGCTTCTTTTAATGCTTATTTAAAAACAATGTGCAAATTAAATATACTGTAGTGTTAGGTCACAGTGATAGGCAACCTGAAACACTTTAGGGGCCGCGTGATGCGGCCCTCTAACCTTCAAAAGGGCTGCACATTACCCCAAACTTGCCTACTCCCCCGTAATAACCGGGAGGCATCCTCCCGGATCGTTATGGGGATGGAGCTTAATGATGCAATCATGCCATTGAGCCCTGCCTCATCCCATGTAATGCTGTGAATTTCTGCATTTCGTAGCAGTGGATGGGTCCAAAATGACACAAATCGTCAAGCATACATGCCAAAAGGTTAGCATGTATGTATTATTATTATTATCGTTTATTTGTTAGGCGCCACAAGGTTTCCGCAGCGCCGTACATGGTACAAACAGTAGACTATACAGGGTAAAACAGTACAGGACAATAAACACAAAGTACCAGTACTTCAGAAACTCCAGGCAGGCAGATACAGTAGAGACGGAGCAGAAGAACAGGTATGGAGACAGGAGGGAAGAGGGCCCTGCTCATTCGTGCTTACATCCTAAGGGAGGGTAAACAAAGTCAGGCACAAAAGGGAGCCAGTGAAGGAACGGGGAGAGAGAAAGGGGGCAGGGGAGAACCAGAAGAGGTGAGAGGTTAAGTGGATGGTTGGTAGGCCTTAAGGAACAGGTGAGTTTTAAGTGCCCGCTTGAAGGAGCACAGATTGGGTGAGAGACGAATGGAGCGAGGGAGGTCGTTCCAGTGAAGGGGGGCAGCACGGAAGAAGTCTTGGATTCTAGAGTGGGAAGAGGTGATCAGAGTGGAGGAGAGGCGGCGATCATTGGCCGAGCGCAGGGAGCGGGCGGGAGTGTGAATGGAGAGGAGGTTAGAGATGTAAGGGGCAGTAGACTGAGAGAGAGCCTTGTAAGTGGTAGTGAGGAGTTTGAAAAGGATTCTGTAGGGGAAGGGGAGCCAGTGTAAGGAAAGACAGAGAGGAGAGGCAGAGGAGGAGCGGCGTGAGAGGAAGATGAGTCTCGCAGCCGCATTGAGTATAGAGCGGAGGGGGGCAAGGTGGGAGCAGGGGAGGCCAGAAAGAAGGAGGTTGCAGTAGTCGAGACGGGAGATGATGAGGGCATGGATGATAGTTTTGGTGGCATCTTGAGAGAGGAAGGGACGGATGCGGGCAATATTATGGAGTTGGAAGCGACAGGCTTGGGCAAGGGATTGAATGTGGGGGGCAAAAGAGAGAGAGGAGTCGAGAGTGACACCTAGGCAGCGGAGTTGGGTGACAGAGGAGATAGTGGAGTTGTTAACAACGATAGAGAGGTCATGGTGAGAAGGGAGCCTGGGTGGGGGAAAGACAATTAGTTCGGTTTTGGAGATGTTAATTTTAAGAAAGCGAGAGGACATCTAGGATGAGATGGCTGAGAGGCAGTCAGTTACACGAGAGAGGAGGGAGGAGGAAAGATCAGGAGAAGAGATTTAGAGTTGAATATCATCAGCATATAGGTGATACTGAAGACCGAAAGAGGAGATGAGAGCCCCAAGGGAGGAAGTATAGAGCGAAAAGAGTAAAGGGCCAAGAACAGAGCCCTGAGGGACTCCAACAGGGAGAGGGGAGGGGGTGGAGGAAGAACCAGACGTGGATACGGAGAAGGAGCGATTAGCAAGGTATGAGGTGAACCAGGCATGGACAGAGCCAGAGAGGCCGAGTGAAAGAAGAGTTTGCAGTAGGAGGGGATGGTCCACGGTGTCGAAGGCTGCGGAGAGGTCAAGGAGGATCAGTATGGAGTAGTGACCCTTGGATTTGGCTGATAGGAGATCATCAGTAGCTTTAGCCAGGGCTGTTTCAGTGGAGTGGAGGGGGCGGTAGCCGGATTGGAGAGGTTCAAGGAGGGAGTTGTCAGAGAGGTGTCTGGTGAGGCGGCTGCAGACAATCCGCTCAAGTAATTTGGAGGCATATGGGAGAAGAAAGATATTGAGGTAGTTTCAAGAGAGGTGGGGTCGAGATTGGGTTTCTTAAGGATAGGGGAGATAAGAGCATGTTTGAATGAGGATGGGACAATGCCAGAGGAGAGTGATAGGTTGAAGAGGTGTGCGAGGTAGGAGCAGGCAGTAGGAGAGAGAGAGAGCGAAGGAGGTGGGAGGGGATGGGATCAAGAGGACAGGTAGAGGGTGGAGAGGAAAGAATAAGGGAGCGAACTTCTTCACCTGATGTGGGGATGAAGGAGGACCACAGCTGGTTGATGGCGGGAGGTGAAGCGGTGGGGATGGGGGGAGAGTGGTGGGAGGAGGAGATGTTGCGTCTGATGGCTTCAATTTTGGAGGAGAAAAAGGAGGCAAAGTCAGACGCCGAGAGGGAAGGCGGGACAGTGGGAGGGGGGGGGAGAGGAGGGAGTTGAATGTGGCAAAGAGGCAGCGGGGGTTGGAGGACTGAGAAGAGATGAGCGACTTGAAGAAGGATTGTTTAGCGAGGGACAGGGCAGAGCAGAAAGAGGAGAGGATGAATTTGAAGTGAAGGAAGTCAGCCAGGGAACGAGATTTCCTCCAGAGGCGTTCCGCTGTACGAGAGCACTTTTGGAGGGAGCGGGTGAGTTTGGAGTGCCAGGGTTGGGGAGTAAGGCGACGACGGCGGATAGAAGAGGCCGGGGCGACGGTGTCCAGGGCAGTAGTGAGGGATTGGTTGTAGAGAGAGGACGCCTGATCAGGGCAGGCCAGAGAGGGAAGGGGTGAAAGGAGAGTTTCAAGAGAGGCAGAGAAGGAGATGGGGTCAATAGCGTCAAGGTTGCACCTGGTGAGGGTGGCTTTATGCGAGGTGGGAGAAGGGGAGGAGGACAGAGAGAAGGAGAGGAGATGGTGGTCAGAGAGTGGGAAGGGAGAGTTGGAGAAGTCAGAGAGATCACAGAGGTGAGAGAAGACAAGGTCGAGGGAGTGACCAAGACAGTGGGTAGGGGAGGAGGTCCACTGAGTGAGGCCAAGGGAGGAGGAAAGAGTGAGAAGTTTTATGGTGGCAGGGTCAGTACAGTTGTCAACAGGGATGTTAAAGTCACCCAGTATAATGGAGGGCAGGTCAGAGGAAAGATAGTGGGGGAGCCAGGCAGCGAAGTTGTCGAGAAAAAGAGAGGTAGGGCCAGGGGGACGGTAGATGACGGAGACACGGAGGTGGATGGGGGAGAAGAGCCGAATGGAGTGGACTTCAAAGGAGGAGAAGGAGAGGGAAGGTAGACTAGATATGACCCGAAAAGCGCAGTTAGGGGATAGGAGGAGGCCCACTCCCCCTCCTGGACACTCGTCTGGTCTGGTGGAGTGGGTGAAAGAGAGGCCCCCATAGGAGAGAGCGGCAGGGGAGGCAGTATCAGAAGAAGTGAGCCAGGTTTCAGTTATGGCAAGAAGATTAAGAGAGTTAGAGATGAAGAGGTCGTGAATGGAGGACAGTTTGTTACAGACAGACCTGGAGTTCCAGAGGGCACACGAAAAAGGGAGGGACGAAGAAGAGGAGATATGGATGAGATTGTCAGGGTTGATGGAGCGAGGGGGGGGGGTGAGAGATAGGATAGAGAGATATGGGCCCTTGGCGGGGGCTGGGGGAGAGGATTGGTATAGGAAAGGAGCGAGGCGGCATGATGACAGACAGGGGAATAAGAGAACGGCTGGAGGAAGCGGGGAGGTGAGGGGGAGAAGTACAGAGAGGAGGGCAGCAGTAGGGAGTCCGAAGTGGAACAGATCAAATTAGAAGCGGAGACAAAGCAGTGAAACTAATGAAAGCAATGTGACAATGTAAAAGGAGAAGAGCAGTGGCAGAGCAATAACAATATGAAGTGGAGGAGAATGAAATCACGATCAAGCGGTGTAGACAGTGTACAGTGGGGAACAAAAATAAATAAATCTCAGTAATAAATTAAAACAATGCATTTAATTAAAGAAACAGACACCTAACTGTAATGACATATTATAACAAACAAATCTAACAATAAAGCAGGAAGGAGCTGGAGATCGCCTGCTGCCCACCACTGTGCTAGGACATATAAATCAAATGTTTTATTGCAGCTATATTTCTCCTACTCTCAGAGTTCCAATAAGACCACTGTGCAGGGCTTGCAGAAAGGAGATGAACCCTACTGACTTCACACCAGTGGGGAAGTTGAAGACCAGAAATGACTGTTACATTAATATATAAACAAAATTAATATTTTTTATTTTTATTTCAGACTAATAACTGACATTGGACCTGCATTTACTTTAATAGACTTACATGTGATAACTGATATGTATTTATGGCTTTTAGAGACGTATTTAGGTACAACAAATTATAATGTTCTGCAATTTATAACAGCCAATAAAATATTAGATTTGACTTTATCACTCCAATGTAGTCAAAATTATGAAAGATTATATTGGTTGTTATAGTCTTTAGCACATGTGTTTTGCTTGCACCATTTTTGTAAATAATTGATATTGACACTTTATATAATGACTACAATCATGGCCAAAAGTTTTGAGAATGACACAAGTATTGGTTTTCACAAAGTTTGCTGCTTCAGTGTTTTTAGACATTTTTGTCAGATGTTGCTATGGTATACTGAAGTAAAATTACAAGCATTTCATAAGTGTCAAAGGATTTTATTGACAATTATATTAAGTTTATGCTTAGAGTCAATATTTGCAGTGTTGACCCTTCCTTTTGAAGACCTCTGCAATTCGCCCTGGCATGCTGTCAATCAACTTCTGGGCCACATAGTGACAGATGGCCGCCCATTCATGTCTAATCAATGCTTGAAGTTTGTCAGAATTTGTGGGTTATTATTTGTCCATCCGTCTCTTGAGGATTGACCACAATTTCTCATTGGGATTAAGGTCATGGACCCAAAATTTTGATATTTTGATCCCCGAGCCACTTAGCTATCACTTTTTCCTTATGGCAAGGTGCTCCATCATGCTGGAAAAGGCATTGCTCATTACCAAACTGTTCTTGGATGGTTGGGAGAAGTTGCTCTTGGAGGAAGTTTTGGTACCATTCTTTATTCATGGCTATGTTCTTAGGCAAAACTGAGAGTGAGCCCACTCCCTTGGCTGAGAAGCCACCCCACACATGAATAGTCTCAGGATGCTTTACTGTTGGCATGATACAAGACTGATAGTAGCGCTCACCTTTCCTTCTCCGGACAAGCATTTTTCCAGATGCCTCAAACAATCTGAAAGGGGATTCATCAGAGAAATTACTTTACCCCAGTCCTCAGCAGGCCAATCCATGTACCTTTTGCAGAATATCAGTCTGTTCCTGATGCTTTTTGCTGGAGAGAAGTGGCTTCTTTGCTGGCCATCCTCCAAAAGTCTTCGCCTTACTATGCATGCAGATGCACTCACATCTGCCTGCTGCCATTCCAGAGCAAGCTCTGCACTGGTGGTGCCCTGATCCCACAGATGAATCAACTTTAGGAGACATCCTGGTGCGTGCTGGACGTTCTTGGGCTCCCTGAAACCTTCTTCACAACTATTGAACCTCTCTCCTTGAAGTTCTTAATGATCCGATAATTGGTTGATTTTGGTGCAATCTTACTAGCAGAAATATCCTTGCCCCTTTGAGCAAAGCAATGATAACTGCACGTGTTTCCTTGCAGGTAACCATGGTTAATAGAGGAATAACAATGATTTCAAGCACCATCATCCTTTTAAAGCTTCCAGTCTGTTATTCTAACTCAATCAGCGTGAAAGAGTGATCTCCAGCCTTGTCCTTGTCAACACTATCACCTGTGTTAATGAGAGAATCACTGACCTGATGTCAGCTGAAAAAAAATCATTGTCATTGCAAAGAGGGACTTTGAAATGAATTGCAATCCATATGATCACTCTTCCTGACATTCTAGAGTATATGCACATTGCCATCATAAAAACTGAGGCAGCAGACTTTGTGAAAAATAATATTTGTGACATTCTGAAAACCTTTGGCCATGACTTTAGTTATATAATGTTGATTCCATTTTATGTTTGGGCCTCCTGTTTTTGTTATTTATTGGATTCTAATATTGTGTATTGACAAATCTCAGCTGTTGTATTTTGTTTCAACTTCTGTTTCCCAAATTATGCATTTTCCCTTCCTACATAGCATATAATTTAGTTACCAGAAGACATTAGCAAATTTGCAGTTTTACTTGTATATCTTGCACAACATAAGCAGCAATAAAAAATCTGCCTTATCAATGCACATTTAATAAATAGGCCTCTAAATGTTACAGCTGTATCTGACCATCCAAGGTGATAATGACAACCTGATATGCAAGACTGTCCACAGATAGTTTACAATTTGAATTCATTAATGCTCTGCTGCTGAACTGTACATTCATGGAATATCTGGATGAATATTCTCACTACAGCATGACCTCAATGGAATATGTTGGATTTAAAAGGATGATACTGTTATTGTATATGTCCCTTTTACTCTATGGGATGTAGAATATACACTTACTTTACCCAAAGTATATTATGAGAATTATTTTCGGTTTATTTCAAATTGTTATGATCTGGAAAACCCTTGCTGTATGGATTTATTTGTGTGAGACATACAATACATGGGTGGACTAATTGTATGTCTATAAGTACTGGGTCTGTCCCTCATAAAGGCCAAACAGTTGGGGGTATATTTATTAAACTGCGGATTTGAAAAAGTGGAGATTCTAGCTGTCATTTTGTAGAATGTACTAAATAAATGAGAACTAGAATCTGATTGGTTGCTATAGGCAACATCTCCACTTTTTCATCCGCAGTTTAGTCAATCTAGCCCTTGGTGTCACCTACCAATGCACTATTCACAATTAGATAAGAAATTAACACTGATGTCTAATTATTATTAGTGTCTTCTAATTGTTGGTATCAGTAATAGTTCTTAAGAATGGGATGTTGATGCAGCAGTTCAACTACAGTAGATACAAAGCTTTACTTATGGAATAAAGAATTGAGAACATTGTGCCACTATACTATTCCAGGGTATGCATGTGTGCCAGTACATGCACCATGTTTGTCTAGAGCTACGCACACACAAGGGTATTACATAGAATATTAGTTGTATTTGTTTATAGTTGCTCTTTGCTCTTAGTGGGTAAGCAAGCATGATATATCACACTTATTCTGTATATTATTGTTTATTAACTGTATTAAAATAGAATATGCACTTTTTATTACATTGCAGCCACGTCTAGGAAAGAAACATAACACAACCTATGCTCCAGAAGGTGCATTAACATGGGCTGGCTGGCTGGGCCGGGGGGCAGGGGGGTATCTGTCCCCTGGGCCGGTCCCATTGGGGGCTATCTTGGGCTGGGTCACTGCATTTTTTTTCCTTTAAAATGCTCCTAGTAGTCTGCTGAGTTGAGTCTTGCCCCCCCCCCCCCCCCCCCTCAGGCTGAAATTTGCCAGCCCTCCCCTTTTTATTGTCTTTGTACAAACACAGGGCCTGATTCATTAAGGCTCTTAACGTGAGAGACTTCTTATTTCAGTCTCCTGGACAAAACCATGTTACAATGCAAGGGGTGCAAATTAGCATTCTGTTTTGCACATACGGTAAGTTAAATACTGACTATTTTTTCATGTAGCACACAAATATCAACTTTAAATTTCAGTGTACAAATAAGCTATCAAGTATTTGTGTGCTACATGAAAATACAGTCAGTATTTAACTTATGTGCAAAACAGAAATCTACTTTGCACCCCTTGTATTGTAACATGGTTTTGTCCAGGAGACTGAAATAAGAAGTCTCTCAAATTAAGATCCTTAATGAATCAGGCCCACAGTCACCAAATTACTTGCAAAGAAACAAGAGAAGTTTTAGGATTTCTAACCCAAACAATAATTCCTAACACAATCACTGGAAAAAGTTATTCATCATTACCCTTTCATACCTCTTTCATACCCATTGTGAAGCTGTTTACTCTCATAAGAACACCACATGCCCAGGTGAACCTGCAGGTCTGTAAACTATGTTTCTGGAGCCTTCTCTTTGCTTTAGTCAGTCCCTATTCTGTCCTTCCCTAGCAGAAGTGACCAGTGCCAGAATATGGGACCTATTTATTAACAATGGACAATAAAAATACAATAAAAATAAAAAAAAATATTGTCACTTATCGCAGTGAGAAAAACATCTGTTATCGTCACAATTTTGAAATAAAATCTTGCTGAGGCAGCTCAGCGATACCCAGCTACCTTGATGATACTGCCCGAAATAGTAAGATTATCTTATCACTTTACTGGGCCAGTGGAAGTGAAAGATGAGAGCTGGGCTTTCAGTTCCACTAATAAAAATAAATTTTTAAAAATTGTTAGCAAAGAAATAGAAATATAAAAAAAACATGTTTTTTTAAATAATATATTGTCCTTTGAAATAACTGGACAAAGAATAAAGCATTTTTTCATCGGTTTTCTTCTGTTATCACATTCATTGATAAAGAAGAGAATATATGAACATCAAACTGAAACACATCTAGTTTAATCTATGAGTGTATATTACAGGTTTCTCATCTGTTTCTCTGCTGGTTGTCTTGCCTTTAGGACTTTCTGAAAGCATAAGGAGTTATAAAGGTGAACCAGAAAAGAGAAAAGACATTAAAACTGGAACTTTAGCTGTAAATCGTAATCAGAATCAGCCTGAAATATAAGAAAATCAGCCAAGTGACCTAGACCCAGAGCCACTGAAACAGTCTCTGCAGAGCATATGTGGTATTATGCTGCCCTACAGCATTTTGAAAAATGATGCCCTTTAAGCATAGTATACAATAAAGTAAATACCGTCCCTCCTAATTTTTCACGTCCTCCAATTGGAACTTGGTGGCGGTATGTGCATGAAAAGCGGCATGATCATATCAAAGTAGGGAATGATCTCATTCTAGGATGTGCCAGGCTGTCCCTAACATCCCTCCCATAAAAAGTCTCACATGCACTAGGCACACATAGTGCGTCTAGCACAGCACCAGTCCGATACTGCTCTGCGGAACAATGGTGTCCTTGGTTGGATGGCGGGACAGACTCCTCAAACTGTGACCGTTTCGCCTTGATCGGGACAGATGGGTGGTATGAAATACAGGGAATTGCTTTTTAGCTTTTTATGTTCACTCTTTAATACTGATATGAATTTGTGGTTTGAAGGTTGAAATAATTATATGCCTATTTTTCATGGCAATAAAAAATCGCCTATCACAGCACCTTATCAATAAAATATTGCTGGTTAACTTACCACTTCGCTGTGCTGGTCTGAAGGTCTGAAATATATTTTATTGATAAGGTGCCTTGATAGGCGATTTCATATCGCCATGACAAACAGCGATAAAAATCAGACTCATATTCGTAATCGTCGCATATTAATCACTAGCCACCATATCCCTGGTAAAGTTTATTTTAATCAGTCACCATTCATTATAGTTACATTATGTAGAAAAATAAGCATATAATTATTCCAACCTTAAAGCGTGACCATATAATTACTTATAGGTATAAGTGTAGTTTTGTTCCACATGAAGAGGGAATCTCTGACTTATTTGGGCTCGAAAGAGTATACTAATCATTGTGTATAGATGGCCTGTGCTTTGTTCTTGTAGTGCTACTTCATTGGAGCTATTTTAGTCCTAAAAAAATGTAAAACCATCAATAAAAAGCATCAGAAGCATTGAAGTACAAAAATCAGAGCAATGTCAAGTTAGCTCAGAAGGCCTGTTTACAGTGATTTATGAATTGCATGCTCTGTTTTTCAGGGTTGCTTTTGGGAGAATATGGTAGATGCGTTGCCTTTATTTGAAACAAAAAAAAACACAATACTAATTTTTAATCTTTAAAAAAAAAAAATCTAAGCAATTATTACCAGTCTCTACTATAGTCCACTTGGTCATTATTAAAATCGGTTTTCTAGTTTTTCATTGATCTATAGCATTTATAGCATTATATTTAATTTATCTAAAATGTTGTGTGACTCAAATACTAGTAAACTATAAATATATATTGAATAAGGTGAAGTGTATAATAAAGATAAATGTACTCTTTTATTAGTGTTTACTTAGTTCAGTGTCTGACCTTTCAGTCGATTCTTTGCATAGAAATAATTACACAGTCACATACCAAACCCATGTGAGTTAGGCTGGGTACAGACTACAGGTTTTTTAGCCGACTTTTGGGTCAATGGTGTGATAAACGACTGTTTGGGCCAATATTGCATTAGTGTGTATACTTAAACGATTGACGATAGTAGTTTCAAAGTAACGATCATCGTTTCATTTGATTGTTCAGCAGAACTATAAATCTCGTTCCAATCTTGCAGTGTGTATGCACTCATGTTCAAGAGTTTACAGAGTCATTATCTTTACAGACGACGGTTATGACAGTTGAAGAACACAGATCTGAGGGTAAATCTTTGAAAACACGTATAGTGTATACTCATGAATCGGCATGCTGATTAAGATTTTTCTTTTCTTCAGTCGTTGATTAAATCGTTGTAAATAACAGATTGGTCAGAAAATTCTGTAGTGTGTACCCAGCCATGGGGGGGAATTTATCAAGCTGCAGGTTTGAAAAAGTGGAGATGTTGCCTTTAGCAACCAATCAGATTCTAGTTATCATTTATTTAGTACATTCTACAAAATGACAACTAGAATCTGATTGGTTGTTATAGGCAACATCTCCACATCTTCAAACCCACAGCTTGATAAATTTACCCCTTAGTCCTAGGTTATATTTAACAAATCTAACTAAATCAAAATTTAAAATTTTAATAAAAACATAATATTAAACAGGGCAGAATTTAGATTGACATAAATGGTCTGATGCTGAATTGGACGCATATGCGACCAAAAAAAGCTATAAAATTAGTGTATTTACACCCATATAGTGACTCGGACTCATCTCAAGATGCATCCAGTACTGCGTCAGTAGCATATGCACCAGGTTTATTGCGTACATCAGATACACTTAAACCTAGCCAGGTTATATGCACAATATTTTTTTTCACATTGTTCATAAATTGTAACTGCTATTAGGCTTGAATTAAATAAAAAAAACACCTCTATAATACAACAGGTATAATCTTCCTTCTCGTGTCTGAATGTAAGTAGCAAGAATGTCATTCATTGTAAAATACATCCTCAAATTCATATAATATATGCACGACTCATGAAAAGCACTATCAGCTTCAGGAGTCAATCTGCGATCAGCCAATTAGAAACGGCAAGCAAGTACTGCCGACCATCATCATCATCAGTGTGGATTTGCACCAGCCCTCTGAATTTTTGAATTTTTTGCTATACATCAGCCCTAAAGTGTCTCTTTGTAGAGTTCAACGTTCAATGGCAGGTTTGAAACCTTTACAAATCTACTTTTAGAATACGAAAGAAATGAACAAAAAGAACACCTTAAACACAAAGAAGCACCGGACTGGAAGTCCTAGTAACATTTTGCATTAATAACATGTTAATGTGTGCAAAATTTGTTAGCACATATTGTTATTGTTATTACAATGTTATTGAGCCTTAGCTTCTAAACTGCTGGTTTTTTTTTCAGTTTGATACTTTTATGATGAGACGTAGTTTGCATTATAATGTTGCGGTTTTGAGCTATATTGGCTTTGCCAAAAATACATTTTTAATTTGTAAGGGGCATATTCAATTGTTGGCGGTTTCCGCCGCGGAAAAAGTATTACCGTTATTATGGTAATACTAAGCCGGATTTCAGCTCGCAGGTCCCTGAGTCAGCGTGAAATTTACCGTAATAATGGTATTAACACGCACTATTACCGTAATGACGGCAATAGTGCGCGCGCCGCGTTACTTTAGGCAGTAATGCCAACAATTGAATATGCCCCTAAGTCTAAGTTAGTAAACTTTTACATTATTTTTTTTCTGCAGAGATTAGGCTTTAATTTCCATTAGTTTACTGGAGTAGATATATATTTTATATTTTTTGCATGGGCATTCAATAGGAAAAAACAGGCATAGTCACAAAAATACACATCCTAAATGTTCTCCATTATTGCATTTAAGTATTTTGTGTAACCCCAGAAAATGGCCACAACATTTTAGTGCATATATCTCCCATATACTTTTTTCAAGGTTTGAAGGCCAGAATGGTATGATATTTTATATCTAACCTAACAACTATACTAACATTTACCTAACAACTAAGCCAGAAACTAAAAAACACCTAAATTCTTACTGAAGTGTCCAAACAATGTAATTTTATTAAAATACATTATCTCACTGACCGTTCACTTGAAAGGGCCAGAGACGTTTGCTGTCTCTATACAGTAACAGGGATTGAAGCCCATTTGCAGCCAATGTAAATGTACAGTGGGTGGGCATGAAGGGGCTTATAAACAATTGTATGATACTTTTGTCAGGGATTAAATTTATTTTCCTTAACATTATTGACACCATGTAAATTATAATCAACTACCCTGTCATTTCACTTTCAGATTAGAAAATAAGTGGTGAACTTTCAGTAAATATTGTTTATAAAAATATATAAAAATCTAAAAAAAAATAATTAAGGAGCCAGATATATATTCTCCCTGTTAAAAATATATTTTTTATGCTGAAATATTTTTTTTTTTAAAAGGCACGCATGAATAAAATAAACTTATACTCCCTACTATATTGCACAAATGAGGATTTACATTTTTCAAGGATAACAATAAAGATAACAGATAATTATTTATAATTTTAACTAAATCTAGCAAGCAGTTTTAGTCATATATTATATACTGTAGATAAAAATAAAGAGTAAAAAAAGACTAAGTCAATTTACCACTTGTAAACATGTTACCATATAGCCGACTGAACCTTCAAAACTTACAGCCCTTTCTTCATCCTTCACCACCCTTTAAATTCATAGCCGTGACCAAGCGACAAATGGAAACAAACCTTTAGGGAGTCTTTCTGCCCAACCAAAAGCAGCCACAGTGAAGATAGAAAGAAGTGGAATGTGTGATAAATCTTTCATGATTAATTTCCCAAAAATTGGCTTCTTCAGAAAAACAGAGGGAAATTCCAAGCTTGCTTCATTTTAAGCCCTGGTTTGCCGAAGTGCTGCAAACTAATGACTGTGCGACAGGCCCTGCCGGATCTAAGTATATTCAGGAATTCTGTGACTTGGCTGGGGTGATGGACATGGCCAGCTGGTGTACATCTACTTAGGTCGAAGCAAGTATGCAAGGCTCAGGAAACAAGAGAAAGCAAATCCGCCTAGAATCTTTTTTAGTGGAACATTGTGACATCCATCCTGGCAGGCTAAGGATAACAGAGAAATAATTCCATGCCTGTGGCTATGCACAGCAGTGTGGCAACTGCTTCATTATGAGTGATTACAGTTTTTTTTAACAAATAAAAAAATAATAAGACAATATGGGGGGAATTCAATTGACCGTGCATAATTACCGTTAGTACAGTAATTTCAACGCAGATTTCTGCTCATGGCTCTCAGAGCTGTAAGCAAAAATCAGCGTTGAAATTACCGTACTAACGGTAATAATGCACACTATTGCCGTAGCAATGGTAATAGTGCAGGTAAATTAAATCGCCCCTGTGTTTGTGCTAAATAAATTAAGCATTAATGAGCTTATTTATCAAACTTTAACACGTGCATAAACAGCTGTTAGTGTATGCTCTATATCATCTGTGCATGGCATTAGCAGCTGAACTCTAAGGCCACAGGAGTCAATGACGTATTTGGCGCATGGGCGGTATTGGGAGTGACCAGGGAGGGAACCTGGGTGCTGTCTATCACCTCTGTGACAAAACAAATGATGAAAGCTAAAAACCTCAGTCTAGAGTCATCGCCAGGACAGCCTCTTATTGTAGGCGCCGTCTTGGCAGAGTTTTATAAGAAATTAGTCTAAAACTGCGTCTCTTGTCACTGCGAAAACAAACAATATGTAATTCTACTTTGCAGGAGAAAAGTGAACTAGAATAAATAGGTCCTTAGTATCTCTGAAGTGTAAAGTGTATATTCAAATACATTCGAGATTATAACTTTTTTGTATGGTTTCTAGGGAAAGTCATTGTTTGCATGCAGTCAGCATATTTATTTATTTTTTTCCTTCCTGCTACTGTGAAAATAGTGATTGCGAAAAGAATCATATAAGTAAAATGATGGTATAGGGATATTGCTTCACTCCAAACAAGTGTAGACAGCATTGGATGCTATTGTGCATGGTTATGTAAACTACAATCATCATCATGAAATAAAGTGTAGTCTACTGTTATAATTATGTGTGCATATGTCTATGATAACAATTAGTCACAATGAATTTTAGGGTAAATCATTGTTTGTGTTAATTATATATGAACAGTCCAGTTCCAAATGTTTACCAAATTAATAATAACCACTGGAAAATCAGGTCAATCACAGTATATGAAACATAAAGAAAGAAATCAGCTTGGATCAACAAATATCACATGTCTAATGTATGGATTGAGCCCCTGGGACACTCATTCTTCCAGTATTGTATGAGGGGAGAATGTACATAGATACTCTCTGTGACTGTGGCTATTAGTTGCCCAGACTACTGTACTCTCTTGTCTGCACTTGATTTTGCTATAAAGGTATTTAGAACTGACTGCAACATTGATTGCCTGATTTACAGTATATTTTCCTTTTTTTTTAACACATAATACACCTTACCACATTAACCGTTTTTAAAGCTCAATTGTTTTCTGTACCTCAGTGCCATTATCCACTTTGGTTTAGAAATAAACAGACAAGTCATTGTGATTATCAACTGTTGAAACACTACAAGCAGAAAATGGACAAAAATCTATTACTGATCCCAAACCTATTTTTGAATGAAATTATGCAGTCTTCAGAAGGAGAGAATGCCAAGCTACCCAATTCTGTAAGTTATGGACTGAATATGATGGAAGCATATTCAAAGTTTCCTATAGTACTCAACGTTCTAAAAATAACATTATTTTCCAAATGTGTCTTACTAAATTATTAATAGTTTATTGAATTTTATTTGAGGTGGTTCACTAAAATATTTGCTTGTTAATAATAGTGTTTTAAGAAAAAGTTTAATAGATCCTAATTTAAAATGACATATGATATTTATAATCATTGGCCATGTTTCATTCTAAATTATATATATTTTAAATATATATATATATATTATTATATATTTTTACATTATAAATTTTTAAATTATTATCAATGGTGACGGGCCACATTATTTTCTAATACACTAGCAATTTACTTGTGATTTATGTGAAAACTTTCTTATATAACTAGGGATCAGAGTCAGGGTTGGTGCCAAAATTAGGAGGCTTTAGCCAGCATCCTTGGGGGGAGCGCGATCTGGGGGACAGCACTGTGTCTGGATACTCACACTAGCAATGTCTCAGAATATGACATTGCTAATTAGGCAGCCAGGGTGGTGCGATCTCTGCGATCGCCTACCCATATGCTATTTCCCGGTGCCGCTGTCTTTACCTGTAAAAAATGGGGATCCCACTTCTCCACATCCCTCCAGCAGCGGGCTCTTGCTAGTGTCATGACATCACAACGTTGTCAGTGTAGAGGTGTCGAGAGGCTCCAGGAAGAAAAGAAGCAACAAAAAGCACAAAGATGAGAAAAGAAAAAGTATTCACAGTAGTACAAAGAAAACAGAGGAGTGAGGGGGCCAAAGAAAATGTGGAGAAGGGGGGCTGGATAAAGTGGGAGGGAGAGGGTGTTGGAGAAAATGGGGGAGAGAGGGTTACAAAAAATGTGGATAGAGGGGGCTACAGAAAATGTGGAGAGAGAAGTCTGGAAAAAATGGGGGGGGGGGGGGGGGAGCGGTTATGTTCAGAAATCCCCACGAGGTACATACTATTAATTTAAAAGAACTTAATGTTTGAGCGACCATTTATTTTATTAGTATTTGCACACTATTTGGCTCTCCCTAGTTGTAAACTAATAGTATAAGTTATTTAATTCTGCAGAATGCATTAACACATATACAAAAGTAATCTAATTGACATACATACTGCATTAAGCTGTTTATTTATAAAAGTTTTGTGGGAAAGAGGGCATGTGAGAAAAAAGCTGTTTGGCAGGGGGACCATTTTTGAGAAAATCTGCTGGGCAGGCAGGGCCATTTGAGAGAAAAGCTGGTAGGAAGTGGGGCATGTGTGAATAAAGCTGGCTCGGGTGCTTAGGGCAGGAATGCATATGTAAGAAAAGCTAGTGGGCAGGGGGCATGTGAAAAAGCTGGTGCACAGCAGGGGGAACAAGTCAGTTTGTAACAGGTGAGTGGTTTCAAGTTTTTTTTTTGTTTTATTTGAAATATAACATTTTGAGGCTCTCCTCTAGATATCCTGCTTTTGGAGTTACTATTTTTATTTTACAAATGTCAACTGTGTGAGGAGCTAGGAAATGGGAATTGGGGGCAGGAGGGACAGTAGGCTGAAGCTTTGCCTAGGGTGCCGAGAAACCTTGCACCGGCCCTGATAAAAGTTCAAATTAAACTATATCTTTCATACCTTTCCTTAGTCACCTCCTGTTTCTATCCAGAGCATGTGGCCACTTGCCATACAGTACACTCCACTGCCAGGATAAAGTTGGTGGAAATTTCTTTTGGAAATCTCTTACAGATACCCTGAGAGCAAGGTACCTGTCCATACATTTGACCATAATGACCAAACCCTTTGTACTAAAGTTTTTGTTGTCATGATCAGCTTCAAAGTGTGTTTGAATTTTTTTAAAACCCAGTAAAACAGTGATTGGCATAAGTTGTATGAATGATAAGAATATTACGCAGCAGAACTGACCTGAAACTGCAGAGTCCCTCATCCAATGTGGAAGTCAATGCCTGTAATAATGCTTCATGCATCAAAATAGAACAAAACATACCATTTATGGTGATCCAGTAGCTGCAAACCATTGCCGGATTACTATGCTCTAATTGCCTGTAATCCAGTGTTTAAAACATTCTATAGTCAGCATGGACAAGGTTCCACCAGGAGCAGTAAGAAACTGTCTCCCAGGCAGGAACTAACCCCCAGACAGGGGAAGAAATGGCATCTGGATTTTATGAAAATAAATAGTGGTCAACATTGTGTAAATGGAGAAAAGGCCCAGAAGACAAATGTCTGCAGCTACCAAGCTGGACCAGTGGTAGCAGTTAAACTCCAAAATGAATGTTTTGTTAAGGAAGGCAAAAAGCACTGACAAGGCTTCAAAAGAATACTTGAAGTCAAGCTCAGAAAACATCACAAACATGCCAGCACAACAGTTTGTAGAGAGAGGATAGAGCTAAACTGCATGCCTCTTGAAGTGTCAGTGATAGTGTGAATGAACATGGACCTAATTGAGGGTTGTGGGTGGACTAGACAGCAAGAAATGGACAACATTTGCTACACTCACGTATGAGCCACCAATTTCTGATGCAGGTGATTAAGATTTTGTATGTATTAATTAGATTAAACTGTCACTAGCAGGGTCTTCAATCCTCCAGTCTTCTTGTCCATTCCCATTTCACCCACCTGTGCTACCTAATATTATGTCAGTTGCATGTTATGTACTATGCTTTATGTTTGACCTTTACTTTACCTGTTATGTCTTATGTATTATGCTTAATTTATAGTTATTATTGCATTTAGGCTTTTAGAATGTTCAGCATTTTGCCTTTGCTTGTTTTGTTTTCAGCTTGTATGACTTTATACTTTATGTGCTATGCTCCATTTTGCCAGTGTAAGATGCTACAAAATTTTATAGTGCCTTAGAAATAATCAAGTAATTATTTGAGATATAACGATTCAGATAATTATTTAAGATACACAGTAGTGCTGTAAACAGTTTTTCACTACCTCATTGTCTTTCATTTCCAGCAATAAGAAAGCCTATTAATCATACACTATAAGTAGCCTCCTGAACTCCCACCACCATCACCAATGTAGGATGCCAGACCCTCCAACAGGCAGTAGGCTGAAGCTTTGCCTAGGGTACCGAGAAACCTTGCACTGGCCCTGATAAAAGTTCAGATCAAAGTATATCTTTCATACCTTTCCTTAGTCACTTCCTGTTTCTATCCAGAGCATGTGGCCACTTGCCATACAGTACACTCCACCGCCAGGATATAGTCGCTTTATCCACTGGAATCCTTACTATCCCTGGTGAATAGAATCATTCACAGAAAGAATTGACAATTCTGTGGATTTATTCAAGTATTCATAGGTAGTATATGAAACGAGTGATTGGCTATTAAAGGTATTAACACTCCCACTGATTGTACTTTTCATTCAACAGGACTGGTATATCATATTCCGGAATATGTGAAATTCAGATCATGAATATCCCAATAATCCTTGCAAGGTGCTGTTTTACCACCCAAGTTGTTGAGTGGCTAGATCTTTCTATAGTTGATCATCACAAGTTCCTTTTAGGCGGCTCATCCACTTAAGAGAACTCCTAACTCAGTGCAGCATGTTTTGGGGTATATGGTACCACTGATGAATCGTGCCTTTTTACAAATGAATCATGCACCATCTATAAATACTAGCAGTGCCCCACTCATGATTATACCAGCTGTATTTGCACATATGATTATATCAGCTGTACCCCAAAATCTATAATATAAATGTCTAGTGGCGTGTGTTAGTCTGTCTGTGTGTGTGTGGAAAATATAAAACCAAGCTGCAGTGCCACCTGCTGGGCGGAGTTATACACTGACATACTAAATTCTTAGTGTGTGTGTAAAAAAAAATTCAGAAAGGGCTGAAATTTGGTATACTAAGATGTTTTTAATTTGTTAATTTAATTTGTTAATTGTTAAAAGTGATTATAAAGATTTTAAAAAATATATATATATATTTCTTGAAGGAGAAGTGACAGTTGGGAGTGATTGGTGGTTGCCGGGGGTGACAGTGGGGAGTGGATGGTGGTTGAGGCCTGCGCTATGGCCCAAATGCATGACAAGAACCTTTTTAACACCTTAAGTAGCTTGATTTGACTACAATGCATGAGTATCATGCACGGGTTAACTTGTTATTTATATGAGCATATCATAAAATCATAATGGACTGCATTTGTTTCAACAGGCATATTTGTTTAATTAGTCTATCCTAGTGAATTTTGGAATGTTTCTCTTTTTATTCTTCAAGTAAAAATAGTGTTCTCTTTTGTGCCATATTGAGATAAATCTATTTAATTTGATTTGGCTTATATCATCATCATCATTTATTTATATAGCGCCACTAATTCCGCAGCGCTGTACAGAGAACTCATTCACATCAGTCCCTGCCCCATTGGAGCTTACAGTCTAAATTCCCTAAATATAGACACACACACACACACACACACACACAGGGAGAGACTAGGTTCAATTTTGATAGCAGCCAATTAACCTACTAGTATGTTTTTGGAGTGTGGGAGGAAACCGGAGCACCCGGAGGAAACCCACGCAAATACAGGGAGAACATACAAACTGCACACAGATAAGCCCATGGTCGGGAATCGAACTCATGACCCCAGTGCTGTGAGGCAGAAGTGCTAACCACTAGGCCATGAGGTTAAAAGCACACAGACAAGAAAAAATTGTACCTGACCATTGCGTGTGTGTATTCATGCAGAACATTTATGCTATTATGCTGTGATGTTTAATTATTGTGTTATTCAAATTCTTTGTCAGCTTTTCAGTTTTGTAAAATACTGTCTGTGTTATTTGCTAACTTTATTTAATTTGCTATGCATTAAAACAATTGTAAATTTAATAACATATTAAAATGTGTGTGTATTTGCTTTTACTTTTTATGCTTTTTTGAAAAAACCCCAAAAACCTTCAGTCAGGAGGGAAACGCGTATGGATTAATTCATTAATTTAGTTATTATAACTTAAATTAATAATATGAGTGTGATACCTGGAAACTGCGGGGCACTAGGACCCTGTGGAACAGGACAGTGTTGTAGCTTGATACTAGGACCCTGGGAAAATACCAAAATGTGGGGCCAGATGAAAAGTTCCCGGGTTTTTGAGACGAAAACTGTTGAAAGGAGGTGCCTCAGAGAGCGAGTGAGTGTCGAGAAGAAAGGGACACATTTTTCTGGATGCTGTTTTGAGGAAAAGAGAGGCCAGTGTTGCTACTGAGAGTCAGTCTGCTGCAGAGAGCTGCGGTGTGTGGCCAGCCATGGCATTGTAGGTGCAAAGACTTCATTAGAGTAGCTACAGAGATGCTGTCACTGAAGATATGAGCTGACATCAGTAAGTCAGTTTGGAGCTGAAAACTATCTACACAACAGGAAACAGGTCTGTGTAATCAAACTGACTGTGAATTCTCATTTACTTCATAGTATATCCTGCATTTGAAGTGCTGTGAGCTAAATTTACAGAAACATTTGTTTAACAAGTGGAATACATTACCCAACTTTCCAGTACATACATGCAGCATGACCCCAGTTATAACTGAATTACAGACTGAATCACAAATGCCTACTCTGACAGTAACCCCATGTGTGTGAAGCATCCTTTATCCCATTATAAGCTGATTATTATAGCAAAAGAACACCATCACTCCTGACTTTCTGTTGCAAGATTAGATTAAAGCACAATGATAATAGTCTTGGCAACACATTGCATTGTGTTACACCTGAGACAGTAAGCTTTTGTTTTTGATTGCTGTACTGAAGTTATAAAACTGCCATTATAATTATTCAGTCGAAATAGAGTCTTATAATTGCAAGTGCCTCCTGTCCGGATCTAACGTGTACACTTACAAATTACTTGCCAGTGAAACATGAATGTTAATTTGCTCTGCTGAGGATGGTCTTTTTTAAAGGAGATTCATTGACTGTGAAATAATTTGCTTGTGGTGTATTGTTTGAAATGAATTTTCTTTATGGTCTTAGGAGCTAGAATTTTATTACTGTATTCTTAGACAGTTTATGTGACCTCACATATTCTAGGGTTGGAGTATTACGACAACAGTGTAGAACGCTGTTGAGTCTTTGGCCATGTGACAGTTATCAAAAAGTACTCAGGGTACTGTGAAGCATAGTTCTAAGCAAACTGTTTATACTAGAAAAGTAGTGACATATAGGAATTGTATTATTGCCTTTGTATTATGGAAGTAATGCCCGATAGTGTTGCCTGTAGCAAAGGCCAAGTTAAAAGCACTATAAAGTACAGTAACTGACACCTCTATTAGCTCAGGTCTGTGAACACCATATTCAGATTGTATTAGTTGTTAATAATTCTGTCTAGACAGATTCTTAGTGACATATTGTTCCTGCATAATAACTCTGATGTCACTTCATTCATTTGGTGTCCTATTGTATTGGGGACTCGGGGTTCTTTGTTCCATTGTCGTGTTGTGAATGAAAGAGTATCTAGAGACTAGGTAAGATTCAACACCCGGCTCTAGGGGCGTCACATTAGCTTGGCCATAATTGCCATTTGCTTTCTTGCTCAGGTTCTCCTACTTTATTACTTATATAAAATAGGCGGGATTAATAAGAAACAATAGAAAAAAAAAATCCTTTTTACAATGAGGAAAGTTCTTGAGAGACAGAAAGTAATAATTGTTTTTATACCTGCTTGATTTTTACTAATGTCTATGTTGCAGACATATATAATGTCAGTAACCTAAGTGACCAGGAGTAATATTTACCAACTTAATTATTAAGATTATTTTATTTAAAAAAACAGCTTGATTTAAATTTAAAGAGACATAAATATAGATATTAATGGAGTACACAAATGTCAATTGGCATAATTATAGCTGCTGGAACAGGTTGTGATTCAGTTCTCAAGTTGGTTTGAAAATTGGTATGATTTTCCTGAATTTTAGCAGAGGATATAAAACTGTGAATTTAATGCAAGCGATTTGCACACATTGGAGCCAGTTCGCACATGTTGTCCATAGCAGTTGTCGAACCATGCATATTTTTAATAGACTTTCAATTTGGTTCAAAATTTTAAATCATCTGTGGGCATAATCAAGAGAATTTGATTACAGAAACCAACTATATATGGGATTCACTCTCCTCTATACAACAAGAAAAGTGTTGCAGTCATAAAAATCATGACTGTCTTTAAAAAACTGCACATTAGGCTGATATGGATTAGTAACATAAAGTACTCTATTCAATGAGCCAGTTCTAATTTTTATAAAAAGTTTCACTTTAATTGCAGTATATTATTATAATGATTAGTTTCCCTTTTACAATCTTTGATTATTACCTTGCAGGGATAAAGGTAGCTTCTAAGTCATTCACAGCTTATATCCAGGAAAAACATATAAATCGAAAAGAGGTTAATGGTTAATCAGTGACACCCTATGGGAGGTAAATAAACGTGATTGAAACATGTGTACACAGGTTTACAAAATGAGATAAGACTGGTTAAAAGGCATATAAACCATTACTAGAAAGGCTTAGAGTAGACACAGATGGAAGCTATGTGAAAGTGTACTTCCTACCAAGCAATCCCTGTCAACCTGTTTCCTATCAAGTGGGCCTAATTTCTGAAACAAATAATCAAGTGCCCCAACATTGACGTTAAAGGGACAATGTTGTATTTGTACACTCCGGAAACCATTTCTTAGCTTATATAGGTAGCTATAAAGCACTCTTACCCTATTTTACGTGCACCATTGGGTTTGAGAGTATATGACCACTATATTTACAGTGTAAAAAAATATATCTATATATCTATATATGTATAAATAAATCAGAAAATAGGAATGTTACAGCGCTGTGGTAGTAATCACATAGGAAAAAGTGACATTTCCTCCAGTAATATAGGTGATACAAACATTCATAAGTGAAAATAAAAATAAAAATAAAAATAAAAAAGTATACTTAAATTTAAAGGTGTGGAGATCTTTTCGTTCAGAATTTTCTTCCAATGTTTGATGACATAATATAAAAAATATAGAAACACAACATAGTGTAATACAGTCACAGAAGCTGAGGTTATGTGGTGAATGTGTGGAAAGACTTTAATCCTTTCTTCTTATGTGAATCCACTCACCAGATAAAATATATAAATGTGCTTTAATTAGAAGTAGAGATAGATAGCATGTGGTATCTTCACCCAATCTCTTATGTGAGTGCACTTACAAGATGGAGGGAAATATATCTTCTTGAATTATATATCTGTTAATATATCTATATATGTGTGTATATATATATATATATATATATATATATATATATATATATATAGATACATCACTAAATGTATAAATACACATTGTTTCCGTATTATCCTATTATAACTAGAGCTATTGGCTTGAAGCAGCATTACATTTTATTAGGTTGCTGCTGTCTAGCATTGTATGAAACCTCAGAAATTCAGTTCACTGCAATTTAGAAATTTTTTGACTCAAACCTCAACAAAATGAGACAAACTTTGATGGATATGTAAATTAAAAAAGGAAAATTGATCCCACTGACCTCAGAGTCAGCCTTCATTTCACAGCCAGTTTGAGCTGCTTTCCACTATAACAGGGAAACCATTGGCATGGAGTCCCCCTGACATACTAAAACCAGCTATAAGATGGTCAGTGTAGGACTTGTGCCTCTATGGTGTATGCTTTAAATAATATAAAATGATCTGTTGTCATTCAAATGGAAAATAAAACCCCAAAACCTGAAAAATACCCTTTAAATATAACGAACTCACACACTTGTGCTGCCAATGCAAAATTAAAGCCAGCATTCCCCAAGACATCCCTTCACTTTAAGCCAAGCACTTTCCCTGCATTGTTTTTTTGTGGACTAGCTAGAGACAGTTTTCACAACTGCAAGGGGATTCCAAACTCGTAGTGTTCCTACTATAGTGGAAACCAATACAAGCTGTCTACCTTTGGGGCATGCTGCATGTTTTTTACAATCATTTATTAACATTCTTTACTTTGAACTGTGCCGATGCAGTGAAGAAAGAACTAGCACAGACATTTAAGGAAGTGATTCAATTACTGCTGCAAGACTAGCCACAAAGAAGAAATGATATTAGAATAGTGATCTTCCAGTGGTGAACTATCGCTGGTCACTGTTGCTTTGTGAACATGTTCTCCAATGGGTATTATTCATTTGCTGTATCTTGTGAAATCATGACTAGTGCATAATTTAATTTGTAAGGTGGGTGAGTTTTTTAAATTTAGCTGAATTTCAGGATCAGCCAGATTGACTTGCCTATCTCTGCTGCTGTATAAACAATGACATCAGAATTCCATTTGATATTATGAAAATACTGGATGTATGAAACTTATGTCGAAGTCGTATAATTGGATGAACGAAAGTATATTGGTTAATATTGTTTTATTGGTCGATTGTACTCAGTATGCCACGCTACACGTGGCATACGGCGATCGCAAGGCAAAATACGCACGTACAAACTCGCATTACAACATTTAGTTATTTATGTAATTCATATTCATATTGGTTCCGTTACACAGTAATTTATGAGCAGATAGTATTTAGTTTATTATTAGTTTATATAATATGATTATATGTACACTTCAGTGTTATTTAAGGTTCAGGTTATAGGAAATGTGTCATGTCTAGTATCATATTAAACCCCTATTCATCAGCAGCTGTCTGGCTCATTCGGCGAAGAGATAGCACATTGCATACTCAAGTTATTGTTGTTAGGGAATAAACCTTTAATATGATGCTGACTGTAAAATGCTAATGGACTGATTGTAATTGGAGTTTTGGTGGGAAGAACAGAGCTCATCCCCTGGAGAGATGTCCCCCACCTTTGGATTCCTTAGATTGAACCAGCCTATGACCTGTTTACCCTGGACCCATCTGAAGTCTGGACCTATAGAAGCAAGCCACGTCATCTCTATTGTTCACTCTGTAACAACTGACTGTATATATAATCATAGCTGCACCCCCACTAGCCTCAGTCTACTCTGACCACAGTATTCTAAACAGATATACTGTGCACTGGGTCCTGTGGGAGCGCAGCGAGCGCATGCGATAGTAGCGGTATGTATTTATCTTTTGGTATTGGCTGTACTGTACTGTATTTTAATATAATAATGTATTGAACTGTTAACTATTTACATCTGCTAAAATAAATCACTTTGTGCATTGGAAACACAATACGATCGCCTATGCAATGCTTATTTGAAAATGATAGAATTACTTTAATAGTTACTATATAATCCAAATTAAAAAATGATACATAGGGCCAAACTTACCCCAATTTCCTTACATCCATATTAAGGAGTTGATCAATAAGCATGAAATAATTATAAGGGTAATTAATGTTTTCTTAAATGTATTGCAATAAGGACATGAAGCACATTGAGGTCTTAAGTTACTGATTGCAACAGCCTCACAGCAGGTTAGAAATCCTCTAGTCCCCCATGTCACAAACCATGAAAGGTGTGACTGTCTGGGGCTCAGAAGCCCAGAGTCACATATATATGAAATAGGGCACTGTATGGGATGTATGCTAAAAGTTATCAATCAACGACATTTGGTAGATTGGCAACTGAACTTGGGCAAAAGTGAAGTTCAATGTTATGAGAAGTATCTTGATGAGTAGTAAGATCCTGCAGGTGCCAGGCCACATACTTGCAGCTATACAATCTGGTCAGTGCAAAGCTAACTTTCCCCATTATTTAGTCTATATGATTGGTGTCCAGCATATCTGTTCCTGTTCCTTCGTACATTTGACCTGATCTCTGTTTGAATACTCTTTAATCGCTGCCTACCATACTAATTCTGCAATTTGTGTTGACTATCACTTGTCTATAGTAAATACTGTTCCATGTTTCAGTCATGACTATTGTCATCAGTGCATAGATGGTGCTTACTTGCTTATTGCCCTGGAAACTGTGGGTGACTCTACTGCTCAAGGAACCCTATTACTGGCTGGTGATGCTGTTGCTATTAAAGAGGTTTCTGTCTGCCTCTTGTTAGGAACTCCCTAGCCAGCACAATAAAACTCGGAGTCTACTCCGAAAGTCTGGTGTTCGCTGGAGCCCCTAGTGGTGGGGACAGACTTGGCCGCAGGCTGACAGAGGGTCGAGAATCGTATACCGGCTGAGGAGAACCCAGAGATGGAGTGATTGACGGACAGCAGCGTGGGGTTCAGGCAGAGTAGATGCCGGAAGCAGACAGCGTAATGTACAGAGTAAACCAAGGTCAGAGGTCACAAGCACAGGTTCGGAACCCAGGGACAGGCGAAAGGTCAGGGGCACTGGCGGAGGAGCAGAATCCAGTTTTCAGGCAAATGGTCAGGGTCAGAAGCGTAGGTTCAACGTCCAGAAACAAGCGAGGGTCATACACGGGAAGTCTTATCATAGGTTTAACACCAAGCACAGAGAGAACAAGCAGGCAGCAGAACTGTAAACAGGACACTATAACTGGCAGTGAGGCTCAGTCCTCACTACCTTAAATAGTACAAGGAGCCAATCAGAATAGAGCCCTACAAGTATCCACAGGAGTAACCTAATTGACAGTAGTTCTTGTGGCCAATAATAATGCAGAGCTCAGCTGCATAATAAATAGCCCAAACATAGACTGCCTCCTTCAACACCTGACATAGCCATGATTGGCTCTATTCTAACTACCCCTGTGCGCGTGCGCCCGCCTATTGGCCAGCTGGCCGGGCACCGCAACAGGGAGCCTAGACAACTGAGACGCATAAACCGGAAGTGACGTCCCGGTCATCATAGCGACGGCCGGGACGCCAGCAGGGGACACCAGAGACTCGCGGCGGCCGCGGGCACTGCCGCGACTACTAACACCTCTCAGCAGTGTGAATCTGATAATATATATATTGCTAAAAACAGTGTTTAATAATTAAGCAAGTTTCCATTTGTAATCTGCCGGCTGTTACTCATTTTCACTGCAGTTGCTTTGGCGCTGTAATCTGGCTGGCGATTAAATGTTCAGTGCGACTGTGTCATCAGGGGCTGGCTGGGCTGGGAGGTAGGGGGACATCTGCCCCCCCCTATGCTGATCCCATAGTGAGCTAACTTGGGCTAGGTTACTGGGCTTCCTACATTTTTTTTCGTTTAAACTGTCCTAATTGGATGCTGAGCCGAGTCTCGCACATGGGCTAAAATTTGCCAACCAACCCCTGTGTATCATCATACGCTGTGTTCATTTTCAATGGACTACTACATATATGCAGATTCTCAGAACGTTTATGTATGTGATGAACATTATTGATCTGGAAATCTGGGACTGCTACTCTAGTTTATATACTAGGCCTCAGGTGGTATTTCTCCCAGAAACCTCTGGGAACTGCACCCTAAATTTGTTTGCAAGCTTTTTGTTTCTCTGAATAGTCCAGTCATTTTAGAAGATTCATTTTATAGAGTATATGACATATGACTACAACAATTCCAGGTCAACTTTATATTTTCAACAATGGTTTTTATTGAGAATTTTGTATTTAAGGGTACAGAAAGAAAAGGACAAAGGGAAAGGGGAGAATGGGGAAGGCAAGGGAACGGTATACAGGGGATGCGGGGGTACATTTACATATATAAACCAGATCATGCAAACTTACAATTAATCACATACTATTAAATGTGATAATGGGTCGAGAGCTTCCTGGAGTACAAAATGATACCTAAACAGGGAGAGAAGTAGTTTACCTTGGAGGAGTTCCTTGTGAGGGTTGGGAACTGTGCAGAGCGGGATGTGCCGCTTTGCTTTCCTGCCAAGGAAACCACTTCATATGGGGGATGAGCCTGAAGGGGAGTAGGGGACCTTTAGATTTTCCATGTCAAAGCTCAATTGGACTTTGGAGGCAATTTTGGAGATGGTGGGGATGTGGGGTGTCTTCCAAGGCTGGGCTATCGCAGCATGATTAGCTATGAGTATATGGCCTATGAGGTATCTATCACCCAAGGAGGTCTGGAAAAGGTGTAGAAGGGCTACGGCAGGGGTGGCAGGTAGAGTCAGCTTAGTGACGGTCGTTATTAATGAAAAGACTTAGGTTCACAAAGGACATATCTTTTGGCATTGCCAAAAAATGTGGAAAATGTCAGCAGGCTCCCTGCAATTATGCCAACAGGAGTTGGAGTGTGATGGCCAAATCATATGGAGTTTCACCAGTGTCAAATAGAGAGTATGGAGAACTTTATATATTATCTCTGTGTGGTTTAAACAGCGGGACATATGGCCACCATAAGCATCTGTGTGGTCTCCAGCGGCGAAGGGAAAGGACGACAAATCAGACCGGGCTTCCCGGAAAATCATTCAAGCTGTGAGGGTAAGTCTGTTCTTCTACCCCCGTCCTGGAACCCACTACTTGCCACGGACAATACCGTCACTGTTATTGTCTATGAGCCTAGCCTCATCTCCTATCAACACATATGTGCCTCCATTATTTATATATCCAATAGCAGAATTGGACTGCAATTGATGTCTACCAAACTTAGGAACTTACTTCACTATCATTGGGAATTTTTTCCTTTTCTCAAGAAAGACACCGATTACTATATAAGTTATTGTTCCAGGAGAGACCACTTTGAACATTTCCTTGGCAGCATAATGGTACCTTTGAGCCTAATATAATTTGCCTGAGATTTCTGGTTGTACTGCCGAACTGTTTAATAACAATTGGACTAAGGTTTCTGGATTGGTCATGCTGCTTAACCTTTATTTTAGCTTCCAACAGCCCAATATAAAGTGATTGGAGCAATATTGTGTGACTCCACCCATCTCCTCTGTTTGAATTTGATTTTATGTTACTTTTTGTCTTCAGAGCACTGAATTTGATAGTGTCATTGTTTACTTACTTTCCATACATTGCAATTATCATTAAGCTTGCTACATTGTTAATTGTTACATAGCTCTTTAGATCTCTCTACATATTTTCACATTGCACCTGGGAATACTGTGTTATATCTACCAAAAAGAGATGGCTGCTCTATTGGAGCCTGTTGTCAGTCTGGCAGAGAGAATAAAAAGGGGCTGTTGAAGAGAGAGATGTTGAAAGAGAAGAGAAGAAAGCCAGTGGCATTTCTGTAAGTATTTAAAGAAGTCATTTTTAGGAATGTTAACGCGTTCACATATTTGCATAAAAGATAGTAGAGTCTAGTTGGAGAAGAGGGTTTGAGTGAGGTAATGCCCTGAGTGCTCCAGGAAAAGAGGTGATGGTCAGGAATGAGTTTGGATAAACCATGTAATAAGAGGATGGAGGTGGAGAGAGTCAAGCCATCCGTCATCTTGTGAACCTTGCCCCAGACCGTCAGAGAATCTCTTGTGAGTCTAGGAAGGTCGGTAGCTGGGGGTGCCATGGTTTAGTAGCCCATAGAAGATCGGCAAGCAGGAAAGTTTGGATGATGTTTCTTTCTAAATCAACCCAAGGCCGGGATTCTCGGGGCAAGGACCAATTACGTAACTGGGCCAGTATGGCCACTTGCTGGTATTTCACTATATCTGGGAGGGCCAGACCACCAGCTCTTTTTGGGCATGTCATAAAAGAGTTGGCCTGTTTTGATGGTTTACCCTTATAGACATAAGTGATGATTAATGAATGTATCTTATTCATATACTTTTTAGGGAGTATAAATGGAAGTGTTTGAAAGAGATACAGTAATTTGGGTAATAAAGATATCTTAAAGGCGGCAATCCTACCCAGCCAGGAGACCTTGTGACACTGCCAAGACTCATCAGATTATTCAGGTATAGCAGAAGTGGGGTATAGTTTCCATGGAGCAAGGAGTCTATGGATCTAATAATCAATATACCAAGATATGGGAGATTATCAGTCTTCCAGGCATAGGGAATTTTTGCCCTTAGGCTCTCAAAACTTCCCTCTGGTAAATTAATTGGTAGAGCTTCTGTCTTGGATGTATTAAGTTTATAATATGAAGATTTTTGATATCTAGACATGTTATGGAGGATAGGTAACGAGGTCTCTAGGCTAGTTACAAACAATAAAATATCGTCTGCAAAAAGACACAATTTGTGTGGGTTATGGCAATCTCCATATCTAGGAATTGGGTACTCCTCCTAATCAATTCAGCTAATGGTTCAATGGCAAGGATGAAAATAAGAGTTGATAGGGGACATTCTGTCTGGTCCCCATCATGATTGGGAATCTATCGGAGGTAAAACCATTAGTATATACACAAGCTGAGGGACTTTTGTAGAGAGCCACAATAGATGTGAGAATCTCATAGTTGAAACCAAACCGGAGCAGAACCCGGTGCTTATAGTCCCATTGGAGCCTGTCGAAAGACTTCTCGGCATCCAATGACAGTACCAATAGTTCACGGTTATGTTTGTGTGCTTCTTCTATGATGTTAATCGTTCTGCATGTATTGTCGGGAGCCTCTCTTCCCAAGACAAATCCCACTTGGTCGGGATAGTCAACTTTAGATTATCAAACCAGATTTTCTGTTCCTCTTGCACCAACTATAGACAGAAAAATGTATTGTTGCTGTATTTATAAAGACTGCTAATGGATATTAGAGATTACTAGCCACTGGGGTCTCTTCTTGAATGTATCTACAAAGTCCTGACACCATAAGGTTATTCAGATAGTATGAACATTAAACAATAGTGTAAAATAGTGTAAAATGACTTATGAATGAATTAATATAAATTTTATATTTTAAAGATAAGATACAGTGGGAGTTGAAACCATGAAGAGCATTGGTGGTGGTAAAATTGGGGTATGTGATGGCTCAGGATAGGTGTATTAGAGAAGCAGAACAAACTTAAATCCATGCTTTATGGCAGATACAATCATCCATCATTATTCACTCTGCCTCCCTTACTCTTCCATAACTCTCCCCCTTGCTCTTTTATTCCTTATATGTTCCTTCCTCCTTATTCACACTGCAACACCACTTCTAACTCCCCCACCCTACCTGCTCCCTGCTCTCTTAAATAGATCCCTCAGCTACAAGACACTGTCAATCCCACTCCTAAATATCCCTCCCTCTTCATTTACAGCTCCCCTCTACTATAATACTGCCACCACCCTACATCCCACTCCTGCCCCCTCCTCCTTTTTGTCCCATCATTATCATCATCATCATCATTTATTTATAAAGTGCCACTGATTCCGCAGCGCTGTACAGAGAACTCATTCACATCAGTCCCTGCCCCATTGGGGCTTACAGTCTAAATTCCCTAACACACACACGTAGACAGACAGAGACGGACAGACAGACTGGGTTCAAATTTGCTAGCAGCCAATTAACCTAACAGTATGTTTTTGGAGCGTGGGAGGAAACCGGAGCACCCGGAGCAAACCCACGCAAACACGGGGAGAACATACAAACTCCTCACAGATAAGGCCATGGTCGGGAATTGAACTCATGACCCCAGTGCTGTAAGGCAGAAGTGCTAACCACTTAGCCACCGTGCTGCCCAATCCCATAGATCAGAACAGCAATGCTCCAACATCTGGAAACATCACTGATGTCTAATGCACTTTAAGGCAGGTTAGTTGTTACAGACCTTTTGCACCAAAAAGACATTTAACACAAGCATAAAGTGTTTCACCACAGAGACCTGGCACTAGAACACCGGTTATGTACTTAAGACCCATAGTGTTGTTAGATTTAGGGACAGCCCCGAGATGTGATACATCCTCTTTAGAATCCTCTCTAAGTTGCAATGTTTTAAATCAGAGTCTTAGGCCTGGATTTACAAGTTATCTGTTACATATCCAGCTGTTGTCTTTGAGAGATTGTGTTGAGGCTTTATTTCTGCATTATTAATATCAGGATTGGATTCATATGCTTCAGTTTATAGTGTATAGTGCCTGAAGTGCTGGTGTTCTTGGTTAGTTTTACCAAACAACAATTTTACTTGTTAAGCGACAATTCTACTTATAAGATGATGATGAAGATGATGATGATGATGATGATGATAAACTACATACTTTAAGAAATAAGGGATGTATAATTAACAGATTAATTGCTCCCTATGCTGCAAGGTATGTGAAAGGAACACCATTAACTCAATGGTGTTGGTCTGTGGAAGAGTTAAAAATAATATATATGCAACATATAGATTTAACTATGTTAACAATAAATATTGTACAATAAATACATACTTGCTAAATACTGTGAGGCATGAGATGGAAATAAACTTACCTCCCCATATTGTCTCTTTGTAAGGGGGCCCGTTTGAGATCACCAGGGAATCCCTGCTATGTTACGTTAATGTTCAACCCAAGCCTAGTTGCTACAACATTAATTTGGCTTGGATAAAATAGCTTAAAGAGGTACATTGATGGCTTATTTCAGTAGTGATGTGCCACAATCATGTGTTGCATTTACATATTTTGTAATCGCTTTTCCAACTAATTTTAAAATTTCACTTGTATATTTATGCCTGTGCAGAAATAATTAATTGGTGTTAAGGGTGTTTTTGTATTATGAAGGAATGCATTTATTATAAATTACTGCAATTGGAAAATGTTAGAAGGTGTTTATATTGAACTATTTTATTATACAGTTGTGGACTGGTGGAGCTCGAAGGAGTAAAATATTTACCAGCAAGACAACTTGTATGTTCAAACTCAAAATTGTCAAATTGATATTAATGTTAAAAAGTTTCAAGAAGAAAGCTATTGAGGCAGCATTGAAAGTTGAAAATCAAACAAAAATGGAAAATAAAAAAGGAAACGTAATTATGTATAAATAGCAGGACCAGTTTGATTGAAAATAAATATATAAATATTGACTATGCCCACCCTGCCTGCAATTTTTTAAATAAATCAGCCTAACAGTCATTTAGTGCTGGGCAGAATTTTTTTGTAGTTTTATTAGGGGTGCTTTTATTTCAATTCACGTTAGTTTATTTGAAGTCAAGCAATAAGAATTTAGTGACTAAGAACGCACAATCAGTACTTGAAGCACATTGGATCAAGAACATGAATACATGCTTTGCTGTTTTTAAAATAAAATGGTCAAAACTGGAAGTGGAGAGGATAAAGTTTTTTCCTAGAATTACAAGTTTATTTTTAAAAACTGAGTTTTTTTTTCTTTTTTTTTTTGCAAACAGCTTAAGCCCTCTACAATCTCAGTGGGAGCAGCAGACAACACAACGCAGCTAGTAAAATATAAATAGGGTGCTTAAGATAAAATGTAGAGTTTTTTTTTCGTATTTTGTTGTTTAAACAGTCTTGTCAATGAGTAAAACCAGACCCCACTCCTGGCTAGAGACTGTGATATACTGAGTAAAAGCATCTCAGGGTGGAGAACAATCTAACACTCATAGTGAGAGAATGCAATATACAAAAGTGAATAGTGTACCAGGGTAGCACAAACTTAATAACTAAAGCTACTGAGTGACAAGGACATCACATTGCAAACATAAGGATGACTTATTTTTAACTTCTGACCCTGTTGGGCCAACAAATACCAAGGCTTACACCTAGGCAGCAAGCTTGCAGGGTGGAATTTATGGTCATGTTGTCAACAGCAATAGAAATGTCAGGTAGGTAACTTCTGTTGGTGGGTGTGGGACAACACAGATGGTGAGAGATCAAGAGAGGATAGATAAATTTGTGCATCATCCGTGTAGAGATGATACTGAAATTCAAAGAAGCTTATTAGTTTTCCAAGAGAAGCGGTGTAGATAGAGAATAGCAGAGGACCTAGGATTAAGCCTTGTGTTGTACTCTAACTGATATAGGAAGTGGAGCAGGGGTGGATTCAGAGAAATTAACACTGAAAGAGTGATTAAATAGTTAGGATGAGAACCAAGATAGGACAGATACCCCCATCCCCTCCCTTTAGCTCATTCTCCCTTCTCTCCTCTTGCCTCAACTGGCTCCTCTTGTGCCTGTTTTTTTACCCTCCCTTAGGATGTAAGCTTGTATGAGCAGGGCCCCCTCCCCTCCTGTCTCCATACCTGTTCTTCCGCTCCGTATTTACTGCATATGACTGGCCGGAATTTCTGAAGTATTGGTACTTTTTGTTCATTGTTCTGTATGGTTTCACCATGTATATTCTACTGTTAGTACTGTGTGCGGCGCTGCGGATACCTTGTGGCACCTAAGAAATACATGATAATAATAATAATAATAGGACAGTGTCTTGAAGACCTAGGGATTGTAGTGTTTGTATGAGGAGAGAGTGGTCAACAGTGTGAAATGCAGCAGAGAGATCAAGGAAAATTAGAACAGAGTAATGGCCTTTAGTTTTAGCTCTGATCAAATAATTCACAACCTTGGTCAATGCAGTCTCTGTGTAGTGTTGAGAGCGGAAGCCTGACTGAAGAGAATCCAATAGGTTGTTTGCAGTAAGAAAGTGAGTGAGTCAAGTATAAGCAATTCTCTCAAGAAACTTGCAGGGGGTGGGAGCTAAAAAATGGGGTGTTAATTTGAAAGAGTTTGGGTCAGAATGTTGTTATTTTAGAATAGGAGTAATCACTGCATGCTTGAATAGTGATGGAAAGATTCCAGTAGAGAGAGAGATTACAGATTTTATTTAGAGGTGGAATGAGCACAGGACACAGTGATTTACTAATTTGTGAGAGCATAGTATTAAGAGGACAGGAGGTAGAGTCGAAAGATAAGAAGAGAATAGATAATTCCTATTCATTTGTAGGATGGGATGAAGAGAGGGTGTCAGAGGATGCTGGGAAAGAATTGAGCTGATTGCTTGTCGAGGGAGATGATAGTCGGAGGGTTTGGGGTGGGAGGGTTTAGAAGAGATTTAAATGTGTTATAAAAGCCTGAGCATAGATGAGAGATTGGAAGTATGTTTGTTTAGCAGTGTCCACAGTATTTCAATAGGAGTAGTAGATAGCAGTATATGTGAGGAAATCATTAGAGGTACAAGATTTACTACAATGAAGTTCTGCTTTATGAGAGAGTTTTTGTAGATTTCATGTTACTTTAGAGTGCTACGATTGACAATGCATTTGACGCAGTGTATGAAGAGTCGCTGGATCTTGATCAAGGGCAGTTGCTAAGGTTTGGTGAAAATGAGGAACTGCCCGATCAGGAGAGGAGACTGTAAAAATTGAGAAGAGAAGTTGTTGAAGAGGTAGAAAACTGTTGAAAATCAATAGAGATTGGTTAGACAGAGTGCTTTTGGAAAGTGAATTAGCAATAGGGATGTTAAAATTACCAATGATTATGGTGGGCATGTCAGAAGATAAGAAGTGAGGGAACCATGCAGAGAAATGTTCAAGAAATTCTTGGTGTGATGCAGGGGGCAATAGATCACAGCAACACTCATAGAGAATGGGTTACAAATCCTAATAGTATGTACTTCAAAAGATGGGAACGTGAGTGATGGGACATTTGGTAGAACTGTTAATGTGCATTGTGGGGAGAGAAGTAGTCCAATCCCACCTCCTTGTCTGCCTCCAGGTCAGGAGCTGTGGGTGAAATGAAGGCCACCATGTGAAGGCTACAGGAGACACAGTTTCTGATTATGTAAGCCATGTATCAGTTATTGCCAGAAGGTTGAGTTTGTTTGAAAGGAAAAGGTTGTGTGTGTAGGTAAGTTTGAGACCAGTATGGTTACTATATTTACTTATCATGTATAAAATAGCTGTGTAATAGGAAATAAAGTTTTGCTAAGTTCCTTAGTGTCTATTTAATTCATACCCAGATTGCACACAGTCTGGTTGACCCAACAACATCCTAGGATATCTGTATCCCTGAGCATTATGACAATTATTATCCTTATTTCTAAAATACCAATACATTATGTCACAAAACGGGGTGCTACTGGACTGAGGATTCAATTCATCATCCGTTTCTTACAGGTTAATGTACTTTGTAATCCTTGGCCCAGTCTAAGTATATACACCCGAGCATCAGTGTATTATGTGTATTATTATTTCATGTTATCAGGTAAATTTTGGCCTTGCTATTACCTGCAATATGGTATGTATTAGAAACATAAAGAATATTGCCATATTGTGTGAAAATAACAGTACAGCAAAAGTCATTTTGCTTGTGTTAGCTAAGGTAATTACCATTCGTCTCAGATGTACATTGTTATAAGGTGTGGCGTAGATTTGGTTTGTAATCAGAATAATGTTTCAATATAAAGGGTATTGTATTGAAATATAACATCTCAATTGAAAAGCACTTCAGGGGTTAAATTCCCCCTCCACAGGGAACACTCAGGAGTTGAGTGAATTAAGCTACCATTGTTCCTTCTGCTTTGCTCCCTATTGTCCCCTAGTGAGCTTTACAGACAGCCAGGAGCTGGAAGGGGTCACCTGAGGGAAGACACCTGGGGAAGATAGGGGAGGGGGTTGAGTAGTGTGAGAAGCCCAACAATCGAGACCTTTTGCAACTCCCCTGGGCAAAAGTTCCCAAGGTGGGATTATGAAGTGATAAAAGAGGCTACCCTGGGAGCTGAGGGCGAATGTGACTGACTTTGGCCAAGAGGTGATGCTCTGCCAGAGATGTGCTGTGGAACCTATCTCACTAGATTTATTTGAACTGGTTTCCTCACTTGTTGGACCTGCTATTGTTAAAGGGACCGTGCTGTACACATTCCACTGGATTTATTTGAACTGATTTCCTCACATGTTGGACCTGTTATTGCTAAGGGGACCGTGCTGTACCTATCCCACTGGATTTATTTGAACTGATTTTCTCACTTGTTGGACCTGCTATTGTTAAGGAGCCATGTTGTATTTAATCCTGTTCTGCAGAATAAATCAACCTTATATTTTTCCTCTAATACCATGTCTGAGTGATTTGGGAACCACGTATCTTCACATATTATGATGTGACCAAATACACCAATGATCTTGTTTAGGTCAAATTCAGGGGCCACTTCTCTCTGCTTATGCTCCTGCGGACCTCTCTGCATCCTTGGACATCGTGGATCACCCACTTCTACTTCACACCATTGGTCTTTCTGACACCATCCTTTTGTGGCTTACATCCTACCTCACCAACCGCTCCTTCACTGTTTCTACCTTTGGTTTCTCTCCTTCCCTTCCACCCTACCAACAGGAGTACCACATGGTTCTGTCCTTGGCCCTCTGCTTTTTTCTCTGTACACCTCCTCCCTGGTGAACTCATCAGTTCCTAAAGTCATCAGCACCTACTCTTTGCCAACAACACTCAACTCTATATCTCATCTCCTGATCTCTCCCCTTCCCTCCTCTCTTGAGTGTCCAGTTGCCCCTTCCGCTATCCCCTCCTTGATATCCTTACACTTTCTCAAACTTAACATAGCCAAAACTGAACTCATTGGGCCTTATTCATTAAGGAAAGTAAGGCAAAAAATTAGTAACTTTTCTCCTGGACAAAACCATGTTATAATGCAAGGGGTGCAAATTAGTTTATTATTTTGCACATAAGTTACATACTGGCTGTTTTTTCATGTAGCACACAAATACTTGATATCTTTATTTTTACACTGAAATTTAAAGTTAATCTAGGACATGCCTTTCCCCAAATCTGTCTCCACATTTTACATTTAGTTCCCCCTCCAATGCAACATGGTTTTGCCAAGGTGCAAAGTTACTCAATTTTTTTGCTTTATTTGCCTTAATGAATCAGGCCCATTGTCTTCCCTCCATCAAGATTATCCTCCCCTCCCGACCTCTCTATTACTGTTGACAACACCACTATCTCCTTTGTTCCCCATTTCTGCTGCCTGGGTGTCATTCTTGGCACCCTCCTCTCCTGCAACCCCCATATTAAATCTCTTGTCCAATCCTGTCACTTCCAGCTCTTCCTTTCCCAGTATGCCACCAAGACTCTTATCCAGACACCATTTTTCAACTTGACTATTGCACCTTCTCCTTACTAGCATTGCCTGCTCCCATCATGCTCCTCTTCGATCTAAACTTAAAGCTGCATCTAGACTTATCTTCTTCTCTTGCAGCTTCACATATACCTCCCCTCTCTGCCAAGCCTTACACTGTCTTCTGTTTCCCTACAGAATCTTTGGTAACCACATCTCACTCCCTTATCCAAGATTTCTACAGTGCTGCCCCCACCACTGGAATAATCTCCCTGCTTCTAACAGGCTATCCCATTACCTTTATAGATTCAAACAGTCATTGAAAACCCATTATTTTAGAAAAGGCTAGCAGTCCTCCATTTAACCATATCACATGTATTATACTGCCTTTTCTTTCATCCTCCTTCTCTCTTACTTCTGCTTCTTGCCCTCAAATCCACTTATATTGGCTCCCCCACATGTTTCAACCATTTGCCTGCCCCTTTCCTTTTATATTATAAGTTCTAGTGAGCAAGGCCCCCTTCCCTCCTGTTCTCATTACCTATAACTTTTGCTCACCAACTACACTGCGCACCTCTTCCTTGGGCTCTCTGCCCATTGTCTCCCTCTCTCTTTTGTCTTTGCACCTCTTTCAGTGGCTCTAAACTTGTTATTTGCACTCACTCTAATTACCACAGGTTTCAATCTACACAGAAAATATACCTTGCACCCCAGTAGCTGTGTTGAGAGTTGTAGTGTTATTTATTTAATGTATTGTACTGTTATACCATGTACAGTCTTGTAGTATTCATTCTGTACGGCGCTGTGGATCTAATAATAATAATTAAAATTTCAGGGCTGTACATTATAGGGATTTTGTTACAAAGAAATTACATTCAATGACAATGAAACAGAAACCAAAGACTGCCCTGTCCACATGAGCTTACAATCTAAATAGAACAGAAACTAAATAAACAGAGGGGAGTGCAGGAAATGTTTTGGTTTTTAACAAATGAAAATGCTACAATAAGTTTAATGTAATCTAACTTGCTATCATAGCATAGGATTTTTACATATACATATGATGTGTTTTAATAGTGTATTATCTTGAGTGTTCTTTACTAGTGGGGTAGTAATATACAACCAACTTACTATCACATAAACTGCATTGGAAATGTGATCAAGCTAACTGCCTTGATAATAAAGATTATTATTATTATTATTATTATTAATATTAATTTTTATTTATAAGGCGCCACAAGGCGTCCGCAGCGCCGTACAGGGACAAACAAATTACAATACAATGGAAGACAGCACAGTACAGTAAACAGTAACTCAGTAAGCTCAATGCACAGCTAGAGAGGGCGGGGAAGGGGAGGGAGGATCCGCAAACGACGGGGCCCAAGAAGGAGGGCGCGGAAGACAGGGAGACCCCCAGGGGGGAGGAGGGAGCGAGAGTGGACGTGGGGTGGAGGAACCTCGAGGAGGAGGGCTAAGTAGCTGGAGAGCAGAGTTAGAAGTGGTGGAAACAGGAGGAGAGATGGCCCTGCTCAGAGGAGCGTACAATCTAAGGGGAGGGGTGGACAGACAGAGAGACGCAGAGGAGAGAGGGAGAGTAGGGGGACGAAGGCAGAAGATAAGGTAGGAAGTTAAGTGGGAGACAGAAAGGCTGTAAGAAAAAGGTGGGTTTTTAGGGCCCGTTTGAAACTGGACAGATTAGTAAAGATGGCTGTTACTTAAAGTACTTCTGTTTACTGTTGACCTGACTTTTCTATTACAGACAGCTGAAGCCTCTACTACATCTTTAGGACAGTGTCCTAATGGGATCTGATAAAGATATAAAGAGAGCACTAGACTTACCAGTGACTGTCTGGCAAATGTTAGCCTGGGGAGGTGAAACTTGGCTCGGCAGACTACTAGGAACATTTTAAATAGAGATGGGCGGGCTCGGCTCCCCGAGAACTGAACCCACCCGAACTTTGGGTATCCAAGTACCGAGTCGAGTAGACTCGGTACTCTACCGCCCGTTCAGAATCCAAATCGAGGCCGAACGTCATTGTGACGTCGTCGGATCTCGGGGCTTGGTTCTCGCGATACTTGAAGATTTTAAATACACAGCAATCCATCGCCATTTGACAGAGGGAGAGAACAGGGTGTAGTCACAGGCTGATTAGAGCAGGGACAGAGAATACAATATTCTGAATCCAATTGTGCTAACAAAAATCGCTATAGAAGAGAGGAGGATAGAGGAGTTTTGTTTTTTTCAATATTTGGCACTCAAAGTGCTTTTTGGGTGTCCCCCATAATTTTGCCTTAATATCTCTGGCTGTCAAAATGACTATCTGTCAGCAGTATCTACCAAATAATTTTTAGCACTCCTCAGTGCTTTTGGGGTGTCCCCCTTAATTGTGCATAAATATTTCTGGCTGTCAAAATTGCTATCTGTCAGCAGTATCTACCAAATAATTTTTAGCACTCCTCAGTGCTTTTGGGGTGTCCCCCATAATTGTGCATAAATATTTCTGGCTGTCAAAATTGCTATCTGTCAGCAGTATCTACCAAATAATTTTTAGCACTCCTCAGTGCTTTTGGGGTGTCCCCCATAATTGTGCATAAATATTTCTGGCTGTCAAAATTGCTACCTGTCAGCAGTATCTACCAAATAATTTTTAGCACTCCACAGTGCTTTGGGCTCAGAATGGATTCAAAGCAGTCCACATATGATCAGAATGAGCAATCAGGTTCTGTCACCAGTCCTGATGTTAGTGTTCCCAGTACGTCATCTGGGCAAGGCGATGTCAAACTACACAGTGTTTCGAAATCAGTTCAAAAATACCAAAACAATTTTTTTTTTACTGTGTTGAAGCGGAAAAGAAGTGTTACTGAGCAAAAGTTACGTGCCGATAAAAAACAAATTGCCAACATGCCATTCTACACACGCAGTGGCAAACAGAGAATGAGGCCTTCACCTTTGGCTATTAGTGGCAGATCCCAAAAAGTTACCGAGCCTACAATTGGTGCACAACTACAGTTGCGCGTCAAAGCCGAGCTGCAAGATAACAGTGAGGCATTAGAGGATAATGTTTGCTCTGATTCAGAAATGACACCAATCCCTGTGGAGAGTCCATCCAACAGTGGGATGTCTAATCGTGAGCATTCTGCTGATGTGTGCCTTAATAGCCCGAGTGTAGCCGGCGATACACAAATTGAGGATGCCACTTTGGAATTAGAAGAGGATGAGGGGGAGATATGTGTAGGCGACGAGGGCGCTAATGAGGATGTTGATGAGGATGAGGTTGTTTGTGTAAGTCCTGCACCAGTGGCAGCAGTTCTGGAACGTGACAAGAAAAAGGCCATTGTCATGCCTGGGCATAAAACAAAAAAATCCACTTCTTATGTGTTGAACTATTTCTACCCAAATCCAGACAACAATTGTATAGCCATTTGTAGTGTATGTCAAGCCACAGTCAGTCGAGGGAGGGACCTTAACCATCTTGGAACCTCGTCTATGTTACGCCATTTAATGAGAGTTCATGGCAAAGTGTTGGGAAAAGCTGAAAGTTCTTCCCAAAAAATTACAAGCACTCCATCATCAGCTAAGACCCTCCGTTCACCGACATCCCGACGGCTACAAAATACATCCACCACACCATCCTCATCAATATCCTCAGTAGCGTACGGAGTTAGCCCGGCATCCCACTTATTAAGGTTGGATGACTCCTGCACTATTATTGATTCCTCTGAAGAAAGCGTTAGTCCCACTGCTGCTGCTGCTGTTGCTGCTGCTGGGGGTGAATCGTCAGCCCAGAGGCAAGTCAAGAAAATGAGCAGTCCTACATTTCAGCAATTAACTGTGAAACAATCATTTGCCAGGGGAAGCAAATATGACAGCAGTCACCCAGTCGACAAGCGAATCACAGACGCCATAGCTGCAATGTTAGTGTTAGATCTGCGTCCAATCTCCACAATAAACGTAGCTGGTTTTTCACAGTTAATTGAGGTTTTGTGTCCGCGTTACAGAATTCCATCGCGACACCATTTCTCCCGTAAAGCAATTCCACAACTATACCAAAAAGTGTGTAAAAATGTAGAGATTGCGCTGAAAAATGCCATTCTGCCCACTGTCCACTTAACCACAGATATGTGGACAAGTGGAAGTGGCCAAACCAAAGACTATATGACTGTGACAGCCCACTGGGTTAGTCATTCACCTTCACCAGCAGGAACAGCAGCAGCATGTACACCACTACGTAAACTTTGTCACATGCAGGCCACTCTTTGTATCACCAGCTTCACTAACAGGCATACAGCTGACAATTTGTTACGCAAACTGAGAGATGTGATTGATACATGGCTTATACCACTTGGACTCTCCCCAGGGTATGTCATTTCTGATAACGCCAACAATATAGTGCGAGCATTACAGCTGGGTGATTTCAAACACATTCCCTGTTTTGCTCACACCATCAACTTGGTGGTGCAGAGTTTCCTACGAAATAACCGTGAGCTGCAGGAGATGCTTTTGGCGGCCCGTAGAATTTCAGTCCATTTCAGGCATTCAGCCACAGCATGTAGGAGATTACAGCAGCTCCAAGAGCAGTTTAACTTGCCCTGCCACCAACTTAAACAAGAGGTGGCAACTAGGTGGAATTCCACCCTGTACATGCTTCAGAGGATGGAGGAACAGCGCAAAGCCATCCAAGCATATTGCACAAGCCATGACATTGGGAAAGGAGGGGGGATGTATTTCACTCTTGTACAGTGGAGAATCCTTTCAGTGCTGTGCAAGGTGCTGAAACCATTTTAAGTTGTGACGTGAGAGGTGAGTGCAGACTCTGCTAGTTTGAGCCAAGTCATTCCTTTAATTAGACTATTGGAAAAGCAGCTTGAGAAAATGAAGGAGGAGCTGAAAGCAAGCAATTCAGCAAAGTATGTTGACCTTGTCGATCAAGTACTTCATTCGCTTTACAATGATCCTCGAGTTATTAAGATCTTGAACTCGGATCAGTACGTTTTGGCCACTGTGCTTGATCCAAGGTTTAAGACCTACATTGAGTCTTTACTTGTAAATGAGTGAGATGTGAACTTTTGCAAGGAGCTATTGCTCAGCAAGTTGGCCGCTGAACTGGGCCTCGGCTTGACGACGTGTCCTCCTTCACCTTCTCAAGCTGCTGCTGCTCGTAAAAAATTAAATTTCCCAAAAAGAAGCAAGGAAGACGTAGGGGGCAGACCAGAACAATTTAACATCTGGGCTGGTTTGAAGGATTTTTCAAGAAAATGTGTCACTTTACCCATAACTCCATCCAATATGAGTATAAACATGCAAAGGATGGTTGAGGATTACTTTCAAGTGGTAGTTGATATGGAAATGTCAGACAGTCCCTTTCCTTACTGGGAAGAAAAGAAGGCCATTTGGAAACCCATGTACAAACTTGCTTTGCAATACTTAAGCTGCCCACCCTCCAGTGTGTACTCTGAACGAGTGTTCAGCACAGCAGGGAGCTTAGTCAGTGATCGCCGGAGAAGGTTACTTCCCAAAAATGTGGAGAAAATGATGTTTATAAAAATGAACTACAGCTTCCACGAGAAAGGCCTTCACCATCCAAGACATCCAAGCACTGACTGTTCTCTAATGGTGGATTCAAGCGGCGATGAATTGATAGTCTGTGATGATGACGTACACACTGATGAGGGTGAGGATGAAGCTGAAGATGATGACGATAACATCTTTTTAAAACTTTCTATGTAAGTGTAGGGTGCAATCTACCCCAAAAGAGGAAAGGGACTTGTGGCATTTCCATATCACGTACCGTTTTGAAAGGCTGCTGTTTGGGCAATTTCTCCTTCAGGGTAGGGTGTCATAGACAGAGTGACCCCAAACTGGCTTTGTCCATTTCTCTTAATATTGTACAGTCTATAACAGCTGAATTTTTTTGTATTTTCGACAAGTGGAGGGGGCCTAGAGAGACAGAAATAAAATGGCTTTCTCCATTTCAATTAATATTGTACAGTCTATAATGGCTGAATTTTTAGTTTTTTTCAACAAGTGGAGGGGGGCCTATAGAGACAAAAAGCAAACTGCATTTTTCCATTTCTTTACATATTTAACTATAAGTGTAGGGTGTAATATACATCCAAAGACGATGGCTGCATAGCCAATATGCATAGATGGAGAGGAAGACAATTTGTTTTGTGTGTAGAATAAATGAAGGCCTACCTACCAGAATATAAACTGTTTTTTTGATCATTTATTAGCTTTACAATTAGATTACTTATCTGTAAAACAGGTGGAGCACTAAATTGGGTTATTTTAAGCCTAAAAACATTGATTTTCCAACAAAATAGCGAAACAAAACCAAACAAAGCCAAAACCAAAACCAAAATACGCAATGGCGGTTTTGCAAAACCAAAACCAAAACACGACGGTAAGCCAGATCCAAAACCGAATCCAAAACCAAAACACGGGGGTCAGTGACCATCTCTAATTTTAAAGGAAAAGAAATGCAGTTAGCCCAGTAACCCAGCTTAAGGTGATCAACTATGGCCCCATAGCCCAACTATACCCTGGGGCCTACCCCTGTGTACGAATCCAGCAATCCACACAGTGCATATAGTCCGTTAAGTGTCCAGGTGTTCCGTGTCTGCAGTGTTAATATCGCTGCAGAGGAGTAAAAGAGAACGCGGTGCTCTTAGTTAAGTATAAAAACCCCAGTTATTTCATATATATTATTCAGCTCCGTAATATGTGGCCTTTGATGTATAGTAATGTCAGATAGGGACTTAACTTACTCTGCATTCTTGCAATATGACAATTTTTGGTGGGTTATGCACTGTGTGGCTGGGTAGTAATTTTCTACTCATATTTGAAATAAATATTATTTTAATAGCTTCACCTTTCTTTCTTTATGATTGGCTCTATCAGATACTATGATATACATCTACTGAAGACAACTTTAAGCTTAAAATAAGCGCTTGTAGAGTCTCTGGTTAGTATGTTCAAACTGCATCTTCTAACATGCCATGAAAATATTCTAGGAACAATGAAAAAAAATATTTTCAAAAGTGACATTTATTCTGCTAATGTTGAGGGATGTTATAAATCAATGGCCCAATGTTGTGAAACATGGATAGTTTTCAATATGACACTCAAAGATTTGCCCATAGGGCTTCAAACATAGTCAATGAATTAACACCAATCTGACTCAAATATGCACCCACCTCCAGAAATTGTTGTATAAAGTCAGCCTCACATGATGGAGAAAGGATTAATCTGTCACATAACATCTTCCATGTCCCTCACTGTCCCCTTTCCAAAATGTAATTTTATTTTACCATATTCATGTCTCAATCAATAGCATAACCTCCACACAGACCAGCAGGAATCACCTTTTTTTAACATATTTTTCTTGGGGGAGCAATTATTTTAGCAGCTATGATGGTTTTTCAGTTTTCCCCAATGAGTAACATGTTACCGGTTGTACCTGGTTATTAGGGGAAAGGAGTAGGCTTCTAAGGGTGTCTGTCATGTGGCTTCTCTTGTGACATAAAGTCCCTTCCCAGAAAGATTAAATATCGTTTGGTGGATTGGATGTTTTTCAGAATATATTTATCCTATATTTGCTAACTGATCACCTTTATATGGTGGTTTAAATGGACAAACTCTGGATGATAGAGCATATGTTCAGTGCTGAAATGGATGCCATACTGAAGTATTTATATAAGCTTTGGAGCCATGGATTTCCTATGCCCATCCTGAGAATGTGGCTTCTGGATCAGGAGTCCTTGCCTTTTGCACATTGATCTGTGATCTAATCTTTATTGTTGGGGATCACATGATGCATTCTTGGTTAATGTGTCCTAAGAATGATGACATGGTCTTTGGGGGCTTATAATCAGTAGATGTTAGGATTACCAATGAGGAAAATGTATTACTCACATGCAGCTTACATAGTTTAGCAAATTTGCTATGCCTTAAATAGGGTTCATAATTGCTGCTGATGACATTACAGGAAAAAAGATCACTTTGATTCAAACAATGTATGTTTGACATGATTTTCATTTAATCAAGATGACTTATGCTGTCTCATTGATTTCTAACAACTTATTACAGATGAAGTGGGAGCTTGTATTAACCCTAATTATAGCCTATGAGTAAATGGCAGACTAAATATTACAATTCTGAACCAAAGCCAAACTCAAATTTGCAAACTGAGTCACAGTTGGTTTGCTCAACTACATTAAAGCGGTATGTATTCTAACTTTACTCTTATGAATCCATTATTTTTACGGACACTTGTAATCATTTTGATTTGCATCTGGAATGCTTACAGTTGATCATTGTAATACCTGGCCTCCTGAATGACTCAAATACATCTGCTGATGCTTATTTATTGCCCCTAATTATCAGATCTCCTTGCTATTACAAGTAGACTAAGTACCAATTCACAATTTCTTACAGTAGTGCAAACAGCAAGTATGCAGATTAGTGTAAAAACACACGCATGAGAAATTGTCCACCTAATCTAAACCAGGAGAATTTTACACCTGAGGGTAATCTTTGCAAAAAATATGTTGAAGTAATTCAAGCAGGAGTATTATTATTATTATTTCTACCATTTATTTATATAGCGCCACTAATTCCGCAGCGCTGTACAGAGAACTCACTCACATCAGTCCCTGCCCCAATGGGGCTTACAGTCTAAATTCCCTAACATACACATACACACACACACAAACACACAGACAGACAGACAGACTAGGGTCAATTTGTTAGCAGCCAATTAACCTACCAGTATATTTTTGGAGTGTGGGAGGAAACCGGAGCACCCAGAGGAAACCCACGCAAACACGGGGAGAACATACAAACTCCTCACAGATAAGGCCATGGTCGGGAATTGAACTCATGACCCCAGTGATGTAAGGCAGAAGTGCTAACCACTTACAATAATTGTAGCACATGCACATGTTAATGACCAAAATAAGAGCTAGGGCCGGTGCTAGGGTCCTCGGCGCCCTAGGCACAATTTCAAAATCCTGCGCCCTGAGTCTCAATGCGTCCCCCTGGGTAGAAATGTTCCCCTCCCCTCTTTTTCCTTACCTTAAAGGCACTCCTCGCTGCTGCTGCTGAGTCCCGTCCCTCACTGACACTGTCCGGCCGTGATGATGATGTCATGCCTGACAGTCAGGGGAGGGGGGAGTGGAGGAGAATCATCGGAGGAAAGGTCCGCCCCATCAGCTGTTGGAGGGGAGGAGAGTGGTCGCGATCCATGGCCCCTCGCCCCTCCCTGTGGATTCACCAGAAGCTGTGCGGCGGTAATTAAGTAATTAATTAAGTACCCTACTTCTGTGGCGCCCTCCAGAGCCCTAGGCAACTGCCTAACCTTGCCTAATGGGAGCGCCGGGCCTGATAAGAGCAATGAAATTATTTTGAACAGCATTTCTCATATGCTGCAGATGGAAACTATCGTATTGCTTCGATTCTAAGAATCTTAGAATCACACGTGCATCATTAGAGTTTTATTTTATACATAGAACTCATTCTTAGTGTGCGTCTTACAATTGATGGCGTCTTAGAATCAAACATATACGGTAATATTGCTTGCTGTTGATTAATGTAATTCAGTATTGTGTGTCCACATAAAATGACTAACTTTGTGTTTATTAATAAACTGTAACTGGTTTATTGTGATGTGTTTTAAATGTTCACCATAAAAGTACATTTACTCTACAATCTATACTAACAAATATAAATATTTAAACTAATTATTCTTTTTTTTTTTTCTCTTTTTTTAAAAAAATTTTTTACTTTAGTATATTTTTTACATTTTTTTTTAACTTTAGTATAATTTTTTTGTTGCCAGTGCTGGGTCACGTATGGGCTGAGGGACTCTGCACGGGCTGGTAAAGCGGTAAGAGTATCGCTTAGCTGCCTCAACAAAATGTTATTGTTAAAGTGGGCGAAAAAAGATATTCTATTGCTGTGATAAGCTGCGATTGAAAATCTTCCATATGACCTATTATTGATAAATATACAACATTATGACACATAACTAAATCATGGGTTACTGTAACCATTCTTACAGAAAACATTCCAATAGCTATCTATGATACATTAAAAGTAAACCTGTGCTACTATGTTTATGTCTTTCATCGTCTGCTTTGTTTTATAGGACATTTACCCTTTTCTTATTATTCTTGTTATTTTAAGTTCAAGATTTAGTATGTCCAACACTATTTAAAATGATTGTATTTATTGACCCCTCTCTTATTAATGTGTACTTATGACTATTTAGAAATAAAAATTCCTCTTTCTATATAAGCAGATTTTCAAAGCAGTAAGTGGATATAAATCTGTTTTAAAGAGCACAATGTATCTTGATGTTTAAACTTCTATTCCAGTAAATTTATTGTAAGCAATATCACGCGGGGGACTTACAAAGCAAACAAGGTCATATCAGGGACATGGACGCAATTAACAAGACCTTTTCTTTTCAAGTAAATACATTATTGCTGTTGCCAGGGAATTTCATCTGCAAAAACCCCCTTCTTGGATCTGGCATGTAACACTGGTGTTCAGAATATTTAGCAGTTTTTGTAAATGTCTACCGTATAAGAGGAAGTAATTTAATGGGACAAGATCTTCAAAGCCTTTGTTTCGTTAATAAATTAGAAATAGAAATGTAAGTTTTTACCTCTATCTAAAGAATAAATTCAAACATATATTTTGCTATTTTATTTTTGTAATAAATTTTAAGTTTCGAATAGTTATATGGGCATTGTGACAGGATGGACTGCCTATGCCACCCTGTCTGTTGTGTTGCTGGGGACCAGTTGAGTTTGCCTTGCCACCGTCCTCTTTCTTTATTCCAAATGCACCCTCTAACCGCAGTAGGAAGGGCTTAATCTGCTGCCACCACTGTGCTCCCTAGCGGCATCCGAAACTGCGTCCCTCTGAGTAACTGTCGCTGCTAGCGTACCCCCTTGATGGTACACCTGGGCTGATAACCCTGACCTCTTGCCTTTAGATCAGGGTTGCTGTGGATGGCACCCCTGGCCTATCACACTGGCCAGAGCTGCAGGTAGCGGGCAAAGCGTTGGTACTGGAAAGCTGGGTCCAAACCTCAGAACAGCCGGAAACGACTTTACATTTGGGTCTAATCTGTAGGTCACAACAGGGAAGAAGTTGTCAAAGCAGGATCTTGGGGAAATTTATATTTATTAGCTCAAGTGGTCCTAAAAAGGACAATTACAGTCACTAGTTGAAGGTACGACATCCAGAAAGGTATAGATGAAATGGTACATTTCAACACAAACCAGTGCTCTTTTTGTAAACATTTTGACACACATGTCAGCAGGTGGTAATCTAGCCCCCTGATCCGGGATGGCTCTGCCATGTCTGAGTTGTTGTTGTTTTTTTGAATCAAGTATCATCATCATCATCACCATTTATTTATATAACGCCACTGATTCCGCAGCACTGTACAGAGAACTCATTCACATCAGTCCCTGCCCCATTGGAGCTTACAGTCTAAATTCCATAACATACACACACACACACAGAAGTATTTTTATTGGTATTTCAAAAAGCAAAAAGCCATACAAAAAAACATAAGAATAAAACAAAAGAACACATACAAAGAAAAACAATTGCAAGTATGACACAATCAAAGACAGGAAGATTTTCCATATACGTAGATTGCAAAATTGCAACATATGTGCTAAACTCGTAGAGGATCATGAATAAAAAAAAATGCCCATGCCTAATATCCATGCAGATACAAAAATAAGGCCTGCATAATCTACCCATGAGCCATAGTGGCACATCTAGACACTGCAAGCAAGGCATAGAGTGTGTGACATTTGACATTTAACATTTGACCTGGGGGCCTGTAGTCTTATGCACTCGGGACCCATTGACTCAGGCCAACAAGTTCGTACTCAAGTCACCTATACCATATAGCCTTAAATTTCTTTAAGGCCTGCCTGCTGGTATACAGAAACCTCTCATGCCCTATAGTAGTGTTGACCAATGTTTTACAATTTTTTAACATGGGACCAGCCAGAGTCTTGCTATGCTAACTTTAGCTAACATATACAATTGAGAAATATAAAGTTGTGTCAGCTTGTTAACCTTTCCCTGTAAGTGCAACCCAAATATGCACATGGTTGGTGACCGAAGAGAAGCCTCAATTCCGTTGCTTTGGATACAATGAGTGACCCTACACCAGAAAGTTTTTATATGGAGACACTCCCAAAGAAGGTGCCAAAAACTACAATTTTCTGAGTTGCATTTCAGACAATTAGGAGTATTATCAGGAAGAAATTTTGCCAATCTAATAGGGGTCAGATAAGCCCTATGTAAAATGAAACCTTGTATTTGTTGGAACTTTAAGGATGTTGTGTATCCACTAGAGCTATCTAGAACCTCCCCCCAGTGCTTATCCGTAAGAGGACCGATATATATTTCCCATTGGTTTCTTAGACCATCCAAGTCACCCAACGTAGATTCATAAAGGAGGTATGAATACATATGTGAAACCAAACCCTTGTGGCCAATTACCGGTGGTTACCCCTTAAGTTGTGTTGTTGTAGCATGCCGCAGTTGGGAGTAAAAGAAAAACATTGTTCTGGGTATAGAAAATTCCCTAAACAACTGATCAAAGGATTTGAAAACATCCACATCATATAATTGACCAAGAACCTTTGACAGTATATCCCACCATTTTATTACTAACTTCCAAAATCTTAATTGCTTGTATCAGCAGCCGGGAAGTTCGTGAATTAATTTGTTTCTGACAACAATGACTGTATAGGCGTATGGTTGGCATTGAATTTCCGCACTAATACCCAATGTAAGTCAAGATAATCCGGATTCCGAAAACCCACGCCTTCAGATGGGCTAACTGAGAGGCAAAATAATAAAATTTCAGGTTAGGAAGTGCAAGGCCACGAGAGGATATAGACCTACACAGCAAGCTAAGCTTGACCTTAGTCCTCCCTCCCCAAATCATAGAGACCAAGTATTGGTCTATACTACTAAAGATGGAGGGTGGGATATATATGGGTGATTGTTGAGAATATATAAATATTTGGCTGTACCACCATTTTAATTAAATTTATCCTGCCAGAAACAGAAAGCGGGTGCTTCCTCTATACATGAATTTTCATTTTAAGATATTCGATTTGGGGTTGTAAGCTTAATTTTACATATTCTGAAAGTTATTGTTTAGCCAAATACCCAAATATTTGAATTTGGGTGTCCATTTCAATTGGAAATTTTTCAATGGTGTCATGGGGCATTCCCAACCCAATGGAAGCATGCTGGATTTGTCCCAATTGATTTTTAACCCGGGGAAACTCTCAAACCTGTCAACTACCCACAAGAGAGCTTTTAGAGAGATATCATGATCCGAAAGGAACAGCAACATATCCGCGGCGTATAATGCCACCTTATCCTCTCTGTGTGCTGATTTAAGTCCTGCAATTTGTTTATCATGACGAATCAGACAAGCGAGAGGCTCTATTGCCAGTGCAAACAGTGTCGGGGGAAATGGGCAGCTCTGTCTAGTGCCCAACTCTAATTGGAGCGGCTGAGAGAGACAACCATTAACACACACATGTGCTACTGGATCAGAGTATATGAGCTTAATCCATTTTATGAATTTTGGACCCAACCCAAAGCGGGATAGCACCTCCCACAGGTACGGCCACTCCAGAGAGTCAAATGCCTTGCCCGCATCCAAGGACACCACACCTTAGGTCCCGGAAGTAGGAGACCGCACCTGCAATTTAGTGAATAGTCTCCTAACATTAATAGACAATGACTTGCCTGGCATGAATCCCTTTTTGAACGGGTTGTATCAATTCCAGCACCACCCTGATCAACCTTAGTGCCAGTAGTTTAGTCAAAATCTTTACATCAGTTGTGAGATGGGGCAATAAGACTCGGGTTCTAATGGATCTTTCCCTGACTTAGGCAACAGAATCACTTTTGCTTCCGCCATGGAAAGGAAGAGGAAACCCACCTCACAAAGCTCGCTAAATGTGTCCAACAATCTGAATACATAGAAGCGACAATGTTTTTTTACAGTTCTATAGGTACGCCATCCACCCCAGGGGCCTTACCATTGGGGAATGACATGATAGCCTCGTAAATTTCCTCTAAGGTGAATCTAGATACTCCATATTGCCTATGGAAAGCACGGGGAGAGAAACAGTTACCAAGTATGTCTGCAAGGCATCCAAATTATATTGAACCTGGGATTTATATGTGTTAGCACAGTATTTATAAAAATCCTTGACAATATCTGGCATCAGAAACCGTTTAACCCCACAATCATCACAAATAACCGGTACAGTCACGTCAGCCCTTTCCACCTTCACCAAGTAAGCCAACAAACTCTCATTTCTGTCACCTTGAGCATATTGTACATGTTTTGAGAAAAGGAGTTTACGTGTGGATTTGTCAAAAACATAGTTAATTTCTACCATCTATATACTGCACTTCCAATAATTTACAGGTTTCTTACAATACTTTTTCCCTATCTCTAGATTACTTTTTTTTATTTCTGCAACACCAGTAATCTGTAATCTCAAAAAGGCCTTAAAGGCATCCCAGACTATTAGAGGCCTTGCTGTCTCAGCATTATCCGCAAAGAATCCCTCCCACTGAGTAACTAATGTTGCTCCCGTGCCCATCAGAGAAAGCCAAAAGGGATTCAGTATCCAGAAGGACTGACCCCTATTAATAGCAAAGTCAATAGACAGGAGGAGAGGCGAGTGGTCAAAAATCCCTCTGGCCTTGTATTCTATTACAGTAACAGCTGACACCAGAGAGCGGGACAAGAGAGCTAGATCATTTCTTGAGAATACATTATATGATGTGGAGAAATAGGAGAATTAGACAGCATCTGGATGCCGCAGGTGCCAGTCATCCACCAGGCCCAACTCATCTATCAAGGCCAGAGAAGGCTGAGGCTGATTGGATAACCACAGACCCCTGGTACCGCCATCTATCCATCACATTATTAAAATATCCCATACATATAATAGGCACCTCCAAAAACATTGCTATAAATTCAACACATTTATTTAGTACCTCACTGTTATACGGTGAGGGTATATGTACCACAAGAAAAAGTACTGGAGTCCAGTTAATAACAGCTTTCATTAGGACATACCTCTCCCCAGAATCCACCTGAAGTTTTTCAAAGGGGAAACCAAGACGCCTATGCACCAGCACAGAGACCCCTCGAGAGTTGGTGGCGTAAGTAAAGTGATACGCCCTACCCACTAATGATTTTTTTAAGGAGATTACTCTTTCACCATGTAAGTGGGTCTCAAGCAGGCAAACAATGTCAGGACTATATTTTTTCTAATTTGGTGGACAACCAGAGAGCGTTTCACATTATTATGTAAACCCCAAACATTCCAGGAGAGAAGTCTTAGTTCCTTATCAGAGGCGCCAGTATACATACATAATCCACATACTCTTGTAAAGGATCCCCCAGGTCCCCTGCCCTGTATCCCACATCCCTGCAGAGCATACAACATCTAGTATTATTTTAAGCACACGTAAACATTTGTCATACAAATTTGCGATAACATAATAGCTACAATCAAAACTGAGTCTGATTAACGTTAACATGAAAAACCCACATCCCTACCCTGTATACTCCACCCAAAATTAAAGTATACCTTAATCCCTAACTACAGTTAATTTAGGATACTCAGCAAGCCAGCACACAACCACCAGTCGAGCACGCACTGCTCAGGACAGCCAGGGTCCAACAAGGAAAGCCGCCCAATACCCAGCAGAGTAAGGAGGTAAGATCCCAAGGGAGATCAGAGAGAAAGACACAGAAAGAGAAACAAGAGATAGGAAAAAGGGAATTAAAGGAAAAAAGGGGAAAACTGATACCAAGATCGTCCTTAAAGTCATGGACTCTCCAGCCCGTTCCTTCTTATAGTGGCATTTGCAAAACAATATACCTTATCCACACATATTAAACAGCAATTAGAAAATGAAAATTAGAGGAAGCCTTGTGACTGACAGTTCTAACACATGGTGCACAGGGAGATTCAGCACTATAGTGTCCCGAGGACAAGGGAGAGAGACAAATGATAAACATTAGGCATCATAAGTCAGCGTCCACCAGCAGCCAGATGATCAATACAGGCAGTAACCTCCCGGGGCGTATCAAGAGAGGATGTGTGGCCCTCTGGAACCACCCTTAGCCGGGTGGGGAAGATCATAGCATATGGAATTTGTAAGTCATGCAATCTTCCCTTACGGGATGAATTGAGCCCTATTTTTTAGTTCATCCAAAGCAAAATCAGGATATACCGCTACTCGTTGGCCAATGTATTCCACAGGGCATTTCTGTCTGGCCAAGCACAGCACAGCATCACAGTGACGATAGTGCAGGAGTTCAGCAATAAAGGTGCGAGGAGGAGGGGGTGCCTGGGCTGGAATGTGGTGGGCCCTCTCTACTGCAAATTGAGCTGTAAATGAATCTGTGCCAAACAATTGCACCAGCCACTTCTCCAGGAAGGATTCAGGGGCATCATCCTCCACCATCTCAGGCAATCCAACCAAGCGGATGTTATTTTGGCGTAAACATCCAATGTAGAAACACGAGTCTCCACCTCGCCCAGTCTCTCCCTGGTTTTTTGCATGCCACGCCGGAGAAGGGAGAGGTCAACCTGCACCTCTCCAATTTTTTCCGTCAACCATTTATTAGAGGTACCAATGACCTGTAAGACCTGTTGTAAAGTGACCTCAGGGTCAGCGAGGAGGACAAAGCGGAGGATGGCGGCAGCACTGAGTGTGGAGCATCTCCTGAGCTACCAGTAGAGGTGGAGGAGCGAGCAAAACGCTCCAACCTTCCTGCCGCAGCAGATTGGCTACGCTTGCCCATGATTTTGGGGATGAAGATGTATTGCACCTTGGAGCGATGCCGAAGAGTAGTTATCTTACAGTCTCGTATATAACTCAGTAACAGGCCTGAAGTAATACAAATGCCTGTGTGTTTCTATATAGCTTGCAAAGTCACAGCAGGGTGGATTCACCTTCCAGCATATGTTACAGAGTATAGCGCAGACCCCCAGCCATGCATGCAATAGTTGACAGTAATGAACTTCAGGAATTCAGAAGAGCCTGCAACTGGATTAGGTAGAGAATGCTCTTCAGCTGTGCTGTGTCAGGGTGTCTGTGCCAGAGTAGCATAGTATTCAGCAGCCCCAGACAGCCCAAACACCACCACACACCCTTCAGGCAAGAGAAAGTTACAAGTTTTGGGGAGATGGATGTCTCCAGTAGTGGTGACCATACCTGTGCTCCAGCTGACATCTTATGTTAAAGAGCAACAGCAGAGCACCTCCGGTCATTTAGAAGTTTGGTGTACCGTCACTCCCAATCCAGGAGAATATGGTGTCTGTGGCACAAACTGGTGGGTAAAGAGAGAACCGATAACCAGACAGCACCCTGAACCCCCGAAGGAGTTCACAGAGGAAAGTCAGCACCGATCGTGGAGTTCACCGGACCCAGCCAGGGTCCTCTGTCGCAGGAGAGAGACCGCAATCGTAAGTATATGCAGGCACAGGAGGGAGCTGCTCCCACACAGCCTCCTCTCCTGCTCACTGGCCCTTCAGACACACAAGTTGAAGCTATCAGATCCGGTTACGCAAGCCACACTTACGAAGCCCAATCCAGGTAGGGGGTGTAAGTTATTTATTTTTCGCTTCTCCCCTACTGTCCCAACCTTTCGCGCCAATCACACCACACCGGCAGGGCTCCAACGGATACATAGGATATCTTTAGCAAGTGCTGAAAACAATGCCTCCGCAGGTACACAGTGCACAGTGTCAACAGCATGTCAGGGGTCTTGTTCTGAGTCCAAATATTCACCTTAGCCACAATACAGGAGGTTATCAGGATATATGGGCTAGAGAGTGTGCAAGTGTACTTGTTACTCCATGCTTGTCCAGTCCAAGCCACCACATCTGAGTTATGTTTAGTATCAGGATGCAAAATGTTTCCCAAAACATGAATTTATATGCAACGAAAGTTAACAAGATTTACACTAATCTGTTATATCCTAAAACTTGCTGGTTGCATTATTGGACAGGATCTGAGATGCACACTGAAAAACCACACAGGCAGAGAGGCAGCTGACCCCTGCTGTGTATAGAGGCTAAAAAGACCAGTTGGCCACTGAGATGAAAAGGTCTAATTAACATGAGGGACTTTCTTTAGAAAAGTTATACAAATCCAATGATGACACACTGTCTCAGTAGTTACAAATTGATACCTAAGAAATGAATGCATTTTTTATACAGAAGTATAACACAATATAATAAAATAAGTACATTTATAATACACAGTATCAAGAATCAGTACATTTGCAACAATATAAATTGGCACACTGTGCTAATAATTTAAACATATTATTGCAATAAGTTATAAGTAACAAATTTAGACCTAACTTCTGGACATTTTCTTCTTTTTTTTTAATCAAGAAAATGACTAAACTATAGTCCATTTCTCTCTACATTGTCTTGATGCAACGCGACACACTCCTCTCCTTCCTTTTCTCCCTTCTTCTATCCCCTAAGAACACTCTTGCATTACCTGCCGTTAGTGCACACGGCACCTGCTCACCATGGTGAGAGAGACATACCTCCCATCATTTCCAGATGTCAGGACAAAGGAAGCAGCACAGTCCTCTTACCTAAACCTAAATGCTTTTGGTCCTTTAACATCTTGCAATGGGCATGTTCATAGATACATGTTTCAGTGTAATGTGTTCACACCAGATGCAAAATGCAGTTGATATGATACCTATGACAGTTGCATTTTAATGTAGCTGTAGTTGAAGTGTGAACAAGCCCCAAGAGAGGAAGCTAAGGGTTAACTGTCCTTCTGGGTTATGTGATCACATATCTGCTATACTTCCATTTTATATTAAATGATTGAAGGATGTGAGTACAAACTCTTTTGATGTGAGGCTATTGTGGGCACAGGGGCTTCAAATCATTGTTAGGCATGTAGTATTTTAATAATTATTTTTCCCCTAGTAGTAACTGTCATTTGAAGCAACAGCTGCTGATATGTGTTTGTGTGCATTAAAAGGGAATTTTTTCAGCTGGAGTCTGGATGGTCCAGCTCAAATCCCATATGTATCTCATGGAAGGACATCTGTTATCTTGATTCATCTGTGTGCCAGAGTAGAGAAGGAGGGTTTACACTGCATAGAGCTCAACACAAACTATCAGAGATTCAAGTTACATTTGCCCTGGAACGTTGACAACTCGGTATAGTGTCCAAAGCTGTCAGTTTGAGCAAACCTTGATGCTTTCATGACACAAGGAAAGAGATGAATTCTATTTCTGTCAAACACATCTAAGTGCACCAACTGTTATAGATTTCAACCAATAAAAATGGGACAACTGGGAGTAGAAAAACTGAGACACATAATAGTCATTAGGTTAACATGATAAGTATATTTATAATCAAAAAGTTCAGAGTCCATCACTAATAAGGTTATTTAGAACAGAAAATGAAATTGATATTATAGATGGCAACAGTAATATTATTCGTTTATTATCTTTTAAGTATACAGTACCACCTTGTTGTTTTACCGTGCAGTATTCTATGTATGCATGTATTGCAGTATCATCCATTCTTTTATGTTTGTTTTTTTTAGAATTTTATAGCATTTGTAGTAATAAATATTAAAACTACAAACACACTATCGTAATAGCTAGAAGATTAATTAGTCTATCTGCCGAATGCCCGATTGGTGTCCATTTGGCCACATATGTGTATGTCCACTTTTTATATTTTTTTCGAAAGTTACTCCTCAACATTTTTTTTTTGTGAATCAATGTGTATCTAGATAGTAAAATATATGTTACTATATAAATATATATTATATTACATTCAGCAGTCTGTATGCCCAGAAAAATAGATTACATAATGGGCTGTTTATAGTAGTAAACATACTTTATTAATTCAATATGCAAAATGATTTTAATATGTCATGTTATTTCTCCCATGGGTTTGCTATGTCCTGGAGTAACCCCCATGATAACATATTATACATACATTTCTTACCAGACTTCACATTTAAGTTTTGTGCATCTATGTCCCTAAAATTTTCTATTTTTTTAAAACACAGAGTAAGGGAACTTTATGGCAGAAACATACTTTTTAAGAATGTTTCACATATAAAGATTTTGCATCATTCTATCATGTAAATAAATATGATTTGCTTTTGCTTTGTGAAAATTAACAGGTTAATAAGTATTCTCCATCTGTCAGTATGGATTTCTTGATTATAAATAACGGGTTTTAAGTTAACACTTGCAGGTGTTTGACAATGTCACTTGAGATTAGGTCATATTTGTGATTTATTTAAAGTTATGGTATAGTGGTCAAATTGAAGGATAAACAGTTCCGTACTTGATTTAATTTCTACCTTCAGTCTAGAATGCCCTTCTTTGAGATATGATTATTATTATTATTATTATTATTATTATTATTATTATCTTTTACTTATAATGCACCTGTGCATCTTTTACTTATAGTGGACCCTGTGTGACAGAGGCTGTCACACAGGGTCCACATCACTATACAGAAAGCATACAGTATAACAGTACATGGCATAACAGGAGAAAGCAAAAAAAGGTAAAACAGTACAATATAGGCAGTAAACTACAATGTAGACAGACCAGTACATTGAACAGAAAAACATAATCAGCAGCACTGAGGGGCCTCTCATTAAAACATGAGGCAAGAAGAATGAAGAGTGGGGGGGAACAGAAAAGGGAGTAAATGTGTTATTCCCCTGGGTATATATGTATCTATAGGCTTATAGGTTTGAAGTAATTGATACGCAATAATTGCAGTATTAACCTTGAATAAATACATTTCATGTAGCTACAACTTTAAATGATTTTGCTTTGATAAACTGAGTTGTACTTATGTTTGGAAAATTATACACCTATTATTGAACTTTAGGTTTGTGTTATACATTGCCACATATGGTATCTTTCTGAATGCTAAAATAGTTTTATATATTGTTTAATCATGTCTACTGTGCATGATCTGAGATTCTTTCACATACAAAGTGGCTGTGAGTGATTAAGTGTTAAGCTTAAATAGAGTACTTATGACCTATGCCATAAAGTTTTAAATTATCTAAATTGCTTATGAAATATATTGTTTAAAATCTCTTCAGATTTCAGCTAACTATTGCCAGTCAGTGCTATATAAATATAATCTCATGTAGAGGAACAAGGCTTTGTATCAATTATAAATTCATTACAATGAAGGGAAATGTTATAGTTGCTTTCTATTTGCTCAAAGTTTAGTTAATGTTCACATTGTTACATTTATAAGTATTGAAGATACTCAATACATTAGCGAATAGAAGTTATACAATTGGTCATTACTATTAAAAATTGGAATGAGAAAAAAATATAGAATTTACATAGGAAACAAAACAATCAGACTGTGCAGAATATGGAGCTGTAAGGTTTGTGTCATGGTTGGCTTACAGGAAATTGATCCCTAGGCTCTGCTGAACATTGCTAAGCCCACCCACAGGCGTGGAGTCTAACAGACAGGTGGTTTTCACCAGGAACCCCCGCAAGGAGGTATGGTCTTAGCTGCACCAAGTCTGCATGTTGCGGTCCCGTGAGTGAGTGTACAGCAGAACGATGTGGGGGAGCCAGGTGAAGTGGATGGAGACGATGGAGTCCACAGATGAGTGGTATAAATACAGGCACAACAATAATATAGGCTGATGATCAGCAGCCAATGAGTCACTAGGAGAATAGGTGCTATGTGGTATAAAATGAGAGGACAGAGGCTGTCACTAGGAAGTACTCTGGAGATGGTAATGGAAGTACTGGAGCAGCAATAGTTCAACACAGCCAGAGGCTAAAGGCTGACTGGAGTGGTGGAGGTAACTCGAGTGGTGGAGGTAACTCGCTGATGAGTCCCAGATGAAATAGCTGCTCTGAACGGTAGTGATGAGAGAATTGGAGCTGTCACAATAGAGTACACTGGAGATGGTAATAGAGGTACTGGAGCAGCGATAGTTGGACACAGCCAGAGACTGAGAGCAGACTGGAGTAACGGAAGTAACCTGTGGTAACAGCTGATGAGTCACAGATGTAGTAGCGGCTCTGAGCGGTAGTGATGTGAGAACTGAAGCTGTCACGATGAAGTACACTGGAGATGGTAATAGAGGTACTGGAGCAGCGAAAGTTCAACATGGCCAGAGACTGAGAGAAGGCTGGCGTATCGGAGGTAACCCGTGGTAACAGCTGATGAGTTACAGATGTAGTAGCAGCTCTGAGTGGTAGCGATGAGAGAACCGAAGCTGTCACAATAAAGTACAATGGAGATGGTAAGTGAGGTAGTGGAGCAGCGAAGGTTCAACACGGCCAGAGACTGAGAGCAGACTGGAGTAGCGGAGGTAACGCGTGATAGCAGCTGAGGAGTCACAGGTGTAATAGCGGCACTGAGTGGTAGCGATGACAGAACCGGAGCTGTCACAATGAAGTACACTGGAGATGGTAAGTGAGGTACTGGAGCAGCGAAGATTCAGCACAGACCACGAACTGAGAGCAGACTGAAACACAGGCAAACCACAAGGAGAACAGAAACCAGAACCACAGGCTGCAGGAAGTGAACTTGAAAAACAGGCATCAGACAGGTGAATCCAGGAGGTTTAAATAGTGCCCCAGAAGGGCTTAGCCAATGAAAAAGAGGGAGGAGGTCCTGAAGTGCAATAGGCTTGCACCTGCACAGATCTGAATATAGCTGAATGAATGAACTGGAGAATGTCTGATGCTGGGACATGGCAGTTTCCATATGAATGGACTGCAGGTAATGAGACAGGTATTATCTGTGGGACCGGAGCGTTACAGTTTGTTAAGGTTAGCAGTTCTTTTCAGTAGTTCAAGAAAACAATAAACAATAGTGCTAAAGCAATATAGGCAAATCAAATGACTGCAGGTATTCTTATCTCTGCATGTGGCCAATAATCTGGATTGTTAGATATCCCTAATAGACTGATTACAATTATGTATTATGATTGTAGTGCGGAGTCAAAAGGCATTTGCCATAAAATATCCCTCAAAATATGCTTCATCCATATTTTATTAGTCTACAAATTCCCACTTAAAAAAACATTTACTTAATTAAAATTAGATGGAATGTGTCATGAACATAGAGAGCTATTTATAAGGGATAAATCATCACTACAGTGTAAATAGGTTATCTCAAATGAATCCATGGATAAATTGAGCTTTTAAAGTGTAAAGTTTGAAGACATTGAGTCTAATGCAAATGTACTTAATGGCTTTGCACATCCCAGTGTGAAAAGATAACAATGTCACCTGTAGCAGCTTCAAAGAGCTCCTGAAAAGACGTTGTGGGGCAGGTCAGAGCTGGACTTCCTTGCAGCCCAAGGCAGCATTGTGCATGCTTATAAAGGTATATAGAAATATGAAGGAAAATGCCTTTATAGTTCATATTTTGGGAAACCTGGGTGTCACTCCATACTGAGGAGCAGAAATCACACCAGGGTTGTGAATGACAGTTACGGATGGTATCCGTGAACAGCTAAAATCCCATATCTTTGGAAAAAGGTATGTCACATTGTCATAATCCCATCATGTTTGGTATTTAAATGTGTGGGAGATTATGACCGGTTTATTAAATGGGGAGTTATTTCTCTGGGAAGTATCTGTGAAGAATTACCCGCAGGTCAAAACTTTGGGAATATTTGTGAGCCAACTACAGTGACACCCAGGGGACATCCCTGTCTCCCTTTTAGCATTAAACACTGCCCCTGTGAAGATCATCCCGTTTGAGTTTGCTTAAAAACCTGTGTTTTGAAGGGGCAAGGGGTCAGACTTTTTGGGAAAATCAAGTTACATTGATAAACTGTCCGTCTTCCTAGCCAATTCCCCATGGCACAGATTATGCAACTCAAGTAAGTGCTATTCTGAATGTAACTCTTTTCATTTTAAACCGTTTTGCTTTTTATGTCAATCTATTATTTGTTTATTCATTATTTTTCTTAATATCTGAATGCCCTGTACTTTTGTATATTAAATCTATAATTTAATTTGTTGTGTCCTTGATACTCTAACGAATCCATTTGCCTGTTAGAAGAGAGCTCGACCAAGTTAACCCTTGGAATGCCAGTGTGTGATTTGTTGATACATTTGAATAACAAGCTGTGTGTGCTTGCATTTACATTTGTGTAACAGTCTGGAGGTGTGAAGTGGTAATCCTTTGTGTGCTGGTGTGGGTCTTGCTAGTCTGTGAATAGCTAGAAGCCTGCGTGCCAGTGTGGGACAGTGTATTGGGGTCCTATTGCCCGTATTCAATAGGTGGTGGCCAGGGCCGGACTGGCCATCTGGCACTTTTGGCAAATGCCAGAAGGGCCGATGGCTGGATGGGCCGGCCCGACTCCTCCCGTCTTCTTGGTGGCTGGTTCCCCCCCAGGAACCAGCCACCTCTGCTGCGCGCTCCTCAGCTCCCTCCCAGGTTATGCTGTGCAGTTACACTGGTAAGTTTCCTGGTTTTTTTTTTCTTTACTGAAGGGGAATTGGTTGCCCGCGATTTTCGCGGGGGGGGGGGGGAGGGGGTCGCGGGGGTGCCGTGATTTTCAGGGGGGGGAGGGGGGATCAAGAGTGTGGAAAAGCCATGGGGTGCTGGGAAAGGGGGTGAGAGAGCCAAAGGGGAAGAGGTGCTGTGAGTGAGCCAAGGGGTGCTGGGAGAAGGGGTGAGAGAGCCAGGGGGTGCTGGAAGAAGGGGTGAGAGAGCCAGGGGGTGCTGGGAGAGGGGGTGAGAGCCAGGGGATGCTGGGAGAGGGGGTGAGAGCCAGTGGGTGCTGGGAGAGGGGGAGAGAGAGCCAGGGGGTGCTGGAAGAGGGGGAGAGAGCCAGGGGGTGCTGGGAGAGGGGATGAGAGAGCCGAAGGGGGTGCTGGGAAAGGGGGTGAGAGAGCCAAAGGGGAAGGGGGTGCTGGGAGAGGGGGTGAAAGAGCCAGGGGGAAGGGGGTGCTGGGAGAGGGGGTGAGAGAGCCAGGGGGTACTGGGAGAGGGGGTGAGAGAGCCAGGGGGTGCTGGGAGAGGGGGTGAGAGCCAGGGGGGGCTGGGGGAGGGGGTGAGGGAGCCGAAGGGGGTGCTGGGAAAGGGGGTGAGAGAGCTAAAGGGGAAGGGGGTGCTGGGAAAGGGAGCGAGAGAGCCAAAGGGGAAGAGGTGCTGTGAGAGGGGTGAGAGAGCCAGGGGGTGCTGGGAGAAGGGGTGAGAGAGGCAGGGGGTGCTGGGAGAGGGGGTGAGAGCCAAGGGGTGCTGTAAGAGAGGGTGAGAGAGCCAAAGGGGGTGCTGGGAAAGGGGGTGAGAGAGCCAATGGGGAAGGGGGATCTGGGAGAGGGGGTGAGAGAGCCAAAGGGGGTGCTGGGAAAGGGGGTGAGAGAGCTGAAGGGGATGCTGGGAAAGGGGGTGAGAGAGCCAAAGAGGAAGGGGGTGCTGTGAAAGGGAGTGAGAGAGCCAAAGGGGAAGGGGCTGCTGGGAAAAGGGGTGAGAAAACCAAAGGGGTGAGAGAGCCAGGGGGTGCTGGGAAAGGGGGTGAGAGAGCCGAAGGGGTTGCTGGGAAAGGGGGTGAGAGAGCCAAAGAGGAAGGGGGTGCTGGGAAAGGGGGTGAGAGAGCCAAAGGGGAAGGGGGTGCTGGAAAAGGGGATGAGAGAACCAAAGGGGTGCTGGGAGAAGGGGTGAGAGAGCCAGGGGGTGCTGGGAGAGGGGGTGAGAGAGCCAAAGGGAGTGCTGGGAAAGGGGGTGAGAGAGCCAATGGGGAAGGAGGTTCTGGGAGAGGGGGTGAGAGAGCCAAAGGGGGTGCTGGGAAAGGAAGTGAGAGAGCCAAAGGGGGTGCTGGGAAAGGGGGTGAGAGAGCCAAAGAGGAAGGGGGTGATGGGAAAGGAGTGAGAGAGCCAAAGGGGAAGGGGGTGCTGGGAAAGGGGGTGAGAGAACCAAAGGGGAAGAGGTGCTGTGAAAGGGGGTGAGAGAGCCAGGGGGTGCTGGGAGAAGGGGTGAGAGAGCCAGGGGGTGCTGGGAGAGGGGGTGAGAGCCAGGGGGTGCTGGGAGAGGGGATGAGAGCGCCGAAGGGGGTGCTGGGAAAGGGGGTAAGAGCCAAAGGGGAAGGGGGTGCTGGGAGAGGGGGTGAGAGAGCCATGGGGTGCTGGGAGAGGGGGTGAGAGCCAAGGGGTGCTGGGAGAGGGGGTGAGAAAGCCAAAGGGAGTGCTGGGAAAGGGGGTGAGAGCCAGGGGGTGCTGGGAGAGGGGATGAGAGCGCCGAAGGGGGCGCTGGGAGAGAGGGTGAGAGATCCAGGGGGAAGGGGACGCTGGGAGAGGGGGTGAGAGAGCCAGGGTGGTAGGGGGTGCAGGAAGAGGAGTGAGAGAGCCAGGGGTAGAGGGTGCAGGAAGACGTGTGAGAGAGCCAGGGGAGTAGGTGGTACAGGAAGATGTGTGAGAGCCAGCGGAGAAGGTGGTGCAGGGGGTTAAGTGAGAGGGACAAAGGAGACGATGGTGCAGGGGCATAGGTAAAAGAAAGTGTAAAGGGAGAGACATCTTAAGAATTCAAATGTCAGGGATGCAGCTATCATAAAACACAAGTAGTAATGAAGAATGGAAATGCACAGAGGGGACAAGTGTTAAAAAAAATAAAAAATCAAGCCTTTATACACTTATATTTTCTATACCCCCACTCCTAAATTTCTTCTTCGACCACTGCCCTCTGTTCCTGCTCCCGACTGCCTGTGTGAGCTGACAGCTGCTGATCCCTCCTCGCCCAGCGCGCCCAGTAGGAGAACTGAACACAGGATGCCATAATCAGGTAAGTTCATATATTTTCTCGTGTGCAATGTGTTTTTAACCATCCTTTCTTGAACTGGGGACACTACAGCGTATCCAATAATGTTTAACACTATGTATTGCTCATTATTGCGCTGTAATGTTTTTTTGCATATTTATCTGTACAGAGATTTTTAATTAAGAGGAAAAAAACACTGCTTGTCATACATTTTATCTGTAATTGTGTCAATATATCTATTTTTGTTTGTATTGTAAATGATGTATTAAGCTGCTCTTGGGACTCACACTCAGTACCTGATATGCTGTACCAATTTTTATTTATGAATGAGTTTTTGCCTGGGCTTTACTAATGGTTTGGGGGCACTACTATGGCATAACATTATTTGGGGTCACTATTGTGGCATAATATGATTTGGAGGCACTGTTGTGACATAATAGGATTTGTGGGCACTACTGTATAGTATATGTTTTGGGGGCACTACTATGCCATAATATGATTTGTGCGCACTTCTGGCATACTATGTGGCATAATATGACCTTGGGGCACTACGATGTGGCATAATATGAACTGGGCACACTACGGTGTGGCATCATATGAACTTCTGCCAACGGCAAGTCTTTCATTGTTGAATATGATGGGAGCCCAAAGAAGTTGCTGTATCGGGGCCCAAAATTCCTGTTGTCAGCCCTGCCTGTGAGTCAAGGGGGTAGACGTCTCCAGGTAAATAATCTAAATGTTTCCTATCTAATCAAACTGATTAATGATCAATTATTTCTCACCCACCTCCTCTATCCCCCTTAATTTATATACTGTGTTATTTAAAATGAATAGAAAAGACGCATATCCAATTACTGTAGTAAAACAAAAATATTTGTCTTTGACATTTTGCTGTAGATGGAAATACTTTTAATGCGGCCGTGCTGTAGTATAGGGTGGCGTGCTGGTGGCAATGTTGTAGTGTGTTTGGGGCTTAGTATTGCTAATAAGTATGATAGGGTATTGCTGTAATGTGGGGGTGATGCCGGTTGCTGTAATGTGGGGGTCATGCTGGATGCTGTAATGTGGGGGTGATGCTGGACGCTGTAATGTGGGGAGTGATGCTGGATGCTGTAATGTGGGGGGTGATGCCGGTTGCTGTAATGTGGGGGTGATTGATGTAGTATGAGTGTGTGTGGGGGGTTATTTATTGCTGTAATTTGGGTACTAATAATGTATTGTCATGGTATTTATTGATGTAATGAGGGTGATAACAATGTAATGTTGAGGGTCATTAGGAGAAATAAATACCCCACACACACATACTCATACTACATCATGTTGTACTGCACCAGCAACATGCACTGCGCCAGCATCAGTGTGCAACAATATAGTGCATAGAGCCCACAACAGGTGGGCCTGTGTGCTTTAAATGCCAGGGCTGAATTTTAGTCCCAGTCCAGCCCTGGTGGTGGCAAACCTGAAGTGTCTGGGGGTGTGAGAGTGCTGTGTTTTGGGGGCAATTCCGTAGCTCTATAACCTGTGTGATAGGTAGAGAGAGACTGTGGGCTGAATCATGTGTGACCTTATACAGTAAACACCCCGAAGTCACGGCAGCTGGGAGCGTGTTCGTGGTAGAATGGTATGGATGGATTGTACCTTTATTGAAGCCACTGGTGATTCAATCCATCAGGGGTGTACTAAACTCTCCAGAATACCTCATCTTTATTCAAATTCTTGTTGCAAATTGATGACTAATTCCAATTTGCTGGAACCCAACACCTACTTACCCGCACCCTTCCTATCAGCCATCTAAAATCTGATGGAGTAGCAGGACACAGCAAGTGGAAGCTACAGAGTGTGCTTAAAAGTTAAAATGTAGTGGGGTTTTTGTGTTTCCTTTAATTAAGTTTAAGTGTTGTTTATATTAATTTTTTCATTTCAATTTTGTGTCTTTTAATTAGCTTTACAAATTTATTTATTAGGTTTCATTTTGTTAGCTTTTCTTGAGATACTAGCTAAAGTTTTCTTGCATTAGTTTTTTTTATATATACAGTGAGTGTATAAATAAGCATAAGGAAGAGGCTCAATGAGAGATGTCTTGGCCTTCAGCCTGATGCTTCCCCAGCCTATGCTAGTGGTGACCAGAGAGATGACAGTTAGGCAACTGGGACACCACCACCTTATGCTAATGTCACCAGCAGCGATAGTGCAGGTCCTGCAGCCGCATCCTCACAGCAGTGGACAGGATCAGGTTCCGATGAGCAATTTTGGTTTTCCATAGCTCCAATTTTGAGGACAATGTTTCTGTGGGAAGTGCAGACAGATCTCCTTGCAAGAACGAGATAGTGTAGAGACTTTCTTGTGGTCATTAACCAATCCATGTCATGTTTCAAGCATTTTCTGTGAGAGAAGTGGATGTGCAAGCAACCTCAGATCTTCCCTGTTGTTAAGATTAGTTCTCCAGAATGGGTGAATGATATACCAGTTTATTAAAGGACAAACAAAGTGTTGCAGAACATGATGGAGAAATGCAATAAACAAACACAAAACAGGAATAAAAAGTAATAATCAGAACAAAGCCCAGGTTTAACAGAATCCGGGTGTGTCTAGATAGAAATTAACAGGTAATTTGCAGGAACAAGGAAGGAATCTTACAATTAAATAGATTACAAGGCATAGGCAAATGCTGCTAACCAGATGCTGAAGGAATCCAGGTAAACAGAGAATATTCAATGATGGTACACGGTAGGGCCAAAACTTACACAATAACTGACAATGGTAAGCTGAATGTCCAGGGCACAGGTTTTGGCAAACAACAAACAATAACCAACAAGGTGCATGGTGTGGGGCAGGAATATGAAGTCAAAAAAATCAGGTGCAGGTGATCCAACAGAAGAATAAAGTTAACTCCTGTAGGTAAAATGTCCAAAGTTAGAAATGCAACACCTCTGGTGACACAGAGGTACTGCAGGCCTGATGCAGAATAAGGAGAGAGTCCTACTCTTAACACCTGTGCCATGGTATCTGACAGATACTGCTCTGGCAGTGTCAATAAATCGTGCTCCGGTAGCTTTGGATTCTTACTCAGAGGATACCTCCCATCTTTTTTGGGGAACCATTGGTAGCTCTGAGGTACAGACAGACGAATATGCTGTGATTGCTGGAGAAACTTTGTATCAGATTCATCCGGCATATTAGTGTCCCATGCAAGAACTGATGTTCAGACTTCAATGGCTGTGTTATCTGCTACAGAGTCCTGCCTATGGTATTCTCTGGCTTTGCAGAATTTAACACTGCCAAGAGAATGCTGCATAAAGAACTCAATGGTGGTCCAATGTAACCTATACTGCATTGTGTGGAGAGGAGGAACACTGGGGATCAAATGGTGATTCTCATAGGCCTGTGGAATTGATAACTTCTGCTCTAACCTACACTAGGGCAGCAGGATACATTTGTGGGGCAAGGCAAATTAGTAGCCAAAATTAATTTACAAAGTGTACTTGTGGTGTACCACAAAACACTTTGGTTTTGCACATATTCTCTTTGATGGTAAAGATGCACACCTACTCTCTGGTGGAAAAATCTTAGGGTGCTGCATTGTGAAAATTATATTATATTATATTTATTTTTATCTTTTTTTCTCCTAAAATACTTCTTGGTTTTGCCTTATTTATGGCTTAAATAAATCATAAGTGTTACTGATTTTATTCTATGTGTCACTTTTGTTGTATTTATTACATTGCTTGAAGGGCACCTAGAAATGCGCTTTTTCCTTGAAGAGTGGGAGAAGTATACTGCCTGATGTATGTTGAGTTATGTAATAAAAATTGAGGGATGAATTAAGCAGGAAGGAAATCAAAATCTGTAGCCTGTATCACTAAGCTTTAGCTAGTCCTCTGGGGTCAAAATTTAAACTAGGATGAGTCCATCTGATTTCACAGAGGAGGGGAGGTATAGTCTATAAAAAGCAGGGGCGGGCTGGCCCGGGCCGCTCAGTCAAACCTCTATTAGGGCCGGGGGGCCCGCGCCTGATGAGAAGGATGGGCGGAGGAAGAATCACTCTATGGAGTTCGGTGTGTGCTGGATAAGCATACTGTGCCTCTCCTGCCTGTCCCTAGTGCATTGTTTCTTTCTTTTTTTTCCCACAAACTGTGAATTTTCCCCTTTCTGTCCCTTTGATTTGCAGATTTGCAGTGTTTTACTTTGTCCTTTGGTTTAGCTATGTCCCCTTAGCTTTAGTTGTTACCTGTCACCAGACCCCCCCTTCTCCCTTCCGCACTAGCATTGCACTTTTTCCTCTTGATTTCAGAACGTTGCAGGAGTTGTTTTCCTGCAGCTAATGTTTATGTCACCTTTTCTAGTCTTCATCTATTTCTTCTGTGCTTTTTCACAGCCTTCTTTTTGCCAGCCTTCTGATGGTACGTGGGTCAGTGATTATAGAATACACGTGATATTTTCAGACTAATTAAGATCTTTATATGATATCAATCTTTTCACTCATCATGTAGCAAGGTATAACTCTCCCCCCAGCTCTTCTTTAATGACTAAAGATAATGCATGCCCCAGACATATGCAGTGTATACAGCAGTTTTTCTTTGCACATGTGCTTTATTATTACTACTTGCCACATCTTATTTGTCCATCTATGCATAGCTCATGTCAATAAGGGACCATGTTGACTGTCTTATGCATTTACTTCAAATGTCAATTTACAAAAAAAAAAGGGGGGTTTATTTACATTGACCTGTGGCTTTTAATGTGCTGCCTTATAGTTTCATAAATTTGGATGCTGCTTACATGCTGTCCCCACCATTGTATTTCAATGGGAATACTGGTTTGCGACCTCTTAATAAAGTTGTGCCCACACCCTGCTCTGGCAGCAGCGTCCAGTTATAAGTGTGCCCACTACCTGCATGCGGGGAAGGAAGGTCTCCCCACAGCTTCCACATGCAGGGTCTGCCGCTGTTTTCCTGCCTAACAATTCCCCGTGCCATAGTTGTAAATTTCTTATGACACTACACCCCTGCTTTGGTGCCTGCAGTGTCAGAGCCCCTGATGTGTAGCCTCTACTATTCTCGTTACCATATATTAATTTACATGAGCCCAATTGCTTATTTAACAAATAGGGACGTGCCCATTTAGAATTTTATCAATAGACTGCTCATCAATGTCTTTGTGACAGGATTTGCGAGTTGTGTAACAGAATCCCTGCTGAACTTATATAGAAGTTTAAGTGATGGTTAACGGTTGACTGTCTATAATATAATTGTGATGTATATTTTTGTACTGGCGCATCTCCATATACTGTAATTATATCAGTATGTGTATGCACGTTTTCTTACACTTCAATTTATCCCGGTGACAGATGAAGTTCATGTGGATGGGGTCTGCTAAAAGGAAGGGCGGCGAGTTCGTTTGATGTTATGGAGAAGCCGCTATCTATGCAACATAGCTTACAGGTTTGGAGTGGGGTGTGTTTTCAGCAAGTTCCCTTTTTTCTCACGGTTGACACGGTGCGTGCAGACTTGTTAGGTACACAGGCTTTAGGGGCATACTTCTTCCTGGGGCTTGCAGTTATTGCATTATAATTTTAAACACAACTTTCGGTTGATTGTAGGTGATGCCACCCCGGACTCCTCCTTGTTCAGTTATTAGGTATATGTGGGATTGTTCTTGCATGTGTGTAGGTAGTACACTATTCTGTAATACTGTACGAACAAGGGCCATTTTTATTGGAGGGACATTTTGCGGGCGATCAGGTCTCCATCTGTTGTGGATACAGATCTGCAATTGAACTATGTTACTCCTATATTACTAGATAATAACATAAGAAAAAGAAAGAAAGCATGGAATATAAATAGCAGGCACTCTTAGCATGATGGAGAAATATTTTAAAGTTAAAAACGTTATTGACTATATATTAAAAGGATCCCTAAATCGCGTGCATGGTGATGGTTCTCCCCTCACAATGTACCTCAGTGGTTTTCAAGTGCACTTGGGTTGCACTAGGTTTGGATAGTTTCTCAATTTGGCAGCCATTCCTTCTGGACCAAGGCCTCCAAATCCGCAGAGGTTGCTGGCGCTACTGTGCATTATTTTAAGGAGCTAAGCAGATGGAAAACGAATGTTTTTATAAGCGTTATGTGTGACTTTCTCTTATAACTCGACTTCTCTCCTTGCTTTACTTACTTTAGTGCGGTGATACAGGGTTTTGGCTTGTTGCCTTTGGAGGAAGGGCACAACTGGATTTGTCCATTTTTTGCTCTAAAATGTAAGCCTGATTGGCACTTGGCACCATAAGGTTTTATGGTTTTACCTTCGCTTCTGTCTTACGCTCCCCCTTTGTTTCCTCTTTTGCCTCGTGAGCGTGTACACCTCTGGTATTATGAGCTGCTGGTGCTGCTGGGTGTGAGGTTTTCCACTAGTCTCTTTATTCTTTCTTTCTTTTTCAACTTCCTTTTCGGGGATTCTATACCCAGAGTCCCCACTGCTCACGTTTTAATTTGCTGCTGCTTATGTATGTGAACGATTGTTGCTTTCTTTCCTGCCTTACAGACCAGGGTCCTTGCTGTAGATTTGGGTGCTGGTACACTCAGATGTCAATTGGGCTGTGTTGTATAGGGCAGCTGGGGACACCTTTCCTTTCCCTGGGTCAGTAGTGGTCTATGAGATAGGTCAAAGGGGTTTATGATGGCCCGGATTTAGGGAGCTCCTGGAGGTTGAAATAGATAAACAAGGGATGCCTCATACCTTAGTAATACATTCAGAGAAAATTATTTGGGCCACTGTAAATCCTTGGACCTGATTTTATTGATCCAATCCGACCTAGCTTGGGTCCATTCCTCTTGCAACTGTGGTTGCGTTCCTTTTAGCCAGGAGAGATGAGGGTTCAGTAGTGCCCTGGACAGATGTCCCAGGAGGTAGATATGTGCACCTGGGGTGTGTTATGGCATGCTGTCACAGGGTAGGGAAGATAAGGGCTATAATAAGGATGGACGGAGGGAGAATAACTCTCTGGAGTTTGTGGTGTTGCCCACCCACCTTGGATGATCTCCAGTGGCTGCTAGGTATGGGCAGGCTGTTCTCGGGAATTGATGTTCCAGTACCTGGTATTTTTGGATGTTGCTGGTGGAGATCCTGGATGATGAATTGCCGGAAAACGCTCTGCAGTCGACGGCCAATAGTTAGGGCACACATTACGGTAGTAGGCACGCTGAACTTGCCTTTCTAAGAGGAGTCGGCTATAGTCTCGGTCCAAGTACCGGTCCTGTGGGTCGGCTTGCGGTTGCATTCCTTTTAGTCAGAAGTGTTGATGGTTCAGAAGTGCTCAGGACAGATGTCCCTGGAAGTAGATATGTGCACCTGGGGTGTGTTATTGTTGTTCCCCTGTTTGTAGATGTCCCTTGGTTGTTGCTGGGCATCCTGGTTGCCTGACGAATGTTGTACTCACTGCTCTTTCTCCACCCCATATTCTAAATAAACTCTTTCATTTTGTCACACAATTTTGTTTCATGTCAATCATTCAAAGTGGTTCAATGAGTAGAAGCAGTTAAGTGACGTAAGGGATATCAGCCTTACGCACTTCATAACAATTCTCACACAAAATCTCCACCTATAAGAAAGACAATCCCCATGCACAGTGCACTGTTAAAAAGTAAAAATAATAAACAAAAATGGTTAAAGTGACACCCTCCTTGCTTGTGATTGGGTGGCCATTGAAAAATGCTTGTTGTTGGCTGGACAGAGAAGGAGAGCCACAGGGACTACAGACTATAATGATTTAGCACGGTCAAGAAGTAGTGTGTGGGTCATTTTTTCACTTTCTTGAAAAGAGATCATTTTTTGTATTATTATTTATAAAAGATATAAGGCTAGGGGTAAAATATGTAGGAGCCCCACACAAACAGTTCAGCGCACAATGGCCCTGATTCATTAAAATGAATATTTTGGGACTGATTCATTAAGGGAGGTAAAGTATAAAAAAGAGAACTTTGCACATTGGCAAAACCATGTTGCATTGGAGGAGGAGGTAAATTTAAAATGTGGGGACAGATTTATAGCTGGGATAGGACATGTCCTAGATCAACTTGAAATTTCAATGTAAAACTAAAGCTATGTGTGTGCTACGTGGAAAAGAGGCTAATATTTTCCTTATGTGCAAAATAATAAACTAATTTTCACCCCTTGCATTGTAACATGGTTTTGTCCAGGAATAAACGTACTCATTTTCTTGGTTTGCTTTACTTAATGACTCAGGCCCACTGTGCATTTTTTTAAGAATGCCCTCAATTCAGGCACACGCATGTCCATATTCAGCAAGAAGCAGATGTAAAGATATGACTGTTGTTGAATACGGGTCAAGGTCTGTTCTGCTCTAACAGAGATTAACAATGCAGGATATGTCCTATACATATGTGAAATATAAAGTCACCAGAGAACTTACTGAATAAAAAAAACTATTCAATTACCAAGTCACCTATTAATAATAATCATTAATGACAAAACATAAAAAAAAGAACGTTTTGATTTTTAATTTACTCCCCCTCATAAAATACTTTTATGAGGATATTATGAATGTCTATGAATGTATTATAAATGTCTAATATACTTATAATGCATTTTTACAGTTACTCCATATGTTCTAGCATGCAGACACACCCGTAATCACTTTCACTCGTCACTTACACCTGCCGCATAACTGGTGCAACTGATACGACAGAAAAACACGTATCTTTGAGATGCCCTAAGGTTGATTCGGACTTTGCTGCATGCACTCGATCATGGCATGCCCTTATTGTATATTGACTACATGCATAAGCCCATTCCCCTTCCCGTTCCGCCCATGAAATCGTAGACTGTAGTAAGGGTACTTTGTGCTTGAAAATGAATTGGACGTTGCTGCGTTCACTGGCATATAGTCTAATTCTAGGCATGCGCAGTGTGATTTTATACAAAATACAGCACATATCGGCATTTACGTTCCTTTATGAAGTCTTTTCTAATCATTTCTGCTCTTATTTGTTTTGCAGAAATTGTATGTGGGGAGACTTCCATGCTATATGTACATGTAACTGGCTCTTTTATTTTGAAACTGCCATCTGGTTTCTCAGGTCTTACATGTTTCTCCAAAAGTACTGTATACTGAAGCCTTTCCTTATGTTGGATCAGGGCTGACACTGAGGTTTGCAATTACTTTTGTCATGTACTCCAGTTCACTCTGAAATTAATAATAACAAACTAATGATTTTCAGATCGCAATGGTAACCGCAATGAAACTTCTTTGCAGGCACCTAGGCAAAAGCCTTTGTAGAGATAACAATGTGTAGTGTAAGTAACATCATGCTGTATGACTATTCTTACTGTCTAACACCTGTGGTGTATCCTTCACCTTCATGTTTTCTTCATCATCATCCCCTGCTGCTGTACTACAGCTAGTGCTATCCACTTAATCAGAGGCAGGCACTGTATGGTTCTCTGTTTTAGAAATCTCAGCATATCCCAGCATGCATTGTGAGGCTTTGCTGGGACATCTAGATCCACAAGAACCTGATCAGTGCAGATTTCTGAAGCCTGCTCTGATATTTAACTGTTTAATAGGAACTACAACCGCTCTATAAGTATTGGATATTGCTGGTTGAATTCTTATACCTCTCTCCACTCCCTCTGATGCTGAAAGGGGCCACAGTGAAGAGTCATTATCTGAGCACCTAGGATGGCTGCATCTGTGTAATGGGATATATAGATGTATATATATATATATATATATATATATATATATATATATATATATATATGTATATATATATACACAAGAAAACAGGGATACTCTGCACTCTCCAAACACATAATTAATGCTATATCAAGTACTGTTCTATATTAAAAACAGGGAATGTTAGTTCCACATATTGCAATATATGTTAAGCTGACCAACTCACGCCAAAGTCTTCCCATTCTGGTCAGTCCTAACATGATCAAATGCTATGCTATTTTATCTGGGCTTAAGGCTTACCTGCACACAGCTTTTAAAGGCAAGTCTTTCCCTAGCACTAGCAGCCATGGGAGACCTGGGACTCACCTAACACAAGTTGGAATTAATTAATGTAAAGAATGGGGTGCAAGAGTCATGGGACTTACATTGTATAAACAAAAACAGACATAGGTCCTCTGCACTCACCATGTACAGACTGGGGTGCAAGAGGGGGTTGCCCACATTGTATAGACAAGAAAACAGGGATACTCTGCACTCTTCAAACACATAATTAATGCTATATCAAGTGCTGTTCTATATTAAAAACAGGGAATGTTAGTTCCACATATTGCAATATATGTTAAGCTGACCAACTCACGCCAAAGTCTTCCCATTCTGGTCAGTCCTAACATGATCAAATGCTATGCTATTTTATCTGGGCTTAAGGCTTACCTGCACACAGCTTTTAAAGGCAAGGCTTTCCCAAGCACTAGCAGCCATGGGACACCTGGGACTAACCTGACTCAAGTTGAAATTAATTAATGTAAAGAATGGGGTGCAAGAGTCATGGGACTTACATTGTATAAACAAAAACAGACATAGGTCCTCTGCACTCACCATGTACAGACTGGGGTGCAAAAGGGGGTTGCCCACATTGTATAGACAAGAAAACAGGGATACTCTGCACTCTCCAAACACTATATATATATATATGTATATATATATATATATATATATATATATATATATATACATACTTGCCAACTCTCCCGGAATATCCGGGAGACTCCCGCATTTTGCGAGAGTCTCCCGGACTCCCGGGCGAGTGTGGCAATCTCCCGAATTCTGCCCTCTTTACTAGGAAGTGCCCCACTTCCTAGTGAAGTGGGCAGAATTAGATCCCAAACGCCGCGATTCCCGGTGAATCGCGGCATTTTGCCCCACCCCCCGCTGTCAAATGACGCGTTTGCGTCATGACGTCACAGGGGGCGGGGCCAAAATGACGTGATTTTGGCTGCGCCGCCCCCTCACGCCCACCTCCACTGGCTGGCTCTCGGAAGAGAGCTGAAGAAAGTAGGTAAGTATGTATATATATATATATAAAGAGAGAGAGAGAGAGAGAGAACCTTTGCGAGTGGAACCCTCTTTTATCAAATACACAAGCACATGTAGAAAAGCAATGAGGGTGCATTGTTTGGGATTTGCTTTACTGCCAGAATTGCTTCAAATACATTACTTCATTTATCCAGTAGAAATTATGGAAAGCACTTCCCTCACACGCTTTGTTTGAATCCTCTGAGCCCTGTCATCTGCCCTGTCACACTATTATCAGCCTTTCTGTCCCTCCTGCTGCCTTTCTTGTCCTTAGTTCTCACACCACTTCTCCCTGTGCCCTCCCCCTCTTTGCCTCATGAGCAGTGCCATAACTAGACATTTTGGTGCCCTGGGCGAGACAGGGCACCGGCGCCCCCCATCTAAGTGGGAGTGGCATTTGACAAGTGGGTGTGGCCAACCTAATGTGTGGGTGTGGCTAGCACTTTACAGAGAGAGAGAGAGAGACTATCATTACTGGGTGGCACAGTGGTTAGCATTGCTGCCTCACAGGGGCAAATGCATTTTTATTGGTGTTTAAGTCCTCACTGTAAACTCCCTGATGCATTTGCATGTGGTAAACACAAAATACATAGTAGCATTCCGAAAAATGTACCACAACTCAGGAAATACGCTCCATAGTTTTCATCATGTGTGTCGTACGTTATAGTCTAATTATGTTAAATTAATGTGCCAAGGCTCTTTGAAGTGACTTAGTATGTATAGGATATGAGGTCTTGCAGCAGTTGAAACCAGTTCTAATGTACACTCACCGATCTTTAAGTGGTTTCAATTGCTCTTCAATACCTGGAATAGAAAATGTCTCCGGCCTTCAGTTTAAATGAAATCTCCCCAAACAGACTTCCAAGAGGCTACCAAGAGCTTGGCGCTTCTGCCCGTAGTGGAACGCATGCGTCGAATAGCTTGGCGCTTCTGCCCGCAGTGGTGCAAGCAGAAAGTTCGGCATTGAAATGCCGGACTTCCTGTCAGTGGAACGCATGTGCGTTGAACTGACAGGAAGTCCGAACTTTGAATGCCGAACTTCCTGCTTTTGGTGGAACGCACATGCGTTCCACTGCGGGCAGAAGCGTCAACCTATTCCAGGTATTGAAGATGTATTGATGCCGGGAATTGATTGTTGCTGGTAGGGGAGCTGGATTAGAGCCGCGATTCGTCTGGGCACAGAGGCAGGTATCGGGCGGCTGCGCCCCCTTGGGCTTGCGCCCTGGGTGGTCGGACCACCCGCACCGTCATTGTTACGGCTCTGCTCATGAGTCCTAAAGGCGTCTCATGCAAGTCAAATCAAACAATGTTTTCCATGAAAAAAGGCACACATTAATTTGTTTTAGATAATATGTGGCCTTGAATTGGAAACGTACCTGTTTGTAAGGTTATAATTGACGGAGCACTATGCCATGAGACTGTCTGGTTATACATTGTCAGTTTTGTTTACAATATCCTAGGATAAGTTACATTTTCCTTCCCAGTATAATGATATTTTGGGGGATGGAGATGTGTTTCTTTAATATGGTTGGTTTGCAGGCATTTTTTAACACTTTGCTTGTGCCTGCTGGATGTCAGCCTCATCTGGCTACGTATTTGTTTTCTCTTCATCATCACCACTTGATGATGGTGCAAGCAGTTTCTGAAAATTGGTTGTCACTTTGTGTTGTGAGGCTAACAACTCTAAATAAGTTGGATGAGTAGTGCTTATATTTTTGTATAATGTCGTGATGTATGGTTGTTTGAGCACATTTGCCCTTTTTTGCCCATGTCAGATGGGCAATTTGGAGGCAAATTTTCAACCTTTAAACCTTGGACTAGAATAAATAGTCATCCTTCTATGGGTTAGGAGGATGAATATTATATCACAGTAATACTGTCTCATCATGCTTATCTTCAAGTTGTTGCAAATTGTCACTGACACTTCACTGTAATTTCAGATATACTTTGTTTTCACCGTTAGTAGAACCTGATATATTGCCCTAAAAGTGCGAAGGTGAGACTAATAAATGGTCTAGCTTGATGAACGAGATAATAGAGATTCAAAGTATCATTATCATCTGAACTGCCAGCATCTTCTGGGTAGTCCACAATTTGATGTTTTTGTATCTACAAAACAATCACTTTGGATTAAGGGGATTTGAGAGGGGTACTTTTCTTCATTGAAGAAAGAATTCTCTATAAAGTAAGTGACAGTCAATACAATAAATAATATTAATTAGACATAATGATAACAGACACACTAGTGATAAAGAATACTGCAGAAGAAAAACAGATTTTATCGCATAAGTTCAATTGCTAATGTTTGCCTGAGTATTGAAATACTGAAGTATTATAGTAGGTGGTATGGTTGCACAATGTGGTGACGATAGCTGCCTCACTGCATTTGTACCATCAATTAAATTCTAACCAGGGTAGTAGCTGTGTGGAGTTTGTATGTTCTCCCCATGTTTGCATGGAGTGCTCCAGTTTTCTCTCACACTCCAAAGACATACTGTAGGCCAGTTAACCTTAGTGAGTGTCTGTGTGGTAGGATATATACTGTAGATTGTAAGCTCCACTGGGGTAGGGATTACATAATCTCTGTAAAACACTGCGTAATATGTAGTCAGGTGCTCTATTAATAACGGTTAATAAGTAGCAAATGGCATTGGCTTCAACCACATGGCTAGCTCCATCTTTGTGACTCAGGGACCGATTCAATTAGTTGTGAAGTAATCCTGCAGTAATCTCATTTTACCACATGATGTTGTAGGTAATGGTCTACTATGGAACCCACTGTTAAGTGAATCTGACACTCAAGCTGTTAGGACTGGATATGTGCAGTAAATTCAAAACCTGATTGGTCACAACTCCTGACCAATAAGGTACCCACTCTTGACTAAATCCACTGTAAACTGCCAATGATTATGAAAAGGGGAACATTCCAGGGGAAGTCCTAAATGAATTCCTGCAGAGAATGTGGCTAAACCTTTTAGATGCCTTTAGTAATACATTTAAGTAAAACTCTAGACATAAAATGGCTTCAAGGCTATTTATATTTTATACAAGGAAAAGGAAGCAAATTGTTGGCCTCATCAATGTATAATCTTTTTAAATTGAACCTTAATTTATTAGGCTCTTCAGATGACATGTTAAAAGAAGGTTTTGATTTTCCAAAATGCTTACTTGTCTGATGCCTTCCACTTGGCTGTTGTACCTAGGCAGGCAACTGTTATTTAAATGATGATTTCACACATATTAAATGTCTTGCCACAGTTGGAAACAGTAACATTGCATTGCTCATGTTATCCTTTGCTGAGCAACAGGGAGAGTGTAGAGCTACCAAGACTCCATTAAAAAGTACTCTTGTTACATTTTCCCACATGGAAATACTAATGCTTTAGTGAAAGACAGTTCTGCACTTCTTTGTGAGTTTATTTTTGTTACATAGTATGTTGTAAAGTTTAAAGGGAAACACATTAGTACTAAATTGTAGCATTAACATTGTGGCATTAATGAAGCATATTGAATATAGAATCTTGTGCAGATCGTACTAATGAATAATGTGCTAAAGTCAATTATAGTAGTTCCGGAGCCAGAACATATTTTGGTGCAGAACCAAAGTGCTCTTTAATCCTAGGATTATATTGATGCCTTCTACCTGAAATTTTAATATAATAGTTAATATTTAATTTAGTTAATAGTTATATGTATATATATATATATATATATATATATATATATATATATATATATATATATATATATTTATTTAATATAGTTAATATAATCTTATTCCCTAAATACGTAGTATATATTATTATTATCATGTATTTATATTGGGTTCACAAAAAAAATAAAAAAATAAAAAGTTTCATTGAATAATATACTTTTAAGGCCATAGAACTTAAAAAACAAATAGACACAAGTGTCCATTATACAGAATTCTTCATACTTGGGTCGGGACGTTGAAAGTGGCAACAAATTCAAAACTTGTTTTACTGTGAAATATAGAAATAAAAGCATGGAATTTAAAATAAAAATAAAATTAAACCTTGTTCAATGGTGGCTCTCTGAATCTGCCAATCCTATAAACTCCCTTGAGAAATACACGTTATAACTTGAAATCTTACATTTTTTATACTAATAATAAAACTACAAATAGATAAGCTTTCAAACATATTCTTGCTATAAAATTGTACAATTAAAAGGTTAGTTTTGTTTTAGAAATGACTACAGAAATGTGTATCATCAGTTCCATTCTGAAATTATTTAGTTCTGCATAAAGTTAAAGCTTATGTTTGTGCTACTTAGTTTGCACACTAACAATTTCACATCTATTCTATAAGACATTGCTATCCCACGCTGCAAACTGCTAGTTTTAAAATAAACAGAACTGTCAATCATAAAAACATAATAAACTAGATGACATCTTATTGCTCATTAATGGACTTTAAATCCCAAAACTGAACTCTCTATTGACATTTGCAATTACCAACTATTTTTGACATTATAATATGCATGTTTGTTGTATGTTGTAAGGTATGCATGTATGTTTCATGTATTTCTTAATAAATATTTGCAAATTAGTGTAATATATGTAATGTTTTCTATAAAAAATGGTCATTAGTTTTTTGGTGTAATTCCAGGCGGTGAAATGCCACCTATGGTTTCAGCAATGTGCATCTTATCACTCCTACTGGAGTTACGCTGACTCTCAGTTATATCATATCTCAGTATCAGTGTTACCATGTAGGACTTGGGTTAAAGTTCAGTACCATGCAATTTCACAATGTTATACTTACTTTAATAAAGATGACACGGGTGTCTTCAAATTAAGACACTCTAAAGTGCAATATTGTGCATCATCACTGAAATGTCTATTCCATTGTAGTCTCTGTAACTAGTAACAGTAATGCAGGCATATATTTCATATAGGGTGCAGAAGGCCATCTGACATTACATTGCAATTATACAATAATCTAATAGAATTCAATCTCCTGTTTACCCGTATACATCACTAAATTCACATAGTTAAACTCACCATGTCTCAAATAGTAATCTACATTATGGTATCTTTTCCTGCTGTTATAGCAGGAGGATCTAAAGTTAGGGATGACAATGTTAAATGTTAAATTAATTGTTTCAAAAGTAGGTCAATTGTTATTTCTTTAAATATACTCTGAACTTTTAATACCCAATGTATGTAGAAATTTAGTGGAACTGTATAAGGCAACTAATGCACCTCAATGGTTTCTGCGTATTATGGATTAGAAGTGCAAGACTCCTATCCATTATACTAAACAAGTTAAATGATGATATACTTTTATTATAAATAAAGTTTGTATTGAACAAAGTAAACCCCTCATCCTTTAGCTAATTATTTATTTAAAAGAACTAAATGTAAAATATAAAACAAGTAATGCCATCAACCCTCACTCTTTGCCTCTAGCGTCCCAGCTAGTTGCTAGGCATGGATGCTCTTTCTTCAGCTGCCGCGCTGTACCACACCTGTTTGCTAGGCAACTGGGATGCTTCTTCTTCTTCTAGCCACTCTTGCGGTCATATAATTTTCTCTACGAATAGTTACAAGGGGACTCATTCCCAATGGAGCGTTGTGATTGGTCACCAGTACTATAAATGGCATGGAGTGCTTAGCCTCCCTGCCAGTAATAGAATTTAGCTGTGCTGTTCGTATAGTCTGCTGTTAGTCTATTTTATTTAATACCTTCTGCCTTACCATTGTTTGTTATTGGATGCGCCTGTCTGTTGCATTTGGCTTGTTATCTGGATATCTTTGTTTGCTGCTCCACCTTTGGTTTGTTATATTGGATTCCCTTGCTCACTGCCCAGTTTGACCTTTTGTCTGTTTTATTGAACCTCCTCGCTCTCTTCTAGGCAGCTTCTGCAATCCTGTTTATTATACTATTCCTCATCTAAATTACACTTAGCTAGCTGGCATTCAGATAAGGCCCTACTACACTGATTTTCAAATCATGGGGGCCGCTGAGTATCTTTGAATATACTGCACTCTACGAGAACGGTGGCTTGTTATAGGTAAAGACCTCCTTTAGCTCAGGTTTTGTCATAGTTGAAATGCCAACTGTCCTATGACTTATCCCTCGAGAAGCAACACTCTTGGCCCTCATCTATAATTTTCTCGCAACTGAATGCAAAAATAAAAAAATAAAAATCAATAATAATCTGCTAAATGTTAAACTTAGTTTGGCAAATACATCTGGCAATCTAGTTTAGCCTTTCAACCTAAAGATCCACAATCCAGAGGAAGGCAAAGAATAAAAATGCAAAGCACAATTCCATATACCAAGAGTGGAAAAAATCCACACTCACTTCTTGGATGGCAACCCCTGGACACAGCAAGTATCCCTTTCCTTCTTTTCATAATTCCCCATTCCCCCTCCTCCCCATATCCCCATTAATTTTAAGAGCAGTGTTTATGGGAAACAATGAGACTATATGGGACACAAGCGTATTGGACAAGAAGAATATATGGGGCATGTGAGACAAGGAGACATTGATACTACTATTATGGTTACTATTGTGAGACAGGGGTCATGTGATCAGGATTATAATATTATGGGACCAAGATTATAATATGGAAGAATTATTATGACAAAGGAAAAATTTGGGAATGATTTATGGGAAGATTTGGAGTGAATAGATTGTGCTTTATTGTAATGTATTTTGTGCTATATTGTTATATTGCTACGTTATAATGTTAAATTGCTACATTATATTGTTATATATTGCTGCATTATAATGATGTATGTTACTGTACTATATTGATAGACATTGCTGTGTTGTTTTGTAATGCTAGGATACACATTATTATCATCATTATTTTCACATGAAGATAGGAATTGTAAGGAAGGCACAGGAAGAAATCACTAATGAAAGGTTAATGTTCCTACACACATATATTTTATTATCTAAGTTAAACTATTATATGTACTGTGTGTGAGAAAATGTTGTTGAAGATATATGTAGTAACATTGTCGTGTAAATACAATAGCTATTTTATACATGGCAGCCCTTGATAAAGGTGTCAGAGTGGCATTGAAACAGCCGTAGGGCATTCTGACATGCACCACATCATCTTAATCATATAAAGATAAGTATATTTATTTTTATTTAGCTGCCTATTTGATGCTATAAAATGTAATAAATTCAATAAATATTTAAAGAAAGGAGTGCTGGTTTATGAATAAGACTTTATGTGCTATTTTATACACATTTATATCTATCTGGATTCTGGGTTTTATACAACCTTGATACATGGTTGGCACACGGCAGGTGGACCCCACTCTGCTGGTTTCCCTTATATAGTTCCATCAGCCCAGGCTGGCAAAGCCTACTGCTGGTAATAGTAAAATGGAAGGGGGGGGGGCAGCTGACAGCAGTAGTGTTAATATACACTATATGGGGGACAAAAGTATTTGGCCACACCTGTTAATTACTGAATTGAGGTGTTTCAATCAGACCTGTTGCCAGAGATGTATAAAATCAAGCACCTAGTCATGCAGTCTCCATTTGCAAACATTTGTGATACAAAATGGGTTGTTCTGAAGAGCTCAGTGACTTCAAGCGTGGTACTGTGATAGGATGCCACCTTTGCAATAAGATGGTCCGTGAAATTTCATCTCTGCTGGATATTCCATGGTCAACTGTAAGTGGTATTATTAGAAAGTGGAAGCGTTTAGGAACAACAGCAACTTAGCCACAAAGCGGATGACCACGTAAAATCACAGAACGGGTTCACTGACTGCTAAGGTACATGCTGCACAAAAGTTGCCAATGCTCTGCTGATTCCATAGCTGAAGGGTTCTGAACCTCCACTGGCATTAATGTAAGAACAAAAACTGTGCTGCAGGAGCTTAATGAAATGGGTTTCCATGGCCGAGCAGCTGCATGCAAGCCTCACATCTGCAAAACCAATGGCAGAGGATGGAGTGGCGTAAAGCACACTGACACTGGACTGTGGAACAGTGGAAACATGTTCTGTGGAGTGACAAATCGCGCTTCTCTGTTTGCCAGTCAGATGGGCAAGTCTGGATTTGTCGGATGACGGCAGAACTTTACTTGCCTGACTGTATAATGCCAACTCTGAAGTTTGGTGGAGGAGGGATAATGGTATGAGGCTGTTTTTTCATGGTTTGGGCTGGTCCCCTTATCTCCAGTGAAGGGCAATGTTAATGCTTCAACATAACAAGTCATTTTGAACAATGATATGCTTCCATCTTTGTGGCAACAGTTTGGGGAAGGCCCTTTTCTATTCCAATATGACTGTGTCTAGTGCACAAAGCAAGGACTGCAAAGACATGGTTTGATTAATTTGGTGTGGAAGAACTTGACTGGCCTGCACAGAGCTCTGAGCTCAACCCCATCAAACACCTTTGAGACTGGAACGGAGATTGCAAGTCAGGACTTCTCGTCCAACATCAGTGCCTGACCTCATAAATGCTCTACAGAATGAATGGGCACAATTTCCCACAGAAACACTCCAACATCTTGTAGAAAGCCTCCCAAGAAGATTGGAAGCTGTTATCGCTGCAAATGGGTGGACCGGCTCCATATTAAAGTAAATGTATTTGAATACAATGTCCTTACAGTCCCTGTTAGCGTCTGAATACTTTTGTCCATATAGTGTATTTGGAGGGTGGGGGCACGATGTACTAACTGTTTTGTGCCTGTGGGTCTGGCGGCTGTGATACTGCTGGCATTGCCATTTAGATGGCGATATTACTACAGTCCCAATGTTGACATTATAACCAACAGTTTGTCGGTATATTCGTGTCGACGGTATGACTGTAAGCAGATACAGCATTGCCGAAATAACTACAACCCAAACAAGTGAATGGCCGGGTCACCACTAATTAGGAACAACCAGTCCAGTTGGTTAACAGTATTAAGGTGCACAGTTTTTAGTCTCATGCAAAGAGCTAATATACTTAGACTGCTTTTTCTACTTTCTACCTCTTAACTTACTGATGCGTTTCATCATGTAAAATTAGATATTAAATGGAAATTTTAATATTAAAATTATAATATTGAAAATTTAAATATTAATTGGGTGGTACTTTCCTATATATTTATACACTCTTTCTTGGTGATGGTGACGAATCTCAAAAAGTGCCTTATTTGCATCCACAATTGCTGTCCCCAGCTGATTGAGAGATAGCAAAACGGGGATAAACTAGAGCACTGTGGCCACTGTATAGATGATTTATTTATTATTTCAAAGGGAGATTACAGTTTGTTTTTTTATTTCGTCACTTCAGTTCTAACACATTTAATTTATCTTTCACATTTAACTATAGTTACATTCCCATGCATTTTGCTCAAACAGTTTTATTGGTTGAGTATTCTCACGTATCAGAACCACCTCTATTTTTCTCGTGGTTTTTCTGGTGGTTTCCTGGTGATTTCCTAGCTGTTTGCAGAACTGGCTGCTTGGCACATCTCATGCTTTGTATTCTTATCTTGGCTAAAAGTCAAGACAGAGATTTGTAATGTGGCAATTTTGAAAACATAGATTTTTACAAACTGCTGCTTGATATATTTCCCTCATTGTCAGAATTATAGAAATAATAAAAATAGAGAAAACAATTGGCTTTTTATAAAGTGTTTTATCTGTTATGAAATGTTGGATTTAATATAAGATTTTCAGTTTGTGATTCACAAATGATCTTGCATTTTGCAAATGTTGTTTGCTATTTCTCGATCAGTTGGGGAACACTAATGAACAGAGTCAGATTAAGACCCTAGCTACACAGAACAGTGTATATGCAACAGTGGCGCACACAGGGGGGGTTTCTGGGTCTCCAGAAACCCACCCCTCCGCTACATATCGGCACTGTAGTATACAGCAGCCGCGGCGCTGTCTAAGAAGCGTCCGCGGCGGTGCTGTATTGTATATACGGACGCGCGGCAGGTCTCTAGGATTTATTTTTTTCGGGGGCGGAGGAAACCTTCCCTGAAAAATCCTCTGTGCGCCCCTGTGCACAATCGAATGCATTGCACATTGACGTTGTAGTACATAAATTAACTTTTAATACACTTCTGACTGTAGATAAAGTAATTTGGCGTTGCATGCTTTTGCTAGTTGTATGATCCCCAAGCATACATAGATTCTTCAAGGATTGCGTTAGCAATGTCCCATTTGGGGTGCAAGCTGCATGCATATTTTTTTGTCCATGAACTCATCTACCATGTTGCTGACCAGTCTCCCACATTTTTTAGGCCCTCTTAAAACAAAAAGATATCTTGCATGACTCTGTTATGTAATTGGGTCACTCATCATCATCATCAGCTACTTATATAGCGCCACTAATTCCACAGCGCTGTACAGAGAACTCACTCACATCAGTCCCTACCCCATTGGAGCTTACACGCTAAATTCCCTAACATACACACCGATCAGAAGGACTTGCATCCGACTCTAAATCAGGCCCTGTATGTACCTTGTGGATGTGAATGGGTCTTTGTGGTGCAAAAAGCCAAGTTCAGGAGCAAGCCCGAAGTGAAGTGTCAAAGTTTTCATTTTTTTCCCCTTGCTATGAGCCTACTTCAAAATCCTGTAGTTCATGTGACTTAGTTACACCACTATTTCCCAACCTGCTATCTCTATTCGCACCTGACACAAGGGAAAAACAATAGAATAATAATTAGCAAAAATTGTTTTTTTTTTTGCTACCTAGGCATGGCTTTCCTTCATTTTAGATACAGACAGTACTGTACACACAAAGGTTTAGTTGTTTGAGCAGTTCACAAAAAAATGAGAGAAAATTATCTGTATAGTATTAATACAGTATTTATAAAAACAATTATTTTAATTGTCTCTGTGGGTGTCAGATACCAGCAATAAAATGTGCAGCTGTAATAAATCTTGCTACTTTTTATTGAATGTATCCACATAAATACTTCTTAAATGTCAGCTAAGAGGGGCTGACATTCAATCTGATATTGCTCTGCATATATTGGCACAATTACATTTGCTTAAAATATTGCTCTCACATTCCCATATTTATTTCGACCATCTGATTTATTGCAAACCATTTTTTTTGAAAGGCAGTACCTACACACCCATCATTTTTGAACCCTTAATTTTTCAAAGTTCTGCATTAGCATACTCATCAACAGGACCTGCTTATCAAATAGGGTAACTACAGTGCAAGATTTTTGGGGGTGCAGAATTGTTAAAGGGAGAGGTATAAAATAGTTTTCTCTAAAGTCAAAAGAAAACATAAAAGAAAAATTTTGATAGCTTTAACTTTACACTGAAATTAAAGTTGATCTAGGACATGTCCAAACCCAGCTCTAAATCTGTCATCACATGTTAAATTTAGCTCCCCCCAATGGAACATGGTTCTGCCAAGGTGCAAAGTTACTCCTTTTCTATGCTTTGTTCTTTTGAATGATTCAGGCCCAATGAGTCATCCTCAGGCGGTCGCTTGAAAATAAGGAGAGACAAGGATGTCGATAGGCACAGGTGCGATGGCTATACAGTTCTGATTTAGTGAAAATGGTGGAGCTAACACCTAAACACATTTGTGGAGGGTGGAGGGGGTGAGTACAACTTTGTTTTACTTTTAGCCTGTTGTGAAAGGCAGGAGAGCACTATGGGCGTATTAGACTAGGGCATGCAGAACACTTAATCAGGCCTTGCTCATCAATAAACAACAATGCTACAAACACTACAACACCACAAGAACATTCACAAAAGAGATGAAAAATTAGATCCTAAAATAAAAGCATCAGAAATAAGTAAATAAAAAACATGTTTAAGGCTATTAAATGTCTACCCTGGGGCTTGTTTCCAATATAGTGGGAAACCACACACTCATTCCTATTTATTTTAATGCAATGTCTACATGTAGAGCACACACTGGAAACCCCAATGAAAATAATGGGTTATTGAAATACATGAAAAAATAGCATTTTTATATTTACCGTAAATCCGTGTCTCTGATTCCATGTGGGAGACAATGCTACTATGGCTTTAGAGCCGGCTCACAGGAGCTGGGCACTTAGAAGTTAGCAAATGCAAAGCAAAAGTTCCTCCCCTCTATATCCTCTCACCAAATGATCTCCATTATTTAACTTACAAAGCCCCAATGAATAGGGTACACAAAGGAATACAGGAAGCATGACGCCAACGCCAAGCAAACATTCAAAGCTGAACCAGTGAGCGTGAAGGGTATATGTGCATTTTTCGCTTCTGGACTGAAGTTCATTAATTTCTGATGCCTTTTAAACCTGGGTTATCTCACTAATATTGTTAATCCTTTTGAAAAAGTCTTTGGACGAAACGCGTTAAGGAGAATATCTGGAACCCCTGCACCCTTCGGATGAATGTGTAGACTACTTTTGTGGCCAGAAATCTTCACTCAGGGACTGTATGGTTGGGACTCTGTTTCCAGATAAGCTTTTATGTTTTTTATCTGATGTACGGGCATTATTTTGCTTGACTTTTATATTAAAATTTTATATCAGATATCCCTGTGCCTTGAATATATTACACTATGGCATTCTTATTTGCTTGAGTTGCAGCTTATGATTTTCACATGGACCGGTTTTGAGGAAGACAGTGACTAAAAAAAAGATCACTATTTGTGAAGGAGTATCTTACACAGACTCTACATGCTAAACAGAAAGCAGAGAAAATATAAAAGTACAGATTCCAATTTGTTGTCAGGGTCTAATTGCAGCCTTTTGCATTGCATGTTGTTTTGCATTGACAGCTCCTGCCTTCTGGACCTTGGACTGGTGAACAGAGGTACTGCCATCGTGCCTTTTTCCTTTGTTATTACTAGGAGTTATCCTGTGTCACTAAATATCTCCTGCACCTGGGTGTTCCCTACTTATTCCTGGCTCTCTACCTCTCCTGTGCTGGTCATTGTTGTTTTGTTGCCTTCTCCTTTTGATTTGTCTTCTGGTTCTCCTGTGCTCTCAGACTTCACATCACTACTCCGAATCCCTCTTCATCATACCTTTGCTCCTGCATCTGCAGTAGTCCTTGCAACCAGTATCAAGTAATCTCAGATATTCCTGTGCAGTTTCAGCATTATTTGGTTCGTACTATTTATCTGTATATCACATCCCAGGCTCCATAGCTGTGACTTACTTTGAAGCGTGACCTTTGTACATAGATTCCATAATTGTATAGGCAGTGGTCGAAATGAGCCTGTATACACCAATATTATACACCAGCACCTCTCCCCAATGCCTTTGACCAGCACACATATTCTACAAGCAGGTGCTTTGCTTTTAGAACATGTGAGATCAGGATTACAGATACTGAGGCAGCAGTTATGTTAATAAGTATTAGGTCTTTTGTGGGGGGGAATGGTAGAAGGGATATGGGGGAGTGCAATGCCACTGGAAGCATAGGGTGAAAACGCTTGGTGTGATAATCCATTGGAGGTGGGACAGAGATCTAAGGCGCAGCAGTGTGGCATGATATTCTAATTGTCACACTACTCCAACACACTTGCACATCTGAGGATGGCTGTCAGCTGGCCAGGGTGGGTCATTCCTCTGGGTTCAGAGCTGTGGCTGCGATAGTTAGTTGAAATTAAAGATAAGAAAAAGACAAATTGAAGTACATATTATTGAAGGAAAAAAATTGGTCCAACTCCTCCAAACCTAACTGGTCAGTGCCCTATCTGCCACTGAAATTACAAGCACAAACATAATTAGATGGATGTCCTAGTTTTAGCAACTGGGATCCGCAGTTGACTAGATTGTGTGCAGAGGAGCATAAAAAGGTGGAAGCCTGTGTAGAGATGGCTCATCGAGCCAGTAAGAGATCTGCCTGGCTCGGTGCTGCACTCTAGCTGTTGTGTTGCTTGGTAAATTACTAGCATGAATTATTATGAAAAATGTTTTGTAGATCTTCATGCTGGTAAAACAAGGTTACTGCCTATGTTTCAGGATATTTCATATTAATTGCACTGAGATATTTATATAATTCCAAGTTAATTGTAGTAAATGTTCATACTTTATCATTATGACCTTAATTTCTCAACTCAACAAAACAGTATTAGTCAATTCCAGCTACACAAGACTTCATATAGTATAGTATAAATGGAGATGTTATTGACCGGTGACCCTGTGGCCTACAGCTTGGAGGCTTCAGGTTCCCTCCAGAGTTCTATTATAGTACATTGTGTTAAAAAACATATAAAATTAATTTTATACTATACTATCAAAATTCATTAATATTCTGGGGGCCAGTTCCCTGACCATTCACCTCAAATTTCCATACCACCTATTCAAAATTCCCACTTCGACCACTGGGCTTACCTATATGTACGCTTGGCAGAATGGATAGATACACGCATGGAAAATGGAGTCTGCACTTGGAGCATGGTTTCTAACAGATCACTGACAGCGTCCACTGAATAACAGTGCAATGAAGTTGGCCAGTGTGTGCCACCAACAGAGGATGAATGACCAAACTCCTCCACTATTCACATACCAAAAAAATTGCTCTGCATCCTCCCATAAACAAGGCAACCATGCCACCTCTTAAATTTAATTTTAATATCTCTTCCTGCAAAACAAAATGTATTTTTTGTGGCCGTAACATGAAGTACAAGTGTGTTCAATCCACATTTAGTTTTCAATGGTACAATCTGACCAGCTCCTCCCATCAGAAAAAGTTAAATGCTGCAACCTACTGGCGCTGTCATCTTCATATGCAGAATTCACGCATGCCGTGCCCTAACAGCTCGAGACAATCCCTAACATGTGATTTCCCCATCAGAATTGGGACAGTTAACAGACTTTGTTGTATTCTTCTACCTGTTTTTGCAGCTTTCACTATCTGCTGCAGCTGGTTATGTTGGGGCCTTTTGGAAAAGAGATAGTTACTAGTCAAGTCTGGGAAAACTGAGCTCTGTTAACTCTCTGGGCCTTGCTCACCCTGACAAGCCGAAATTAAATAAATAGCACCCACTTTAATAATTAGGCATCCTTCCCCCAGCCAGCCCAATATTAAACAGCATTAACATTTAATAAATTGGCCTATCCCCCACTAACAAGACCCAACGTAAAAGTAATAGCATTTATGCTTAGACTAGTCCTAACATAAAATAGTATTCATATCTAATAGAGAGGCCTATTTCCCTTCAACGAGCCCTAAAATTAAATTAACAGAATTCACGATAATATTAGCCCCCCAACACACCAGTATCCACTATTAACCCCAAACCTCCACATACCATTAACACACCATAACAGTCCACACATAACATTAACACCCGTTTCCTCATAACATTAACCCTCACTTGTACCTCCTAAGCATTAGCAACCCAGTCCCCTCATAAAATTACACTCCCACCAATTCCCACATTATATTAACACCTTCCCCCCCCCACACACACACACAAACACAAACACAAACACAAACATACACACAGTAGTCCACACATAGCATTAAGGAGTGTGCTTCACTAACAGAGAATACAGAGAATGGGACTGACATCTTTGTAGACTTGCTCTGTAGAAATGAGCTATGTAAAATGGTTTCCTACACAGAGGCAGGACCAGTAATGTCACAACAACTTATATGACGTCATCCTCAGTAAAGCTTTTTTAAATATGCCTACTTATGTACACCTACTTATATACACCTACTTCTGTACACCTACTTATGTACACCTACTTCTTGTACCCACATTCAAAAATGAAATTTTGTTTTACAGAACAAGATAATTTAGGGATGGAGAAGGCACATTTACAAAACTATATTCCATGAGGGTGCATCTTCCCCAAAAAAGGACTTTATTTTTCCATACCGTCCAAGGTGGTGAAGACTGGGCCATGTCCTATAAAGTTAATTGCATACATTTGCACATTCTTGGCACACTTTGTATGGGAAAACATATTTTTTCAGGCCCTTCAATAAATGCAAAAAATAAGCACACTGAAATGTACACTATTGACAGCCACCATATCAATAATAGAAAACATAAATTATGTTAAACAGAGCAGTATTTTAGGAGAAAAAACTTGAAAGTTTAAACTATTTAAGGGTTTGGTTGCAAAGTGGTAGAAGGTTGAACTTTGAATTGACATTTTAGCTATTATTATTACTTATTATATTTTATTTGTATAGCAATATCAAATAACACAGTGCTTTCCAGAGAATATTGAATCATGCACATCAGTCCCTGTCCCACTGTAGCTTACAGTCTAACTAGCAGTTCTGCGTAGGTACACCCTCGGCACACCCTTACTGCACAGTTCCTACATCCGTCCACCCATTCCCACCCCTGTTCCACCTTTCAAGTCGTAGGCAGTAGTAAGTGGCATTTGTGTTTGGACATGATTTACATGCAAATGAGTTAACTGGCATAAGGTCCATTTCTGAACACAGAGCTATTTAATGCAAGATATGGCACACAAGGACAGATCAAGCGTAGATGGTATTTGCTCCAGAGGAAAGGAAAGCCTGGAAAAATCACAATGTTTTATTTGGCATATGGGATAGGTACTAAAATGCACACGCAAGCCATGTACTTTTAGATAGAGTTTCATTTTGAAGGAAGGGATATGAAAATGAACTGCAAACAAGAGTGTGCATCTCACATTTTGCATATTACCTCCGGCTTCAAGGTGGTGATAACCAGTCATTGACCAGTACTGCCAGTCTGATGCCATTTGCTTTATCAAAGGTTCAATTTATGAGGCAAATGTGTGATTACGTATTGTGTGTTTACAACAGCCTAATACCACTGGCAATAATAATGAAAGTCGAGAAATTGTCATCAAAATCACCAGCGGGTACAAAGTGTTTCTTTGTAATGTATTTCCCATTAGACCCCATGTCCATCTACTGGAAATAAGCTTTAAAACTGTGCATATACTGGTAGCAAGGTGTGAATCTTGCACCCATATGGTTTATAAACCCATAAGTTTATGGATCAAACTCCCAGCAAGGCCAGATTGACTGCAATATTGTTTTTCAGAGGAGCATTGCAGAAGTGATTATCCATCCAATGAGCACCGCTAAAACCCAACATTCAAAAATTCAAAAATGAAACATGAAGGTAACATACATTTCTTAGAGTTAAACTGAGTTTCAACTACAGCTCTGTTAAAAAGTTTTACCTTCCCACTCAATTAGAGATAATGGAAGCTCCTGCCACAGCTTTAAGACAGTGTCCTAGTAGGATGTAATTAGGTTAAAAAGCTAAGAATTAAGTTGATATGACAATAATGGTCTATCCCCCGTTTTATAAATCCCCCAATGCACGCAATGTATTTCTGAACAGCAAATCTGTCACTCAATCACTGTCTACTGCAAGTTGCCAAATTCAGTGGAAAGTGCTAAGCAGAAGACTGGAAGAGAGAGCAATATTTAGTAATATTATGTCTGAGCACACCTGTTATTTCATAAATACAATTCAACCCAGTAATATCTTAATTCAAAATAATGGCATTACTCACTGTTTAACAAACCCCAAAAAATATTTTGATAAGAATGATGCAGAAGGTTTTTAAAAACAAGGATGGAGAGCCATCCAATTTAGCAACCTATACACAGAGAATGGCGGAAGTATCATCAACATTTATTTATATAGCGCCAGCAAATTCCGTAGCGCTTTACAATTGGGAACAAACATTAATAAGACAATACTGGGTAATACATACAGACAGAGAAGTAAGAGAACCCTGCTTGCAAGCTTACAATCTATAGGACAATGGGAGTTTGAAACGCAAGGGCATGTGCTACATCATATTGCACAATGGACCAGCTAGTATGCAAAGGTGAAAGTACTGAGTGGGCTGTGTGTGTGTGGCAATCTTGGTCAGAGGGTTGTTGTCTTGTATTAGCTGTGTAGCGGGTGGTAATAGGGTATTCTAGGAAGAAATAAGATGGTGGTTGAGGAATATCATTAGCTTGTCTGAACAGGTGGGTTTTCAGAGACTGCTTGAAGGTTTGAAGACTAGAGGAAAATCTTACTGTGTGAGGAAGGGAACTCCACAAAGTGGGTGCAGAGTGAAAAAAGTCCTGTAACCGAGAATGGGAGGATGTGATGAGAGTGGAAGAGAGACGTACATCTTGTGCAGAACGGAGGTGTCGAGTTGGGAGATATTTTGAGACAAGTGAGGAAATGTCGATGCAATTTTGTTCACGGCCTTGTATGTTAGTAGAAGAATTTTATATAGGATTCGTTGAAATACAGGCAACCAATGTAGAGACTGACATAGTCGCTCAGCAGAGGAAGAACGTTTTGCAAGTAAAATCAATCTAGCTGCTGCGTGCAAAATAGATTGTAGGGGGTTCAATTCTGACTTTGGGAAGACCAGTAAGGAGGGAATTGCAATAGTCAATGCGGGAGATGAGTGCATGAATTAAGGTTTTTGCGTTTTTTGCGGTTTCTTGTGTGAGATATGTGTGTATTCTGGAAGTACACCTGAATTACCCCACAAAACTTCCAACTGATACCACTGAAATATTGGCAAAAGAAGCTTGCCAAGTGGCCAGAATTTGCTACTGAAGCACTTTTCTGCCCTTGGTCCAATGTATTATTTGTACAGTGTTACAGTGGAATTTTTAACAGAAAGCTTAGTTATCCCACAAAAATTTTGGAAATGGTGCCATTTATAAACAAAATCGCCACATCACGTTCATCATTCACCATGATTGTTCACCTAGTTTTCGAAAAAAATGCAAAGTTTTGCCCTTACCACTGGAAGGAGTTGGAGAGAGTGAGGGCACAGTACAGCGTACACCTAGTTTTATGGGCATGTGCAATTATTAATTTTTTTCTTTTGCAGAGCAAGATTATTTAAATTAAAAAAACAAAATAGGTGTTGCATTTATATAGGTGTTCCTAACTTTGAGAAAGTGGCACAGCCATTTGCACTCTGCAAAAACGATTGAATTGTGGAGTAGTAGAATTTTACTGGGAAACCAACACCACCAAAATTCCTGGTATTTCAGGCATTTCTACCTATTAGTGTGTTAACTTGCTCTTTAAAGAAAAATTAAGCATTTCAAAGTAAAATTCAATCTCTAGTCTTCTGTTGACAGAATTTCAGCCACAATACCATATATCAAGAAAGAGCACTTAATAATTTCCAAAACATGTGTATGTCTCCATTTGTTCGTGCTTAGTGGTATTTTCTCTAAAAATAACAAGGAAAAAAAAGAGCAGAGTAAAAGAAAAGAATGAAGTCAGAGCTGTGAGCCTCTTGCCAAAAATGATGTCAGTTCGACACGAATACAATTTCCAAAAGCATTTAAAGAAATGAAATCTAGCTAAAGTAAACAGTATCTGTATTTGTTTTACAAAACCTTGACCAAAAGATTACTCAAGGATTAGGATAAGAAGGTCTAATTTAGTCTGCGTTCAAATACTGTAGCCTGTGTGACAGAAACAAAAGAAGTATGTACTATTGGAATGGAATGAATGCTGCTCTGCACAAGCCTGACATATATAGTCAGTGGAGGTGAATGTATTAACATTATTGTAATTGTGCTAACTCAACATCACAGGTTGACTGGAGTTCAATGCAACGGGCCAAATATAAGGTTGAAGTGTGGTTGACTTTTTTATGTGTATTGAACTATTAAGTTAGAAAAAAAGTGGAAAATGTGTTTTTGTAATTAACAATATGTCATACCCATGTAAGATAAATCCATAATAATGCGAAGTACACATATCAATGCTTTAAATTTAAAAAAAATCCCATTTTGCCTAACTAAAACAAATCAGTTATATTTATTTATTGTTGCTAAAACAGTCAGATATTCACCATTACCAAAACAATTTTTCATGTCTACTAAGATGCTGGGATTTATGAATGACTTGTTCAATTTGTAACCCAATATATTATTCCTCAGTACACTATGGGTAATTGTTATAGTACAGTATATGTAATAAAAAGCAGATTGAAATAGGTTGTACTATGCAAGAGGTTATATTATTTTAACTTTTAAACCTGTGAATCCTTCTACCATTTCCTGTGACATGTACTGTATAATATGTGATCATGATCTATGCTAGGTAATCTATTTCACATATGATATTACCCAATGGTCGAAGTGAAAATTTTGAAGTGCTGGTATAGAACTTTGAAATGAACCTCAAAGGGTTAGGGGTTTTGATAGAATGAAATTAATTTTCAATGCACTTTAACACTATATTGTATAATATAAAACATATTAAATGATGCAAGGCTATCCATCCTGTTTCCACCAACTCTCTTGTGTCCAATTACCTTTCCTCTCTGTCCTCCCCCTCTCTCTCATATCTCCTTTATATCTTCATATTACCCTTTATCTTTTATCTTTCCCTTATCTGTTTCCTTTCTCTGTTTCTATGTAGCCCTATATTCATTGCAGGTATCTCCCTCCCTCCCTTCCTAACTGCTCTCCCCTGTGCCTCATAACCTGCTTGTCTCGCTCCTCCCTTACTCCTTGATCCTCTCTATCTATCCCTGTTTCATCCCACTAGGGAATTCACATGTTTGCCCCTCCATCATCACACTGCATAATCCTTTATCACACTGCATTATTCTTCATCACATATTGCCCCCTTCTTCATCACACTCTGCCCCTTCTTCATTACACTGTGCCCCCTCATTCATCACACTGTGCAGCTTCTTTCATCACACTTTTGCCCCTTTATCACTGTGTTTCCCAGTCATCATACTGTGCCCCCTCCTTCATCACACTCTGCCCCCCTCCTTCATCACACTCTGTCCCCCTTCTTCATCACACTCTGCCCTCCTTTTTCATCACACCGTGCCCCCTCCTCCATCAAACCGTGCCCCCTCATTCACCACAATGTGCAGCATCCTTTGTCACACTTTTGCCTCTTTGTCACTGTGTCGCCCCAATCATCACACTGTGCCCCCTCCTTTGTACCACTGTGCCCCTTGCCCGATCAAACTTTTACCCTTTCCTCTTCTCACTGTGCAACCTCCTTCATCACACTGTGCCCCCTCCTAAATCAAATCATGGCCCTGTCTTCATAAGATTGTGGTCCCTTCATTACACTGCTGCCCCCTTCATCACTGCTGCCCCTTTCATTACTGTGCCCCCTTCATTACACTGGTGCCATCTTAATCACACTGGTGCCCCCTCCGTTCTTTGCTTACCTTTCAATGACCTTCTTTTCTTCTGCTTTCTTCTCTTCCTCTTCTGTCATCTTTATTTCAGTGTGTTGGCTCCTCTCTGTGCCACTCCTCACTGACTGTGTCGGGACGTGACAACCAGGGCCCTCTTAAGACCATCTTGGGCCCCCGGGCATGGCAGTGCACCGGGGCCTCTATATATACAAATAAAAAAAAAAAGATTATATATATGGGCCCGTCGGAGGAAGCCAAAAAAAAAAAAAACCTGGAAAAAGAAAAGAAGAAAATACTTACCGTGCTGTCAGCTGGCGATCCTGCTCCCTCCATGGTCTCCTCCTCCGTCGCGCTCCGCAATGGATGTCGGGCGGGCGTGATGACGTCACGCCCGACATGCACTGCGAGCGTGACGGAGGAGGAGACCAGGGAGGGACAGTATAGAAAGACACAGTATAGAAAGATGAAACAGTTGTCACACAAATTACAGTCCAAATGTGCAGAATCGTGGGGGAACATTGTAGTGCAGCAGGCGGTTCCATGACAAGGTCCCAGCAGGCAGAATGCAATGTGGGAGTGGCTGCTATGTAGACATAGCGTCAAATGCAGGCAACTGACAGTGAGTTTGGTCAGTATACAAGGACAAGGTCAGGGCAGGTGGCTGATAGACTGCGTGGTTGGTATCATCATCATTATCAACATTTATTCATATAGCACCAGCAAATTCTGTAGAGCTTTACAATTGGGAACAAACATTTATAAGACAATACTGGGTAATACATACAGACAGAGAGGTAAGAGGGCCCTGCTCGCAAGCTTACAATCTATGGGATCCAAAGCTAGTGTCAAGGAAGGCAGCAGAGAGCATGGTCAGTATCCAAATCTAAGGTCAGGACAGGAGGCAGACAGAGAGCAAGGTCGAAACCTAATAACAATCAAGAGCAGTAAAGTAAGTGTACTAGGAACAGCGTGGCTGCATCTTTAACTGACAACCATGCAGAGAACTACCAGGGAATAATAAAGCCAACCAGAGGGCATCTGCCAAGACGAGCTTCCTGCACAGGATTCTTTCAAGGAGATCACATGATTGCCTGCACAGTCATTTTGGCTTCCCAGTGGTTACTTCGACTACAGAGTTGCAGTGTTGGAAAAATGGTGAAAACATAATTTTTTCATTCCTTATCCCCCTCCCACCACTAATATCAAATCCATCAACGATACTTGCTATCTTGGGATTGTATTGACTTTTTCCTTTTTTTCCTTTTTCCTTTACATAAACGTTAAGGGTCACTTATGAAAGTGCAAAAATTAAGCTCCAGGAGTGCAAATGCAAGTTGCTTCTCGCAGGGGCAGTGTCATGAGGTGAAGATGGTAACCAAAGCAAATAATAAGCCACAGACTGAGAATTTGAAAGTGGAAAGCCCATGGTCTCAGACAGCACAGATATGTAATGTGAGTGTTCTGTAATATTAGTGTAGGAAGTTTATGGTAACACACACAGCTCTATGTGAAATTAAGTTCATACATCCTAAGTGGTTGTGGATACCAAGCCTTGACCTATATTTTCAATATGACATATTTTGCACCTTAGAGGCATAATTTATATGGGGCACTGATTTCTTCATGTATTTCATCCAATGTTATGAAAACATTGAAGCACACAAAAGTGACACATGTAATAAAAGCAGTCCTGATATCTTCTCTATAGTGTTTAATGTAAGACTTAAATGAATATTCATCAAGCGGTATTTTAGGGTGGTGAATGGGGTGATTCTAAAGTGGGACTAGGTTTGACTTGATGTTTTTACTTTCCCACCATGCTGATTTCACGATGGTCTGGCATTCCTGTGATAGGTCATGTAGAGATAATTCCCCCATTTTGCATTTCATTATGTAATGCTCTAACGATAATTCCCTTTATACTCTCTTCTAGTTTTCAACAGATGCATACTCGAATCATTGCCACATTCATTTCTCCCTAAAATACCCTCTCATCTTGACACATTGTACTATATAAATGTACTATAAAATCTGTACTGTGTAGTTTCTTCTGCAACGGCTTGAACTCTTTAGAAAACATTAGCCCTTTATCCCGTCTCCTCCTAAACCATCATCATCATAATCATCATTTATTCATAGGGTGCCACAGATGCCATAGACAATGATACAGTTGCTCACTGACCCCATGAAGTGGTTTTGGTTTGGGTTTTGGATCAGGATTAGCTTTGTATTTTGGTTTTGATTTTGGTTTTGGCAAAACCGCCCTTGTGTATTTTGGTTTTGGTTTTGGATCCCTATTTCTAAAGAAAAATTGCTAAAATATGCTAAAATCACATCATTTTGCTTTTTTTTCAATCCTACATCATTATTAAACTCAATAACACTAATTTCAAGTAATTTGCAGTCAATTTTGACCACCTCACAGATCACATTATTATTTTCATACACTTTCGGACAAATACTGCAGCGACCTGGCTGGATGCTAAGCGACAGAGCAATGACTCAAACACACGGCAGTTCCTACCATATCTAGGACACATTGGTATGGGCTTTCTTCTCTTCTTGGAGGGCTAAGGGCATTGCCTCGAAATGCGACATCTTTGATCCTGTAGGCACGCTCTTCCCCTTTCAACACCTTAAGGACAAACTTCACCTTAGCAACGCTCATTTCTTTATGTTTCTATATTACCTCATGCCACATACAGGTAAATTGACTATTCCTACACTCAGTAACTTGAATGACTTGTTACACTTCTCAAAGATCCAGAAATTCTGCATTAGATATCCTTATAATGATTTAATTCCCAAATATCACCAATTTCCAGATATCACCAAAATTTGGACATCTACCAGCTCTGCCTGGGCTAAAAACTCTCTATCCCTCCCCTTACCAGCTGATTTCTTTAAATATCATAGCAACATAACAAAGTGGTTGCTCTCTATCATGCTGCAGGAAGTTCACTTAAAAATCCTAAACCAAGCTTATATTTCCCAGTCCCAAAGGAAACATTATGCGGATTATGAAATGGGGGTGTCCCAAACATGCACCTGCCTCTTTCTTCCATAATGTGTGGTCATGGAGGTAGATCCCAAAAAATTTTTTATATTACACTGACAGGAGCGCTCCGGTTCCCCTGGGGTCTTTACAGAGCACGCTCTGCTGGTCTAGCTTGCATCAATACCTTTAGGGCTTCTGTAGTCGGGTAAATTGCTTGAAAGCCACTAGTTGTTAACTTTTGTAATCTGTATATTTCATGACTTGATATTCTTGTATTCTCTCCATAACACTGTCCATTGGAGCAAAAATATGTCAGCAACACTGACGTTTATCCTTCTTTTTCTTTCCTTTTTTGCTCATCCTCCACATAAAAATATTGGGCCCGGTTCATTAAAAAAGTAAGGCAAAAAATGAGTAGGTTTTCGTTTGGACAAAACCATGCAAGGATTGCAAATTAGTTTATTATTTTGCACAAAGGATAAATACTGGCTGTTTTTTCATGTAGCACACAAATACTTAATAGCTTTATTTATACACTGCAATTTTAAGCTAAAATTGAACATACCTTACCCCAATTGTAAATATGCCATTACATTTTAAATTTGCCTCCCCCTCCAATGCAACATGGTTTTGCCAAGGTGCAAAGTTACTAATTTTTTTAATTTACTTTCCTTAATGAATCATAAATATATTGTCATAATATGAAAAACACTCGCTTGACAGACTGTTTCTATGGAATATACTTCTTGTAGGTATTTACTGTTCTAAAAACATGGTCTATTATCATTATCCTGCATATGCTTATTTGGCAGCATTGTCATGTCTGCCTTTTGGACTGTTTTCTACGGTTTTATGTATTATGTTTGAATTTGCAAATAAAATAGACATTTAAAAAAAATAAAAATAATGTGGGCCACTGTTAACATCAAAATTTAAACCACCCTATTAAACCATAAACAGCATGCTACAATAAATTGTTTACAAAATGGTAAGCCTCTTTCTAAACAAGACTTCACATCTGGTATAGTGGCTATGGAAATAAAACAACAACATACAGCAGACAAACTGTAGCTTTATACACAAAATCTATAACAAATAAATAACAAAAATAAACATAGAACCATTGTTTAATATTCTCCAATATCTAGCCTCTGAGTTATTTTGACTGGCCCTATTGCTTAACCTTCACCAATATTTGTCCTGTTATCTGTGATGAGCTTAGGCACAGCTTTCTTCTTGGTTCCAACCAGCAGACTTCATCTTATTCACATGACTGGATAATGTCAACTCCATCTATAACACAAAATGGTAATGTACTAAGTGAATGCTAATAACTCTGATCACCATAATTTTAGGACACTGATTAAAGGAGTTATAAAATAAGATAAATTTGTATGGAATAACATAAAAGAAAAAATGAAAAATGACTCAAGAAGTTTGTTAAGTAAACAAGCAGACACATGGGGGGGGGGGAAATAGTGGTGATGGAGAAGGATAAATACTTAAGAAAGGCTTACAGTCCTAAACTACCAGTATTTTACTTCCTCCAAAATGACATAAGTAACTTATAGACCCACAAGAAAGATCAATAGTGTCGGGTATAGGGTCAATCACCTCAAACTTGTCGGAATATATTGATTCATTCCTGGCCACACAAAAAGTTACCTACGGGACATACCACCGGCCCTCAACATACTTGAAAATGTAGAATGGGAAGAAGACTATGTCATGATGACGTTTGATGTGACATTACTTTACACTATTACTGAACATTACAAAGGCTGCTCCCATGTAGAAAACATCTTAAGGAGTCACTGCTAAAGCAACAACAAATAGACTTTTGGGTGGACGCTATCAAATTCATCTTAGATCACAACTACTTTTGGTTCAAAGGGGTGTGCTACAGACAGGTTTGCAGGACCGCTATGGGAACTAAGATCGCTCCGAGTTATGCGAACCTGTTTGTAGTACACTAAGATAAACAGACAATCTGAAACAACAATCCCTTCAATGAGGTTTGGCGCAGGTATATAGACAATGTAGTTGTTATATGGAAAGCTGACTTTGACACCCTTATTGAATTCACCCACTATATTAATAACAATGAATTGGATCTCAAATTAACTACCTTAATTAGCAAGGACAGGGTTTAATTTTTAAATCTAGTTATTACCACTGAGGAGGGCAGAATAAGTACAAAGACATTTATGAAAGAAGTGGATTGTAGTAATCACATACTAGCTACTATCAATCATCACCAACAGTGGACAAAAAGCATAACCAGTGGCCAGTTTAAAAGGCTGCAATGGAATTGCTCCAACATTTTTGATTTTGAATCAAAGGCTGAGAATCTAAGTACAAAGTTTGCAGAGAATGGATATAATTCCACAATAGTGAACGATGCCATGAAAATAGCAAAGGAAACTGATAGAAAACAACTTCCAAAAACAAAAATTTCAATTTTTGAGATAATCAGGGAGCTAATCAGGAGAGGTTTATTACCCACTATAGTTGCATCACAGAAAGATCAGCAATATCAAGATATTGGCCTATCTTACAGAAGGACAATAAATTGAAGGGACTGATCCCCATGAAGCCAAAAATCACATTAAATGGTCAAGGAATCTCAGAAACAGTCTAAAACAAAGTGCCTTAGCACTGGACACATGCATCCCCTTCAATACATGGTTTAATGATAATCTAGGGTTTTTTTACTTGTGTGATAGGTACTCTACTTGTAGAAGTATAAGGATACACAACACCAAACCAGTTACAGAATCTGTATCCAGCCACAACAGCAGAACATTTAAAATCAAGGAGAAAATTATCTGTGAAACAGGAGTAATTTTTCTCCTACAATGTCCCTTCAATAAACAATATGTAGGGAAAGACAAGATTAGATGAGCACTGTAGGAACATCAAGAATAAGTTTAAAAATCTTAGTGTCACTCACCGGACTGTGAGTGCTACTTCTAAGGTAGCTAGGAACCGTGTCCGTCCATTATAATGAGGTACTGCGCATGTGCAGTCCCTTTTAACCTTCAGTTCTGTTCCTTTAACTTAATTGGCTGATCAGGCAACACTCCCTATATTAAGCACCTGTGGTCAATACCACGTGGCCTGATCTTGGAGTCTCATTCCTCATGAGTCTCTGAAGGTGTTCCAGTGCCTGCTCGTGTGTTCAGCTGATGCTGATTCCTGTTTGCCGTTTGTGGTTTCCAGACCACTTCTATTCCTCGTGTTCCTAGTGTCTTCAGCAGCTGATTCCTATCCGCTGCCTCCGTATATCTACAGTTACAGATTACTGCAAACTCTCCTGTGTTTCATCGTGACTCCAGCAGCTGATTCCTATCCGCTGCCTCCGTGTATCTACAGTTACAGATTACTGCAAACTCTCCTGTGTTTCATCGTGACTCCAGCAGCTGATTCCTATCCGCTGCCTCTGTGTATCTACAGTTACAGATTACTTCAAACTCTCCTGTGTTACATCGCTACTGTTCCAGCTGATTCCTGTTAGCTACTTCAGCGTGTCTACAGAGTCCTGCTCGTCTCAGCGCTCCAGTCTGCATTCTACCTGCCGTCAGCTGACCCGCTGCCTACTGCTTCTACAGTGTGTCCATTTGTGTCAACTTGCCTGTTAGCATCGAGTCTATGCTCCTCGGCTTCCAGCTCTGCTACATCGCTTCAACTCTCCCGTGGTCTCCTGCTGTTCAATTCGATATACTACTGCTTCCTGAGTATTTGTCGTCCTTGCTGGCCTACCTACAGTGCGCTGCACCTACATGCCGCTTCCATTCTGCAAGGACTTCTCATCTGGTCTGTTCCCTGCCGCTCAGGTATCCCTGCAGCCATTTCTAACAGCCTGCTCATCTGAACCACAGTATGCATACTTCTCATTGACTGTGCTGGTGTATTGCATATCCATCTGGACTGAGTTGTTCTCCCCCGGAGTTTCCATCCTCTGAGACTATTGCTATTATTGACTGTGTTTCCTTTTGCTGGACTATTCTAGTGACTTTGTTTATCTGTGCAGTGCTGTTCATTAAATATTATTATTGTGTGCAGTTCAACGTGGGATCAAGTTCAGTGTACCCGTGTAGACTCTGCATTGCATTTATCACCTCGTGTCTTTCCTCACATATATATTCAGTGGTACAACTTGCTAGAGGCAGACCACTGATTCCTGTTTCCCTGTGTCACCAGTTGCATATATCCTCTCACATAAGCAGTGGTACAACTTGCTACACGCAAACCACTGACTTCCCCGTTACCTTCACCTGGATTCCATTCCTTCACTACAGACAGCGGTACAACTTGCTATACGCAGACCGCTGACTTCCATCTCCTTATTACTCCTGGACATTCTTCTCACTATAGCAGTGGTACAACTTGCCGTGCGCAGACCACTGACTACCCTCACGTGTCCTTGTCCATCCAGATCCTCGTGTTCAGTTACCTATTGTTTACCAGTGCTGCTAGTCATAGACTTTCTGAGCATTCTCTAACCATCTGCTGTTTCCAGTTCCATTATCACCCTGCCATCAGAGTATCATATACCAACTCAACTGCTCTGATAAGACCATCAGCGGGTGATACTGGGTAAAGACTCCTAGTGCCCGTGACACTTAGCCTATCTGAGCACTATGCAACACATCATAACAGTGACCCAGCATCTCTTAAAAATTTTAGAAATTAAAAAGTCAAACATGATTGGAGAGCGATCAACTACATTTCCAATATCTCCAGGGAGGAAGCTAGGTTGATATATGACATAGGCACACTAACACCGCATAACCTGAATTTAGACTTCGAGTTAGGAAGCTTCCTAGAGAATTTAATACATTCTGCACTCTAATCGTAGTCAACCCCCTATCTTTGTAAGTTACATCACTTTTCTATATACATCAGTCACGCTAGTGGCATAGAGAAATGAAAAACATAGAGAGAATATTTTGTGTTTAATTCCGAGAAATTAATTCCCAATATAGGGTGTAATGACGATTCTTCCTAATTATTTTCTGCACTTTACATATTCCCATTCCCCCGTGAGGCCCCCAATGTGAGCCGCCCCCCCTTGAGCCCCCCCCCCCAAGCACTTACCTGTCAGTACATTCCTTCCGCGGCGCGCTGTAAGCTCCTTACTGAGGAGATCTTGCGAGAGTTCACAAACTCTCGCGAGATCTCCTCAGTAAGCAGATTACTGAGCGGTGCCAGGGAAGGAGGACTGTACTGACAGTGCTCAGCAGCATTGATCGGGCTGGGGGCGCCCCCGCCCCCGGACCGATCAATAATGCTGCTGAGGACTTTGAAGGGCCCCCTGGATGCCCGAGGCCCCTGGGCTATAGCCCAGTTAGCCCTAGGGTTAATCCGGCCCTGATTCCAACTGAGGATCAGTAATCTCAACATCACAAATATTAATTACAAAGTATGATGAAATCTATGATGTGCACTTAACATATACAAATTTTTAGCTGAGGAACTGTAATTACAGTACTGCAAATGTTGTTTACCCATTATGAGTATTCTATGACTACTGAGGAGAAACAATAAGTATATATACGTGTTTCTAATCTGTACATTATATTAACTCACAATTTTTATTTACATGACAAGTATGCAATCATTCTATTTTCACTTTACTTAAAAGAGCTTATTGTCAATACCGCCTACCCCCACGATGAACTAATCAAAGGCTAGAAGGAGGGGAATTTAAACCTGCAGGTCAGGTAAGGACTGATTTATCCCTGAGGAAGCTTTCCCTACTGAGGTGAAATGCGTTGGAAGAAAACTCAGCTCTATGAACTATTTGCAATTGGAACATCATATACCTACAGTACAAGCACATTGCTATTAAATACAATACCCTACACAGCAAAGCAGTCTGGCACCGGCCGCCAGCGTGTAGTTATCATAATGAACTCTGAGCCTTCCAGAGGACTCCCGGAAACCAGCACTCGGCACCCCTGGTATGCAAGGGGAGGTAGAGGGACCTATCTAGGAGGGAAGCAATGGTACATCTCCATCCAGGGCAACATTACACTTGTAAGTTGAACACTTTTTCATCTCTTTTATCTATGGAATAAGCAGCCCATAGATATAAGTAATTTTGAAAATTCTGAAAATTTTAGATCTTTATCAAAATTGACTATCAGTTCACTATTGCATAGAGTTTATCCTGAAATGAAAATCGAATACACTTTAATCATTGATTTGACTACTAAGGCACCTGGACTATGATAAGAATCTTTAAGAGAGGCGTTTCTCTTGTACTGAATTTGATATTGCCTTTGCAAAGAGACTATTAGATTTTCATATTGTGTATCATATGCTATCGATGATTATATGTAATTTTTGTTGTTTACATGTTCTGGACAGAACTATCATTATTGAGTTTATACTGTTAATAAATCATCTTTTTGACATTTTACATTTGGTTTCTGATACACATAATATCTAGTGGAGTGCTTAGGGGCATAACTATCCCCAGGAGCAGCACCATTATTATCTACTCATAACACGTTATCTAAGAGGACAGCACATTTCCTCACTATCTATAGTTGAAGCAGGAATGAATATGCTTTGACAGCACAACCATTAGGCAGGGCAAAGTGAGCAGAGTTACATTGAACAACCGATCGCCTTTAGTGCATAACACAGAACAGAGACAGTATCGGGATGGAATCCTTTCAGGTTTCTGCATTATTGGTCAAATTTACTATACATTCTTTACTGTCGTGAAGTAATTATAAAGTTTGATGACTTAATAAGTTGGGGATAAATGCATACCTACGGCTGAAAAAAATCATACTTGATATATATTCACGATTAAATTAGGCCTCTTCGAAAAACGGAAACTCCAAATTTACAATTTAAACCCAAAACCATTCGCTAGCTTATCATCATCATCACCATTTATTTATATAGCGCCACTGATTCCGCAGTTCTGTACAGAGAACTGATTCACATCAGTCCCTGCCCCATTGGAGCCTACAGTCTTATTCAAGAAAGTGCTTATAGAGAACATTTCCTCTTTATTTTTTTGAATCATTTTAAGGTCATTCCTTTTTCAGCATCGATCATTAATTAACGTCAATATTCGTATTCTCAAGCTGGATATACTTTTTACTATCTAAGGCTCAATTCTATATCTCTTATTACATATTCAATTGAGTTCATGTGGACTATTCTTCTGAATTAATGATTTAGTCCTTTTTATATGTCTATGGAAGGTTAGTTCTTCCAGTTGCTTATATCACATGATACCTTTTATGTGGTTTATAATTGTCTTGATGTATTTTTCACATATATATATATATATGTTGCAAATCTAATAAATGTTCGATTTAAGTACTTTTGCGCAATTCTATGTTCTTTTGATATATTCTATATGGAGGATTAACACTGCCTCCTTTTTGAGTTGCTGCATTTGATGCCCAGGGGTTACTGTTATCATTTAGATGTATGTGCTTGACATTAGCGCCAGAGATTGAGTTTTGTTAGTTCAAATTCCCTAACATACACACACAGACAGTGAGAGAGAGTGAGAGACTAAGGTCAAGATACCAACCAATTAGCGTACTAGTATGTTTTTTTTTTGGAGTGTGGGAGGAAACCGGAGCTCCCGGAGGAAACCCACGCAAACACGTGGAGAACATACAAACTCCACACAGATAAGGCCATGGTCAGGAATTGAACTCATAAACCCAGTGCTGTGAGGCAGAAGTGCTAACTTCTGAACTTCTGAACTTTGTGATAGTGGGGATGTAAAAGTGGTTCCTTTGACACCACCTTAGAGTAAAAAGCAATATAATTATATATATATACACATAGTAGGGTGATTCCAAAAAAATCTTCTGAAAACCTCCAACCCACCAAAATGGGCCATTATGTGAAAAAACTTGACAATCATTTTTATTTTGAAATTATATTATATTTAGTACTTGCACAACTCAACCAAAGTTTATAATTTGACGATTACATTGCGATAATGCAGAACGGTAATTTGTTCCATAATTTATTAAATGTTAATGATTTTTTTCATCAAATTTTTTAAACAATCACCAAGTTTGCTTAGTTACTTTGATAATAATCTCTTGTTGGAAACAGTTTTTGTTGGCGTGCAGAACTTATTGCGATGCTCCTCCACGACCTGCAAGAGGAACTGCTTCTGCTCCTCGTTTCGTGTTATCGAAGCATTAAATTCTTGGATTATCACAACACCTCTCTCAGCAAGATCATTTACTACCTTCACCGAGTCTGCAATCTTCTGACTGTATTGGTATGATTCAAGGTTTTGCCATTCCTCCGGGTCATACTCCAAGAATTCCTCAGACAAACCAAGAATTTTGAACAAACTCAGCGTTGATCTTGTGACAAAGTTATGTAAACCCTTTGTTGCTGGCTGAAGAACTGGTGATATACGTTTCAGAGGATTGTTAGATCCATCTAAATGTTTGATAGCAGCAGCCATAAGGTTTTTTTCTTTCTGTTGACACTTCATCATCAAAGAAACTGAAACTGACCAGAAAGATACCATTGATGGTTGATAAATGCCTTTTTGGCTACCGTTGCAACTTCTTTGTTTGGATACACAGACAGTGCATGTAACAAGGCAAGGTCATTCCTTGGAGCTGCAGTTGGTGATGAGCTGTGGAACCAGTATCTCACATAAATGGCAGTAATGAAAAGACAAACTTCCTGCAGATGATGCCAAACTTTGTCACAGTACGATATCCCGCGAGTCTTCCGTGACTCACTGAACCCTGGCTGCTGTGGATTGTATTGGTTGCGGAACAGCCACTTCTTAATGGAGTAAATGGCCCCGGCCATCCAGCAAGCTCAATGGATAGCTTCAGGAAATATGAAATGTACTCCACGTGGAGGAATGCTTCCCAAGAAAATTATGGTGAGTTCCCATAGCTCACGGTAATCATCTCTCAGCTGGAATTTCTCCAAATGAGCAACTGCAAACTTAATAATGTCATCTTTCCAGGGAGCAACCACAGCTGATGTATTTTCATCTTCAATTTCAGTGCTGAATGAAGCCTGATCGATTCTAGGCCAAAAGGCCAAAAGTCTCGGAAGTGGACGAAAAGCTCATTGTTCGGAGATTTAGAAACATCATCGACACTGAAGACCTTTTCCAGCATTATTTCAGAGATGTAATGTCAACAAGCTAAATTTAGTAGTGGTCGGCCAATCTCAGACTCCAGCAGCACACATACTCCCCCTTTCACTCCAGTGTTAGATGCTGTGGTATCAAAATATAGCCCTTGAATGTTGTCCTGCAATCATCACTCATCTATGGTTTCCACCATTGCCTTAGCCATAGTTTTTGCGGTTCCATCCTGAAGTTTCAGAACTGAGAGCAGCTTTATTACATTCTGTCCTGAAACCAGAATAGGGAGCCTGTCAATCCGTTTTCGAGGAAACACGGTAATAACAATGAATATCTCCCATATTATCATTAATTGGCATGACTGCAGTGCATTAGGCTATTAATGTTTACTTCCATTTGTTCCTGCAATTACACAGCATTAATAGAAATATTTATAATGAATACTCTTAACATAAATTGTGTATTGGCAAAGTCACTACGTCTGATATAACATCAAGCATTGACCATCTTGTGCAAGTTGAAAATATGCACTGAATAAAAAAAAATATTTATGATTCAATGTCAGTATACCAAGTGGACACGAATGATGGTTTGGAGAAGTATGGGAAAAAAAATTGGCCATTGGAGATGGATTCAACCAAAATATATATTCATTATATATATATATATATATATATATATATATATATATATATATATAAAAATATATATATATATATATATACACATGCTGTTATGCTTGCTGCGCCTATCACTTTTATAAACTGAGTAATCTGAAAATGACTGCAGTACATGACAACTGCCACGAATTGGGCAGGAGAGTCTCGCATTTAGCCTTATATCTTGTGGCCCAGCCAGCGTCTTACATCTTTTAGTTGAGGAGTTGGTGAGCCTCCCTCAGATTCCTCCTTCATCATCGACATGGCAAAAGACTTGCCAGAAGCTTCTCCTCTCCCTCACTGGGCTCTGACTACTGAGTTTAGTGATGACAGGAAGCAAATTGTAATGAGTCTGTTCTATTATTGGCTTATAACAATCAGCTTAATACCTTGCACTGAACTCTGATTGGCTGCTGGACTTCAGTGCAGTAGTGGAAATGGAGCCCAAAGCAGAAGCAAACGGCTCTCCACCAGGGAATGAGCAATATATGTACTCGTGGGGGTATATTTACTAAGCTGCGGGTTTGAAAAAGTGGAGATGTTGCCTATAGCAACCAACCAGATTCAATCTGTCATTTTGTAGAATGTACTAAATAAATGACAGCTAGAATATGATTGGTTGCTATAGGCAACATCTCCACTTTTTCAAACCCGCAGCTTAGTAAATCTAGCCCTTGGCCACCATTGAATGGACATTTTTTTGCATATTAGTCAGCAAGGACTGGGCATTATATTGTAAACTTGGACACTAGGAACTGAACTGATTTTAAATTTATACTTGCAAGCAAAAAACTACAATTTATTAACAGCATGTCAGCCTTCATTGAAGCCTAAGCTGTCACTTATATATTGTGAGCTGTTAAAAAACAGTCAATTCAATGATGAGTTAGCCCTAAAGTGCTAGTAGTCATGAGGTTCCAAGAGATGTTTTTACTCTGCCCCGTGCACATTTGTAGCAGATGTGTAATGTCTCAAAAGTTAGTTCAAAGTGAATTTACGGGGACAGTTACCAAACGCGTTATGTGGGAATGCATATATGTGTGCGAAAGGTATATAAATAAGCACATTTGCACACAGTGACTCGCATTGCCCATCTACATTTTTATACTTTGATAATTGACCTTTTCTGTGTTTTCCCCAGTCTTGCTGTCTGCAAATTGTAAGTACTAACAAGTAAATATTTATTCTAAACAATCATACATAGTCCTCATTATCCAAGTCACAGCTAGAGTCAAAGTAACATTTCATACATAATACTAACAAACGTGGCACGGTCATTGTCTGGTAGAACATTTTAGTTAGGAGATTAAATGTATGAAGGACATAAATAATTATTCCATTATAATGATGTTACATTTTGTATTCAAATTCTGTTAGTGTGTTCATACAAATGTCTGTGCACTGAGGGCCTGATTTAACTTGCTATTAAAGAAAGAACATGTAACTTGAGCTTAGTTCTGCCTGTATTCAAATCTGAGTGGATCTCGAGATGCATTTTGAACTGAATCTCAGTGTAAGTACACTCTGCCTGTTACGTGCCATATTTTAACAGATAGAACAGAGTGCAGGATACACGCATGCATATGTGCAATATAAGGTCACATTATAATACAAATGCAATGCCATGACAGTCATCACTATTAGTCAGCACTGACACCTGCCCTGTAGCTAGTGCAAATCATACGGCTAAAACAAGCATACTTATGAGAAACCCAGAACTTGAATCAGCTGCATTTGCGTAAGAACGTCTTCGGCAGGGCCATCTTTTCCTCTTTTCCATTGGCCATGATGGGCAGCTGTCCGGGGGCCCCACGGGCAAGGGGGCCCCATAGGCAGGGCTCTTAATTAGAATAAATAATCCTGCAAAAGAAAAAACCTGCAAAAAAAACCTTCAAGGGTCACTGAGCAAGTACATCTATCTATCTCTATCTCTATATATCTATATCTATATCTGTATCTCTATACATCTATATCTATATATATATCTATATATGTAGGGGCCCCGGTGCACTGCTTTGCCCGGGGGCCCATAATGTTGTTAAGATGGCCCTGGTCTTCAGCACATCCTAATTGTACATTGCTTATGTTTGTCCACCTCTCCCCAACCCCGTTCCGCCCTTCGTTAGGTCGTCGTGTTATTTGTGTTCACATATGAATTACATGCAATTGCGTGGTGTAAGATCCAATTCATAGCATGTGCAGAGCAAAGTCATGCAAGATACAAAACGCAAAGGGACTTACGTTCGAACATGAATCAGGTTCTGTTTGTATAGATGCATCTTGATATTTCAGTGCAGTTCCATGAATAAATATTTAAACCATTTGCAATCTTCATACAGTTTCATATTCATCTGAAAACATCTGAAGGGAAATAGCTTTATTTCCCCGGCCTTTGTATCGAGTTTTTCCACTGATTTACAGAAAAAGCTCACCTGGCATCTTACACAGTACAAATACACTGCTGTGGGTGTGTTTTCCTTGGGACCTGATCCCTTGGTTCCTACAGGCTTCTTTTACGTTGTGGTTGGATAACTGAGTCTTAGTCACATTAGACTGTTGAGGCATAATCTGTGCAGAGTACAGAAAGTTTATGAACAAATGGATTGGGTGTTAATTATATTGTAACACGGGTGCTTTGCTTTACTATTTAAGCTTATTGTTATGTCTGAAAAATAACTATAAATAAAGAATAGTATAAACATCAGTAAAATATTAATACTACTTATTATTATTATTATTATTATTATTATTATTTACTTTACAACGGGTAGCCATATTTTAGTATTATATACTATAGCAGTGGTTCCCAAACTGTGTGCCGTGGCGATCTCACAGTGGTGCCTCGCCCAGGGCTGTTTGTAAGCAAGGCAGGGGACTTCTTGGTAAATATTTTGGCTTAGGGGTGTCTTGAAAAAATTATGGAGACCCTAAGGGTGCCTCGAACTGAGAAAGTTTGGGATCCACTGTAGTATAGTATTTGCTTGATATTTATTCAGTGCTAAATATACCAAAACTAGAATTGGCGCTCCAACAATCCTCTCAAACCTCACTTAGTCTATGAGCAGTAGCCTGAGCTGCCCGTCCTTAGAATCTAGCCATAGTATATCTGTACAGATCAATAAATCAGACCAAAGTATAAGTGACAAATTAGAAGAGGGAAAGGGTGATTTGTGTGAAAGACAGGCATAATTGAAATGCAGACAGAGAGAAGTGTGGAGGCATGATGAATTCAGAAGAAGCAAGGATGTGAATGGAATTATAAGAACCTGTCACCTCAGAGACATTCCCATGTTCCTGTGGTTGGGAGAGCTTCTGGTCAGAGTTCATGTAGCATGCAGGAGGTTAAAGGGAATCTAAAAGGGCTTGGTATTCAAATAACATATCTCCTATTTGTTCCTCTGGTGGTATATATTTTTCTAAAGGCTTTGAGTAGCCTGTAATTAACAAAAGGAGAGCTTTGACAAAGGTGACATCATCTTTCAATGAGGAGGAATTGTGCAGAGAGAAAGTTAATGTTTAGTTCTACAGTTGCAGACTCCTTCTTTTGGGTTCTTAAGACCCTGGAGCAGAAGGATGTATCTCCAAAATTGCTGCTTACTTTACCATTTTTATCATGTTTCCACTAGACTTTTCTGTGTATCTAAGAGAGACAGAGCAACCTGCCACAGCAGATGAATCACAAAGCAAGGCTGAACTGTATTAAATCTACAACTTTGTTCTGGGATTGAACCATTGTGAAGTGCTCTACCTATCATTTGGAGCTGAGTGCCACACATATAAAGCTCGAAAGTGGTGACAGACGGGCCACATAGTAACCATGGTATTCAATGCTCTTAGTAACTCTCAGTTCATAATAGAGCACCATTAATTTGTATAGGTATTGATAAAGGCAAATCAGGAATATCTGTTAGGAACTCCTTCAGTCAGCACTACAGAACCCGGAATCTGCTCCGATGTCTGGTGTTCGCTGGAGCCCCTAGTGGTGGGGACAGACTTGGGTGCAGACGAACGGAGGGTCGTGTAGTGTGCACTGACTGGGGAGAACCCTGAGGCAGCGTAGTAGAACACAGCGATGTGAGATCCAGGCAAAAGGTCAAGGGCCGGCAGCAGACAGGGATATCAGAAAACGAGCCGAAGTCAGGGGTCACAGGCAATACAACAAAGTCCAAAAACAAGCCAGGGGTCATACACGGGAAATCCAATAATAGAATAAGCACAGGAGCAGGGAAACAGGAACAGGAGCCTAGCTAAACAGGAAGCTATAACTGTCAATGAGGCTCAGTCCTCACTGCCTTAAATAGCAAGAAGGGCCAATAGGAATCATGATAACAGAAACCCCTCCCACTGTATGACTCTGCACTGACACAATGCTGACAAAAACCAAGCCAGTACCAATACAGTAAATATATAAGACTCCCATAAGAGTCTATAGATATATATAACAACCCTACCTTTCCTTGCTGATCTGTGCCCGGGTGTCAGCCCGCTTGCCGGGCGCTGCGGCCTCTGGATTACAGCGTCCCGGTTGTTGCCTAGGCAACCGGGACGTCAGAGGCGGAAGTGACACCCCGATCGTCATGGAGACGGCCGGGGCGTCTGAGAAGACCGGAAGCGAGCCGCGGCGGCCCGTCGGGGAGCCGCGGTTCGTAACAATATCTAAATGAATAGGAAAAGCCACACCAAGAAAATCTGCTGCTGACTCAACAACAGCCTTGGTTTTCATACACGATGGGAAAAATACTGACACAGGGAGGGTCTGTGTTTCTTTTAAATGAGAAGTAATACAATGTTATAATTGCCATTTGTGTGTTAAAATGTAACTAGCATTATTTGAACTTTACAATATGTTTGTCTATATCAATTATTCGTAAAATCAGCAACAATACACAAGAGGCATTTTGAGCCTTGCACAACATTTGCAATTTAATATAATAATAACAATATACATAAAAATATAATTATCTTCTCAAAGCAACCTATAAGAGAACAGTGCACAACAGTGCAGCATGTAATGGTATGGGACATCACAGTACAACATTTAACTATATGACATAATATTGTTTTATATATTTGTACAAATAGCAAAAGGACCGCTGATTGGGAAATAAAGTATAAACATTATTTGGTGGATGACTATGGCAGACCAGAGTTCTAACATCTAAGTTCTTTAACCTTTGATATCAATACATACGGAAGCTTGATTGTCTTCTTACATACATTGTGCTGAAGGGTTACATTGTATTTTCTATGTTTTAATGTCAAAACAATGAAGTACACCTTGCTACATCTAACACACTTTTTCTTTACAACTTAAATTTCAACTTTTATTTCTTTTCAATTTCATTTTCAACATAACACTAATATATCATCCCCAATCTGCCATAATAAGTCATAATTGTGACATAAACTAAAACAATGACTGAAGATTCAGCAGAAATATAATCTCATTGGACCTGGCTCTCAGCACCAGACACTTAATCCAGGAACAAATAATTCTGCCTTTCTTATGCAAGATTGCTGCATTAATCCCCTATATACTATCCACAGATGCTGTATAAGGAGATATACAGCTATTTGTGTCTGGAAAAAGAGAAAGTATGCCCCAAATTAAGGAAAGAGAAAGCCTACCCCAAATTAAATCAAGGATCTTACAGAATTTGTAAAACTGGAATGGTCTATATTTGAATAACTGGATTTTGCGGAATTCAAACACTATAAATAGTGTTGGGACAATGGTGGTTAAATTCATTCTGCTCTGTGGTGTGCTTGGGGTCGGATAGGAGAATTCTGGTAGGGGGGGAATGTTACAGGGTATTTTGCTCAGAACATATAAGGCCAAATCAGTTATATGAAGTTACATTTGGCATGCAGTTACTGATATCAGAGCTTTAATTAGAAAATTTAGTGTCCTAAGTGAGAGAGAACACTGGCGATTCCACCGACATCCCCTACACGCACACACTCATTTTGATAGAGGCTATACCAGGCACGACTTTATTAGAATGCAGTACAATAAGCTCCATTTTATTTAGCCCTTAAAATACCACGTAACCTTCCAAACCTAATTTATTCATTGACATATATTAGAAAGTAAAAAACTAACATTCCCTGCTGCAATACATATATCAACATTTGATGAAATGTTTGTAGAGTGAGGGCACAACCCCTTATAGGCACATTATATTAAGGTGAGAAGGCCTGTTGTCTTTATTCTGTAGTTCTGGGATGTCTACAATTTCTTCACTTTTAAATGGAGCATATGTGGCGGAACAAAGAGTACAGATCAGCTGTCTCAGGACTCAGAGGTGAATATCAATGCTTAAACTCACCCACCAGATATACTCCTCACCAAATACATCTCCCACTCACTGAAATACTTCTCACCCATCCATCAATGCAGGATTCAGCGCACTTTACCCACTATTACTCACAGACACCATATCTCACCCTAGTTATAAATAGTTATACATCACCACTCGTTGGCACCATATCTCACCCATTGAAATACCCCTCACTCACCACCACTCCCTGACAACATACCTTACCCATTGAAATATCACTCACCAACCAACCCTCCATGACACCATCCCTTATCCAATGCAATTCCCCTCACTCAATACTACTCCCTGATGCCATACCCCACCCATTGTAATTCCTCTAAATCCCCTATCTAATACCACTTCAGTTCAGTGGAGTTCTTCCATCATTTCTGTTGACATCTTTGGTCCTACATTGGTGATCTCCATTACTGCCTTGGTGGGGTTATTCTCACCGAATATGGGAAAAAGTGTCCTGACTCATGTTACTGTAGGGACCATGATGCTAACAAAAACACTGGTCTACACACAGCTACTGAAACTGCTGGATAACCCAAGAGTGCCCACGCAGCATAAAGTGACAGCCGTCTCCAAGACCAAAACAAAAAAATTAAGAAGTGAAATTTCAGTTAAGATAAATGGTGCAGAACAGTAATGGTGACTAGCAACTGACAGTTTTAAGATTTCTAAAATGACCAGTTCATGTTTCATGTCCCTGCCTCACACTGTCTATCCTCATTCCAATTGTACCACACCACCGGCAGCTAGACAGAAATACCAGTCATCTATGACTGATTCATTATTGACATCAGCTAATGCTGCTGCCTTGCAACAGCCCCACACATTTTCTCCGCCAACAGCTACAATTGATATTCCACTGCATTATGTGTCAAGCGTTCTCCACATCTCTGTTTCATATCATTGTATGCAATTTCTTTGTGTCATAATTCCCTCAATTTACAGCACCGTGTGCTATGTCAGCTCTTTGTAAAGGTTAATTATTGTAAAATGTAAAATGAGGTAAATATTCCATGGGACAGTTTTGACAATGTTTACTTATCTCTATTACCACGCTTTACTTACTCCTAACTTTAAGTTTGTATATCAGCTGCCGACAGATATACAGAGATTACCCTGTATAAGTTATACAAGATCATTTGCATTTGGCTTGATGTCCATTGTATGTATCATGATGCATTTATATGATACTGTGTTACTATTTTCTTCCCTTGGTTAAGTATTTCTGATGATTTGTTTTCAATGAACTGTGCTTAGTTAATTAAAAACAGTTACATGCAGTACTTGAAGCTAGACTTTTATTATTATTTTAATCATATGACAATTTCTGAATGCTAACAAATTTGATTACTTCTAATGCCTACACTGCCACCTACTGCACAACTGGTAGTGCAAAAAACATCCGTCTGAGTTTGGACTAATTATTCAGACTTCTAAAAGATTTTGTTATGTAATATTTTTTTTTTTTTGTAAATGACATAATAACCACCACAAAAAAAATAATCACATTTTACCTATGACATCGACGACATCAATCTGACTCACAATTTGTTGTCATGTCATCATAACACTTGTTATAACACAATAGTAGGACATTAAAATAGTAGTGCAATATCTAATCTTTTTTGCATTTTTTTTTCAGTTATACAAAAAATCCAACTCAAATCTATAAATCCTTATGCTTACAGCCAGCAAATTTTAGTTACAGATTCATGACCTTGATGTCACAAACATTAAGTTTTCTAAAGAATGAACAATTTAACATATGTTTATGTCAAACCTCTGATGGCATACACACCACTGTCAGCGTATAACATACTGCATTAAAGAGCAGTTGAAATGGACTAATAACCTAAAAATTGAGTCCTTGAAGTCTACAAATGTATATATATATATATATCCTTCTGCTCTTATACAAAAAAGACAGAGTACAGCATAGCATACATAAAAAAAATTCAAAGTGCACTCGGTGTCAAGCATGGACATGTTGTCTCCACAACTGTGGACTTCGGCCGCTATTTTCAGAATGCCCAACTGAATAGGGTACAAGTGGAGTGAACGGAGGAAATGATATAGAGAAGCAGAGTGAGGAGAGGTGTGAGGAGAAAAACAGGAAAAGGACATGAGGCAAAAATGAAAGGATAATCCTGTGAGACTAGAGTAAAGGAAAAGAAGGCACACATGGTGAGAGGCAGTTGCAGTGTACAAAAGAGAAAAGGTGTATAATTATTATTAATAACAAATTATGGCTCTTAAGTATCATCTCTTATCTCTACTTTTTGCAGCAAAAATGTGAACTAGCTGAGTGCACATGTTAACAATTTATTCATGGTGAGACAGTACCTCCAAAAAGCGTCTGTCCTGGCACAGACTGTTTTATATTGATATACCTTTCGCCACTGTGTTCTCTCACCAGCTGTGTTTATTGTGTATGCACTGCAATGTGCACTCCTCTCTGGTGGGCCATAACCAGGCCCGGCGCTCCCATTAGGCAAGGTTAGGCACTTGCCTAGGGCGCCGGGCTCTGGAGGGCGCCACAGTATTCTAAAATACTTTAAAACTGTGCGGTGACCGCTGACCATACCTGTCATGGCCGCCGCACAGCATTCAGATGGACGGGGAGGGGGGGGGAAGAGGCTATTTTGTCACCACCGCCGCCTCTCTTCTCCCCTCCACTTACTAGTTTCAGTGAGTGGAGGGGAGGAGACGGAGCAGAGAGGCGGCGGTGGTGAGACAAGGTAAGGAGAGGAGAGAGGAGGGTGGAGGGAGGAGGGAGGAGGGAGGAGGGCGGCGATTTTTGTGGGGGGGGGGGGATTTTTGTGGGGGAGGGGCGGCGATTTTTGCGGGGGATGGGCGCCTCTTTTTTAAAAATGCCTAGGGCGCTGTGGACTCTAGCACCGGCCCTGGCCATAACACGATGGTAACACCATCTGAGATGTTAGCAAGGTCTGAAAAGCAAAGCTCTTGGGGTTTTCTCTGTTACATCTTAGACATTTTCCTGCTTTTTCCTTTGTGAAATGCTTTCTTTGTGTCTTGGAGAAGGCGTTGGAGATTAATAACAGTATTACATTAGCAGAGCTGCCCATATGAATGCCTGTTCTCATACAAAGTGCCACAGAAAGTTAAAATTATACTTCAGGTAAAGTATTGCCCAACCTTCAATACTCCCAATAATGTGCACATTTCAAGTTATATTGTAGTTGCTAAAGAGCTCTGCAGCTGCCCCCCTCACCGCAATCATCAACCAGCAAAGACTACCTTAATCCCCCCACCTCTTTCCATCAGAAGAAGCAATAGTTTACACCCTATTATATCTCACATTTAGCCAGAAGATGGTGTTTCAGTCCAAGACTTTAAGAAAGTTTGACTCAGTTATTCAGCCATGCAGTATCTGTAAGTTCAATGCTTGTAGCAACCATTGAAAGCAGGGGTACAGTAAATGTCCTTATGAATATATATATATAGTTCATAAATTTAACTTTACTACTTTTCTGTCTTGATCTCCCTCTATCCTTCTCTCTGTATGGGCCTATTTATGAAACATGTTCAAATCATGTGAAAACGTCTGTTTTAGCAGGATTCTGCCAAAATTAAGTATGGTGGCTATTTATGATATCCACAGCAATATCTCCACTTCAGTTTTAATTGCTACCGCCATCCCCAATGGGATGTAGCAAATGAAAAGGCAGATAATACAAATACTAGACAATCAGAGTATGCAGGATTGGCTGAGGAAGCTGAAGAATCTGGCTTTACAGGCAGATGAGGTGATCTGTAGGCACAGTGGGTCCTAATATCTAGGTTAAGCTAGGAGGCTTGTGAGCTGGATACCAGGAGGTAGCTATAGTCTGCAGGCACAGATAGCATGGAGGTCCAGGTAACCTGGGAAGATTGGAGATGGTAACCAGGAGGTAGTGATAGTCTGCAGGCACAGGTAGAACAGAGGTCCAAGTAGGCTGGTAAGCTTGGAGCTGGAAACCAGGTGTTAGTGTTAGTATGCAAGCACAGGTAGCATGGAGGTCCTGGTAAGCTGGGAAGTTTGTAGCTGAATACCAGCAAGGCACAAGACACTGGATGATCCAGGGTTGTCAGGAAAACAGAGGGTCAGGCAGGCCAAAGATCTGTAGCTGTAAAATTCACAATGCCAGGGAATGAGAAGGAGCAAGGTCAAGATGAGGCCGAGATCCAGGTCACAAGAGAAGGTGCAAAATGAAGGGACCAGCAGGTATCAACACCAGGAAGCAGGTCAGGATCAGGTCACAAGAATGCACAGAGGGGTTGGCTACTAAATTACAATACTGAGAAAGACGACAGTACTTACCCCTACAGCTTCATCACAAAACTATCATTCCCGACATCCTCAGCGGGCCGACTGTTGCAAAAGCTGACTTGGCAGAAAATAGAGAGATGGAGTGTCCGGCAGGCAGGAATGACGTCACTGTTAAAAACCGGCAGTATTGTTAGTGCTGTTAATATCAAAATACTCTCCCTCCCGCTCTCTTAGATCTACCTCCGACCTGCACCTTGTCTCGTCTCTGGTAACCACCTCTCACTCCCGCCTACAAGACTTCTCCCATGCTGCTTCCCACTTATGGAATTGACTGCCACGCCCTATCAGGCTTTCCGCCAGCCTTCAAATCTTTAGATGTTCTTTAAAAACCCATCTAATTTTAAAGGTGGCCTTATCTCCGATAACACTATTCACACTAGTGCACCATCACAACTGTCCCAATCTCCACTCTGAACCACATTTGCTTCAGCTTTGCCCTCTTCCAATTAGAATGTAAGTTCTCTAATAAGCAGGATCCTTCATACCCTTTGTTTTCATATCTGTATTTATTTTGTCTGCCTTGTATGTCCCTGTTTTATGTATGTACTATTTTCCCAATTGTACGGAGCACTGTGTCACCTTACAAATCTACGATAATAATAAAAATAATAATAATAAATATACAAACAACCAATAAATATAAATCAACCTATAATCCATTAATAAACATACTTAAAAACATGTAGTGAACATCACAGCAAACTAAATAACTAAATATAACATATTATACCTGCAAGGAAGGTATTAATGCACCACAATAATAAGCTCATGAATTCATCTAATAAAAATAAACAAATATAAATCATATTAACTGTATGCTCTTTACTAAAAATATACTATATATATATATATATATATATATATATATATATATATATATATATATATATATATATATATATATATATATATATATAACTCCAGTTTTTCATTTAGACCCTTTGGATACAACATTTGGAGTTAAAAAATCCAAAATATCTCCTCCTGACACCATTTAAAAAGATGGTCTCCACATCTACTTGTATTTTTAACCTGTTATATGCCTATTACTCTCAATCCCACTTTGCCTTATCAACTAAAGCAAAGTGTCTTGCAACACTATAAGTATGTGCTTGTTTATTATATTTCCTCTGTGTTCTCTAAATCTTAGTGGTTCTGCCCACATACTGCAAAGAACATGGGCATTCTAACACATATATTATATCAGTAGACTTAAAATTAATAAAATCCCTTATTTGGAATACCATTTTATTTATATAGGATGTTTTAGGGTCAGCTTTATTCACAATATAGCTGCAGGTTAGACAAATAGATGTTCCACATTTGTATCACCCCATCGGTTTACTTAGGAGCCAATCTCCTTTTATACAATCATCTTTTTTTACATCTCTGATTCTACTTGGTGCTAAGAAAGACCCAATATTTACATTCTTTTTAAAAATGACTTGTGGTTTGTCACCTATAAACTTCTTAGGACAGGATCCTGTTACAAAATAGCAACATTTCTATTGAATATATTTCTTATTTGATAAAATTCACAATTAAATTTAGAAACAAAGGGAATCCAATTTTCTCCTCCATTTGTCTCACCTCCTTTCTTTTCACTTGACCTCTTCATTGATCTTGGTATCAATAAATTATTTCTGTTCAAAACACTGGTAAAACTCAGTGTCTCCTCCAATAAAGGGTCAGGGTAACCTCTCAAGGCAAAATTTGTAAGCATCATATCAGCTTGATCTTTAAAATCTCCTTCATGCAAACCATTTCTTCTCAGTCTATTGAGTTGGCCTCTAGGAATATGTTGTATCCATGATCTATGATGTCCATTTCTAAAGTGTAGATAATTGCAGCTCTCAACTGGTTTATTATAGTTCTTAGTTATTATTTCATTGCCCTGTTTTGAGAGAGTGAGATCCAAGAAATAAATTTTGCAAGTGTTAAAATTGTGAGTGAACTTTAAATTGTAATCATTATCATTAAGGTGAGAAACAAAATCATGTGCTGAATGTGCATCCCCATCCCAAATACTAAAAAGGTCATCTATGTAACGGCCATATAGCACTAGGTTTGCCGCGAAAGGGCCAAGAAAATGGTGGATGGCATTGAGGAATTAGGACTTCTGTACTCACAGTTGAATTAAAAAGTATAGGTTTTGCTTTATAAAAAAAAAATTGATGTTGAATATCATGTTGTATTCAAGAAGCATTGATAAGTAATGCATATACTGTTCATAACATTTCAACTCTTGTAATATGGAAGTCAGTTAGTTGCACTTGAATGATGTGAACACATTCTGATTCATTTAGGCATGAAATAATAGCTGTAAATTGTGTTATATTTTAAATGCATGCAATTTAGCATACGCAAGTCCATATGCAACAACAAGAGGATCTGAAGATACGTCTCTTGTTGAATATCATAATATATTGTGTCTGCTTTGACAGGATACCTCAAAAACATATGTACAATATAAAGTCCCAAAGAACACAGAGAAAAAAAAACAAAGGTATTCAAGTAATCAATTATTGTATTAGTAATATAGTCATTTAGAAAAAAAATTCTACCACCCCCTCCCAATCAAATACATTTATCAGGATGTTGTTAATGTCTACTGCACATAAAATGTATTTTTATAGTTGCTCCTGATTGCAAACAAGTATACTAGCATTCTAGAAGTACCAATAACCAATATACAGTATAAGTATAAATATTAAATATGTATTACAGTAATAATAGTTATTATAGTATACCTATGGTCCTCCATAGTTCTATTAACATCGGGCATTTAGGATCTATCAGGTATTTGCCTGTCCAACTAGTTTATATATGCTAGACAATGCCATTTTCTTATATAGCAACGTTATAGTAATGTCTATTTGGATTTTTTAGGATTGCATATGTGTTTGATTACACTTAGTTCAAATGCCCCTCTCTCTCTCTCTCTCTCTTTTTGAAAAATATAATAATGATACTTATGTTATGTATATTATTGTACACTAAAATGTGACATGTATGTTTTATGCTATACATTATACCATACATGCACTTTATGGTCTATATGGCATATGTATATATATCTCTCTATATGCGATTATTATTACAGCTGCTTTGAATGCAGCTAATTAAGTGAGTAATTAATGATCGACATCTGGAACTTACCCCTCCTTTTTCATCTATATAAGAATGAACTGAGACATAACATCTATATCTACTTTTTGGCTTGAAAAAGTCTCATATCTGAGACGAAACGCGTTGCCCAGTTATTCACATATCAATTTTTACCGTTTGGTTCTGAATATATACCGATTAGGTACTACAGACCTATTGTTTGAGGAACCATCTCACACTGCTCTTCGTTTCTGTCGGCAACTATTCAATCACAGGAGAGCTGCGGTGAAACACCGCTAGGAGGATTCACTTGTAGGACATTTCCATCATTAGCAGCGGATAGTTGTAGGAGAATTTATTCCGGAGAGCCACAACATTAACAGCATAGAAGAGGACCGTGAGTACTGTTGGTCTATATTCTCTATATCTTATGCTGGACTGCACATCAAGGCTTATATATCCGGATATCCTCAGTGCTATAACCTCCCTATTCTGCTCCCGGATACATCTGTTACTGTGGACATTTATTATGAAGAGTTAGTGTGACTATCTATGTCTTCTTGCCTTTGACTACACTTATCTGTCAACAGAACCATTTTTACTTGCATTTAGGAGGTATATCTCCTTACTTTATATTGGATCTGAATATATGTTTGTAAATAAATTGTTGATTATTTATTTCTGCCTTGGTCTTTGTACCTTCTATATATTTTGCCTCACCTATATGTATTTCTAGCGCTGTAACTTTGTCCTTAAGTATTCTAGCATGCCTACACGTCCGTCATCACTGTTACTACTTACAACTGCCCTGTAGCTGGTGCAAGTAATACGGCAGAAAAACAGGTACCTTTGAGATGCCTAAAGCTTGAATTGGGCTCTGCTGCGTGTGCTCCAGCTTGGCACGCCGATATTGTACATTGACTTCATGCCTACACTCATTCACATGAAATCGGATGTTGCTTAATTCACTGGCATATAGTCTAGTTCTGGTCATGTGCAGAGCGATTTTACTCAGAATACACAACGTATTGGCATTTACGTTCCTTAATGAATCAGGCCCTCTATGTACTACGATCACGTGGAGAAATGCGTCTGTTGGGCAACCAGTATGCCAACTAAGAAAGTAGCCACCTGCGCTCTACAATGGAACGCACGCTGGTTTATTAACCTGCACAAATCCAGCGTTTCTCCTTCTCATCGGCAGCCACAGCAGGGCCTCATTGGAACCGGACCAAGGAGGACTTATTTCTTGAGCTACCAACCGCAAGTATTGAGAGTTTGAACCCAATAAGTCTCATGTCTCTAATTGGAACTTTTTGTATAGACATTTGTAGAATGGACATCAATGTGGACCACGATATTTTAGTCTAAGATGAGCGCACTCGGATTTCTGAAATCCGAGCCCACCCGAACGTTGCCAATCCGAGTCGGATCCGAGACAGATCCGGGTAGTGGCGCCAAATTCAAATCTGAAACTGAGGCTCTGACTCATAATCCCGTTGTCGGATCTCGCGATACTCGGATCCTATAAATTCCCCGCTAGTCGCTGCCATCTTCACTCGGGCATTGATCAGGGTAGAGGGAGGGTGTGTTAGGTGGTCCTCTGTCCTGCTATATCTCGTGCTGTTCAGTTCAGTTCTGTGCTGTGCTGTGCTGTGCTCAGTCCAGTGGTGCTGTGTCCTGTGCTCTGTGCTTCTAAGGGCATAGTTATTTCCCCAATATTCCCAAGTGTTTAAAAAAATAAAAAAAAGTTATTTTAAAAAATACAAAAAAATAATTTAATTTTTTTTTAATTACAACAAAATTTGCACAACCAATCCTGCAGTATAAGCCAATTGGTACTGCAATATTACCAAGTTCACACATTCAGCAGTAAAAGTCCAGTGGTATTGCAATATTACAAAGTTCACACATTCTGCAGTATCAGTCCAGTGGTGCTGTGTCCTGTGCTCTGTCCTGCTGAGTTCAGTAGTGCTGCTGGGTCCTGTGCTGTGTCCTGTTCAGTCCAGTGGTGCTGTGTCCTGTGCTTGGTGCTTCTAAGGGCATAGTTATTTCCCCATTATTCCCAAGTTTTTAAGAAATAAAAAAAAAGTTATAAAAAAAATTTAAATAAAAAATTAAAAAAAATAATAATTATAACCAAATTTGCAAAACCAATCCAGCAGTATAAGTCCATTGGTACTGCAATATTACCAAGTTCACACATTCTGCAGTATCTTGTGCTACATATAATGGAGACCAAAACTTTGGAGGATAAAGTAGGGAAAGATCAAGACCCACTTCCTCCTAATGCTGAAGCTGCTGCCACTAGTCATGACATAGACGATGAAATGCCATCAACGTCGTCTTCCAAGCCCGATGTCCAATCTCGTAGTACCGGGCATGTAAAATCCAAAAAGCCCAAGTTAAGAAAAAGTAGCAAAAAGAGAAACTTAAAATCATCTGAGGAGAAACGTAAAGTTGCCAATATGCCATTTACAACACGGAGTGGCAAGGAACGGCTTAGGCCCTGGCCCGAGTTCATGACTAGTGGTTCAGCTTCACCCACGATTTAGCCCTCCTCCTCCTCCCCCCCCCTACAAAAAATTGAAGAGAGTTATGCTGTCAGCAACAAAACAGCAAACAACTCTGCCTTCTAAAGAGAAATTATCACAAATCCCCAAGGCGAGTCCAAGGGTGTTGGTGGTTGTGAAGCCTGACCTTCCCATCACTGTACGGGAAGAGGTGGCTCGGGAGGAGCCTATTGATGATGTAGCTGGCGCTGTGGAGGAACTTGATGATGAGGATGGTGATGTGGTTATTGTAAATGAGGCACCAGGGGGGGGAAACAGCTGATGTCCATGGGATAAAAAAGCCCATCGTCATGCCTGGTCAGAAGACCAAAAAATGCACCTCTTCGGTCTGGAGTTATTTTTATCCAAATCCAGACAACCAATGTATGGCCATATGTAGCTTATGTAAAGCTCAAATAAGCAGGGGTAAGGATCTTGCCCACCTAGGAACATCCTCCCTTATACGTCACCTGAATAACCTTCATAGTTCAGTGGTTAGTTCAGGAACTGGGGCTAGGACCGTCATCGGTACAGGGACACCTAAATCCCGTGGTCCAGTTGGATACACACCAGCAACACCCTCCTCGTCAACTTCCTCCACAATCTCCATCAGATTAAGTCCTGCAGCCCAAGTCAGCAGCCAGACTGAGTCCTCTCCAATACGGGATTCATCCGAGGAATCCTGCAGCGGTACGCCTACTACTGCCACTGCTGCTGTTGCTGCTGTTAGACGGTCATCTTCCCAGAGGGGAAGTCGTAAGACCACTAAGTATTCCACAAAACAATTGACCGTCCAACAGTCGTTTGCCATGACCACAAAATACGATAGTAGTCACCCTATTGCAAAGCGTATAACTGCGGCTGTAACTGCAATGTTGGTGTTAGACGTGCGCCCGGTGTCCGCCATCAGTGGAGTGGGATTTAGAGGGTTGATGGAGGTATTGTGTCCCCGTACCAAATCCCGTCGAGATTCCACTTCACTAGGCAGGCGATACCAAAAATGTACAGAGAAGTACGATCAAGTGTCCTCAGTGCTCTAAAAAATGCGGTTGTACCCACTGTCCACTTAACCACGGACATGTGGACAAGTGGTTCTGGGCAAACGAAGGACTATATGACTGTGACAGCCCACTGGGTAGATGCATCCCCTTCCGCAGCAACAGCAACAGCTGCATCAGTAGCAGCATCTACAAAATGGCTGCTCGTGCAAAGGCAGGCAACATTGTGTATTACAGGCTTTAATAAGAGTCACAACGCTGACAACATATTAGAGAAACTGAGGGAAATTATCTCCCAGTGGCTTAGCCCACTTAGACTCTCATGGGGCTTTGTGGTGTCAGACAATGCCAGTAACATTGTGCGGGCATTAAATATGGGCAATTTCCAGCACGTCCCATGTTTTGCCCACACCATTAATTTGGTGGTGCAGCATTACCTCAAGAGTGACAGGGGTGTGCAGGAGATGCTTGCGGTGACGCGCAAAATTGCTGGACACTTTCGGCATTCAGCCAGTGCCTACCGCAGACTAGAGGCACATCAAAAAAGCATGAACCTGCCCTGCCATCACCTCAAACAAGAGGTTGTGACGCGCTGGAACTCCACCCTCTATATGCTGCAGAGGATGGAGGAGCAGAAAAAGGCCATTCAGGCCTACACAGCCACCTACGACATAGGCAAAGGAGTGGGGATGCGCCTGAGTCAAGCGCAGTGGAGACTGATTTCCGTGTTGTGCAAGGTTCTGCAACCATTTGAACTTTCCACACGAGAAGTCAGTTCCGACACTGCCAGCTTGAGTCAGGTCATTCCCCTGATCAGGCTGTTGCAGAAGCAGCTGGAGAAAGTGAGGGAGGAGCTGGTAAGCCATTGCGATTACACCAAGCATGTAGCTCTTGTGGATGTAGCCCTTCGTACGCTTTGCCAGGATCCGAGGGTGGTCACTCTTTTAAAGCCAGAGGAATACATTCTGGCCACCGTGCTCGATCCTCGGTTTAAAGCGTATGTTGTGTCTCTGTTTCCGGCGGACACAAGTCTACAGCGGTGCAAAGACCTGCTGGTCAGGAGATTGTCCTCTGAAGATGACCGTGACATGCCAACAGCTCCACCCTCATTTTCTTCCACATCTATGGCTGCGAGGAAAAAGCTCAGTTTTCCTAAAAGAGGCGCTGGCGGGGATGCTGATAACATCTGGTCCGGACTGAAGGACCTGCCAACTATTGCAGACATGTCTACTCTCGCTGCATTGGATGCTGTCACAATAGAAAAAATTGTGGATGATTACTTTGCTGACACCATCCAAGTAGACATGTCAGACAGTCCATATTGTTACTGGCAGGAAAAAAAGGCAGTTTGGAAGCCCCTGTACAAACTGGCTCTATTTTACCTGAGTTGTCCCCCCTCCAGTGTGTACTCGGAAAGAGTTTTTAGTGCAGCGGGGAACCTGGTCAGTGAGCGGCGAAGGAGGTTGCTTCCTCAGAACGTTGAAAAAATGATGTTTATAAAAATGAATAATCAATTCCTCAATGAAGTACAGCACTGCCCTCCAGATACTACAGAGGGACCTGTGGTTGTGGAGTCCAGCGGGGACGAATTGATAATGTGTGATGAGGAGGAAGTACACACTGTAGGGGGAGAGGAATCAGAGGTTGAGGATGAGGACGACATCTTGCCTCAGTAGAGCCTGTTTAGTCTGTACAGGGAGAGATGAATAGCTTTTTTGGTGTGGGGGCCCAAACAAACCAATCATTTCAGCCAAAGTTGTTTGGTAGGCCCTGTCGCTGAAATGATTGGTTTGTTAAAGTGTGCATGTCCTATTTCAACAACATAAGGGTGGGTGTGAGGGCCCAAGGACAATTCCATCTTGGAACTTTTTTTTTTGCATTATATGACCAATCAACAGTGGTTTGCATGTTCAAAAAGTAAAACCAAATTTAAACAAATTCAAGAAATTAAACCAAAAGTAAAATGCCCTGTCATAATTTAAAACAAGAGGTATTGACGTGCTCTAAAACTACTGTATTGTTGTTTATATTTTATAAACACTACACTTGAAAGCTTGAGTCTTTCAATGAAAAAATAACTCTCCATTGCACGAATATTTGCAACAGGGACAATTTTAGGGTTAAGAAAGTCAACAAATAACACTTCGACGCTGTCTGTCTTTATAAACACTACACTTGGAAGTTGGAGGAGGTATTGTGGCCCCGGCACCAAATTTACTACCAGGGCCACTCCACTGTGCAGTCCATATTTAGGTGTATCAGATATTAAACAACGGTGACAGTTGATGCCCAATTTTTTAATTATATTGTTGGCGCTGTAAAAAATTGTGTTCCGGGCACACCACACTACGCAGTCCATACCCTTTTTTGGTGTAATTCTGACCCGTGGAGGGTTTTTTAATTATATTGTGGCCTCGGTACCAAATTGTGTACCGGGGCCACCACACTACGCAGTCAAGAAAGATAGATGCGTATCATAGATAAAGTACATTCAGTGTTGTGGGGCAAATTGAAAAATATTCAAAATGCACTGACATTATCAAAAACAAGAGGTTTTCACACGCTGAAACTCCAACATGTATATGATGGAGAGGATGGAGGAGCAGCCGTATGTGCAGTGTAATGCAGACCTGTTGAAGGTTTTTTATATATTTTACTGTGGTGGCCAGTGCCCACTACTCTACGCAGTCCAGATACTATTTTTGGGTGTAATGCAGACCTGTTGAAGGTTTTCTATATATTTTATTGTGGTGCCCAGTGCCCACTACTCTACGCAGTCCAGATACTACTTTTGGGTGTAATTCAGACCTGTTGAAGGTTTTCTATATATTTTATTGTGGTGCCCAGTGCCCACTACTCTACGCAGTCCAGATAGTATTTTTGGGTGTAATGCAGACCTGTTGAAGGTTTTCTATATATTATATTGTGGTGGCCAGTGGCCAGTCCTCTACGCAGTCCAGATACTATTTTTGGGTGTAATTCCGACCTGTTGAAGGTTTTCTATATATTATATTGTGGTGGCCAGTGGCCAGTCCTCTACGCAGTCCAGATACTATTTTTGGGTGTAATTCGGACCTGTTGAAGGTTTTCTATATATTTTTTATTGCGGTGCCCAGTGCCCACTACTCTACGCAGTCCAGATACTATTTTTGGGTGTAATTCAGACCTGTTGAAGGTTTTCTATATATTATATTGTGGTGGCCAGTGGCCAGTCCTCTACGCAGTCCAGATAGTATTTTTGGGTGTAATGCAGACCTGTTGAAGGTTTTCTATATATTATATTGTGGTGGCCAGTGGCCAGTCCTCTACGCAGTCCAGATACTATTTTTGGGTGTAATTCAGACCTGTTGAAGGTTTTCTATATATTTTTTATTGTGGTGCCCAGTGCCCACTACTCTACGCAGTCCAGATACTATTTTTGGGTGTAATTCAGACCTGTTGAAGGTTTTCTATATATTATATTGTAGTGGCCAGTGGCCAGTCCTCTACGCAGTCCAGATACTATTTTTGGGTGTAATTCAGACCTGTTGAAGGTTTTCTATATATTATATTGTGGTGGCCAATGGCCAGTCCTCTACGCAGTCCAGATACTATTTTTTGGGTGTAATTCAGACCTGTTGAAGGTTTTCTATATATTTTTTATTGTGGTGCCCAGTGCCCACTACTCTACGCAGTCCAGATACTATTTTTGGGTGTAATTCAGACCTGTTGAAGGTTTTCTATATATTTTATTGTGGTGCCCAGTGCCCACTACTCTACGCAGTCCAGATACTATTTTTGGAGTAATTCAGACCTGTTGAAGGTTTTCTACATATTTTTCATTGTGGTGCCCAGTGCCCACTACTCTACGCAGTCCAGATACTATTTTTGGGTGTAATGCAGACCTGTTGAAGGTTTTCTATATATTATATTGTGGTGGCCAGTGGCCAGTCCTCTACGCAGTCCAGATAGTATTTTTGGGTGTAATGCAGACCTGTTGAAGGTTTTCTATATATTATATTGTGGTGGCCAGTGGCCAGTCCTCTACGCAGTCCAGATACTATTTTTGGGTGTAATTCAGACCTGTTGAAGGTTTTCTATATATTTTTTATTGTGGTGCCCAGTGCCCACTACTCTACACAGTCCAGATACTATTTTTGGGTGTAATTCAGACCTGTTGAAGGTTTTCTATATAGTTTTTATTGTGGTGCCCAGTGCCCACTACTCTACGCAGTCCAGATACTATTTTTGGAGTAATTCAGACCTGTTGAAGGTTTTCTATATATTTTTCATTGTGGTGCCCAGTGCCCACTACTCTACGCAGTCCAGATACTATTTTTGGGTGTAATGCAGACCTGTTGAAGGTTTTCTATATATTATATTGTGGTGGCCAGTGGCCAGTCCTCTACGCAGTCCAGATACTATTTTTGGGTGTAATTCAGACCTGTTGAAGGTTTTCTATATATTTTATTGTGGTGCCCAGTGCCCACTACTCTACGCAGTCCAGATACTATTTTTGGGTGTAATTCAGACCTGTTGAAGGTTTTCTATATATTATATTGTGGTGGCCAGTGGCCAGTCCTCTACGCAGTCCAGATACTATTTTTGGGTGTAATTCAGACCAGTTGATGGGTTTTTAATTATATTGTGGGGAACACTCCTCTACGCAGTCCAGAAAGATACCTCGTTGCAACGTTTTGTACTAAAAAAAAAAAATATTGTGAGGTGTTAGGTGTTCAGAATAGCCTTTAAATTAGTGGAAATTATTGTTATTGAATATTATTGAGGTTAATAATAGCGTAGGAGTGAAAATAAGCCCAAAAACTTGATTTTTACACTTTTTAGTTTTTTTTCAAAAAAAATCCGAATCCAAAACATTAAATCCGAACCAAAACCTTTCGGCAGGTGTTTTGCGAAACAAATCCGAACCCAAAACATCGCGAAAATCCGATCCAAAACACAAAGCACGAGACCTCAAAAGTCGCCGGTGCACATCCCTAATCTCAACTACGCTCAAGTTCTTTTTAATATGGGGATTATAATGGACAGTGAACCTATAGATCTATACATCTGCATGTAACGTATGTTTATACATAGATTTGATTTAAATGAACAATATTTTTATATTTTAACTTTTTCTTTGCATCATTGTTGTAATAAACCGGTTTATTTTCAATTTCACTTACTGGCATAGATTAATTGACAAACATTTGAGAGAGAGAGATCGCTGATAGGGATATAAACATATTACAAGTTATTCTGTACTAACAGTGAGCGTCAAATCTATAGTCATTTTGCCTCTATGTACTCTGAAAATACAAATAATTATCAAACATATTCTATATATATAAAAAAAGAAGTTTGTTTGTTTGTTGGCAAATATCTTCAATACCCCTGCACCGATTGGGATAAAACCAAGGCGAGGCAGTTCAGTTGAATCCTGGCCAGGTTTAATGGGGGTTAGGGTCCCGTTCGGACCTCCCATTGGTGTATGCTGGGCAGAACTTTGACCCAGGGAGGCTGTTCTGAGCCTTCCACTTGATTTGGACTAAAACTTCACAAATTGGTAATATTGGATCCCAGAAGACATACCAGGGGGTTGAGGTCCCAGTTGGACCTCCCATTGGTGTACGCTGGACAGAATTTTTGACTGATCTTAGCATCTGGTTCAGTAGTAGAAACTTTTACTATTTCCTACTAGCCAGGTGCTGTTATGGATTTGGGTGTTTGTTGTACTACTGCTCTTGACCAGTTGGCTCTTAAAATTGTTGGCTTTTTTATAAATTAATCTTGGTCTGCTAGGCAAGATTTGTTTAAGCCTCTCAACCTTCCAATGCTTTTTAATAATGACCTTCACCTTCTTGGAGTCCTTGCTGTATCTAGTAATGAAAGGGATGCAATTTGGGTCTGTTTGGAGACTGAGCTCCGTTACTCACCTCTGCTCAGCAATACAATCTGACCAGATTTCTGTTGTTGCCTTCAGGGTTTCTCTGCTCTACCATTGCACTCCCTCTGCATCAGGCTATATCTATTGTTCTGCCACCACTCTTTCTGGGAACCGCGACCTGCAGAAATAGGTGCTGCAAATTCCATACCCTCTCGTAAGGGTCACTGGTGAATACCACCTACTGTTAGACTACGCGCCCCTGAATGAGCATCATTTATTGGCAGTTACACGGGACTCACTAAATATTCACCAGATTTCGTGACATGGGTTATTGGCCCATATGTGCCAGTTCACCCAGTGGGCCGTAAACAGAGTTGCTTAACTGGGCGCCCATAGCAGTCCTGTGAATCTGCCTATAGTACCCACTGTTGGCCCAAGTGTAATTGTGCCCAAAAATGAAAGAGATACGGTTGAGGAGGAAATCAATCTACTCTATGGGCAGACTAGATTCATTGGTCAAAATGGTCTTGACATGTCTACAACCTGCTTAGTGATCTATAATTGTGTAGAGTGATATCACATCACAGTTCAATAAAAAGAATCCTTCCTCCCATTTGATGTCATTGAGAATTTCTAATGCATGGCTAGTATCCCTCAAATAACTTGTTTGCCAGACTACCAGGGACGCCAAAAAAATAATGTAACCAGACAGGTTCATAGAGACGGCATATATACCAGATACGATTGGTCAACCTAGTGGATTGGTACGTGATTAATGTACCTTCGGTAGCTGGTAAATTACTCAGTTCACTGATTTTTTTATATTGATTTGAATAAATACTTTTCAATCTAATATTTGACCTTGATCACATTCAGGCTATGTGAGGGGCCTTGGGATGCTAAAGGTTTATTTTTAGTATATTTTTGAATATATACTATGGAGGGTTTGCCCACCCTCTCCTTCTTGTACACTCCCATCTTGGTTGGCAGTCATCTTTCACAAACCCCCGGGAAAAGCACTGATACCCATATCTTTACAGCTGCGTGGAAAATAGGTTGTAGGGATGTGAATCTGATTCTGGGAAGACCAGTGTAATGTCTGCTACTGTTTTCACCAATAAAGATTGTCCGATGTGATTAGCATGGTTCCAAAACACAAAGAGAGAGATTTAATAGAAAAAAGTGTAACAAAGTATTGCAAAGTATAACCGATAAATAGGCAGCGCAATGGATCCAGGAACAGTTATCAATCCTGAAGTCTGTATTGGCAAAGAGACTGCTACTACATGAGTGGCCAGTTTATATACAGTTTGGTTTGAAAAAACAGTGATGATGTCACAATGTACACACAGATAACACTAATAAAAGTTCTTCATTGGTTCAGGGTTTATGATGTTCCAGTAGAATTCTGGTCATAGGTCAGTCCTTCTCCAAAGGTGGAGGTAACTCACTCCAACAGTTGAAAATGTGTCTTCCGGCCAAAAATCTGGTTTAAACTAACCCATTAACAGAGTACTTTTGAGAATTAATCTTATACAAATCATAATGTCACGGGCACTAGGAGTCTTTACCCAGGTATCACCAGATGATGGACTTACCAGAGCAGTATAGTTCGTAATATGGTACTCTGGTAGCGGGGTGATCACGGAACAGGAGACAGCAGATAGTAAGAGAATGCTCGAAAAAAGTCTATGACTAGCAGCACTGGTAATAGGTAGATAACTGTACACGAGGAACTAGATGGACAAGGAAACGTGAGGGTAGTCAGTGGTCTGCGGATAGCAAGTTGTACCACTGCTATAGTGAGGAGGAATGTCCAGGAGTAACGAGGAGGTGGTGAGAGTCAGCGGTCTGCGTAAAGCAAGTTGTACCGCTGTCTAGGTGAAGGAATGGAATCCAGGTGAAGGTATCAGGGGGGTCAGTGGTCTGCGTTAGCAAGTTGTACCACTGCTATGTGAGAGGATACTTGAAACTGGTGTCACAGGGAACAGGAGACAGTGGTCTGCATCTAGCAAGTTGTACCACTGCAATATATATGTGAGGAGGAGCACGAGGAGATGAATGCAATGCAGAGTATACACGGGCACACAGAACTTGATCCCACGATGATATGCACAATATAATGATAACTGAGCAGCACTGCACAAATATACAGAGTCACAATAACTATCCAGGCAAATAGGAAACACAGTCAAATGATAGCAATAGTCTCAGTGGATAGGGAACTCCGGAGGAGAACAAACTCAGTCCAGCTAGATATGCAATACACAGGCACAGTCAATGAGAAGTATGCATACCGCGGTTCAGGAGAGCAGGCTGTCAGAGAGACGTGCAGGGATACCTGAGCGGCTGAAGGCCGGCAGGAGGAGACACCACTGGAAGGTGGAAGCGGTAACCAAGTTGGTGCAGCGCACGGTAGGTAGACCAGCAAGAACAAGGCAATACTCAGGAAGCAGTAGTATATGGAACTGGACACCTGGAGAACACGGGAGAGTTGAGGCGGTCTGATAACCAGTAGCTGAGATGAAAGCAGCGGAGCGCTGACCCGATGAAGACAGGCGCATTGAAGTGAGCAGGAACACTGTAGAAGCTCGGAGACAGCGGATAGGAATCAGCTGGTGCAGTCACGATGAACACAGGAGAGTTGAAGTGGTCTGGAAACCACAAACGAACAACAGGAATTAGCAGGAGCTGAATACACGAGGAAACACAGGAACACCTTCAGAGGCTCATGGGGAATGAGACTCCAAGATCAGGCAACGAGGTATTGACCACAGGTGCTTTAAATAGGGAGTGTTGCCTGATCAGCCAATTAACTAAAAGCAACAGGTACTGAAGGTTTGAAAGGGCTGCACATGCGCAGACCCTCAGGATGGAGGACGGCCACGGTTCCTAAATACACGAGAAGTAGCACTCACAGTCCGGTGAGTGACAGTACCCCTCCTTTTAAAGGTGGGCACAGAACACCTGGAACCGGGTTTGTCCGGAAACTTGGAATAAAACTTCTTAAGAAGAGCTGGAGCGTTGAGATCTTCTGCTTTGATCCATGAACGCTCCTCAGGACCAAAGCCCTTCCAATGAACGAGGAAACGAAGAACTCCTCGCAAAATTTTTGCATCCAATATGTGAGTAATATCAAAGTCCTCCTCTTGATGAATTTGAACTGGCCGAGGTGCTGAAGAATGGACCGAGAAACGGTTGATGATGAGACGTTTGAGCAAAGACACATGGAAGGTGTTGGAAATACGAAGATTCTTAGGAAGTAGAAGTTTGAAACAAACTGGATTTATCACTTGAATGATCCTATATGGACCAATAAAACGAGGAGCGAATTTCATAGATGGGACCTTCAAACGAATATTTTTGGTTGATAACCAAACACGATCTCCGATTTTCAGTGGTGGAATAGCCCGTCTCTTTTTATCTGCAAAAGACTTATATCTGGCAGATGTCTTCTTTAAACAGGTTTTGACCCGAGACCAAATATTTTTGAAGGTTTGACAAACAGTCTCTACAGCAGGAACTTGGGTGGGAGGGAGGGCAGGAAATTCCGGAAAAGACGGATGGTGACCGTAAACCACAAAGAATGGAGTTTTAGAAGATGACTCATGATACATGTTGTTATGAGCGAATTCAGCCCATGGAAGCAATTCTACCCAGTTGTCTTGGTTGGCTGACGAGAACATCCTTATAAAAGTCTCAAGATCTTGATTGACCCTTTCAGTTTGTCCGTTTGATTGAGGATGGTAGGAAGATGAGAGTGATAATCGTATGCCCAAGGTCTTACAGAGGGCCCGCCAGAATCTGGAAACGAATTGTACTCCTCTATCTGAAACAATCTCGGACGGACATCCATGAATACGAAAGATTTCTTTGATGAAATACTCAGCCAGAGTAGAAGAAGAAGGCAAACCAGTCAAGGGAACGAAATGCGCCATCTTCGAAAATCTGTCCACCACTACCCAAATAGTATTGCAGTTTTTACTAGGAGGAAGATCAGTAACAAAGTCCATACTAATATGGGTCCATGGCTTGGACGGAATGGGTAGTGGTTGAAGCAAACCCGCTGAAGTTCTGCGGGGAGTCTTGAACTGGGAACACAATTCACATGCGGCTACAAAATCTTTGACATCTCTCCTCATAGAAGGCCACCAGTAACTTCGAGAGAGAATTTCAAAAGTCTAGCGTTCACCAGAGTGTCCAGAAAAACGAGAAGAGTGAAACCACGAAAGGATTTTCTTCCTAAGAGCAGGAGGCACGAGGGTTTTCCCAAATGGTAGCACCTTAGTGGAAGAAGCAGCCAGAGTAACACATTTGGGGTCTAATATAGAGTGGTTGGGACCCTCTTCAACGTCTGAGGACGTCACAAAGGCTCGAGATAGAGCGTCTGCTTTTTTATTCTTTGCAGCTGGTTTGAAGGTTATGATTAACTCAAAACGAGAAAAGAAAAGAGACCATCTTGCTTGACGAGGATTCAAACATTGAGCAGACTGTAGATATGACAAATTCTTATGATCAGTAAAAATTGTCACAGGATGACGAGCTCCCTCCAACAAGTATCTCCACTCCTCTAATGCTACTTTAATAGCCAGCAACTCCTTGTCCCCGATGGTGTAATTCTTCTCCGCAGGCAGAAGACCCCGAGAGTAAAAGGCACAAGGATGGAATTTTTGTTGCTCCGATCTTTTGGAGAGAATGGCTCCTAAACCAACATTAGAGGCATCTACCTCTAGGAAGAAGGGAAGCGTCACATCAGGCTGTCGAAGAATGGGAGCAGGGGAGAAGGACTCTTTAAGAAACTGAAAGGCTTGAAGAGCCTCAGATGACCATTGCTTAGTATTGGCCCCTTTACGAGTTAGGGCCACAATAGGAGATGCAATCGATGAGAAATCTTGAATGAAGCGTCAATAGTAATTGGCAAAACCTAAAAAACGCTGAATTGCACGAAGAGTAGTTGGCTGAGGCCAATGTAACACAGCATTCACCTTTTCTGCATCCATCTGCAGACCAACTCCGGAGACAATATATCCCAAAAATGGAATCTGGGGCAACTCGAATGAACATTTTTCTAATTTGCAGAATAATGAATTTCTCTTGAGTCTGGAAAGAACTTCTGCCACATGTTGGTGATGAGAAGGCAGGTCCTGTGAAAAGATCAATATGTCGTCCAGATAGACGACGACACAAACATATAACAAGTCCCGGAAGATCTCATTAATGAAGCCCTGGAAAACAGCGGGGGCATTACATAACCCGAAGGGCATTACTAAGTATTCATAATGCCCATCTCTGGTGTTGAAAGCTGTCTTCCATTCGTCACCGGACCTGATTCTAATTAAATTGTAGGCACCACGAAGATCCAACTTGGTAAAGATCCGAGCTCCCTTAATACGATCAAATAACTCAGTAATAAGTGGAATGGGATACCGATTTTTGATAGTAATGGCATTAAGTCCACGAAAATCTATGCAGGGGCGTAGTGATCCATCCTTCTTTTTTACAAAGAAAAACCCGGCTCCAGCGGGAGAAGTAGAAGGTCGAATAAATCCTCGCTGGAGATTCTCTTGGATGTATTCAGATGTAGCTTGAGTTTCAGGTAACGAAAGTGGATACACACGACCCCTGGGAGGAGTCTTGCCAGGTAGAAGATCAATCGGACAATCCCACGAACGATGAGGAGGAAGACGTTCAGACTGAGTTTTATCAAATACATGGGCAAACGAAGCATACTGAGCAGGAAGTCCCGGTGAGGAAGGTGAAATGGAGGATTGCTGTATTTTAAGAGGAACGACTTGAGAGAGACAACGATGATGACATTCAGCTCCCCAAGACGTAACTTGAGGAGTGCGCCAGTCAATCTGGGGAGAGTGACATTGAAGCCATGGAAGGCCTAAAACAATCGGACTAGTAGTAACAGGAAGAATTAAAAATGAAATTTCTTCTTGGTGTAGTACACCAATCTGAAGGGTTACTGGAGATGTACTCTGGGTGATGAGACCATTGATAATGCGTGATCCATCAATAGCAGTCACAGTAATAGGTGTCTTCAAGGTAATCACTGGTAGGGACCATTGATTCACGAGGGATTTAGAAATAAAGTTTCCCGCAGCTCCAGAGTCAATAAGTGCTTGGGACTTAAAGGATTTGGTAGCAAAGGAAACTGTAACATCAAAAGCACAGACTTTTAATTTCGTAGAACATGGAGAGGACTCCAGGGACCCTAACTTCACCTCTCCAGAACTGGTTAGGGCCTGGCATTTCTCGATTTTTTTAGGGCATGAATTGAGCATATGTGTGGAATCAGCACAATAGATACAAAGTCTATTCTTTACTCTTCGGTCCCTCTCCTCTGACGTTAATTTGGAGCGTCCTATCTCCATGGGTATCACAGGAGATGAAGCTGGGCGAAGTTGAGGACTTGAGCGAAGAGGTGCTTTAACTGAAGTTGTTTTTTCAGACTCTCTTTCACGAAATCTCATGTCTACACGATGGCAAAGAGAAATCAAATCTTCTAAAGAAGTAGGTAGTTCTTGAGTAGTCAGTGCATCTTTAATTTTATCAGAAAGCACCTGCCAGAAGGCGACAATTAACGCTTCAGTGTTCCACTGAAGTTCAGAGGCTAATATTCTAAATTGAATGACGTACTGGCCTACTGTACGAGAACCCTGACGTAGACGGAGGATGCTGGATGCAGCGGAAATGACACGACCTGGTTCATCAAATACACTTCGGAACGTGGAAATAAATTTGGCACTATCCTGTAATAATGGATCATTTCTCTCCCACAGAGGGGAAGCCCATGCGAGAGCTTGTCCGGAAAACAAGGAAATGAGATAGGCCACTCTGGAACGATGAGTAGAGAAATTTTGAGGTTGGAGCTCAAAATGAACTGAGCATTGATTGAGAAAACCCCTACATGTTTTGGGGTCTCCATCATACTTTGACGGAGTAGGCAGGTGAAGCGTGGAAGCCGTAGACACCTGGGATGGCACTGGGGAAACGGAGGAAAGCACAGGAGCATCAACAGTAGCTGTGATATTTTGCCCAGATGTTCCTTGGGAGGCTAACGCCTGGTAACATTGCAGCAACAGCTGTTGGCGAGCATCCTGTTTTTCCATACGGGTAACCAGATGCTGCAGCATCTCTTTAGCTGTAGGTTCCGAATCTGGGTCTGTCATGGCCTGATCTTACTGTCACGGGCACTAGGAGTCTTTACCCAGGTATCACCAGATGATGGACTTACCAGAGCAGTATAGTTGGTAATATGGTACTCTGGTAGCGGGGTGATCACGAAACAGGAGACAGCAGATGGTAAGAGAATGCTCGAAAAAAGTCTATGACTAGCAGCACTGGTAATAGGTAGATAACTGTACACGAGGAACTAGATGGACAAGGAAATGTGAGGGTAGTCAGTGGTCTGCGGATAGCAAGTTGTACCACTGCTATAGTGAGGAGAAATGTCCAGGAGTAACGAGGAGGTGGTGAGAGTCAGCAGTCTGCGTAAAGCAAGTTGTACCGCTGTCTAGGTGAAGGAATGGAATCCAGGTGAAGGTATCAGGGGGGTCAGTGGTCTGCGTTAGCAAGTTGTACCACTGCTATGTGAGAGGATACTTGAAACTGGTGTCACAGGGAACAGGAGACAGTGGTCTGCATCTAGCAAGTTGTACCACTGCAATATATATGTGAAGAGGAGCACGAGGAGATGAATGCAATGCAGAGTATACACGGGCACACAGAACTTGATCCCACGATGATATGTACAATATAATGATAACTGAGCAGCACTGCACAAATATACAGAGTCACAATAACTATCCAGGCAAATAGGAAACACAGTCAAATGATAGCAATAGTCTCAGTGGATAGGGAACTCCGGAGGAGAACAAACTCAGTCCAGCTAGATATGCAATACACAGGCACAGTCAATGAGAAGTATGCATACCGCGGTTCAGGAGAGCAGGCTGTCAGAGAGACGTGCAGGGATACCTGAGCGGCTGAAGGCCGGCAGGAGGAGAGACCACTGGAAGGTGGAAGCGGTAACCAAGTTGGTGCAGCGCACGGTAGGTAGACCAGCAAGAACAAGGCTATACTCAGGAAGCAGTAGTATATGGAACTTGACACCTGGAGAACACGGGAGAGTTGAGGCGGTCTGATAACCAGTAGCTGAGATGAAAGCAGCGGAGCGCTGACCCGATGAAGACAGGCGAGTTGAAATGAGCAGGAACACTGTAGAAGCACGGAGACAGCAAATAGGAATCAGCTGGCTGCAGACACGATGAACACTGGAGTGTTGAGGTGAGCAGGACTCTGTAGAAGCACGGAGGCAGCAGATAGGAATCAGCTGGTGCAGTCACGATGAACACAGGAGAGTCGAAGTGAGCAGGATACTGTAGAAGCACGGAGGCAGCGGATAGGAATCAGCTTGTGCAGTCACGATGAACACAGGAGAGTTGAAGTGAGCAGGATACTGTAGAAGCACGGAGGCAGCGGATAGGAATCAGCTGGTGCAGTCACGAAGAACACAGGAGAGTTGAAGTGGTCTGGAAACCCCAAACGAACAACAGGAATTAGCAGGAGCTGAATACACGAGGAAACACAGGAACACCTTCAGAGGCTCATGGGGAATGAGACTCCAAGATCAGGCAACGAGGTATTGACCACAGGTGCTTTAAATAGGGAGTGTTGCCTGATCAGCCAATTAACTAAAAGCAAAAGGTACTGAAGGTTTAAAAGGGCTGCACATGCGCAGACCCTCAGGATGGTGGACGGCCACGGTTCCTAAATACACGAGAAGTAGCACTCACAGTCTGGTGAGTGACACATAACTAGCGACCACTATGTGTGATTGCTTCTCCGATGATGTCAGATTCCTGCTAGTAAAATGTGGATTAATACATTTCTTAAGACCTAAACCTTAAATACATTAAACGTAAGTTTATCTTTGTATAAATAATCTCTAATTCTTAACAATAAAAGAATGTGAATTTGAACTATATTAAATGTGAACTATTAACAAATGTAGGTGTGAATGTACGTGTTTTCCTGTGTAATCGCGTAATTAACCCTGGTATGACATATCATACTAATCGCAATTGAACAGTAAACTATTGCAACCAATATTTATTAACTGAGAACGATTTCATCAGTATTCGACATCGACACCAGTAAGGAGGGAATTGCAACAGTCAATGCGGGAGTATATATATATATATATATATATATATATATATTGCAACAGAAGACAGGCAGGGCGCCTCAATGTGTATTATCAATTATATATTTATAGATGGATGTAATAAGCTGCGTACCGTGAGGTATTAGTAGGTCGACTAGTCAGAGATGGGAGACCCTCCTCCTTGGCTATTCCTCCCGATGGTTCAAATATCGGACAATGCAGAAAAAAGGGTAACATAGAGTAATATTGTCGAAATATAACATCACACTTCTTGTGAGCATACACACCACCTATTAGGCTTGCTTATTGTGAAAAAAACATATAAGCCCAGGGTGGAAACAGTATATAGTATATTGGACACCCACGTGATGTACAATTATAAACTGCGTACCAGATGCTTTCTAGGTAACAGCATAGATTGGTTCCTTAGAAGATCAGATATATACTCTCTCCATCCCAACCTCGTTCATTGGCGGCGAAAATGACAAGGAGAGGAAAGGTATAAATATGCACTTACATCGAGCAGTGCAAATACATGCTGACAGGATAGGCTCAACGCGTTTCGTCCCGATAAAAACAGGACTTCCTCAGGAGCAAAATCGCACATACATACATACATACATACATACATGCATGCATACATGCACACGACACAACATTGCTAATGCCCCACATTCCAAAATAGTTTCTCCAACATTCTACAATACTATGGGCAAGCATACATATCATAGGCAAGCCAAGAGGGTGGGGGTTCTTAGTGCCTGGAAACCCCCATCCCTTCCCAGCCTGGGGCACTGTATGTTTGAGGTGACTGGACCCTGCCCTCGGAACCAGTCACTATGTGTGCCCTCCCCTCTCTCCCCTGGTGTGTGTTCTCGGCCCTCTCTCCCCCGCTGTGTGTCCCCACCCCTCTCTCCTCTGCTGTGTGTCACCGATGCTCTCTCCACTGCCTGCATGTCTCATGTGTGCAGCAGGAGGACACAAGACACAGCACTAGATGAAGAGGGTACGTATGTGTGTGTGTATGGGGGTTATCATGTGCTTTTAATGTAAGTGGGGGGATTTAATGTAAAGAACAATAGCTTCTTTGTAAACATAGGCTCGGAGGGTCTTGTAATATGTGTGGAGGAGGGGGATAAAGGGATTTTAAGGTAAATGTAGGAGGGCATTTTATGTGATGTGGAAGGGGTGTGAAATATTAATTTCATAGTAGGTTCAGAGTGGGAGCTTTTAATTTATTGGTGGGGTGAATATTGGGGATATTTTATTTAATAGTGGGATGATGGAACTTTTCATTTATTGCTGGGGTGGTTTGAGTGCTATTAATTGAATGTGTGGCTGAGTTTGGGGAGAAGGAGAGCTATTTCTTAAAAGTAAATGCTAATTATTTAATTTTTGGGAGGAAATATGTTTATTTATTGAATGTAAATACTATTAATTTAGTGTTGGAGTTGTTTGGAGGGAAATGGATATTTTTATTTTTTTTTTAACTTTTTATTTATAACAGCAGATGAGTATAAAGTACAACAGTGCGTGACAAACATATTATCCAAGTACCGGGATTACAAAATGTAAAGGCTCAAATAAGGAAAATAAAAAATACATAAAAACATCAAAAAACATATAGATATATTTTTCACATCCCAGTACATTCCACCTGGGGGATAAAGAACTACAAAATGAATATTGAGGTAGAAAGTCTTCCAAAATCCAAAGGTGCATCTTGCACTGTTGTACATATTTATGTATATAACAATCTGCCAGAATTTTTTATTTTTTTGGGGGGAAGAAGGGGAAGGAGGGAAGGGAAAGGGACAGACCAGGTTGGGTGCATAGCCTCGTCTGAAAACTCACCACAAGTGTGATAATAAAAGGAGGGGGAAAGGTGAACAGAAGGAACACAAAAAGAATAAAAGAAATAGAGTTATAGAGGTTGGAAAAAGAAAGAAAAAGAAGAGCATCTAAGGCTTACGAGAGGCCTGGCATAGAACTGTTGTTAAAACTATACCAAGGATCCCACACTTTGTGGAATGTGGGAACTGTGTCGCAGAGAAGACTAGTTACATATTCCATGGATGCCTTGTGCCAAGTTCTATTCATAACACCCACTCTAGAAGGTTGTGAGGCCTTCTTCCATTCACTAGCTATTTGCAGCTTGGCTGCATTATATATGTGTCGAATAAGCTTATCCGATGTCTTGGTAATTCCCTTAATGGGTTGGCATAGAAGAATCGAAAGTGGATTCTTAGGTACGTTAATTGAGGTAACCTGTTGAACCAACAATATTACCTCATCCCAGAATTTGGCCACTAGAGGGCAATCCCACCAAATATGAAGGAAAGAGCCCACTGCCCAACAATCACGCCAACAAAGATCTGACGTATGGGGAAAAATAGAATGAAGTCTCTCAGGGACCATGTACCATCTAGTATAAACCTTATATGTGTTTTCACGTATGGCTGTATTAATAGAAGACCTCGAAATTCTTTCCCGGATGAGCGACCATCTCTCCTCGTCAAGGGTCACCCCAAGATCCTGTTCCCAAGCCTGCTCAAACGGTTCCTTAGGAGGAGATGAGGAGGACACTAGGGAACTATACAGAATTGATATATAACACCGGCAACCCGGACTATAAATACAGTGCCTCTCAAAGGGAGTTGGCAACCGCAACTTAGATGATTAAGTCTGGGCTTGTATAAAGCTTTTGATTTGCACATAGTGAAAATACAGGTTGCTTGGAAGTACATATCTCTCGCTCAGGTCTGTGAAAGAGCATGGAGCATGTTCACCCATCAAATGAAAGAATTGATCTAACCCCACTTTCCACCAAGGATAAGCAAAAGCCTTGATGCAACCCTGTGGGAAGCGAGGGTGTCTCCACAACTGGGTGAGAGGCGAGGAATAGGGGGCCAGTGTATATTTTTTATTCAGTTTGTCCCATACCTCCAGCGTAAAACGGATGGAGGGTGTAACAGAGGCTGAGGCTGGTCTGACACTCCTAGGAATCCAAGGTAAGAAACGAACTCCTATATCTGGAGACAACAATTCTTCAATATCCACCCACTTCTTGAGTCCCAATGGTGTAAGCCAAGAAATGAGGTGAGTCAGCTGTGTGGCTTGGTAATATTTGTCAAATAAGGGAAGACCCAGGCCACCATTATATTTAGATTTAGCTAGACAAAGTTTACTACGTCTGGGTCTCTTGCCTTGCCACACGAACTTGCCACATATGGACTGAATAGAGCTTAAGAAAGAGTCAGGGACTTTAACCGGAAGGGTCTGGAATAAATATAAAAGTCTGGGTAAGACATTCATTTTGATGGTATTGATTCTCCCGAACCACGAGACGTAGAGGGAACTCCAGGTCACCAAGTCTTGTTTTATTGTGGACAACAGTGGGGGGTAATTAGTCTAAAACAGAGTTTCGTAGGAGGTTGTTATATAGACTCCCAGGTATCAAATTGCTCGGGGACGCCCCTGAAACTCAAAGTTGATCTCTAATAATTTCTTTATGTGGGGTGAAAGATGTAGCGCAAGCGCTTCTGACTTAGAGTTATTCACTTTATTAGCAGAAAAAGAACCAAAATTTTGCAGTTCCGCAAATAAATTAGGAAGAGAGGTTTGAGGTGATGTTAGTGTAAGGAGAACGTCATCTGCGAACAACGAAATCTTGTATTGACTACTCCCGACCTGGATTCCCTTCACATCTGGGTTCAGTCGAATCCGAGCAGCAAGTGGTTCAATGCAAAGTGCGTAAATTAGAGGGGAGAGAGGGCAACCTTGTCTCGTCCCATTCTTAATGCCAAACACGGATGAGCTCAAACCATTTGTCGACACAGAGGAAGATGGGTTATGATATAAGGCTTGAATACCTTGAAGAAAATTACCAAAAAATTCAAAGGATTGGAGGGTTTGAAACATAAATGGCCAGGAGAGCCTATCAAAGGCCTTCTCTGCGTCTAACGCCAAAACTACAGAAGGGAGTTTGGTGTGGTTTATATAAGAAATCAAATCTATAGTTCTCCTGGTATTGTCTAGGGCTTGTCTGTTTGGGACAAATCCAACTTGATCTGAATCTATAAGGTGTGACAAATGATTATTCAACCTATTCGCCAAGATTTTGGCAAATAACTTAATATCCGAGTTTAGCAACGAAATGGGCCGATAGTTAGCACAAACGGTGGGATCCTTATTGGGCTTGGGAATTACTATAATATTGGAGCGTGTGGTGTCTCTATGAAATTGCTCCCCCCGTAGAATTGAGTTGAAAAAAGAGAGTAGATGCGGAGACAGAATATGCTTAAAAGTTTTATAGTAAGAGGTGGTGAATCCATCAGGACCAGGAGCCTTGGAAGTCTTTTGGGATTTAAGAGCTACCTTAAGCTCCTCTTCACTGATGTCCTCATTCAATTTAGAAGCTATGTTCTTGTCTAGTTTTGGGAGGTTACATGTCCTTAGGAATTGTTGAATGACAGACAGTGAGGGGGGTAAAGGGGCTCCCTCTTTATTCAAATTAAATAAAGACTTATAGTAACTATAAAAAGAGTCGTTGATGACTTTCGGGTCGAAACTCAACATACCTTTCTTGTCTCTCACTGCCATTATTGCCTGAGCTGCTCGTTTTGCTGTCAGTTTATTTGCTAGCATAGTATCACATTTGTTGCTCTTCTCATAAAATTTTTGATTGAGCCAACGAAGGGCTCTCTCGGTCTTTCCCGCCAACAAAGATTGGATTTCACCTCTAGTAGAAAGAATTTGCTTATAAACTAGTTTTGAGTGATTTTGTTTGTGAGTACCCTCGAGCTGTTGCAACTGGGCAGTAAGAGAGTTTAGTTTCAAGGTTTGTTGTTTTTTACGAAAGGAGGCAAACTTAATAATGGCCCCTCTGATAACTGATTTGTGCGCCTCCCAAGTCGTGGGAAGAGAAATGTCAGGCGTTAGATTAATGTCAAAATATTCTTGAAGGTGAGACTCTATCTGTTCTTTAAACACGGGCAGGTTGAGCAAAGATTTGTTTAATCTCCAGGACAAGCTACTTTTAGATTTATCCAGCAAATCAAACGAAGCCGTGACTATTGAATGGTCCGACCATGGGTTGGGGAGTATGTCAGTGCGAGTGAGAATTTGTATAACTTTACTGCAACCCATAATCATGTCAATTCTAGAGTAAGAATTGTGTGGATGTGAGTAGAAGGTGTAGTCACGAGAGGAGGGGTTATGAGCTCTCCAAGAGTCAAACAGACCAGCCCCAGCCATTTGTTTGATCAGCGCTTTTGTTTGGGTAGTAGATGGGGGGACATGCCACGTTCCTGATCTGTCCAGTTCCTCTGACAGGATAGTGTTAAAGTCTCCACCTAACAGGAGAAGACCTATTTGTATTTTACTTAGCTCAAGGAAAAATTTGTTGAAAAAACTGGACTGACCAGTATTAGGGGCGTATACATTCGCCACAGTAATAGTTTGATGTCCTACCTGGCCCACCAGTATAATGAAGCGGCCCTCGCAGTCTAGACTAGACACTGTGAGCTGAAAGGGCACGGAGTTCCTGATCATGTTGGCAACTCCACACCTCTTGACTGGCAAAGAGGCATATTCCACAGTAGGAAATCTACGGGAGGACAAGGAGGGATGGTCGCCCTGTTTAAAATGAGTCTCCTGTAACAATACAAAATCAGCTTTCAAACCTTTTACAGTTCTGTGTAATAATGTTCTTTTTTGTGGGGTGTTAAGCCCCTTAACATTAATAGAAGCAAAGGTCAAAGACATGATGCTCTACGAAAGTAATACAGGACGTACTAAAATAAACAAGGGGAGCAAGTAGAGCTTGGATAGCAAAGAGAAAAGAGAAAGAAAGGAAGCGAAAGAAAGGGAAAGTGTGGAAGGGGAGTATTGGTGAGGGGGTAAGGGTAGCTAGTGATCGACCACCACCCCCCAACAAAGAGTGGGGGAAGAGGTGAACACTGAGGTTGAGCCCATGGAAAAGTTGGAATTCACACCGTCACAAATAGGACGGGATGAATGGGCTCAGGATTTGGGTTTCAATTAACTAAAATTAAAGTAACGTGAACAGGGAGATTGTGAGGACTAACCCGTCCACACATTCCAATGACCCAATGTATATGGGGTGCCAGGCCGGGCAGACAAACCTAGCCCGCCCCACCCAGAAACACGTGTTACAAACAGAAGTATAATTCCTTCTAAAGAATTACAATAAAACAATAACATGCATGTAGGAACATTTTAAGCAATATTAAGGACTTAAACTCTAAAACAGAATCCCCCAGGGGGCCCTAAGTCTCCATCCGAACTCCATCTCCAGGAGGCGGCCACGTCCCACGATCGATCCAACCGAAACCACAGGTATCGACTGTAAACAAGACCGTAACATTGATCAGGCCTCATCACTCATAAAGTGCGAAACAGCAGGAGAGCCCAGGAGACATGGCCGACCCCCAACAGCAGAAAGTTATCCTAGAGAACAGTTTGAAAAACAAAGTGTAAACAGATCATAAACACATTTAAACGTGCAAAAGCAAGAATGACACATGAAAATATGAGCAGCATATTAAACACGGCTTAATTATAGAACTGACTAATATGTTTTATAATTCAAACTATACTAAACCACTACACATAGTTCTTTACAATTGAGAGTATCAGGAACAATGGTACTTACCCAGGACGGCAGATTACGATTTAAGGAGCCGTTACACTAGACAAGAAGCCGTAGATGCCCAATCTCCAATCCAGAAGGCTGACGTTTAGAATGGTCACCTAGTGCCAAAGGAAATAAAGAGCTACTACCCCTGGCTGGAGATCGGATCCGGAACCCGACGGCCCAGATCAAGTTTCCGTAGCAAGTCCTTGCCTTCCATAGGATCCCTTATGGTGATTTGGCGGCTGCCAGCGTCTACAATTAAGCGAAAGGGGAAGCCCCACTTATATTTGTAACCATGCTCTCGCAAAGTTCTTGTAATGTCCTTTAATTCCCTGCGCTTCAAGATTGTGGAAGGAGCCAGATCCTGGAAGATTTGAATCCTGGAGTCTTCAAATAGGATATAAGGAGAGTTCCTGCTTGCTATAGTTATGCTTTCCTTGGTTTTAAAGGACAGGAACCTCATGACCACATCCCTGGGAGGTTCTGTGTCTTTAGGTTTAGGGCGCAGGGCCCTATGTGCGCGTTCAATGCATATGGTTTGTTCTGAGAGCTCAGGAACTAATTTTTGGAATAATCGGACCAAATAGGGTTCCAACTGCTGATGTTCCACCGATTCTGGGATATTACGAATCCGAAGATTATTCCGGCGTTCTCTGTCTTCAAGATCTTCTGATTTCTCTTTATAGAACAACAGCTCCCTATTCAGGTAGTCAATATCTTGCGTTGTTTCCTGCAACACTTTAGAATTGGATTCCACCTTGCTTTCAATAGAAGCAGTACGCTTGGACAACTGCGCAATTTCGCCACGGAGGTCCGCCGACAGTTTTTGAAATTCGGTTGTGAAGGTGTTCTGGAGTGAAACCATCATAGCCTGAATAGTGGCTAAAGCATCCGCAGCATCAGACGGGTTTCCCACTGAGGCTTCAGGAGACGGAGGGGGAGAGGTGGTATGCACAGGAGAATCCTGTCTTGTCATGTGGTGGAGGATTCCTGTCTGCGTTCCCCTTTTACCTCTGGAGCTGTTTTATGTATGATTAATACCAGGACACCAGGCAGGATTTATAGGTAAGAACAAGAGTGTCTCCGGGTGGGCCGGGCCAGATAGTATTATTTAAACGGTCATGCCGAAAGAACAAGTGCCCACTCTAAAATGGATATTAGAAGATGTTGTTTAAGGCTTGAGTGGTTAAAAAGTCACTTGGCTGTGTTAAACTTGCATCAGCTGAACTGTCGTTGTCTGGCCACTAGGTGGCAGTATAGACTCAGTAACAGAGAACCTGTATTGTACAGCAGGTACAAAGCAGCACTTTCAATTATAAATTTTGAGTTAGACAATAGAGGATGGTAAATCTTCACACTTCTTATAGAGACAAAGTTGAACTGAATTTACTTGATGTTAACCTCTTAATGACTTAAGCCTTTTTATAACTGTAGACTGGAGCTACAGTATCCTTAGATCAAACACTGGGGGATTCCCACGTGTTTATTTTTTGGCAACACAGGTCCTCCAGCTGCAGTACTACTGTACAATATGCCCAGGGGTGATTAATTTGAAGGAAATCACTGGTCACAGCTTCCATGGATTGGGCACTTCTCAGACATACAGACATAGAGCACTGATCCCCACCAGGGAGTACTGCAAGCCCCTTTTTATATATATATTTTTATTACTTGTGGGGGAACCGCTGAGCTTGAAAGGGATATGGCACAAACTCACCACATACAGGGTGTTTGCAGAGCCGCGCCGACCGGAAGTTCACTGCCGAAAACCGGAAGTGCAGCTGATCGGCTTCCGAAGGGCCTGGAGACCGCAGGCGAGGAGCAGAATGGGGGCTGCAAGTGGCGACGATGTCGGGCCAGGTAAGTGCCTCTATCCTGTGAGTGTCAGAGCCTCCAGTGGGGACAGATGACAGCGCGCCTCTTAGTTCTGATAGCGCCCACACCGCTTGCAAGTTCGGCTTTCCAGCGGTTCCCCGTAGTCCAGGGGAGTCCTGGAGCACTTCCCGATCGGTCAAAGGGGAAAGTGGAAACCTTTTAGGGTCCAAACAACACCCGAAAGTCCGGAGCTCTCCTCAACTGCTGCCGTTCCCGATGGCTGCCAGGCCACGCACCCCGCAAATGGATATTTTTATTAAAGGTGAATGACATTAATTTACTATCCGGGTTGGTTGCTGGGAGGCCTAATTATTAAACATGGGTGCTTTTGATTTAATATCAAGAAGCTTTGGGGGAGGGAGGCCTACTGTGTTCACTCATTGCTGGGATTTCTTACCTGTCCTTTTTCCAAACAGAGACCCATCATTCCAGGAACCAGACAAGCAACAACATTGCTTAGGACACAAGCAACAGCAACAAGTATTGAAAGCAGCAAAAGCAGGTAGGAGAGAGCAGGACAATCTGCCAACAGTTCTGACACACTCAGTCAGGACATTGTCCCGACTGTAGGGACCGTTGGGACCGTTGGGACATATGTCCAGCTTCACACCATTCTGCTTAAAAAGGGAGAGCTGTGTGCACCTAACAGTAGTGCACGCAGCATTGCCCATGTATATTATAGAAATAGGAAGAGTGAGAGAGCAGCCAAGCACTGTCTTAAATTATAGCCATTCCCCCATGCATGCTGGTCATGCCCACTGGCGGCGTGGCATGGAAACCCTCTCAACAAATCCTGCTTTTGCCCCTGAATATGGAGCAAATAAATGCCTAATGCAGTTTCACAGGTGAAGCTCGTAAAGTACCAGCTCAGAGGCAATCGTATTTTATTTTAAATGTAAATGTTAATGTAAATATTTACAGATGAAAGCATATTATTTCCCTGCAATAAACGCCTCAAACATAATGTCAAGACATGATGCCGGTGAGTTTATCAGATTACTGTGCGAGTGCTCCAAGGGGTTGTATCACAAACAACATTCACCTAAGCCTACACAATGTGTATGTGCCAAGGGCTTAATCATAAATAATAAAGTACAAAACCCTCAGCAGATTTAATTTTATGAGATTTCTGGCATAATGATACAAGACCAAATGATCTGTCTAAAAATGATTATAAACCCCTGAAAATTATACTTCACACTCTTCATTAATCCAAAACTGCTAGACCCAATATTTTGTTTCAAATATCACACTTTGAGGAAGTGTAACAAGAGTTATGGTTAACCAAACAATCTTTTGTAGTTCAGTAACGTATATGTATTAGGAAATTGCATATTTTTTTTTATCTGTTGCAGCAGGGCGCAGAAACATGAGAAAATTCCCCTTTATAAATTGGACTTCCAGTTTTGCATGAGTTTCAAGCACATTTTTTCCATGCCAACAAACTCAACTTCTGTAAATTACCCAGAAAGACACTGTATACACTAATAGTGGGGAATTCATACCTGGCTGTGAATCACACAGACCATAGGTTTTATCTATTACATCACAAAAACAAAATAATATATGCAATCAACAGAGTATAAATTCACCTACATGTAGACATGAAACATCACTAAAAATTTGGAGTATTTGGGACAATACTACACTACACTAGAAATACTATAATTTCCCTGCCAAATAGACCTTCCCGTTCAAAAAATTAGGTATACTCATTTTCCTGATTATGAATATATAGTGGGACTTACTCAAATCAGAATAATAACATTGCTTTTATGTAGGTGTTTCTTCTTTGAATATACTCACATTGCCGGTATTAAGGGGGCAATGCCGGGACCCGCCGGCTGGATCATATAAAACCGTTAGTAAAAAACGTCAAATAAAAAGCGGTTAGAGTTAGGGTTAGGCTTTTTACTAAGGATGCTACATAATGCAGTCGGCGAGTCCTGGCATTGCCCCCTTAATCCCAGCAATGTAAGTGTCGCCGTTTTAAGTGACATCATTCACAAAACCAGCATTATCTGCTACGTGATTTCTAGCACGAATGTCGGAAATGATGCCTGTCACTTTTTTAGTGTGTATTTTGTACATGTCGCTATTATAATATTCGGCATTTTCCTGTCTGTATAACTCTTGTCAGCTTTGTCATTGGAATGATGACTACCACTGAAAAATAGAGCTGTCCTGTATATGTGTGCTACGAGCAAAGTCAGGCAGTATATTTCCTCTAAACACTCTTTACATGTTTAGCTGTATTTGCTTTGAACGCTGAACAAGGCCATTAGTGAGGAATTTTACTTACAGGTGTAATTAGTTTATTTACAATTATAAAAAAAACTCAACACAGGTCATTACTTGGCACATCTTCAATATGAATCAAAACTTTTACTTTTATGAGAACTTTACACGGCAACACGATTTGCCTAAATGTTGTATTATTTTACACTAGCAAACTTGCCCATTTCTTGTTTTCACTAGCTGTTCTTTAGTTCATTGCTCGGTTACTTTTAGTTGATGTTGCAAGCATTTTTAGCTGACATGCACATTTGACCTAGTTTTTCCACCCTTCCCACATTCCAAATACAGGAATTTTAATTAACATGACCCTACAATTTCATATCACAACATCTAAAAATGAAATAAAAAGAACAGAAAATAAATGGAAAAAGTCTTTAATATTTAATTACGTTTTGCATGGACTGCATGCTATGCTGTAGATCAGGTACTATAATGGATTTTTTTGCAATTCTTCTGCAAATGTATTTAAATATTATTATTCAAAACCTAAAATTAATTTGTGCAAGTAAATTCTTCATCTGCAAATGAGCTAAAAGACTAAACAATTATACTGTGTGATATGTTTGATTGGTCTGACTGTAGTGAACATAGAGGAATTAAAGTTATAAGGATTAACCTGTAAAATAGAGACCTGCTCTCCAAGGGTAATTATCTAATTCCACGTGTAAAATATGAGGCCAGAAAAACTGTCCTGTGTTAGAAGATAACAGTGTCAGCTGAGTCAGCTTCAAAGGCCCCTGCTGTGAGCTACATCCTGACAGAATGACACCTGGAGAGAAGCTAGGGAGCCATTCCCAGCAGGAGTCTAACCTGAAGAGACATTGAGCTGTGTGACCAGGGCCTGCAATATTGTATATAGACACATGGGGGCATATTCAATTGTCGGCGAGATTGACGAAAATCCCGCGGTCTGCGCACGATTACCGTTATTATGGTAATCGTGCGTGGAAAAAACGTTAATACGGTAATTTACTCGCTGGATTTCAGCTCACAGCTCCCTGAGCCGCAAGCTGAAATCCAGCTACAAATTAGTGTATTACCTGTAGTTGTTTTTCCGCGCTGCTGAAAAACAACAATTGAATATGCCCCATATAATTCAGTTTTCAAAAATGCAACTTAAAATCAATAAAATTAATGATCAATCACATAACCATCATTAGCATGATGAAGGGCAGTCCATATGTGAAATAAAGCATCCTGTCACACACAGAAGTTGAGGAAATGAGTATAAGCTCAAATAATATGCTGGACCTAGGCCTGTTTGGTATTTAAATGTGCGGGTGAGAGATTATCACTGGTTTTTTGACAGGGGAGTTATGTCTCTGGGATATATCTGAGAAAAGTTAAGACAGGTCAAAACTTAGGACTTTTGAACAAACCCTAGGTGACACCGAGGGGACATTTCCGCTCCCACATTAGCATCCACTCTAAACCTGTGAATGCTATCCCATTTGATTTTGCTTAAAAAACGATGTTGTGAAGTGATACATTTTATGAAATCAATCACCATTGATATGCTGTCCATTTTACAAGCCAATTTCCCATGGCACAGATTATACAACTCATGTAAGTTTACATTCTGAAACTTTGTCTTTTTATTTTTAAATCTGTTTTCTTATGTATGTCATGTCACCTTAGTTGTTTTTATAGCCTAGCACTTTTGTATATATTAGATCTAAAAATGTAATAGCGATGTCCTTATTACTGTAAACAAATTCACTGCCTGGTTACAAAAGATAGATTGCTGGACCATGCTAACCCTTTAATTGCTGAGGCATGAATTATGAATACATATGTATACCAAGTTGAGCGTGTGTCTGCATGTATATTTGTGCCATAGAACCTTGAGGGGTTAAATGTTAACCTTTTGATTGTTGGTGTGTGTCTTGCTAACCTGTTTTTAACAAGGAGTGCTCATTGTGTACCAGTGGGAGACAGTATTTTGGGGTCCTATTGCCCTTATTCAATAGGTGGTGGCAAACCTGAAGTGAGTGTGGTTGTGCGAGCGCTGTTTGAGGGCGATTCGGCAAATCTGTAACCTGTGCGATAGATGAGAGGAAGATTGACTGCTGGAATCATGTGTAACCCCATACAGTAAACACTTTCCAAGTCACAAGTGCGCAGAGTGCAGGTTGTAGCTGGTAAAGGCTGTTAGGCATACTTGCTAACTCTCCCGGAATGTCCGGGAGACTCCCGCATTTTGGGTGAGTCTAACGGATTCCTGGGAGAGTATGGCAATCTCCCGTATCTGCCCACTTCCTTGTGAAGTGGGCAGAATTGGGTCCAAAATGCTGCAACGCACCGGGAATCGCAGTGTTTGGCCCCGCCGCTTTAAAATGACGCGTTTGTGTCATTACGTCATGGGGGCGGGTCCAAAATTATGCAAATTTTGGAGCCCCGCGCCCTCACGCCCACCTCCCCCGGCAGGCTCCCGGAAGCCAACTTCAGAAAGTTGGTAAGTATGCAAATAGAGGTGATATATTGTTTGACTGTGTGAATATATGGTAAGATAGTAAATTAGGTAGTGGCTAGAGGTTGCTATTTTTGACACTAACACTGTAACATTTATTATTAAGCTTTTTTCCATTGTACAACAATATGTGTAGGTTTTAATGTGCAGATAGATCCACAGACATCCCAAGAGAAGATGAATTAAAGAATTCAGCAAGTTTTGAAATTTAATTAATTTGGCCATTTTTAGTCCAAACAGAACACAAAAAAAAGAACAAAAGTGGATTTATGTCATGGTCTCAGATTTTGATAAACTCCCAGAGCTTCACTGGCAGTGTCAGGCAGGTACGGTGTCAGTACTCAATTACCTGAGTACACACAGCCATGAAATTTCAGGACACTTTGACGTTGGCTGGGCATGAGTGATGTTGAGGATGGCGGGGAGTAGTGGTTGTGTGCTCTATCCCCCCAGCAAAGAGGGTTATTGTTCACTTTGTACACAGTTGTTACTGTCTGATTAATAAAGATTTAACATGTGCATATATTAATGTCTCTATATTGCTTAGACAATGTCTAGTCCATTAGATATTAAGTGTTTTAATCAGTTTTTAATATGCTATCTAGCACCAGCTGCCGAGTTCTGTAGCAGCTGCTACCCCTTCTAAACCTGATAGTTATGCCAAGGGAACAATCACTCCCTACCACATCATTTCTCACTAACCTTTCACATTGGCTACAAAACTAAATGAAATCTTACCCAAAAACTGCCCATACACACTCTAAACTATGCCATCGTCTAAACATGTTCAACTGGATGACTTTAGGAGCATCCCACTGAATTTAGCCAAAATGTACAATTTAGCAAACTGCTATCCTGCCGCAAAGAGTTAATAAATACTGTACCCTGACAGTCATAGTCATAGTCATAATCATGGCAGTCATAGTCATAGTCATGGCAGTCATAGTCATAATCATGGCAGTCATAGTCATAGTCATAATCATGGCAGTCATAGTCATAGTCATAATCATGGCAGTCATAGTCATAGTCATAATCATGGCAGTCATAGTCATAGTCATAATCATGGCAGTCATAGTCATAGTCATAATCATGGCAGTCATAGTCATAGTCATAATCATGGCAGTCATAGTCATAGTCATGACACAACATTAAAGTTTTTTCTAAGAAATGCTTGTGAATCAAGGACACTGCACATTAAAGTGTTTAGCTCTAACATAAAAGGTACAGTGCTTATACATAACAATTTTATAAAAATGTTATCTGTATTTGTATGCAAACAGTTACAAAATAAAAAGAGAAATAACACAAAACCTTTGCATCATTAGTAATTCTTCGCAGATCTTTAGTTTCAAGTTGCTACATATAGTTCATATCAGAAATCAGGCCACGTAGTATAACAAAGCATGTTTCTGAAATCTTAGAGTTTATGTCTCCTGAAAGAGTCAGATTCTTAAAACTTCATTAAGGATGTGAGGGGAGTATTATCTCAGGCTAATGACAGCTACAATATATGATCTTACAATTAAGCTCCAAGCATACTTTAAATATATGATGACTTTATTCCCATAGTAGTGGTTTATTCATCTTTCAGACCACATTATAAGGATCAGAAACACACCAAAAATGATTGGTTCACGATATTTGTGTCACAAGAGATTAACTTCTCTAGCACAATATACAGGGCACACATACAGATCTTATTACTGCATATGTCATTGCTATACCTATTTTATTAGTTATACAACTTATATGAAAGTCAAACACATTAGTCTTTTTATAATGTAAACTTTCTCTTGCTCTGTTTATGACTTAATAGCCACAGCTTGCTTTGTGATGTTTGAAGTTTCCAAAATGACATGTCTGTGTGCCAGAATTAGGCTCTTCACTACTTTTAGGTGGCATGCACAACAGATTATCTAAATCTAGGCTGCACAGATAATGGATTCCAGACCACCAGATACATTGCAAAAACACTGGCATTTTCAGATTCTTTTAGCTCTACAACGGTAATACTCTCAGATCCACAGTCTTGCTGATTAAATCTTTCATGGCTTGTTTCAGAACAATTCCCTCTAAAATGATTGAGTTTTTAAATTTACTGCAAACTGTAAGGGTTAGGGTACAGTAATTTATCCAAATTAACAATATGTGTCATCATTATTAGCCCCTAGGTTTAATATCATTTCACACACTGTTAGACCAAGTATTGTCAACACAAGTTGAACTGTGAGAGTTTGTTGTATTTAGACTATTATCAGATCTGTGTTGAAAATTTAATTACAAAAGGGAGACCATTATTATATATGGATCACTCAATAACACACATTAAAAATAGAAGTGCAAGACAGGGACAAATATAACTCATGATCATCATTTATATAGCGCCGCCAATTTTGCAGTGCTGTACAGAGAATATTTTGTCATTTATATCAGTCCCTGCCCAATTGGTGCATACAGTCTAAAGTCCCTAACACACACACAGACTATGGTTATTTTTTTCAGCAGCCAATTAATCTACCAGTATGATCTTGCAGTGTGGGAGGAAACTAATGCACCTGGAGGAAACTCATGCAAACATGTGGAAAAAATACACAGATAAGGTGTCAGTCAGGAGTCAAACTAACCACTGAGCCACCATAAATGACTTAGTGTTGTACAGGTAAATAATAATAGTAGGCAGCAGGTAAGTTATATATATATATATATATATATATATATATATATATATATATATATATATATATATAATGTAAATATTGAATGATATATATATAGCAGATATTAAATAATAGTAATAATTTTAATTTTAAAGTATGGTTTCTGCCATTCTGCCATTATGTTATTTAACCTGTACTATATGGTAAATAATAAGTGGTACTTTTCACAGGCTGTGTAAGAGCTATTGGATGTTTTCATGTTAATGTTGATGATGTGTAAAACTTTTCACCACCTTCTGAGGTTGAAAAATGTTTTGAAAGAATTTATCACCTTTTCACATATGATAAATTGGACTTTTCATAGCTCCACAAAAGCATGAAAAATATATGATATGAAAAATAATCTAAAAAAATAGTATAAAAATAGTAAATGTTTTACAGACATTGGATGTTGTCTTGACTGTATACTTATTAAAATTGTTTCAATGGAAACTATGCATACAGTTCCATGTATCTGTAAAAATGTACTCCAAAAAATGAGCACTAGAGGGCAGCAAACCCATTGTAATCTACAAACCAGTTCATAACAGCACTTGAAAGACATTTGAATAAAATGGTAATTAAATTTCTATGAATCAGTTCTGCAGTTAGTTACTGATTATATGTCTGTTCCACATAGAGGAAAGAAAACATAGCATAAAGTTCAATGAACTGAAAAATTATCTTCATACAGTTAGCATCAGCAAATAGAGAAGCTGAAGTTGTATTTTTTTTTGTATCTGAAAGATTGCAATGTATGAAATTATATAAATGTTTTTCTGGAACAATATTAAGTTTGTATGTAGACGTACAGCATGTACTGTAATATATTTATCTAATATATATATATATATATATAGGGGTTGGACTACTTTTTCCCCACATTGTACATTCACAGCTCTACGTAATGTTCCATCGCTCATTTTCACATCTTTTGAAGTACATGCATATTTTTAACCCATTCTCTATGTGTGTTTCTGTGACCATCACCCCCTGGACCACACCAACATTTCTCTGCATGACTCCCTCATTTCTTATCTTCCAACATCCCCACAATCATCATGGGTGATTTCAACATCTACATTGATAATCCACATTCCACTTGTGCTTCCAAACTAGTCTCTCTACCTCCTCCCATTGTACTGAATCCTCTACTCATCGGGATGAGCATTGCCTTGCTCTTGTTTTCTATAGACTACTCATTTTCTAATTTCCTCATTACTCCTTTGCCCCCTCTCGGATCATCACCTTATCAGCTACAATCTCTCCCCCTGTACTTTAACCTCTCTCCTGTCTAACTCTACCAAGCTTCCTCATACCGGTTGAAATCTTATCTCTATTAATTTTAAACAGTTTTCCACCTCTCTCCAACACCTTCTCTCCCCAATGTCTACATTCACTTCCTCTGATCGGACAGTAGTTTATTTATACCAAGCCCTAGCAACAGCCCTTGATCAAGTGGCACCAGCAAAGCTTCACACTCCATGTTGACTTTGATGTCAGTAACAGCACAGTAAAGCAACAAGAAATCGTCAAAAACTTTCTCACGCAGCAGAATGATACTAGTGTAAATCTCGTACCTCTAATGATTTCCTCAAATATACCTCTATCTACCACTCATATCAAAATGCTCTGGACACTGCTAAGCAAACATACTCCCAATCTCTCAGCTCAGACTTCGAACCCCAAACACCTTTTAAACACATTAAAAGCTCTTCTCAATCCTCATACCCCTAACCCTCCGACTACTATCAGTGCCCAGGATCTTGCTTCCTATTTCAAGAAAAAAGATTGATAAGATCCGACTTCTGTATTTGATCCCACAAGTGAAGATGGAGTATTTACTTTCTTCTTATCATTCTACTCTTCCACCTGTCATCGTGATCCTATACCCTCACAAATTGGTAGATTTCTGTCTCCTGTGCTCATCCTATCACTAACTAAAATCTGTAATCTCTCTCTCTCTACTGGTATCTTTACACCATTATTTAAGTCTCAGTGATTACTCCTATTCTGAAAAAACAAACAAAATTCTGACCCAATTGTACGCACATTGGCATGGCCCATATAAGGCATAAGTAAATTACTAGACACGGGAGCTCGGTAGACAAGAAAAAGAGCAAGTCTATTATGTTAATTTGTTATAGCCGTGGGTGAAGGAAACGCCGACATTAACATTGGGAGTAGTAAAAACCGAGAACTAAGCGGTGCAGAGTTTAATAAACTCCCAGGGCTTCACCAAGAACCGCCGCAAGGCGGAATGTATTTTGCTGCCAAAGGTCCACAGGTTGCGGACCTTAGGTTAACTCACTGATGTCATAGGTGATAGACGGGTGCTAAGAGACCAAGGCTTGACCAGGGAGAGCTGAGTAGTATAGTACAGTGAGGCAAAGCAGGATTTAGTTAGCTGAACTGGTACAGCAAACACAGAAGAATCCTAAGCTGTATTCAGTGGAACACCGGTTTGGATACACTGAAGAAACATTGCACACAGGAGAGTCGGACACACTGGACACCGACAGCAGGTTGTTCAGTATAGATAGCCGGGTCAGATACACAGGAGCACAGACAGCAGAATGGATTCCAGATGCAGAGGTCTAACAAGCTAATACAGTCAAGTCCATAAATATTGGGACTTTCAGCTTTAATTTGAGGGTATTTACATCCAAATCAGGTGAACGGTTTAGGAATTACAACGGTTTCTAAATGTGCCTCCCACTTTTTAAGGGACCAAAAGTAATTGGACAATTGACTCAAAAGCTATTTCATGGACATGTGTGGGATATTCCCTCGTTATTTCATCATCAATTAAGTAGGTAAAAGGTTTGGAGTTGATTCTAGATGTGATATTTGCATTTGGAATCTGTTGCTGTCGACTCTCAATATGAGATCCAAAGAGCTGTCACTATCAGTGAAGCAAGCCATCATTAGGCTGAAAAATCAAAACAAACCCATCAGAGAGATAGCAAAAACATTAGGTGTGGCCAAATCAACTGTTTGGAACATTCTTAAAAAGAAAGAACGCACATGAGAGCTCAGCAACACCAAAAGACTCGGAAGACCACGGAAAACAAATGTGGTGGATGAAAGAAGAATTTTTTCCCTGGTGAAGAAAACCCCTTCACAACAGTTGGCCAAATCAAGAACACTCTCCAGGAGGTAGGTGTATGTGTGTCAAAATCCACAATCAAGAGATGACTTCACAAGAGTGAATATAGGGGGTTCACCACAAGATTTAAACCATTTGTGAGCCACAAAAACAGGAAGACAAGATTAGAGTTTGCCAAACAACATCTAAAAAAGCCATTACAGTTCTGGAACAACATCCTATGGACAGATAAGAGAAAGATCAACTTGTACCAGAGTAATGGGAAGAGAAGAGTATTCAGAAGGAAAAGAACTGCTCATGATCCAAAACATACCACCTCATCAATGAAGCATGGTGGTGGTAGTGTCATGGTGTGGGCATGTATGGCTGCCAATGGAACTGGTTCCCTTGTATTTATTGATGATGTGACTGCAGACAAAAGCAGTAGGATGAATTCTGAAGTGTTTCGGGCTCATATTCAGTCAAATGCTTCAGAACTCATTGGACGGCGCTTCACAGTGCAGATGGACAATGACCCGAAGCATACTGCAAAAGCAACCAAAGAGTTTTTTAAGGCTAACAAGTGGAATGTTATGCAATGGCCAAGTCACCTGACCTGAATCAGATTGAGCATGCCTTTCACTTGATGAAGACAAAACTGAAGGGAAAATGCCCCAAGAACAAGCAGGAACTGAAGACATTTGCAGTAGAGGCCTGGCAGAGCATCACCAGGGATGAAACCCAGCGTCTGGTGATGTCTATGTGTTCCAGACTTCAGGCTGTGATTGACTGCAAAGGATTTGCAACAAACTATTAAAAAGTGAAAGTTAGATGTAGGATTGTTTAGTTTGTCCCATTACTTTTGGTCCCTTAAAAAGTAGCAGGCACATAAAAAAACCGTTGTAATTCCTACACTTTTCACCTGATTTGGATGTAAATTCCCTCAAATTAAAGCTGAAAGTCTGCAGTTAAAGCACATCTTGTTAGTTTCATTTCAAATCAATTGTGGTGGTGTATAGAGCTCAAAATATGAGAATTGTGATGATGTCCCAACACAGGGAAATACCAGAAAGTAGCACAAGGGTACAGAGGGAGAGCCAGACGCCAAGTGCTCTGACACAGCTGCAGAGTCAAAGTGAGCTTTATATAGTCTACAGATTGTAATCCGCCTCCCAGCACCGATCATGTGATTGTCCGAACCAGGAAGTGCTGACCTGTACACAGAGGCAACTCTGGGTAGTGGAATAATCCACCAGCGAGTGAAATAACCCCATAGTACTTGTGCCAAAACCTTTGGGGGACATCCACTTGTGTAACAATTTTAGGAAATTAAATAAAGTGCCTAAGTTTCACAAACATCAGATGTTGCGTGTGGATAAGCTAGTGGAGAATCTGGCCAGTAGTCCATATCAACTACCCTAGGCATATCAAAAGGTTACCATCAGATACCACTCACTGTTTTAGCCAAACCCAAAACAGACATTTCAACACCGTTTCCAGCACAAGGGATTGCTGTTATGCCTGCATGGGTCACCAGCCACGTTCCAGCGGGCAATGGACAAACTGCTAAAGCCTCACTGAGCATATGCCACCACTTACCTTGATGACAGTTATTTACAATCAGGACTGGGATTCCCAGTCTTTCACCACTCCGTAAGAATTACCAAATGAATAACTCCGGTCTTCTTAACCAGTTGCTGTTTTATTTCATCACAACATCACCATAATACAATCATTACCCCACAGCTTCTTGACACTATTTAAACACAATAGCCCTAGCTATCATCTGCTGCTATTCAGTGTCGGAAGCCCCGCCCACCAGATGCCACAATCCTTTTATTGTTAACAAACACACCCCAGCAATCAGGTCCATGTCGTGCACCTATGAGTAAAATCCTTCCTTAAAGTAACAGCAGGATCCTTAACCCTGTCTGTACCTTTCACTGATGGAAGGGTACTGTTCTGGTTATTGAAACATGGTAAACTACCCCCTTTTCCATATATATATATATATATATATATATATCTATATGTATAGATATATATATATATATATATATACATATATATATATATATATATACACACAAGTTAACCCGTGCATGATACTCATGCATTCTAGTCAAATCAAGATACTTAAGGTCTTAAAAAGGTTCTTGTCATGCATTTGGGCCTAGCCCAGGCCTCCTTAGGGGAAGATCGTTACTTCCCGACGCAAGCGCCCTTTTTAATGTGTGTTCATGAGGTAAAATTACCTCACGAAAATGAGTTTGACCCCTCAACTCGTAAATTTAGCCTTTACTACCCCCCTCCCATGGGGGGAAGGGGGGATGATGGAAGTTAACTGACTTGACTATTCTAATTTTTTTGTCAAATAATGTCAGTATACCAAATTTCAGGTCAATTGGATGAGCCCTTTCTGAGAAAATAGTTTTTTCCACACACACACACACACACACTAACGCACGCCCCTACACATGTGGGTTCATGAGGTAAAATTACCTCACGAAAATGAGCCCTACCAAATTTCAGCCCTTTTTGATTTTTTTTTCCCACACACACTAAGAATTTAGTAGGTCAGTGTATAACTCTGCCCAGCAGGTGGTGCTGCAACTTGTTGTTTTTTTTCCACACACACACAGACACCACTAAGCATTTATATATATATATATATATATATATATATATATATATACACACACACACACAATACTGTGAAAAAGTTTGAGGCTAGTGGAAAAATGCTGCAAAGTAAGAATGCTTTCAAAAATAGAAGCGGTGTTAATGGTTTATTTTTATCAATTAACAAGATGCAAAGTAAATGAACAGAAGGGAAATCTAAATCAAATTGATATTTGGTATGACCACCCTTTGCCTTCAAGCATCATCTTTTCTTCTAGTTACACTTACAAGCAGTTTTTGAAGGAATTTGGCAGATAGGTTGTTCCAAACATCTTGGAGAACAAACCACAGATCTTCTGTGGATGTAGACTTGCTCAAATCCTACTGTCTCTTCGTATAATCCCAAACAGACTTGATGTTGTTGAGATCAGGGCTCTTTGTGGTCCATGTAATCACTTGCAGGACTCCTTGTTCTTCTTTATGCTGAAGATAAAGATAGTTATTAATGACATTGGCTGTATGTTTAGGGTCATTGTCCTGCTGCTGAATAAAGTTGGAGCCAATCAGATGCTTTCCTAATGGTATTGCATGATGGATAAGTACCTTCCTGTATTTCTCAGCATTGAGGACACCATTAATCCTGAACAAATCCCCAACTCCATTTGCTAAAATGAAGCCCCAGAGGAACCTCTACCATGCTTGACTGTTGCCTGCAGACACTCATTATTGTACCGCTCTCCAGCCCTTCAGTGAACAAACTGCCTTCTGTTATGGGCAAATATTTAAAATTTTGACTTATCAGTCCAGGTCACCTGCTGTCATTTTTCTGCACCCCAGTTACTATGTTTTCCTGCATAGTTGAGTTACTGGGCTTTGTTTGGGTTCTTAAAATGTCTTCCATTCCCACAGGAGTTTGTGCTGGGAAATGAAACCTAGCTTCTCTCAGCATTCAGGAAAACAACAAAACTTTCTGGACCACACCCAATTCACAACTAAGTGACCCACAAGGTGTGGCACTACAATTACCAGCAAAATAAAGTTGTTTTTGTTTTTAACCCCGTTTTTTTTTAAAGCTGACATATGCTTTAGAAACTTTCACTGGTAAATAGCAATTTTTTCTTTATTGGACCACACCCAACTCACAGTTTGAACCATTAACAAGTGTGGCACTACAATGACCAGCAGTGTTTAAACTTTTGCTTTCTTTTGCAACCAAAACAGCTGCTAATCAGTTCCCAGTACACAGGTTTGTCTCTTCATAGCAAAAACATTTAAAACAAAACATTCCAAAAGTTTGATACATTATAGTGGTTTTTAACAGACTCCACTCACCACCTTTGCGTCTGGAGGCAGGGAGGACGGCTGTGTTTTAGGTGCCCCACGCATCCCACAATGACACCACATGTGATAAAATACTGCATTCACTGGAGCCTCACACAGGTTTGCTGAACCTCTTCACTGTTTATTAGCAGTTGTCAGGATGGCTAAACAGTTTCAGCAATGATCTCAGGATGCATAACTGTTGGCATGACACAGGACAGATGGTAGCGCTCACCTTTCCTTCTCCGTACAAGTGTTTTTCCAGATGCCCCAAAACAATCTGAAAGGGGATTCATCAGAGAAAATGACTTTACCCTAGTTCTCAGCAGTCCAATCCCTGTACATTTTGCAGAATACCAGTCTGTCACTGATGTTTTTCCTGGAGAGAAGTGGCTTCTTTGCTGGCCTTCTTGACACCAGACCATCCTCCAAAAGTCTTCGTCTCACTGTGCATGCAGATGAACTCACACCTGCTTGCTGCCATTCCTGAGCAAGCTCTGCACTGATTCCACAGCTGAATCAACTTTAGGAGACAGTCATGGTGCTCTCTGGATGCCCTGAAGCCTTCTTCACAACTATTGAACCTCTCTCTTTAAAGTTCTGAAGATCCGATAAATGGTTGATTACTAGCAGCAATATCCTTGCCTGTGAAGCCCTTTTTCTGCAAAGCATTCATTATTGCACGTGTTTCCTTGCAGATAACCATGGTTAACAGAGGAAGAGCAATGATTTCAAACACCACCCTGTCAGACGCTGATCCCCTGTCAGACGGGGAACAGACGTCTGACTTCCCTGTCGGCTGCCGCGGGACTCCGCTTCCGGGTACTCGGGCGCATGCGCCCTGTTCTCAGTCCCATTGCTAGGCAACGGGACACCGCTTCTCCTACCAGTTCCGCCTCCTCCTCTCCGCCAATCACTGCAGTCAGCCCTCTATTTAAACCTGTCTCTGGCGCCATTAGGGTGCCAGAGTAACAGGTTCACCACCAGTGTTTCTGGCTTCCTTATTCTCCATACTCCTGAGTATTCTGCTTCCTGATTACCTGTTGTGACCCCAGCTTGGCGACCATTCTACTCTTCTGTGTGACCCATTCTGTACTGTGACTTCGGCTTGGCGACTATTCCTTTGGATTACCCTTTGTACCTGATATTCCTGATTGCTGTGACCCGGAACCGTCTGACCTTTCTACACTACACTGGTGACTGGGTAATAGGACCGTGATCTGCGTGCCCTGTGCAGCAAAGTCCAAACCTCCTTGCGGGGGTCCCTGGTGAACACCAGGGGCACGTTAGACTCCGCGCCTGTTAGACCAGTTGCACTAATACCGGTTAGTGTTTACTCCTCTCCAGTATCCCTAGGCCTACGGCCTGACACACCCTCTTCCAATCTGTTATTCTAACTCAATCAACATGACAGAGTGATCTCCAGCCTTGTCCTTGTCAACACTCTCTCCTGTGTTAACTAGAGAATCACTAACCTGATGTCAGCTGGTCCTTTTGTGGCAGGACTGAAATGCAGTGGAAATGTTGTTTTGGGGATAAAGTTCATTGCCAAAATATTTTTCTTTCTCTCTTTTCATGGCATTATCTTTAGGACTATATTATCCCTCACCCATCCTGCAACACACACCTCTGTCCACATTGCCCCTTTATTACTTCACTCACCTCTAGTGAACACTCATTAACTCTTTTCCTATTTAAATTCAATAACTTTAACAGCTGCACCCTGCCACCAGAAACTAAAAAAACACACATCTTACAATCATCTTACCTACCTTTCTTCATCCCTGCTTCTATTAGCTGGTGATATATCACCTAATCCAGGTCCGCCTCAACTCTCCCACACGCATATATCTGAACACTACAGAAATCCAGCAAACCTTAAACGCATCACCTGTCTTCCCTCTCTTCCAAAGTCCTTTAAATGTGCCCTTTGGAATGCACGTTCTGTTTGTAACAAACTTACCTCCATTCATGATCTCTTCCTCTCAAACAACCTCAACCTTCTAGCAATAACAGAAACATGGCTCACGCAATCAGACAATGCCTCACCTGCAGCCCTTTCACATAGTGGTCTCCATTTCACCCACACCCCCAGACCGGGAGGCAGACAAGGAGGTGGGGTTGGACTACTTCTCTCCCCACAGTGCACGTTCACAGTTCTACCAAGTGTCCCATCACTCACGTTCACATCTTTTGAAGTACATGCTGTTAGGATTTTTAACCCATTCTCTATGCGTGTTGCTGTCATCTATTGCCCCCCTGGTCCACACCAACAATTTCTTGAACACTTCTCTGCATGACTCCCTCACTTCTTATCTACTGATATCCCCAGCATCATCATGGGTGATTTCAACATCCCTATTTCTAATCCACGTTCAAATGCTGCTTCCAAACTACTCTCTCTAACCTCCTCACTTGACCTCTCCCAGTGGATTGAATCCGCTACTCATCAGGATGGCCACTGTCTTGATCTTGTTTTCTTTAGACTATGCTCAGTTTCCCATTTCCTTAACACCCCTTTCCCCCTCTCAGATCATCACCTTATTAGCTATTCGCTCACCCCCAGTTCTTTACTCTCCCTAGTGTCAAACTCTTCCAAGCCTCCTCACAACTGCAGGAATTTCAACTCTATTGAATTTCAACAGTTTTCCACCTCTCTCCAACACCTTCTCTCCCCAATTTCTACATTCTCCTCCCCTGATCGGGCAGTACCCCATTTTCATCAAACCCTTGCAACTGCCCTGGATCAAGTGGCTCCAGCAACACTACAAACTTCGCGTAGAATTCGTTGCCAACCGTGGCACACTACAGTAACACGAACTCTACAAAAACGTTCTCGTAAAGCAGAACGTCACTGACGTAAATCTTGTGCCTCTAATGATTTCACCACATATACTGATATCTACCACTCCTATAGAAATGCTCTGGACACTTCAAAACAAACATACTTCCAATCTCTCATCTATGCTCAGGCTTCTAATCCCAAATGCCTCTTTAACACATTTAACTCTCTTCTGAATCCTCCTGCCCCAAATCCTCCAACTAACATCAGTGCACAGGATCTTGCTTCCTATTTCAAGGACAAAATTGATAAGATCAGGCTTGAAATGGTATCATCTCCCTTGACAAGCAATCGGCTCAATTCCTTTGTAGCACCCTCTGACACTCTCTCTTCATTTGATCCCACAAATGAAGAGGAAGTTTCTACTCTCTTCTCATCTTCCTACTCTACCCCCTGTCCTTTTGATCCCAGTGCCTCACAAATTAGTATGTCCCTGTCTCCTGTGCTCATTCCCCCTCTAATTAAAATCTGTAATCTATCTCTTTCTACTGGTATTTTTCCATCACTATTCAAGCATGCAGTGATTACTCCCATTTTAAAAAAACTGAATTCTGACCCTAACTCTCTCGTAAATTACCGCCCCATCTCCCAACTCCCATGCCCCTCCAAGCTTCTCGAGAGAATTGCCTAAACTCGCCTCACACACTTTCTTACAGCAAACAACCTATTGGATCCTCTTCAGTCAGGCTTTCGCTCTCAACACTCCACAGAGACTGCGCTGACCAAGGTTGCTGCCATCTACCAAGATGCTGAAGATAAAAGGAGGGTGGACATTTCAGCAAGACAATGATCCCAAACACACAGCCAAGGACACTCTCAATTGGTTTCAGAGAAAGAAAATAAAGCTGATCACCTGACTTGAATCCAATTAAAAATCTATAGAAAAAAATATAGATCACAGTTCATAGAAGATGCCCACGGAACCATCAAGATTTGAAGACTATTTGCGTTGAAAAATGGTGCAAAATCACACCTGAGCAATGCATGTGACTAGTTTTTCCATAGAGGAGGCTATGAATAGGCTTGAAGCTGTCATTACCGACAAAGGCTTTTGTACAAAGTATTAAATACATTTCAGGAAGCGTGCTCAATACTTTTTCCCTGTGTCATTTCACATTATTGCACAAAACTTAATTTATGGACAATGAAGGTATTTATGGAGAGGAGTAGTGGAAGAGGTGTAGTTGGAGAGGAAGATTTGCCTAGCTGCAGTATTCTGTATGGATTGAAGATCAGAAAGTGAGAGTCAGGAAGGCCAGTATGAAGGAATTTGCAATAGTCGAGATGAGAAAAGATCAGTGAATGGACCACGATGTTGGTTTCTTCCTGAGAGAGGATGAGACAGATTTTCATGATGTTACAGAGGAGAAAGTGGCAACATTTGGTGAGGGACTGAATATGAGGCGAAAAACTGAGGGCTGAGTCAAGGGTGACTCCAAGGCAGCGGGCTTGGCTGACAGAAGAAAGAGTGATGTTGTCAAAAAAGAGAAAGACATTGGGAAAAATAGCAACATTGGCAGCGGGAAAGATGATGAGCTCGGATTTGGAGATCTTGAATTTCAGGAAGCGCTGTGACATCCAGGTAGTTACATCAGAGAGAGACAGCTAGATACCAGGGTTATGAAGGCATGAGAGAGGTCTAGGGGAGGAGAAATAGATTTGCGTGTCACTAGCAAAGAGGTGGTATTGTAGGTCAAATGATTGAATAAGTTTACCAAGAGAGGTAGTGTAGAGAGAGAAGAGCAGAGGGCCAATGACAGAGCCTTGGGGGACTCCAATATAAAGAGGAAGAGGGGGGAGGAGAAGTCGGAAGCAGAAACACTAAAAGAGCAGCCGGAGAGGTAGGAGGCCAACCAGGAGAGAGCTTTTTCATGAAGACCAATGGAGTGAACAGAGGTGTGGAGAAGAAAATGATCGACGCTGTCAAAAGCAGAAGAGAGGTCGAAGAGTGTGAGACGTGACCTCAGGATTTAGCTGAGAGTAAGTTGTTTGTTACTTTAGTGACGTTGGTTTCAGATGAATAAAGGTGACGGAAGCCAGACTGCTGAGGGTCAAGAAGAAGAAAGTGGGTCAGACGATTGAAGAAAAGTCGTTCAAGAATTTTAGAAGCAAACGGAAGCAGAGATACGGGCTATAGTTGGAGTGAGAATATGGGTCAAGGGAGGGTTTTCCCTGAGGGGAAGATACCAGTGGAGAGAGAGAGGTTAAAGAGATGAACAAGGTGACAACAGGCATTGGGAGAGAGGGAGCAGAGAAACTTGGAGGGGACAGGATCAAGAAGACAGGTTGTAGAAGAAGAGGAGGGGAGAAAAGAGAGGATCTGAGGCACAGTTACAGGAGGGTAGGAGCCAAGTGTGGCAAAGTGAGTGATTGAAAGGACAGGTGGGAAAGGTAAGTCTGACTAAAGCAGATAATATTGTGAATATAGTCACTTTTGTCTTTGAAGTAGGTGACAAATTCAAGAGCAGTGATGGACAAGGTGGAGGAGGTGGGGGATGACACAGTAAAGAATTAATGGTGGCAAGGGGCGTCAGGGTTTATTGGACAGGGACGAGATGAGGGATGTGCAATAGGTTTGTTTGGCAAGAGAAAGGGCAGAATAGTCGGAGAAAAGGATGAATTAAAGTGGATGAAGTCAGCAATGGAGCAAGATTTCCTCCATTGGCGTTCAGAGGAGCTGGAGTACTTTTGGAGGAGATGAGTAAGTGGAGTGCCAGGGTTAGGGTTTAGATTGGCGAAGACAAAGGGGAATGGCTGGGCAGCAGTGTCAAAGGTCACGGAGAGTAAAGAGTTGCAAGAGTGACAGCGGAAAGAAATGGGAGCAAGGAGAGGTTCGATGGAGGACGCAAAGGTGATGGGGTCAATGCTGTTGAAGGGATGCAGCATGCAAACTACTTTGAGTGGGAGTTGGGGGGCAAGGAGTGAAGAGATGGTAAAGGAAAGGAGATTATAGTCAGAGAGGGGGAAGACCAAATTCGAGAAGTTAGAGATGTCACAGAGATGGGAGAATACAAGGACCGGGGAGTGACCATCACATGGGTATTGGAAGTTGTCCATTGGGAAAGGCCATAGGAGGAAATGAGAATTAGGAGTTTTGAGGCAACAGTAGTAATAGGAGAGTTGATAGGCATGTTAAAATCCCCAAAAATAATTGTGGGAATATCAGAAGTTAGAGTTATCAAGAAATTGAGAGGAAGGACTAGGGGGGCAATAGGTGACAGCAACACGAAGGTGGAGAGGGGAGAAGAGGTGGATGGAGTGAACTTAAAAGGAAGAGAATGAGGGTTCAGGTCAAATAATACCTACACCACCTCCTTGGCGGTACCCAGGACGGAGAGTGTGGGAAAAGGAGAGATCCCTGCGGGAGACTGCAGCAGGGGAATAAGTATCAGAGAGGGAGATCCACGTTTCTGTAAGGTCCAGAGAACCAAATGAATGGGAGCGGAAGAGGTCATTACTTTCAGTGAGCTTATTGCAGACAGATCTTACATTCCAGAGTGCACAGGACAGGGGAAGGGACTGGATGTTCAGGGGTGACAAGGTGATATGCGATGGAGTGGGAAGTGACATCGGATAGAGGGGATAGGCTTGGGTTTTTAGTATGGAGTAATGATGTGGGGAGCCATGTGGGGGAGTGGGTGGAAGTGTTGAATGGAGAGTAATAAGGACCAGAATATATAGTAATTGAGACCTTGCAGAATCATGAAATAGGAAAGTGGTTCAAGGTCCAGTCCAAATACAGTTAAAACTCAGTTTTAACTCGTTATACTTGTGATGGCAGGAGTAGGCTTGAAAATACAATGATTAGATGAAACAACTGTTGCAGCGGGAGTGAATGGCTGAGCATTTAGAACATTGACTTTAAGATATGAGATAAATTTACCATGCTGCCAGCCAGTGGTTTTCCTGGAAGACATACTGCTCTGAACCTGTTCCAGTTTGTCAGTTTTCCTGACATTCTGCCCGCCTTCAGCTGTGGCCTCTATGTAGGCATTTTTTGTGGCATAAAATCCTGTACTCATAACCATGAGTTGCTGTAGCCCCGGAATTATTTAACCATACTTTATCTGTGTGGGATACGTCCCTTCCAGTTACCCTGCAGGGCTGCTGCTTTTGGGTCAACACTTGCTGATTTCCCCTAAAAAGACAGTTGTCCGATCTTCCAATACTAAATACAAAAATTGACATCTCGCAGAGTTACAAGCGGACTCATGCCCCCACATGATTTCACACAAATATATCCCCCTCTTCTTTAATTGATGAACGCCTGGATAAAAGAAGCTGAATTTTATACAAGAATTTCATTGTTACTCAACTTTGGACTATAGAACCTGTCTCTGAAGTGGATCTCTGGTCTACCTTCTAAATGCTGTTCTAAATCCCCTCCTTGGACTATTTTCCAGCTGTTCATAATCTAAAGCTTACTATCTTCGCTATTTCTGGTGTCTTAAACCATCTGCTGTGGCTGCTAAAAACAGAAGGCAGAGGACCCTAGATTCCAGCAGCTTCAATAAAAGTCTGGGGAATGCTTCTTCTCAAGACCTCAAAAGTCCTTAGAAGGTGCTCAGCCCAGAACCTCCTGATGAAGATGATGTCTCTCCTGCACTCCAAAACTTGATAACTGGCCTTGTGCAGAACATCAGGGCCACCTTTCAAGTGGAACTGGAATTTCAGAACTTCTGTCCCAAGATCTCTAAACTGGGTAGCAGAACGGATGCCTTAGAAGACCGATGATATGCAAAACATTGTATCCCTTCAATCCCTTTAATGTCATAGTTGATCAAGACATCACTGCCCTTCGCTCTGAGGTTTCTGCCCTAGCTTAAAAATGTGTAGACCTTGAAAATAAGGCTTGTAGAAGCAATATCTGAATTAAAGATGTTCCTGAAACTTGACATTTCGGCCTGCCAAAATATCTTAGAGGTCTCTTCAAATTCATCCTGCCTGATGCATCAGATATGGGTTTATTAATGGAGAGAGGACACAGAGCATAGAGATCCAAGCCTGCCACTGGGCAAATGCCCATTGATGTTACCCTCGCGATACACTTCTATCATATCTAGGAGTTAATCGTGGCATCTAGGGCCTACACATCTTTTTGATATGAAAATATGGAGATTTCCCTATTCAGTTATCTGGCCCTTGTCACTATCCAGAAGAGATGGGTCCTCAAGGAGATTACCAGAGGCCTGAGGCAACACATATACAAGTTTTGCTTGTGGTGGTTCCCTTTCATGTTTCAAGTGTTCACTGAATAAAGACCTCTCCTCAGGATTTTGGAGAAACTCAGGATCAAGAATACTCCAACATCTTCACCTTGATCCGTTACTTCAGCTTCTCATCAGGCTCGGGAGATCCTTGTGCCAGAGTTGCGGAAATTGTGATCTTATATATGATCTCAGTGTGACAATTGATTTGTTATCCAGTAATCATTTACTTATTACATTTTGCAATAGGAAAGCTAGAATTTGATTGGTTGCTATAGGTAACATCTCCACTTTTCAAACCCACAGGAAACTCACATCTTGATACATTTATCCCCAGATGTCTCTCTTCCCACCATCTGGGATACCACCAAGGCACCAATTATGAGGAAATCTATTAGTATATCTTCTGCTAAGAAAAACGCAACATGATTCATGTCCTGGGGGTAAATGTATCAAAGTGCGAGTTTGCCAGCATGTTTAAATTGTGGCAAATCGCGGGTGTTTACCGGCGAGTTATAAAAAAAAATGGAAATGTATCAAGCTGCGATTTTGAGACTCATGTTCAAAATCGCTGGTCATCTCTGGCGATTTTGAGCGATTTAAACACTCACGAGTTTAGCAAACTCTCCTGTGTTTGGCAAACTCGCCTGTGTTGTAACAGTGAGTTGTCAACACATCACTATTACACTGGCCCTGGTTAAAAGTTCAAGAATAGATAAAAGTAAAAAAAAAAAAAAAAGCGTGGGATCCCCCCGCCATTTATGCTTAACCCTAGTGCTGCTTGACTAGTGCTGGTCCCGTGAAAATCGGGGAAAAATTTTGCGTGGGGTTCCCCCGATTTTCACTTTACCAGCACTAGGCAAACCAGCCAGGGTTGGCGGCACTATAGCAGGGGGACGTGCGCAGGGGTCCCCCTGCCATAATGACTAACCAACCCTAGGCTGTTCAGCGCTGGGCTGGATTCCCTAGGGAGTGGGGTCCGCCAAAAAATACAAGCGGGCCCCCCCCTAGAAAGAACCAGCCCAGTGCTGATAGCACTAGGGCTCTTCCTACTACCCCTGGGCTGTGGGTAGTAGGGTAATACGGCGAGAAAGTGTTAAAAAAAACAAACTGATACCAATTTTTTTGGTGGAACTACAAGTCCCAGCCAGCCAGGTTGCCCTAAAAACTGTGGCCATGCTGTTGCTTGTATAACTACAAGCACCAGCATAACCACAGCAGCCAGGGCATGTTGGCACTTGGAGAACCACAAGTGCCAACATGCCCTGACATCCCTGGCTTGCTGGGACCTGTAGTTCCACAAAAAAAAAGTTTACAAAACAACAACTACCTCATAAAAACCACAAACATTTATTAAAAATAAAAACCCCACAATAAATACATTAACCACCCTCTTTTTAACCACATCTATTTAATAAAAATAAAAAAAAACAAATACTCACCAATGATGTTTTCTTTCTTCATACAAACTTCCAGCCTTGCCCCAGTCCCGTAATATTTATACCTCCAATCTTGCCGGCTTGCCCCAGTCCCAGCCATTTTGTACTTCCAAAAACGATTGAAGAAAAGCAGGAACACTTCGCCCAGAAGGGGCCCATAGTTGTAAGATCCCGACTCTGTGTATTTGATTGCAGAAAAATAAAAAAAAACTTTCACCGCCGCAAACACCTCCTACCTAGTAGGAGGTCCGAATTGCAATGCCCTTACGTTGGTTGCGTAAGCTAAAACTACAGTATAATGTGATTTTCCCACGCTAGTGGGGGAATCACCTAATACTGTACCTAGAGCTTACGCAAGTAACGTAGCTCATTGCGCATGCGCAACGCTACTTGCGTAAGCTGTAATACAGTATACTGTACTTTTAACTTACGCAACCAACGTAAGGGCATTGCGATTCAGACCTCCTACTAGGTAGGAGGTGTTTGCGGCGGTGAAAGTTTTTTTTTATTTTTCTGCAATCAAGTACACAGAGTCGGGATCTTACAAATATGGGCCCCTTCTGGGCGAAGTGTAATAAATGTTTGTGGTTTTTATGAGGGAGTTGTTGTTTTGTAAACTTTTTTTTTTGTGGAACTAAAGGTCCCAGCAAGCCAGGGATGTCAGGGCATGTTGGCACTTGTGGTTCTCCAAGTGTCAACATGCCCTGGCTGCCGTGGGTATGCTGGTGCTTGTAGTTATACAAGCAACAGCATGGCCACAGTTTTTAGGGCAACCTGGCTGGCTGGGACTTGTAGTTCCACAAAAAAAATTGGTGTCAGTTTGTTTTTTTAACACTTTCTCGCCGTATTACCCTACTAACCACAGCCTAGGGGTAGTAGGAAGAGCCCTAGTGCTATCAGCACTGGGCTGGTTTTTTCTAGGGGGGGGGGGCGCATGTTTTTTTCGGCGGACCCCACTCCCTAGGAAATCCAGCCCAGCGCTGAACAGCCTAGGGTTGGTTAGTCATTATGGCAGGGGGACCCCTGCCGTGCGTTCCCCTGCTATAGTGCCGCCAACCCTGGTTGGTTTGCCTAGTGCTGGTAAAGTGAAAATCGGGGGAACCCCACGCCAAATTTTTCCCCGATTTTCACGGGACTAGCACTAGTCAGGCAGCACTAGGGTTAAGCATAAATAGCAGGGGGACCCCACGCTTTTTTTTTACAAAAAACTTTTATCTATTCTTTAACTTTTTAACACTGCCAGGGCAGTGTAACAGTGATGTGTTGATACAACACGCTGCTATCAAGCAGCGTGTTGTATCTGGCGTGTTTAGAAGCAAACTCTCCTGAGTTTACTAACTCGCAGCTTCATACATTGGAGACTTGTTTAGCTGCAGTGGCAAACAGTGGTGAGTTTGATCTCTGGCGATTTTGCAAGTAGCAGTTTTGACAGAAGCAGAACTCTGGCGATTTTGTATGAAAACTCAGCTTCATACATCGGCGAGTTTCAACTCTCCCGAGAAAATCGCTGGAGTTGCAAATTCGCACTTTGATACATTTACCCCCTAGAGTCTAAAATCCAGGTGGCTAGGTCTCAGCATCAGCTGCCTCCAACAGAGAATTCCCAAAATGTCCTAACATCATTGAACAGCCAGCTCAACAGCATCCTGGCCACAAAGGCCGCCAAGTACCTCAAGTCTCTGAACCAAAGATTCTATGAATAGAGTGACAAGGCAGATACCCTCCTTGCTAAAAGACTTAGACAGCGCTACTCTCATAATACGAGAGGCGCAATCAAAGATACAAAAGGCCTGCTTTACTTATGACCCCAAGAATATCACAGAAGAATTTCGGTCATTTTACAGTAAGCTCTATAATCTCCCATTTTCCGCACAGGACTTGGAAACAAAGATCAATGAATACCTGGCAAGCTGCGTTATACTGAAATTAACTTATATGGTGGTTAAATTCCTCAATAGTTGAATTTCTGAGGAAGAAACTGCGGATGCCATTAAATCTATGAAGTAGGCTTCGACCCCCGGCCCAGACGGATTCCCAGTTCTTTATTACAAAAAATTCAGCAATCTTCTTTCTCCTAGGCTCACTGAGCTTTTTAACTAAGTCTTTGAAGGCTCCTCATATGGTACAGCAACTACTACTGCCACAATTTCAGTTACTCATAAGGAGCATAAAGAGGGTAAAGACCCTTTGCTATGTAGACATTACAGACCGTTCTCTCCTGAATGTAGTCCTAAAGACTTTTGCTAAGTTATTAGCTAATAGAATTAATGAATGATTCCCCAAATTAATCTACTCAGATCAAGTTGGATTCGCTTCCGATAGACAAGCACTGGATGACACCAATAGGTAAATGTATGAAAGAGCGATTTCTGCAAGTCGACGAAAATTGGCGACCTTGCAGGGAAAATTTAAAGTGGTGATGGCTTGTAAAGGCAAACTGGCTCTTGGAAGAGTCTAATCCCTCACCTCAGGAAAAAATTTGGTTCATATATAAAATGGAAATAACTCATCAGTATTATTTCATATAACTCAGGGGCTGTGGATTCAACTGAATAGTATTTCCTCCCTATTGCTATGACATCTTCCCCAATTGGATCTGTATACCATTTCTGGATTTCCTGTCCCTAGAACCTACTCCATTGCTTGAGAGTCTTCTTCATCTTCTTCTCCCCCTTCTTCCCCCCTATCTTTACACACTCTGGCTTTTCCTATTTTCATTCTTTTTTTATTTGTTCGAACTTGGACAAAAGAAGAAAACAGTGTAACAAAGCGAAAACAAGTACAGATTATGCAATAATTAAACTTACAAAATCAGAGGTTTAACAAAGTAACCAGTGCTCGAACTGGGGGTGGTATGGGCCGGTATGATATACTAGCACTTCTTCTCCTCACGTCCTTTGACACTGGTCATATGCTTTAAAAGCAGGTTCTTTGCTTGCAGAGCATATCAGCATTAGATTAACTGATAGACAAGAATTGATTCCATTGTGGGGGGTGCAGGAAGTGGCAGAGGGGTCGCAAGACAAAGGTAAACATAGATTAAGTCTCTAACATGGATGAATGTGAGGGGCCCAGCTGATATTTGCAGCTCCTTGAGAATTGTAATATATTTTCCATTGAACAGGTTTTGCAGCCTCTCATTAGTTAAAAGGCACACTCCCACATTACTGTGATTGGTGCTTGTTCTCTGTAAATCTGTGCATTTTAACCAATCAGAGGCTGTAAAACTCTAATGAGTGGGGGTGAAGTAACATGTTTAGATCACTCCCACAGATCATTGCTCAGTGATAAACATACTATAGTCCATGAAACATAAGAGAACAATGGATATTGCTTCCAAATGACTTCAATGATGTGTGTAAGTCATTTTTTAGCATTATACTATTGTAATTTGTATTGCAAATACCAACATTATGCTAGATAGAACATTATGATAGATAATAAAATATAATTAAATCAGTAACTCAGATGCATTTTTAGCATGTATCCTCCATGACAATAGGACCAGGAACAAGGGCAGGATGTGAGTAAGGGATTGAGGAAATCAGGTGAATAGCCAGAGAGGGGTTACCTGGGATGAAGTTAGAGGCACACGGGTGAGTGAACAGACAAAGCAAACATAAGGGAAAGGAGAAGAGAAACATGGATGACAGAGGGAGAGGTGAAGAAGGGGAGAGATTATGCATTATTGAAGAGACACCAGAAATATGAGGGAAGATGTAAGTACACAAAGGAGATGTATGAGAGCTATGGTTTCACAGGAGACATGAAGGAGAGGTGGAGGGACACAGAAGAGAGGTAATTGGACACAGGAGAGGTGAGGGATGAGTTTATCAGAGTTTGAAGAACATGGATAAATAGGATTGCCAAGGGTCAGGGGCTATCTAGGCTTGTTTGATTCTATAGAAAGAGCCAACGGACGCAAACCAGAGTGAAGGTCCTTTCATTGTCATGCAAAAGATAGGTCATCTTTAACAATTAATCAATCAGACCCTTGGCCATGGCCAAGATGTGGGAAGCTAACTTAGCTGAATGTTTATCTGTATCATGTAGCGGGTAGCAGGGTACATACCTGTTAATTTGTCTGCGGTGTAGTACCATCTATAGCAGACCTTATAACCATTTTCTTTAATCAAGGTGGAATTGGAGCTGGCTGCAATTCTTGCCCTAATTGTTTCCCAACAGTACTCCTTGGAAAAAGTGCTCGAGTCCTCTCTCAATCCTTCACGTATCAGCTTTGGGACCCCATGACCTACTCCAATAAGATTCCATAATGTATGGTGATCATACATTTTCTCATGGGAGAAGAAAGGCATCATTTTTCATATTCATTTATGTTCCTAAAAACTTCGTCTGGAGTAAAAGAGCCTAAAAATGTCTGAAAATCTGTGCGAGAGTTCTGGGTGTTTATTGCATATTGCAGCAAATGAAAGCAAAGATGCTTACATCCTTGTTTACATTTGCTGCAATGTATGAGATATCATAGGCAAAATGGAAGCCTGCCTTTAGACAAGGTTGGGAGCATTGGATGGCAAGTACTGGGGGCTATGCCATAATGGGAAGATGGGTAGATGGACAAAGTGTGAGGTGGGCAAGATGTGCATATGTCCCAGATTGTGTAGGAAGCGGCTTTAAAAGATTAAGTTGATTTCCCAGATGCCAGAAGTAGAGTCAAGTGTTAAATATTTAGCGTCTAAATTCAACCAGAACAGGTAATCAGGAGGAGCAAAAGAGGCTGTAATCTGACTGATACACTGCCCAGTAATAAAGTTTAACATTTGGAATACCCTGTCCCCAAGAAGTGTGGATTTTTTGAGGATGGATAAGTGGCCTCTAGGGAGTATATTTTCTAAACTGCGGGTTTTAACAAGTGGAGTTGTTGCCTATAGCAACCAATCAGCATAGCTAAACTTAGATATTTACCAAATAGCAGTTTACATTTCTAAACCTTAGTTCTTGAAACTCATGAGACCCATAAGGTCCGTAAGGCCCAAGTGCGACCAGATAGAATTTAGAATAGATTAGAATAACATTAATGTAAAGTAAAGACAATAGGGGGATCGTCTGACAATAATCTGAGCTCGTATCACGATGTTAGACCAAGACAAGAGTAAACTTGACCTTTTGTAGGAGTGGGCAGTGAGTCTATATAGTCCTCCCAAAGTTGAAAAAAACTTTTAGTCAGTTTTTCTTTGTACAAAGAAGACTTCAACCAATCAATTTTAAATATATAAAATAATTTAGTTTTAAATATTGACAGAGATGGTGGAGATTCTAGGATCCACAACTGTAATCTACTCTTCCTAGCAGCCGCAGATATAATCAATAACATTTTCCTACTTCCCTTAGTCATCTTATAAGTCTCAGGGATATATCTTAAGATCGCCAAATCCAGAGTTAAGGGTGGCACATAATTCAGCAGAACATCAGAGGTGTATTTATGTACCTTCCTTCAAAAGTGTTTAATGTAAGGACAATCCCACATACAATGATAAAAAGAAGCATAAACAGCATGACACTTAAAGCAGTTACTGGAATTAAAAAGACATATATTATTTCTACGGTCTGGTGACAAATACCCAAGATGAAAAATGTTCTAAAACATTTCTTTATAAATGCTCTAGGAGAGAGTATGAAGTACTAATGTCCTAAGAGTTGCATCTACTGAACTATGTGGAAAAACATTCAACCAATAGGATAATCCCAAAGATGTTTTGGTAAAGTCAAGGGAGCTTTTCAGTAATTTAAAATGTATCGAAACAGCTTTCCTACCAAAAGGTAGTCTATTCAACACTCAATTAAGGTCATTACTCCAATTAACCGGATGAAGGAACTTTAATATGCTATTCACATAGTGTCAAGCTTGAAGAATCTCAAAAACACGCAAGTGCGATAGCTCCAATTTATCCAAAATTTGAGGTATTGTAAGAGAGTCCTGTAAGGAAACATTAACTAATGATTTAATGTTTTTTTATACCTCTCATATACCAATAGTTGTAGGGATGAGAGGCATGATCAGATTGATATTCTGGATTCTGTAAGAAAGGTAAATACAATGAATAATAAAATTTGAATTTGCATGTAGTAAAATGCCAGGCCCTCCAGACAGTCATCAAAAGTGGGTTGTCCACAATGGGCCTGAGTCATTAAGGAAAGTAAGGCAAAAAAAAGGAGTAAATGTTCTCTGGGACAAACCATGTGACAATACAAGGGGTGCAAATGAATTTATTATTTTGCAGATAAGTTAAATACTGGCTGTTTTTTCATCTAACATACAAATACTTGCTAGCTTTATTTTTACACTGAAATTTAACGTTGATCTAGGACATGCCCTACCCCAACTATAAATCTGTCCCCACATTTGAAATTTACCTCCCCCTCCAATGCACAATGCAACATGGTTTTTGCCCAAAGTTACTCCTTTTCTATGCTTTGCTCTCTTTAATGACTCAGGCCCAATATCTTTAGTAAATTTTTGTTTATGAAGTTTAGGAAAGCTGTCAGGCTTACACCTGAGAGAAACAGTTCCAAATCACAATTCACAAAGGTATTACCTTCATGTAGTCAATCTCTAATAAAGTTCATGCATATCCATATAGCTTTAAATTAGGAAAATTAATACCTCCATCATATAAGCTTTCCTAGAGCTTAACTAGGGTATTCTAGACCGCTTAGATTTCCATATACAATTTCTAAATTCTCTATTCAGTCTCTTTTCATCTGGCGATGAAATTAATATAGCCAATCTTTGTAGGGGATACAATATTTTGGGAAACACTACCATTTTTTTTAAATTTACCTCAACTCAAATAGGAAAGAATAGATTAGATATTTCCAACTAGCCATTTCATCCATTACCAAGTTAATCACCTTTCTCATATTAAGACTTTACAGCTCATCTATGTTCTTTGGCAATTGAATGCCAAGATAAGTGAGAGATCTATTTGTCCAGACCAAAGAATAGGACCTACTCTTTAAGGGTCTGTTCTCTACACCCAATGACATAGCAACTGACTTTGACTGATTAATCAAAAAACCTGATACCCTTCCATACTCATTAATTATGTCAAACAATAAAGATAGGGTTAGGAGTGGATGAGATAAGAACAATAATAAATCATCCGCAAATGCAACCAATCTAATTTCCTGACTACACACCGTTATCCCTATAAGATTAGAGTGGGATTGTATAATATGAAGAAGGGGATCTAATGCCAGGTTAAATAAAAGTGGTGAAAGAGGGCAACCCTGCCTGCCGCCCCGTGTCATTGTTATTGAAGATTTATGTGAAGATACCGGGTTTTCTGGTCCAATGCTACCCACTACACGCTGGCTGGATGGCCACCCACGGGTGCCTTCCTATTCCAGGGAAGTCTACCCAGTACCTTCTAGGATTTGTATAGTCACTCAGGCAAATGCAGTTATAAAAATACAACAGTATATTTATTGTCATACAAACAACACTAGAATATTATGTACACACAGTAAATAAATGCCAGGCAGGTTTACCACATCATCTCTCCCTAACCCCACTAGTTTAAGGAGTTATAGTCACCTGGCAGTCCAGACTTCACAACCCATGGATCTCTCTCAGCTGCATATATAGACTACAGTTAGAGAACGACAACTCAAAACTAGTCTTGCACTTCATCAATGAAATCCCAGAATGAACACCCTTCCCCCCCTGGAGTCGCTCCTTATATCTAAGGTCTAATTTCCACAGTCTTTCCCCTCCCTGGGCAAACCCCTGGGTCTATTCTTCTTAACCATTGGTCAGTGCTGAAATAGGGGGGGGTTGGACAGGGGAGTGAAGATGAGCTGTCCTTCCAGAGAACCTCCTCTGTTAGATGGCCTGTATGGACTAGCCTGGTGTGAACAATGGACACTAATTAGTTTTCCTACTCCGGCACCTGGCAACCTGATCCCTACCCATAATCCCCCTGGCTTCACTTTAAAGACAATGAATAAACTTACTGCAAGTCATCAATATATAATACACAATATACATATTTACACTGAGCTACAATCCCTTAGCCACATGTAATTGGATAATGCAGTTGTAGTCTGGTGAGCTGGGGAACAAAAGCAAGGGCTATAAAAAGTATTTGCTATAATCCACATTATGTGAGAAACGAGAAACAGAATGATTAGCGTTTCACACTTGTTTCATCACAATTTAAATTGTCCATTAATGAATAAATAAGTTTTTGGATCGATATATAACAATCTAATAATTTGAGAAAATTCTTGTCCAAAGGCCCTTGTTTCCAATACCAAATGAAGGTGTTGCCAACAAACCGTATCAAAGGCCTTTTTGGCATCAAGGCTTAGGACAATATCTGATTATTTTTTTTTTGCTTTAGCGGACCCAGCCATAATGGCCACTATTGCAGTTCTTACCCCTTTTACTAAGTAGCTAATATGAGCAAAACCCATTTGATGAGGGGTAAGCAAATCCAACATCATAGACTTTAACCTGTTTGCTAAAATCTTTGCTAAGATTTTAAAGAAGGTGGCAACCGTTAAAGGCCTGTAAATAGAGAGAGGGAGGGAGAGGAGTGGGGTGGCAGGGAAGGCTGAGTGGGATATTGGCTAAGTGAGATACATTTCACCTGCCAAATCTGCTGGAGTGGAAATACATTCAGTGCTAGTGTATTTGGTGTGCCAATCCTGCCTGTTAGTTAGTTAGTTAGTGTCATCTGTGTGTGTGTGTACTCCGCTACACTTGCTGTCTTTTTCTGCGCTACAGGGTCACTGCGATATACTCTGTTGTATCTATTTGTTTATTACTTTACTATTGCCAACACCTCTGTTTACTTTATTGCACGCTACATGCTGTTCAAACAGTGCCATTACATCTGTGTACCTCATTACCCATTATGCGCTGTTCAAACACTTTCAATATATCTGTGTATCTCATTACACAATACGTGTTGTTCAACCAGTGTCAACACATCCGTGTACCTTCTTGCATGTTACACGCTGTACAAGCAGTGCCAACAACTCCATGCAGGGCTGCCAAGAGGAATTCAGGGCCCCGGTACAACAAATTTGTGGGGCCCCCCCTTATAGTTGAGCATGCAAAAAAATTTTGCGCCGCCTCACGGCGGCGCAAATTTTTTCAAAGTTGTAGTTAGGCATTTGGGGGCGTAGCTAACATCAAAATCGCTAGGCACTCAATTCGCCGGAGCGTCACATATGTCCAAGCACTCCTGACTTTCAGGACATCTACCACCACAGTGTAGTATACAAAGAATGCAGTGTGTACACAAACAGTTCAGTCTTGGCCTGCACCTAACATTGGGCACAACACTCACCAAAAATTGGTATTGTCCCTACTAGAATCACAACATTTCACACACTCTGCTGCTCTCTCCTACCTGTTCTTCTCACTTTCTCCACCTGTGGCTGCTGGTTTCTTTAGTTGTGGCTTGTCTGGATCCTGGAATGTTGAAGGACCTATTTGGAAAAAAAAATGGCTACACTTAGAAAATTACAGCCAGCCCCGGCGTTAAATCAATAGCACCCACAATTAATAATTAGGCATTCCTCCAGCCCCAACATTAAAATAATAGTATTCACATTTAATAAATAAACCTATTCCCTTCCTGCAAACAGCAATACCTATTTCCCGCAACCATCACTGCCATTAAATAACTCATAGTCACATTTAATAAATAGACCTCATTCTCCCCAAACTCATCCCCACATTCAATAGCCCCCAAACCACCCCATCTTAAATTAAGTCCCCACTATTAAATTGCCTCCCCATCACCCTACAAACAAAATAGCACCCATTAATTTGCCACCATCTACCTCACACTCACTACATTGCAACAAGCCCCCTGTGCACATTACTGTGCCCCTTCATCACTACACTGTGCCCCCTTATGTTCACACTGCGCCCTCCATGCTGCTTCCCCTCCTTTTTATTCACTCTGTACATTTCTCCCACTTTTTTTTCATTCTGTACATCTCTCCCCACTTTTTTTTCATTCTGTACATCTCTCCCTGCTTTTTTTTCATTCTGTACATCTCTCCCCACTTTTTTTTTCATTCTGTACATCTCTCCCCACTTTTTTTTCATTCTGTACATCTCTCCCCACTTTTTTTTTCATTCTGTACATCTTTCCCCACTTTTTTTTTCATTCTGTACATCTTTCCCCACTTTTTTTTTCATTCTGTACATCTTTCCCCACTTTTTTTTTCATTCTGTACATCTTTCCCCACTTTTTTTTTCATTCTGTACATCTTTCCCCACTTTTTTTTTCATTCTGTACATCTCTCCCCCTTCTTTGTCACACTCTCCCTTTCTACTTTCCTTCCCTTGACTCTCTGTTCTTTACTTACTTGTTAGTTTCTTTCTTTTCTTCTGTGTTCTCTTCTTTCTTCTTGCTTGGTCCCCTCTGCGACGTTCCTCACTGACTGTCGGGCGTGACTTGATGACGTCACGCCCGACAGTCAGTGTGAAACGAGCAGAGAGGAGGGAGGGCGGCGCGATCAGGTGAATATGTAAATTTTTTTTTTTTTTAACTATCTAGCTCCCCCCACCAACGGACGGGTCGGACACCCCAAGCCCCCCCCCCCCCCCCTCCCCGGGAAAAAAAAAAAAAAAAAGAAGACAAAAATAAAAAAAAATTGCAATAAAGAAAAGTGTAAAAAATAAAATAAAATTCAGCGGTGGGGGCCCGGTCCGGGCCCCCTGGCATGGCCGGGCCCGGGTAAATAGTACCCGCTCCCCCCCCCTCTCGGCGGCCCTGACTCCATGTACCTTACTCGAACAGTGGAAGCAAGTAGAGAAAGGGAGAATAGCGCTGCTCTGAGTTGTGTAACGTATGGGGCTGCCAATGTGGGCATGTGGGGGATGAATTCCAGAAAATTTCCCACTATAGATAAACTAAAAACACTACTTGTTCCACGGCGCACACTGGATACATAGAACAGAAGAAATAGCTGAATGTGTAGTGACAATCTTGATTTGATTTATGTAAAATAACAATATGTATATCAACAAGATCCAACAAACTTCTTTAATATAGATGTCAATATAATATCAACATGCAATGCTAAAAAATAGTCAGTGTATAACAGTAGATAAAATATAAAATTTCCTACTAAACGTAGACTTGAAGATAGATGCTAAAGTCCTTGCAAATAAAGTAAACTCTGTACTTCTAACACTGGTGCAAACCAACCAGGTCGGATTTGTCCCAGGATGCCAGGCTGCGTTAATACCAGGTGGACCATAGACCTTATCCACCACATTAACGAACACGAGCAACCTTTTATCTCTGGATGCTAAGAAGGTGTTTGACTGCGTTGGCTGGACCTTCATGATGAGGACCCTTACTGCCTATGGTTTTCAAGATTGATTCCTCACCAAGGTTCGGCCTTATATTACAACCCCACTGCTTTGGTCCAGGTGAGCAGCTGCTCCTTTTCCTCTTTCCCCATCCAAAATGGGACCCAACATGGTAGTCCCTACTCCCCTCTCCACTTTGCATTAGTCATAGAACCCCTAGCCATGAAAAAATGCCTAAATCCTGATATCACTGGTATACAATTACTCTCTAACACCCATAAGATCGCACTTTACGCAGATGACATTCTCCTCACGATCACCAACCCCTTAACCTTGCTCCCTAATCTATTTCAAGAATTCGACACCTTCTCCAAACTATCAAACTTTAAAATCAACACAGCCAAAACAGACATGCTGGATTTTTATATCCCTCCTAAATTGAAACAACCCTTGGAGTTAAATTTTCTTTTTCACAGGAACTCCGACCACATTAGATATCTGGATAAAGCACCAGAAAGGTGGAAAATCTCTACCGAGCTAATTACCCCCCCGCTCATAGCGTGCATTAAAAAAGACCTGTTATCCAAACTTATGATATCTTGGGAGGGACGGATCACATCAGTGAAAATGAATCTGCTTCCTAGACTGCTCTACCTCTTTCACATTCTCCTTATTAGGGTCCCCCCCATCAACCCTCAAAATGTTACAAACCAATTTAATGTGCTTTATCTAGTCAATTAAGAGTCCTAGGATCTCATGCGCGTATCCAAGACTTCGCCTGCGCTGCCCCTCTCCACTGGAACAAGCTTCCTCCAGCCATCAGAACTTCCCCCAATCTGTCCAGCTTCAAACGGTGTTTAAAAACCCACCTTTCTCTTAAAGCTTTCCAGTCTCCCACTTAACTTCCTACCTGTTCTTATGACTCTTCCCCTTCTGTCACTCACCGGACCGTGAGTGCCTCTTCCCGGACATTTAGGAACCGTGGCCGTCCACCATCCTGAGGGTCTGCGCATGCGCAGCCCTTTTCTATACTTCAGTGTATACCCCTTTAACTTAATTGGCAGATCAGGCAACCTCCCTATATTAAGCACCTGTGGTCACTACCACGTTGCCTGATCTTGGAGTCTCATTCCTCATGAGTCTCTGAAGGTGTTCCTGTATTACTTGTGTATTCAGTGCTGCTGATTCCTGTGGTTTCCAAACCACTTCTACTACTGTGGTTCCATACCACTTCTACCATCAACTTTATCATCATGACTGTTTGCTGATTCCTATCCGCTGCCTCCGTGCACTACAGTCTTCTACACCACTTCAACGTTATTTTATATCAATGTGACTGTTTGCTCATTGCTATTCGCTGCCTCCGTGCACTCCAGCTTTTACCTCACTCACCTGCTTCTCATCAAGTCTGTTTGCTGATTTCTATCCGCTGCCTCTGTGCACTACAGTCTCCTGCTTGCAACTCGCCTGTGTTCAACATCGTGACTGCCAGCTGACTACTATCCGCTGCCTCTGTGCACTACAGTCTCCTGCTTGCAACTCGCCTGTATTTAACATCGTGACTGCCAGCTGACTACTATCCGCTGCCTCTGTGCACTACAGTCTCCTGCTTGCAACTCGCCTGTGTTCAACATCGTGACTGCCAGCTGATTACTATCCGCTGCCTCCGTGCACTACACTCTCATCTCATCTTTGCTGTGACTTCCTCGAGACTGCCGCTTTTCATTACCATCTGCTACACTTCGTGATCTACAGCTCCGGCCCTGCGCTGCACTCCTGTTTCCCATCGCTGTTGGTTCCTGTGGTTGCTACTGGTTACCTCCGTGTGCCGCTGAGTCCTGCCGCTGTGGTCAGCGCTATCGTCCATCTCCTGCTGATCCACTCTCCACGCCTTCACGTGTTCCACTGGCCTCTACCCTCCTGTCAGCATTGGATTTGTATCTCTTCTACTACCCTCTGCTGGATCATCTCCATTCTCCTGGGTTTCCTATGAGTCCAGTTCCACGTGTTGCTGACTCCTGTGGATTCGTGTCCCTGTCGGTCTACTCACCTGTGCGCTGCACCTGCTAGACCGCTGCTTCTCCTATCCAGGGACTTCCTATCCAGTCGGCCTCCAGCCGCTCAGGTACCGCTGCAATCCCATCTGACTGCTACTGCTGAACCACGGTATGCATACTTCTCATTGACTGTACTGTGTATTGCATATCTTGCTGGACTGTGTTTGGTTCTCTCTGGAGTCTGCTATCCGCTGAGTCTATTGCCATCATTGACTGTGTTATCATTGTGCTGGACTACTTCAAGAGACTTTCTAGATTGCAGACCTGATCAGTCATTTACATATATATATACCTATATTGTGCATATTACTGTGGATCGTGTATAAGGTGCCTGTGTATATCCTGTGTTGCAGTCTTCCCCCGTGCACCTCCTCACATATATATGCAGTGGTACAACTTGCTGATGTCAGACCACTGATCCCTGTTTCCGGTATCACCTGTTCCATTATCCTCTCACAGAGCAGTGGTACAACTTGCTACCGCAGACCACTGACTACCTGGATACCTCCACTTGGATTCCATTCCTTCACTCAGACAGCGGTACAACTTGCTACCCGCAGACCGCTGACTCTCATCACCTCCTTGTTTCTGTTGGACATTCCACCTCACTATAGCAGTGGTACAACTTGCTATCGCAGACCACTGACTACCTTCACGTGTCCTTGTCCATACAGTTCCTTGTGTATCATTACCTCATTATTACCAGTGTTGCTAGTCATAGACTTTCCTGAGCATCTCATCGGCCATCATTTCATGTTCCGTGATCACCCAGCTACCAGAGTACCCTATTACCATCTACATTGCTCTGGTAAGCCTACCATCTGGTGATCCCTGGGTAAAGACCCCTAGTGCCCGTGACAGTAAGATCAGGCCATGACAGACCCAGATGTGGAACCTACCGCCAAAGAGATGCTGCAACATCTGGTTAGCCGTGTGGAGCAACAGGATGCCCGCCAACAGCTGTTACTTCAGTGTTATCAGTCATTAACCTCCCAAGGTACATCTGGACAGACTGTGACAGCTACTACTGAAGCTCCTGTGCTTTCCTCCGTTTCCCCATTGCCATCCCAGGTGTCTATAGCTTCCACGCTTCACCTGCCTACTCCGTCAAAGTACGATGGAGACCCCAAAACTTGTAGGGGTTTCCTTAACCAATGTTCAGTCCATTTTGAGCTCCAACCTCAAAATTTTTCTACCCATCGTTCCAGAGTGGCCTATCTTATCTCTTTGTTTTCAGGACAAGCCCTGGCTTGGGCCTCCCCTCTGTGGGAGAGGAACGATCCAATATTACAAGATAGTGCCAAATTCATTTCTACATTCCGAAGTGTGTTCGATGAACCAGGTCGTGTGACCTCCGCTGCTTCCAGCATCCTCCGTCTGCGACAAGGATCTCATACTGTAGGCCAGTACGTCATTCAATTTAGGATCTTAGCCTCTGAACTTCAGTGGAACACTGAAGCCCTAGTTGCCGCCTTCTGGCAGGGGCTTTCCGATAAAATTAAAGATGCACTGACTACCCAAGAGCTTCCTTCGTCACTTGAAGATTTGATCTCTCTATGCCATCGTGTTGATATGAGATTTCGTGAAAGAGAGGCTGAGAAAACGACTTCTGCTAAAGCACCTTTTCGCTCTAACCCTCAATTTCGTCCAGTGTCACCCGCTGTGATTCCCATGGAGATTGGACGTTCCAAGTTATCTTCTGAGGAGAGGAAACGAAGAGTCAAGAATAGACTCTGTATCTATTGTGCTGATTCCACTCATGTCCTCAGCTCCTGCCCTAAGAGATCGGGAAATGCCAGGCCCTAACTAGTTCTGGAGAGGTGAAGTTAGGGTCCCTGGAGTCCTCTCCATCGTCTATGAAATCTAAAGTCTGCGCTTTTGATGTGACTATTTCCTTTGCTACCAAGACCTTTGAGTCACAGGCATTGATTGATTCCGGAGCAGCAGGAAATTTTATTTCCAAATCGTTAGTTAATCAATGGTCTCTACCAATGATTACCTTAAAAACTCCCATTACTGTGACGGCTATCGATGGATCACGTCTCATCAACGGTCTCATCACCCAGAGTACGTCTCCAGTAACCCTTCAGATTGGTGCTCTGCATCATGAAGAGATATCGTTTTTAATTCTTCCTGTTACGACAAGTCCGATTGTCCTAGGCCTTCCATGGCTTCAGTGTCATTCTCCCCAGATTGACTGGCGCACCCCTCAAGTCACGTCTTGGGGGCCTGAATGTCACCATCATTGCCTTTCCCAAGTCATTCCTCTCAAGGTACAGCAAGCTTCCATTTCAGCTATTTCACCGGGACTCCCTCCTCAATATGCTTCATTTACCGATGTTTTTGATAAAGCTCAGTCTGAACGTCTTCCTCCTCATCGTTCTTGGGATTGTCCGATTGATCTTCTTCCTGGCAAGACTCCTCCCAGAGGCCGGGTCTATCCACTCTCGTTACCTGAAACTCAAGCTACATCTGAATATATACGGGAGAACCTCCAGCGTGGGTTCATTCGACCTTCCACCTCGCCCGCTGGAGCTGGGTTCTTCTTTGTCAAAAAGAAGGATGGATCATTACGCCCTTGTATAGATTTTCGTGGACTCAATGCCATTACTATCAAGAACCGGTATCCCATTCCGTTGATCACTGAGCTATTTGACCGCATTAAGGGAGCCCGTATTTTTACTAAGTTGGATCTTCGTGGTGCTTACAATTTAATCAGAATCCGTTCCGGTGACGAATGGAAGACGGCGTTTAACACCAGAGACGGGCATTACGAATATCTGGTAATGCCTTTCGGGCTATGTAATGCCCCCGCTGTTTTTCAGGGCTTCATCAATGAGATTTTTCGGGACTTATTATATGTATGTGTCGTCGTCTACCTGGACGACATATTGATTTTTTCACAGGACCTGCCTTCTCACCACCAACATGTGGCAGAAGTCCTCTCCAGGCTACGGAAAAATTCATTGTTCTGTAAATTAGAAAAATGTTCATTCGAATTACCCCAGATTCCATTCTTGGGGTATATTGTTTCCGGAGTTGGTCTGAAGATGGATCCTGACAAAGTAAATGCTGTACTACATTGGCCCCAGCCAACTACTCTTCGTGCCATCCAGCGTTTTTTAGGTTTTGCCAATTACTATAGACGCTTCATTCAAGACTTTTCTTCCATTGCATCTCCTATTGTGGCCCTGACTCGTAAAGGGGCTAATCCTAAGCAATGGTCTACTGAGGCTATTCAAGCCTTTCAAACATTAAAAGAGTCCTTCTCTTCGGCTCCAATCCTTCGTCAGCCTGATGTGACACTCCCTTTTTTCCTAGAAGTAGATGCCTCTAATGTGGGCTTAGGAGCTATTCTCTCCCAACGCTCGGAACAGCAAAAATTCCACCCTTGTGCCTTCTATTCTCGGGGTCTCCTACCCGCAGAGAAGAATTATACCATCGGAGACAAGGAATTACTGGCTATCAAAGCCGCATTAGAGGAATGGAGATACTTGTTGGAGGGAGCTCGCCATCCGGTGACGATCTTCACGGATCATAAGAACTTGTCATATCTCCAGTCTGCCCAATGCTTGAACCCTCGTCAAGCAAGATGGTCTCTTTTCTTTTCCCGTTTTGAATTAATAATTACCTTCAAACCAGCTGCCAAGAACAAAAAAGCTGATGCCTTATCTAGAGCCTTTGCTACGTCCTCTGATATAGAAGAGGTTTCCAACCATACCATTCTAGACCCCAAATGTATCTCACTGGCTGCTTCATCCACCAAAACGCTACCATTTGGGAAGACCCTCGTGCCTCCTACTCTAAGGAGGAAAATCCTTTCGTGGTTCCATGCCTCTCGTTTTTCTGGACACGCCGGTGAACACAAGACTTTTGAGATCCTCTCTCGAAGTTACTGGTGGCCTTCAATGAGGAGAGACGTCAAAGAGTTCATTGCTTCCTGTGAATTATGTTCGCAATTCAAATCCTCCCGCAGAACCCCAGCAGGGTTGCTGCGACCACTACCCATTCCGTCCAAACCATGGACCCATATTAGTATGGATTTCGTTACTGACTTACCACCTAGTAAGAACCATAACACTATTTGGGTCGTAGTGGACAGATTTTCGAAGATGGCTCATTTCATCCCTCTGTCTGGTTTGCCTTCCTCGTCTATCCTGGCTGAACATTTCATTAAAGAGATCTTCCGTATCCATGGATGTCCATCTGAGATTGTGTCTGATAGAGGAGTACAATTCGTGTCCAGATTCTGGCGAGCCCTTTGTAAAACCTTGGGCATACGATTAGCACTCTCATCTTCTTACCATCCACAATCCAATGGACAAACCGAACGTGTCAATCAAGATCTTGAGACTTTTATAAGGATATTTTCATCAGCCAATCAAGACAACTGGGTAGAGTTACTCCCTTGGGCTGAGTTCGCCCATAACAACATGTACCATGAGTCATCATCCAAAACTCCATTCTTTGTGGTCTACGGTCACCATCCGTCTTTTCCGGAATTTCCTGCCCTCCCGCCCACCCAAGTTCCTGCGGTGGAGACTGTTTGTCAGACCTTTAAAAATATCTGGTCTCAGGTTAGAACCTGTTTGAAGAAGACATCTGTCAAATATAAATCTTTCGCTGATAAGAAGAGGCGGGCTATTCCACCACTAAAAATTGGAGATCGTGTCTGGTTATCCACAAAAAATATTCGTTTGAAGGTTCCATCCATGAAATTCGCCCCTCGTTTTATTGGTCCATATAGGATCATTCAAGTTATCAATCCAGTATGTGTGAAACTCCTTCTTCCTAAGAGTCTTCGGATTTCTAATGCCTTCCATGTATCTTTGCTCAAACCTCTTATTATCAACCGTTTTTCAACTCCTCCCTCAGCTCCGCAGCCAGTTCAAGTCCATCAGGAGGAGGATTTTGAGATTACCGAGGTACTAGATGCAAAAATTTCGCGAGGAGTCCTCCACTTCCTCGTTCATTGGAAGGGCTTTGGTCCTGAGGAGCGCTCTTGGATCAAAGCTGAAGATCTTAATGCTCCTGCCCTTTTGAAGAAGTTTTACTCCAAAAATCCGGACAAGCCCGGTTCCAGGCGTTCTGTGCCCACCTTTAAAAGGGGGGGTACTGTCACTCACCGGACCGTGAGTGCCTCTTCCCGGACATTTAGGAACCGTGGCCGTCCACCATCCTGAGGGTCTGCGCATGCGCAGCCCTTTTCTATACTTCAGTGTATACCCCTTTAACTTAATTGGCAGATCAGGCAACCTCCCTATATTAAGCACCTGTGGTCACTACCACGTTGCCTGATCTTGGAGTCTCATTCCTCATGAGTCTCTGAAGGTGTTCCTGTATTACTTGTGTATTCAGTGCTGCTGATTCCTGTGGTTTCCAAACCACTTCTACTACTGTGGTTCCATACCACTTCTACCATCAACTTTATCATCATGACTGTTTGCTGATTCCTATCCGCTGCCTCCGTGCACTACAGTCTTCTACACCACTTCAACGTTATTTTATATCAATGTGACTGTTTGCTCATTGCTATTCGCTGCCTCCGTGCACTCCAGCTTTTACCTCACTCACCTGCTTCTCATCAAGTCTGTTTGCTGATTTCTATCCGCTGCCTCTGTGCACTACAGTCTCCTGCTTGCAACTCGCCTGTGTTCAACATCGTGACTGCCAGCTGACTACTATCCGCTGCCTCTGTGCACTACAGTCTCCTGCTTGCAACTCGCCTGTATTTAACATCGTGACTGCCAGCTGACTACTATCCGCTGCCTCTGTGCACTACAGTCTCCTGCTTGCAACTCGCCTGTGTTCAACATCGTGACTGCCAGCTGATTACTATCCGCTGCCTCCGTGCACTACACTCTCATCTCATCTTTGCTGTGACTTCCTCGAGACTGCCGCTTTTCATTACCATCTGCTACACTTCGTGATCTACAGCTCCGGCCCTGCGCTGCACTCCTGTTTCCCATCGCTGTTGGTTCCTGTGGTTGCTACTGGTTACCTCCGTGTGCCGCTGAGTCCTGCCGCTGTGGTCAGCGCTATCGTCCATCTCCTGCTGATCCACTCTCCACGCCTTCACGTGTTCCACTGGCCTCTACCCTCCTGTCAGCATTGGATTTGTATCTCTTCTACTACCCTCTGCTGGATCATCTCCATTCTCCTGGGTTTCCTATGAGTCCAGTTCCACGTGTTGCTGACTCCTGTGGATTCGTGTCCCTGTCGGTCTACTCACCTGTGCGCTGCACCTGCTAGACCGCTGCTTCTCCTATCCAGGGACTTCCTATCCAGTCGGCCTCCAGCCGCTCAGGTACCGCTGCAATCCCATCTGACTGCTACTGCTGAACCACGGTATGCATACTTCTCATTGACTGTACTGTGTATTGCATATCTTGCTGGACTGTGTTTGGTTCTCTCTGGAGTCTGCTATCCGCTGAGTCTATTGCCATCATTGACTGTGTTATCATTGTGCTGGACTACTTCAAGAGACTTTCTAGATTGCAGACCTGATCAGTCATTTACATATATATATACCTATATTGTGCATATTACTGTGGATCGTGTATAAGGTGCCTGTGTATATCCTGTGTTGCAGTCTTCCCCCGTGCACCTCCTCACATATATATGCAGTGGTACAACTTGCTGATGTCAGACCACTGATCCCTGTTTCCGGTATCACCTGTTCCATTATCCTCTCACAGAGCAGTGGTACAACTTGCTACCGCAGACCACTGACTACCTGGATACCTCCACTTGGATTCCATTCCTTCACTCAGACAGCGGTACAACTTGCTACCCGCAGACCGCTGACTCTCATCACCTCCTTGTTTCTGTTGGACATTCCACCTCACTATAGCAGTGGTACAACTTGCTATCGCAGACCACTGACTACCTTCACGTGTCCTTGTCCATACAGTTCCTTGTGTATCATTACCTCATTATTACCAGTGTTGCTAGTCATAGACTTTCCTGAGCATCTCATCGGCCATCATTTCATGTTCCGTGATCACCCAGCTACCAGAGTACCCTATTACCATCTACATTGCTCTGGTAAGCCTACCATCTGGTGATCCCTGGGTAAAGACCCCTAGTGCCCGTGACACCTTCATTCCCCTTCCCCTAGCCTTCACTCCCCTTCATTCCCCTCCCCCTATCCATTCCTCCTTCTCTCCCTCCCTCCCCTGTGTCTCTCTGTCAGTCTACCCCACCCCTTAGATTGTATGCTCCTTTGAGCAGGGTCTTCTCCACTTTTAACTCTGCTCGCCAGCTTCCCTGCCTTCCTCCTTGAGGACCCTCTTCTCCCGTCTCCTCTTGCTCCCTCCTCTTCCCCCTGGGGGTCTTCCTCTCATCCGTGCCCTCCCTCCTTGGGGCCGTTGTTGTCAGACGTTCCCCTCTCCCCGCCCCGCTAGCTGTGCCTTGAGCTCACTGAGTTACTGTGAATATTGTTTACTGTACTGTGCTGTCTCACCTCGTATTGTAATTTCGTTTGTCCCTGTATGGCGCCGCGGACACCTAGTGGCGCCCTATAAATAAAAATTAATAATAATAATAATAATCTCCGCCCAAATCCTCCAATGCTCCCTCATGTCAGGTGGCCTCGGCAAACCCAATCGTCCCAACTATTACTATGCAGCCAAAACAACAAGCAAGGCAGACAAAAGGAATGGAGACATGAAAACAAAAGGTATGAAGGACCCTGTTCATTAGAGAGCTTTCAATCTAAGGGGAAGAGGGCACAGCTAAAATAAGAGGAGCATGTGTGGCTCAGAGTGGAGATTGGGATATTTGTGAGGGTGGATTAGTGTGAATAGTGTTATCAAGGTGAGATCACCTCTAAATAAAAGATGGGTTTTCAAAGAGAATCTAAAGATTTGAAGGCTGTGGGAAAGTCTGAATGAGAGTGGTAGGGAATTCCATAAGTGGGGAGCAGCATGGGATAAGTCTTGTAGGTGGGAGTGAGAGGTGGTTATCAGAGACGAGACAAGGTGAAGGTCAGAGGTAGATCTAAGAGGGTGGGAGGGAGAGTATTTTGATATTAGATTTGAGATGCATGCAGGAGTGTTGTTGTTGAGGGCTTTGTAGGTAAGGGTGAGTAATTTGAATATGATTCTGGAGGACACAGGGAGCCAGTGTAGGGATTTGCAAAGTGGTGCAGCAGATGTGAAGTGGTGAGAGAGGAAGATCAGTCTTGCAGCAGCTTTTAGGATGGATTGAAGTGTGGATATATCGGTGTCAGGAATGCCAGATAGCAGGAGGTTGAAATAGTCAAGACGGGAGATGATGATATAATGGATAAGAGTTTTGGTAGCATGTTGAGTAAGAAAAGGGTGTATTCTGGCAATGTTTTTAAGGTGGAGTCAACAGAACTGGGAGAGAGCATGGATGTGAGGAAGAAAGCAGATGGTGGAGTCAAGTGTGACAAGGCAGCGGGCTTGGGAGACTGAGGAAATTGTGATGTTACTGACATTGAGGGAGATTTGAGGGCAAGTGTTGACTCTGACATATAGGAAGATAATAAGTTCTGTTTTGGACATGTTGAGCTTTAGGTAGCGTTGGGACATCCATGTGGAGATAGACAATTGGTTACATGAGATAGTACAGAAGGAGAGAGGTCAGGGGAAGAGATATAGATTTAGGTGTCATCAGCAAAGAGGTGGTAATGGAGGCCGAATGAGCGAATTAGTGCCCCAAGAGAAGAGGTGTACATTGAAAAGGGCCAAGGACAGAGCCTTGTGGGAACCCCAACTGATAGTGGGAGTGGAGGGGAGGATGTGCCAGAGGTATAAACACTATAGGAGCGGTCCAATAGGTAGGAAGTGAACCAGGAAAGGAATGTGTCACGAAGGCCAATTGAGTGAAGGATGTGATCAACAGTATCAAAAGCAGCAGAGAGGTCCAGGAGAATGAGTATGGAGAGATTATCATTAGATTTTGTAGTAAGTAGATTATTGGTCACTTTTGTGAAAGCAGTTTCAGTGAAATTTTGGGGGAGGAAGTCTGATTGCAGAGAGTCGAGAATGGAATGAGAGGAGAGAAAGTGAGACAGGTGTACACTAGTCGCTCAAGTAGTTTGGAGGCAAAGGGGAGGAGAGAATTAGGGCTTTAGTTGTAAAGAGAGAAATAGTTTCTTCAGAAAAGGTGAGATGAATGCATGTTTAAAGGAGGATGGAAATGTGCCATTGGAGTGAAACAGGTTAAAGAGGTGAGTTAGAGGTAGGCATGCAGTGGAGGAGAGAGAGCAGATAAGTTAGCATTGAATAGGGTCGAGTGGACACATTGTCCAATGTGTGCAATGGCATTCCCCACCAGGAACCAGGATCTGGGTTGATATAGAATCAGACCTACTGGAGGGATCACTGATCTGCTCTATTCTTTGGCTTCCTGCCGCACAATGCCCAGCCCCTGCTCGGTCTCATCCAGTGGTTTCCCTTTTTCTCTCAATTTGGTCCCAATGTAATAGAATGGCATCTCTCTCTCCCGCCCCCTCGATTTTGATGCCCATCTAGTCCAACCCCACCTTCACACCCTACAGGTTGCCTCTTTTTTCACATAGTTTGCCTTGGTGCTCCCCAACTCCTCTTTGTTACAGTAGCCCTGGTAACTGTGTACTTGTCGGTCAGGCTAGCAGCCGCTTGCTCTGTCTTAGGGTCACGATCCACAACCCATTCTCTCACCTCAGCTGGGCACAGTGTGAGGAACTGCTCCTGGAGAATAAGATCCTTTAGCTTATCATAGCCCAGTACCTGCAATCCCTCAATACATTGATGCATCATGGATGATAATTGCTCTAAAAGTCTCGCATAGGAATCAGAGGGACTACGGCTTGAGTCTCGGAATTTCAACCGGTAAGCCTTAGGAGTTATGGTGAAACTAATTAAAAAAGCTTTCTTAATTGTCTTAATTGTGACATAATCACAGTCCAGTTCCTGGGGAAGGTCTGCAGACGATTCCAAAGCTTTCCCTCTCAGTCCAGGGGTTAAATAGCTGGCCCACTCACTGGGGTCCAGTTCAAACTGTCGGCAAGTCCTTTCAAATCCCCTCAGGAGGACATCAAGATCGCCGTCCTTTTTCAACACGGGGAATTAGTGGTGCCTGGGTTTTTTCCTACTTGGACCTCGGTCCGCCGACTGGCTGTTGAGCCTAGATAGTTCCAGCTGGTGTTCACGTCTGGCTTCACGCTCTGTAGCCTCACTGTCTGTACTGCATTCTGCAGCCTGTTGGAGTTGCTGAATCAGCTGCAGCGAGGTTGCAGGATCAGCATCCTTCAGCTGTTTGAGAGCAGTATGAAGGTAACTGTCTAGGGTAGACTCCTTACTTGATTGAACTGAGGTATTTGTGGTAATGTTCAGTGCTGACTGCTCTCCTGAAGCAGAGAGGCTTTCTCCACTGCTTCCTCCGACTCTTGGTTTCTGATCAGCCTCCACAAGCGCTTGAATCAGTTGCTCCTGGTTCCTGCCGGGAACGACAACAATTCCTCTTTCAACACACAAAGCCAAAAGCTCACCCTTTTTCATCTGCTTATAGTCAAGGTCCATCCTGGACCTCACACTTCCACCAAATAAAAATAGAAAAGAAAAGGTGGGGGCAGAAACTATATGTGCAGTATGTCCTTAAAAATTTTGTAAGCCTTGAGTGTCAATTAGGATGCTGACTGTCTCTAGATTCACACACCACTAATTAACTTAAGTTCTAATGATAATAAGAAAAATATTATCAATCCCTCCAAGCTGCCAACCAGTTTGTCATGAACGCCCAGCCTGTCCCAGATACTGCAATCTGAACAGCTGGCAGTGACCTGCAACACTTAGCAATGAATACACATTTTCTGCCACCACAAAGAATTTATCATGGTGTCCTTACGTTCACCAAAACCACTTATTAATGTTTCACACTTAACTTCATCACGTATACATGTAGCATGAGCCTCCCTGGGCTTCATAAATTCACAAAGACTCACGGAGAAAATGCTAGATTAAATTAATCCGAAAAATATTTCCAAGGCTTAGTTATAAAAAAGTCAATGACTATATATACAATAAATCGCACAAATAAGTTTCAGAAATAAAATAGGAAATAAAACCAGAGTCACTAATTACTAGTTAAGACTTAGTGTGTGAGGGAACACATGTGAGAAATATGTGAAATTTCAGTCTTGATAGACTCCTCATGAAAATCCACACGTTATTGTCTAAGGACAAGATTAAGATTTTAATCCTTTTTCCACATAGCTCTCACCCCCCACCTTTGGAGTTTGGCTATCAATAAGGACAGATTGATCTCCCAAATGTCTCAGGGCTTTCGAAGTGAGCTAGGGATATCCTGAGATCGGGAATGTTCACAGGACCTTGAGTTCTCACCTCTACTCATTCTGCTTGGCAACATGGTTTACAACTTTGGGGCTTCAAAGTCCTCAGAGATGCCTATCGCTCGCTGGTCTGGCTAATTTCAACAGATTATTGACACTTGCATAGGTTCAAACTCATGTCATCTAGCAAAGCACACGTTGAGATTACATTACAAGGTTACATATCATATATATTGTCATCCATGAATTCAACAGAAATAACAATCAGTCATTAGATATACTACATATTCGTCACACAATTCCTCACCTGCCACCATTTTCCCCTATCTGACTCTAGGCTGGCCTCTCTGCACCATTTTCAAAGCAGTACTGGAAAAGAGGGAAATAGCAGACAGAAAAGAGCTAGAGAAAGAGAAAGAAGCAATTGCATACATTTTGATCTAGGTAAGTGCATGTACAGTATATGTATCAGCCACAACATTAAAATCACTGAGAAGTGGAGTAAATAACATGGATTACCTTGTTACAATGGCACCTATCAAGGAGTGGGATATATTAGGATCAGCAAGTGAAGAGTCAGTTATGAAAGTTGATGCGTTAGAAAAAGGAGCAAGCGTAAGGATCTAAACACCTTTGACAAAGGAAAAATGGTGATGGCTAGACGACTGGGCCAGAGCATCTCTAAATGGCAGGTCTTGTGGGGTGTTCCCGATTGCAGTGGTTAGTACCCGCCAAAAGTGGTTCAAGGCTCATTCATGCACGTGGGGACCGAAGTTTAGCTCGTCTGGAATAATGCCACAGAAGAGTTACTGTAGCTCAAATTGCTGAAAAGGTTAATGCTGGTTATGATAAAAAGGTGTCAGAACACACAGTGTATTGCAGCTTGTTGCGTATGGGGCTGCATAGTTGCAGACTGGTCAGAGTGCCCATGCTGACCCCTGTCCAGCACCGAAAGCACCTACAATGATCACGTGAGCACCAACGAATCAAGGTGGCCAGGATTGATGACTCACATTTTCTTTTGCATCATGTGCATTGTTTACCTGGGAAAGACAAGGCACCAGGATGCACAATGGAAAGTCGTCAAGCTGCTGGAAGCAGTATGGAGGCAATGTTCTGCTGGGAAACCTTGGGTCCTGGCATTCATGTGAATGGTTCGTGGTCACGTACCGCCTACCTAAACATTGTTGCATACCAAGTAAACCCCTTCATGGCAATAGTATTTCCAGATGTCAGTGGCCTATTTCAGCAGGATAATGCACCCTGCCACACTACAAAATTGTTCAGGAATGGTTAGAGGAGTATGACAAAGAGTTCATTGTGTTAACTTGGCCTCCAAATTCCCCAGATCTCTATCCGGTTGAGCATACGTTGGATGTGCTGAAAAACAAGTCCAAGCCGTGAAGGGGAACCTACACAATATTAGTGTCAGGATTGGTAGCATAGAGGTACTGCAGGCCAGATACAGATTAGGTTCAGTGGGGCTGCTGTTTAAGGTTAGGATTCTGCTTTTAATTTGTTTCTGGCCTGCAGTACCTCTAGGTACTGCTGTTTTGCCATTGGACATTTCCCAATGGCAAAACAGAACAGGTGCAGTTGATGATCCTTCCCTGATCATCACCTGCACCTGTTCCACTGCCTTATATACCTGCCCCAAGCATTGCTCTTGCAGTTCATCAATTGTTTGCTGCTTCTGAGTCCTGTCAGTACTGTGTTATTGTGCCTGCTGTTTTCCTGATTATCTGACTTATTATAAAACTGACAGATTTATATGTGTTTAGTTTGTAAAAGGACACCTCAGAGTATTCTTGGATGATAAAATGGGTGGCTGGTAATGAGGTCTCGGGATCAGAAACGAATAGCATAACGTCGTCAGCAAAAAGTCACAGTTCATGACGCATATCACCAGTAGGGGAACCCACTACTTGAGGATTTTGTCTTAATTTTTCCGCTAGGGGCTTAATTGCTAGAGTAAATATGAGTGGGGATAGTGGGCAGCCTTGTCTGGTGCCGTTAGAAATATCAAACCGGGAAGATAGGAAACCATTACTAAAGATACACGCCGAAGGACACAAGTGCAAAGCAGAGATAACATCAAGGAAAGAGCTAGCAAACCCAAGCTTGGGTAAGACAAAGGACACATAACCCCAGTGGAGCCTGTGAAATGCCTTATTTGCGTCTAGGGAAAGTAATACCATGGGGCATCAATGAATAGAATGATATTCAACCACATTAAACACCCTCCTAACATTACCTGGAGCCTGTCTGCCAAGCACAAATCCCACTTGGCCAGATTTGATCACTTGGGGGAGAATCGGGTTTAAGCGCAATGCAATTTTAGTGAATATTTTAATGTCCGAGTTTAGCAGCGCTATGGGGTGATCATTTTGACATACAGTGGCGTCTTTCCTCAGTTTAAGGATAGTGATAATTTGGGATTACAACATTTCCTTAGAAAAAGCGGAAGTCTAAGTGACATGATTGAGCAATGCGGTGAGAGACCGGACCAACTCATTCCTAAACATGAGGTAACATTTTTTCATATAGCCATCGTGTTCTTATCTCTCTTTAAGGACTTAATGGCCTGCTCAACCTCATCAGTAGTCCACAGAGAGGACAAGAAAGCCACCTCATCCAGAGGAACAGAAGGGAGGATCAGGGGTTATAGAAAAATACAAATGGACTCGGGAGTGGGATGCTGAACAGAGTTATCAAAGTGTAGGTTATACAGCTTCTAGTAATAGCTAGCAAATTTTCTTGCAATATCTAAGGGGTTAGACATATGTCGACCTCTGCAGTCAAACAAGTGTTTAATACAGTTGATAGCATTTTTGCCCCTTAATTTGCAGGCTAACAGTCTGCTAGTTCTATTCCCAAAAGTATAACATTTTTGCTGACAACGGACTACAGCAGCATGAACCTGATACATGGTGATAGATTGTATCTTGTTACGGATGTGTTAGAGAGCCGCCGCGGCCGTGGGCACCGCCTTGGCAACGGCCAGGCAGGAAGCGGAGATGACGACCCGGCCATCAAGGTGACGGCCGGGACGCCAGGGGGAGCCAGAAGCGAGCTGCGGCGGCTGTGAGTACCGCCGCGGCTCATGACAAGGACAGAGAACCAGTGTAACAGCAGGAACAGCGGTGTGAATGCTATCACCTGCATGGAGCCTCTGATTTCTCTGAACTATTAGGACCAAGGAGCCAATCTGAGGGCTTCTCACAGCGAGACCCCAGCAAGGCATCAGAGGAAATTAGATTATGTGATAATTGGACACCAATGATGGGACTGGGTTGCCTAGACAGATTTGATCCTTACCAGCTCCAATATAATTCTAAATACATCTTCATATCTTCCTCTACAATTAATTACAACATAAGGTCAGTGTCAATTTCCTAATATCCTAGACAAAAAGCCACTTAATAGTAAAATATTCTTGTTTAATAAGCAATAAATTTAACGCAGATACTTGAGAAAGCTGTCACTCTCTTACTTTCTTCTACAGTGCACACTAACTCAAAACGGAATTGGAATGTTCCTTTACAATTGAGCAAAGAAAACTTGTTTTTTCAAGGTAGTTCTATCATTAAAGTAATTAAATTGATAGTAGAGGAAAAAGGAAACTGCTGATACAGGAGATTTAACAAGATGAGCATGGAATTTGAGCACAGTTTCAGCCATATTCAAATCCAAGCGGATCTCAAGACACGTTTCGATTGAATCTGGAGGAAAGTACACTGTGCCTAAACTTTACTTGCCATATGTAGACAGACAGAACAGACTGGAGTATAAGCACACATGTCTGTTCACTAAAAACTCACGTCAGAGCACATAAAAAAATATAATAAAAAAATAAATGAACAACTTTTAAAAGTAATAATTAATAAAAATATGGATTTTAAAAATATATATTTTTTTACATTAAATACATAAATCATGATGCTTTTAACGAGTAATGTACATTTAATGCGTTGATATAGTCAATTTTCTTTGCATACACATTTTCTTTGCTATCTAGTCACAGACACACTTGTAGCTTTTAATACAAAGACTATCTCTTGACAGTCATCTCTATTATTCGGCACTTACACCTGGGGGTAAATGTATGAAGCATCGGTTTCTGCAAGTTGCCGAAAATCGGTGACTTTGCAGGGGAATTTTAAAGCGGCAATGGCTTTTAAAGGCAAAGAAATCCAGAATTTGAATCAGCTGCATCTGCATTGACACTAGAGATGGTCACTGACCCCCGTGTTTTGGTTTTGTATTCGGTTTTGGATCTGGATTACCTTCATATTTCGGTTTTGGTTTTGGTTTGCAAAACCGCCCTTGCGTGTTTTGGTTTTGGTTTTGGTTTTGTTTGGTTTTGTTTTGATAGTTTTCAAAAAAATAAAATTTTTTTGGTCTAAAATAACTTAATTTAGTGCTCCTCCAGTTTCTTAGATAAGTGAGGTAATTCTAAAGCTAATAAATTATGAAAAAAACAGTTTAATCCCTGGTAGGCCGTCCTTAATGCGAACACTTGTCTGCAAATTATACAGTCAAACCTGGTTGTCTACCTCCTCCATCTTTGATTATTGGCAATGTAGCCATCATCTTTGGGTGTATATTACACCCTACACTTGTAGTTGAATATTAAAAAAGCAGCCTGCACAGACTGTGGAGCTAGAAAGTAAAATTAAATGGACCGCGGTACTTTGGTGGCTATCTATGCCCCCCCGCCCTCCACTTGTAGTTGAATATAAAAAAAGCAGCCTGCATAGACTGTAGAACTAGAAAGTAAAATTAAATGGACCACGGTACTTTGGTGGCTATCTATGCCCCCCCCCACCCTCCACTTGTAGTTGAATATAAAAAAAAGCAGCCTGCACAGACTGTGGAGCTAGAAAGTAAAATTAAATGGACCACGGTACTTTGGTGGCTATCTACGCCCCCCCCCCCCCCGCCCTCCACTTGTAGTTGAATATAAAAAAAGCAGCCTGCATAGACTGTAGAACTAGAAATTCGAATATACAAAGAAATGGACAAAGGCAGTTTGGTATTTGACTGCATCAGCCCCCCCCCCCATCCACGTGTAGTAAAATAGAAAAAAAAGCAGCCTGTATAGACTGTAGAACTAGAAATTTGAATATACAAAGAAATGGACAAAGGCATTTTGGTATCTGTCTGCATCAGATCCCCTCTCCACTAGGAGTAAAATAGAAAACTATTCAACCGTTATATAATCTAGAATATTAATAGAAATTGAGAAAGGCAATTTGGTATCTGTCTGCATCATAATCATCAACATGCTCATTAGCGCCCTTGTCACCTCCATAAATCTCCCCCTCATCCTCTTCTATTTCCAAAGTGGCATCACCGCCTACACTCGGGCTATTAAAGCACACATCAGCAGAATGCTCATGATTAGACATCCCACTGCTGGATTGACTCTCCACAGGGATTGGTGTCATTTGTGAATCAGAGCAAACATTATCCTCTAATGCCTTACTGTTATCTTGCAGCTCGACTTTGACGCGTAACAGAAGTTGTGCACCAATTGTAGGCTCTGTAACTTTTTGGGATCTGCCACTAATAGGCAAAGGTGAAGGCCTCATTCTCTCTTTGCCACTGCGTGTGTAGAATGGCATGTTGGCAATTTGTTTTTATCGGCACTTAACTTTTGCTCAGTAACACTTCTTTTTCCCTTCAACACAGTAAAAAAAAAAAATTATTTTGTTTTTTGGACTGATTTCGAAACACTCTGTAGTTTGACATCGCCTTGCCCAGATGACGTACTGGAAACACCAACATCAGGACTGTTGACAGAACCTGGTTGCTCATTCTGATCATATGTGGACTGCTTTGGTAAGATACTGCTGACAAATATGACTTTTGTCAGCCAGAAATATTTATGCACAATTATGGGGGACACCCCAAAAGCACTGAGGAGTGCTAAAAATTATTTTGTAGATACTGCTGACAGATATGACTTTTGACAGCCAAAAATATTTATGCACAATTATGGGGGACACCCCAAAAGCACTGAGGAGTGCTAAAAATTAGTTGGTAGATACTGCTGACAGATATGACTTTTGACAGCCAGAAATATTTATGCACAATTATGGGGGACACCCCAAAAGCACTGAGGAGTGCTAAAAATTAGTTGGTAGATACTGCTGACAGATATGATTTTTGACAGCCAGAAATATTTATGCACAATTATGGGGGACACCCCAAAAGCACTGAGGAGTGCTAAAAATTATTTGGTAGATACTGCTGACAGATATGACTTTTGACAGCCAGAAATATTTATGCACAATTATGGGGGACACCCCAAAAGCACTGAGGAGTGCTAAAAATTATTTGGTAGATACTGCTGACAGATATGACTTTTGACAGCCAGAAATATGTATGCACAATTATGGGGGACACCCCAAAAGCACTGGGGAGTGCCAAATATTAACAAAAAATAATAAACCTCTACCCTCCTCTCTTCTCTAGCGATTTTTGTTAGAGCAATTGCAAGAAGAATATTGGATTCTCTGTCCCTGCTGTAATCAGCCTGTGACTACACCCTGCTCTCTCCCTCTGTTAAATGGCGATGGATTGCTGTGGAGGCGTGTATTTATAATGTTGAAGTATCGCGAGAACCGAGCCCCGAGATCCGACGACGTCATAATGACGTTTGGCCTCGATTTGGATTCGGAACGGGCGGGAGAGTACCGAGCTACTCAGCTCGATACTCGGATACCCAAAGTTCAGGTGGGTTCGGTTCTCGGGGAACGGGACCCGCCCATCTCTAATTGACACACCCTTGGCTCAGCCTTACTGTACATGACCTACGTTCATCCGCCCCTTCCCTCTCCTGTTCCGTCCTTCAAGTCGTAGGTAGTAGTAAATGTCATACAATTGCCTTTATTAGTGTAAGGTCTGTTTCTGAGCATGCGCCGAGCTATTTCACATAAGATATGACATTTAAAGGGACGAACGTCCAATCACGAATAAGGCCTAGTATATTTTTGCTGTTTCTACATATATGCGTGTATACATTTTTTATGTTTTTATTATTGTGCTTCATGTATTAGAATTATTTTTTTTATTGTTATGCTGACCTAGGGCCAGGGGAGGGCTGGCAAATATTAACCCAGGGGGCAAGACTCCAGTCAGCAGTCTTTTAGAAACATTTTAAAGGAAAAATGCAGGTGTCCCACTGACCCAGCCCAAGGTAGCCCACTATGGGACCAGCCCAGAGGGCAGATGCCCTCCTGCCCCCCAGACCAGCCTGCCCCTGCTTAGGGCATGATGTAGAGTTGGATGCAATTTGCCAAGTCACACAGATCTTTAGATCCATGCGATTTAGAATACTAACACACCTCTTTATCTGCCTTATGGCACTTTGTGTATCAGTCACAGCAGCTCTGTACAGCAGATAAATAAATTAATTAATGTTAAAAAAAAAATTGTGCTTCCCCCCCCCCCAAACAGCACAAAGGTTGGTTAAGTTGTTTGGGAGGGGGGTGCACAACTCTTTTTAAAAATATTTTTAATATAGGAAGTTCTGTTGCACCAGTAGAAACCATATCGGTGGTAGTCACCAGTGCTGTAACTAGACATTTTAGTGCCCTGGGCGAGACAGGGCACCGGCGCCCCCCATCTATGTGGGAGTGGCATTTGACAAGTGGGTGTGGCCAACCTAATGTGTGGGTGTGGCTAGCACTTTACTGAAAGAATTCTGTTACACATATTTGCAAATGCAAATATACACACATACATACATACATATATATATATATATATATATATATATATATATATATATATATATATATATATACATACATACAGTGGTGGGATTGAAATAAATTAACAACTGGCTCTCTGCCCTAATGACCATTTAAAGTATGCAGAAAATATATAGCGAACGGTATTCTAATATCTAATGCACTTAATACTCTAATAAAAAAGTGTCTGTCTGTTAGGGAATTTAGACTGTAAGCCCCAATGGGGCAGGGAGCATTACTATAGGATAACAAACAAAACCCAACAACAAAAACACTTTTTTAGAGCTTATGTTCAAGGGCCCCTATAAAGGATATAATTAAGAATTATATTAAAAACAGGCTGAAGTGGCTCAAAGTCCCAATAAACACCAGTTCGTTTTGAAGGTCACCAATGTCCGGTGAAAAATCTCAAACAAAAAAATAACACACAAAACAGCAATTGCATGTGCATATGGGGTGCAAGTTTGTAGAGAGAGAGAGAGAGACAGAGGCAGCGAGAGAGAAAGAGTGATAGAGACAGAGAGACAGAGACAGAGAGACAGAGACAGAGGCAGCAAGAGAGAGGGAGAGAGACAGAGGCAGCGAGAGAGAGACAGAGGCAGCGAGAGAGAGAGAGAGAGACAGAGGCAGCGAGAGAGAGACAGAGGCAGAGGCAGCGAGAGAGAGACAGAGGCAGCGAGAGAGAGACAGAGGCAGCGAGAGAGAGACAGAGGCAGCGAGAGAGACAGAGGCAGCGAGAGAGAGAAGCAGCGAGAGAGAGAGAGAATAGAGATACTACACAGTTGTAAACAAAAGCTGAAAGAGAAATAGGGAAATGTGAATGAAAATATAGAAGGTAAAGAGAATACAATTATTGGCAGATTACAGAGACCACAATAGTGAAACAAACTCACCACTTACAAACATGTCAATAGTTATGATAAAGTGAGACCTGATTTGCAGTAATTCATTGTCCATGTAGTCTGTGATCACCAGAACAGCAGCCATTTGTATAACTACAGCTACACATTATTCACCTGCCTGACGTCCAAACTGACAGACATACAAAACACAGAACGTTATCCAACCACTAATCATATAATTACATTTAGTTCTACAAATACTGAAAGGTGACAATAACATATAGTGGGTGTGTGACTCAGAATACAGTCACAATATGACTACAGATATCTGGGTTACATTCCTCATACTCGGACATCTTACTGGAGCCCACGTGGGCAGATATTGGGCAGTGCTGTGTGGGTGACAGACAATGACTATTAGTACTATATACAGTATATACTCTCACTGTTTAATATCGATAGCTCCATCATGGGCTTCTGACTTACTATTGCCGCTTGTTGTTTCAATTAAAACACATTGGCCACATTACCAAACATATGGAGAAGCCTTCGCTGGTAACAGCCAGTAAACCTCACTCCTGGGAATGTCAGAGGAGAGGAGAGTGCACACACGACGCAGCGGAGCCTTTCAGTCAATACAGAATGTGCCTGTGACTTCCGCAGTGGAACGCATGTGCGTTCCACAGACAGGAAGTTCGGTATTTGCGTTCCAAATGCCGAACTTCCTGTCTGTGGAACGCACATGCGTTCCACTGCGGAAGTCAAAGACTGTACATATAGAGCTTGGTAGCGGGCGGCTGCTGCGCCCCTTTGGGCTTGCGCCCTGGGCGACGGCACCGCCCGCACCACCCTAGTTACGGCTCTGGTAGTCACTATTGCGACTACGAAAATGCCAGCAAGAATGGGAGCGACATTAAAATGCAGAATGTAGTAATCGCCACATGTAAAAAATGCAGACTTACTGAAATATTTACACACAACATTTCAGGCATGGTTCATATAATCACAGACAGCCGAACAAGCCAGCACTGTGATGGTCGTCACTTAAAAGGGCAATAGATACATTACTGCTATTAAGGGGGCGATGCAGGGACTCGGCACCTGGACCTTGCGTAAGCCTTAGTAAAAAACATTATACAGGCACCGGGTCCTTGCATCATCCCCTTAACATAAGTAATGTATCTGTCGAACTTCTTAAGTGTCTCATTCTTGTCTGCATTTTCATACTCGCACATTCGTACCCCACCCCAAAATTTACATCTCCTAGAGACCTATCTGTGGCTGCTTTCAACTTAGCATAGCGTGTAAAGAGCTTTACATTGCTAGGCTCGCCAACTACCTGCCCTGTTCCTCCTATCTAATTGCAGAGAGGTGCAAGGGGGAGATCCGTCACAGTCGGAGTGCAAACTGAGACGGATCCTTTACTAAAAGTGCTTCTTGCACTGATTAGTTAGACTTGCATCCAACACTACATCAGGCCCTTAGTCTTTATAAAACATTGTTCTGTGGATGTGAGACACAGGAACCGTTTTCTTTTTATGTGGCATTTATAATTAGAGGTTTAGCTAACTCTTTTTTACAGCTGTCTTTTCTCAACATCAATGAAGCAGCAATCATTGCATGCAGCGCCTAGTGATTTGTGTCTCTTTTGGATCAGAATAAGGGATGGCTGGATCCTACTGAAACCAGTAATCTGCCATTTCTCTGACAAAAAAATATTCTAATGTAAGCAAAGAGAGTTTATAAGAAAGCTATACAAATTATTTTTTTTTAACTAACATTATAAACAACAGAATTATATATTTTACAACATAGAATGGAGGTAGGCAGCCTGTATTGTTACAGCTCTTGTGGAACTACAAATCCCAGCCTTTTTCTGATTAAATACTTGCAACCACATAGCTAACTAACTCTACCATCCTCTAACTCCTGCCCTACTTCTTTATCAATTACATTACCAATTAAACCTATGTTGACTCAGTACAGTATAGATAAGTGACACAGGAGGAGAGCGTAAAAAGATTTTTGTCAAAAGATGGGATATCCTAACTACTAACTTACCCGGGGTATAAAAGAACATAAAGTAAGGTCTGTATAATAATGTCACACATTTATGCTTCTTTAGCTTTGTGTTACTATGGGGACTACGATGTTCTGTAGTGCATCAAGCTTTGATAAGCTTTGCATCTCAGGATGGCGTTACCTGTCTTTTAGTATGAGATTCTGTTGAAGCTTCCCTAGCTTCACAGAATGTGGTACAGTGGAAGTGCTGTGCGCTAAGCTGCTGGTAAATAGGAAAAACAGATCACAGCATAAGGCTCACTTGGTTCCAAGAGTAGCTCCAGCATGGTGCATCATAGCGGTGCATAAATATGCATTGCAGCGATTTGCAGCGTTGCATATTTGGGAGGACCACATCTTATGGATGCATAGACCTCTATGCATCAGGTATAGTTTGCCGTTTGACAACCAAGTTAGACAAGAGCTGGATACTCAGAGAAATACCCTTATTACATTGGGCACTGTAAGTGCAGTCAGATCACTGCACACAAGCAGATAGCGGTCATCTGCCAAACATTTCCAATCATGATCCGATGGGGCCACAATCATGCTGACATCAGGCCAATTTAACATAAATATTAGCACTGATGTTGTATTTAATATATTCAGATAAAACTAAACTGATCAATTATCAGGAATACAAAGATCCTTAAACAAAGCTGAAAACCTGTAAAGTGAGACAGTGTATGTTCTCAGTAAAACGAAGAATGTATCCAGATGATATGTTATTTAAGTGTCATTTCACTTTTAACATACTTAGGGCCCTGACAGAGGTACAAAACTGTGGCCACAAAATGTGAGTCTTCCGTGTGTATTTTGAGTTGCACATATCTTAGGACAACTCAAAATACAGAATGTATATTGGCAGGCTCATCAAGGCAGATGGAGTGAAGTTACATCAGTCATCATCATCAAGATGATGAATGATGTATCTTTACTGAGTAAGAAAAAAATAGAATAAATAAAATAAACCTATTAAATCTTACAAGACTAGAAGTTAATAATAATGTGATGACTCATTTAACAGAACACTTAGTTGTGCTTCACATCAACTTAAATTAAGCAACCTTATTAACTGGCATATTTTAAATGAGTTTTAAGTCTTTGTCTGTCATGGTCACATCAACATATAAAGTTTGATGTCATATGAAGCATATGCTTTGATTAGTCTATAACATAATGGATGACCTTGCCTAGTCAGCATCACATCCAATCAAAGCATCTCTGATGGATAGTTATGACTCCTCTTGTGGCAGCTGTGTCTTTAGGAAAAAACATAATTATGATTATTTCCTTCTTTGAAACGTGCTTAGAGAGGATGGAAAGTCACAGCTGCACAGTAATATTTATCCCAATTTGCCAGGGGACTCACAGTAATGTGGCTCCAGTCAAGCCCCCAGTTGTGAAGGGGTTAACAAAAGATGCTTCACTACCCTTGCATTGCCAGTCCTCAATTTACAATGGTTTGTATTCCTTTACGCGGTTTCATCCCTATTCAAGTAGGTCATATGTAGTCACTGGGAGGGTCATTAATGACAGTATATTTTATTTTGTACAAATGCATAATTTTTCCACCATGTGCACTATAACAAACTTACCTGTTTCATGCTCTAGCGCTGCTCCGTCCGTCCTGATCTTGGCACTTCCAGGTGGTGGGTCACATGATCCGCCTGTTGGGGCAGGTATTTTGAATGCCTAGCACTATTTAGACACTGCACTGACACTCAGCCTGTGTCAGTGCAATGTAGTTGCTGTGCGTCTGACTCTCTGCCTAGTCTGTGCTTTTGCCTTGCTCTCTGTGAGTATTTCTCTGCCTGGATCTCCTATGTACTGTTCCTTGCCTGACCCTGAGTTGCTGGATCTCCTGTGTACCGAACTTGGCTTGTCTAACTACACATTGCTGGATCACCTTGTACTGAACTTGGCTTGTCTAACTACACATTGCTGGATCACCTTCTACTGAACTTGGCGTGTCAGACTACACATTGCTGGATAACCTGTGTACCGAACTTGGCTTGTCTGACTACGCATTGCAGGATCACCTCTGTACCGAACTTGGCTTGTCTGACTACGCATTACCTGATACTCGTGTACCCGATCCTAACCGGTCACTACTCTCTGTGCCAGACTCCCTGTGCTAGATCCTTCCCAGCATGTTCATTCGGTGTTACATCTGTTACATTCCAGTGCTATCACTTCCTCTGCCCTATCTTCTGGGTACGTCATCCACCCTTTACGCCTAGTGTTACATCCTGAGACAGTCCAGTTGCGAGTTCTCGGCAGCGAAGTCCATCTCGCCTTGAGGCAGTTCTTGGTGCACAACGGGGAACTCGTTAGGCTCCGCACTCCTGGTCTGGCAGTGCAAATTAGGATTAGCACAGCTCTCTCTTCCTGCAGAGCGTTACAGTTTACACTGACCAATATGAACCCAGCAGGATATCCTTCTCCAAAGGATTTATTACAACATTTGCTGAGGAGAGCGGAGAAACAAAAAGACAATCAGGAATGTCTTATGCAGTTTCTTCAGGGATTATCTCTCTGCCTGGATTCCCTGCAAAATACCGTAGTGACCCCCCCGCTCCTTGGTGACTGCGGCCTAGACTGTTCCTGTGTCTACTAGTACCTCTTCCTCTCAGATGCAAGTTTCAAACCCCCCAAATTTCGATGGGGATCTCAAGCTATGTAGAGGATTTTTAAATCAGTCTGCGATCCAGTTTGAACTGCTACCCAGGAAGGCCAAAGTCGCATACATTATATCCCTTCATTCTGGTCAGGCCCTTGCTTGGGCTTCTCCCTTTTGGGAAAGAAACGATCCTATATTGCAAGATAGTGCTGAATTTCTCAGAACATTTCAAATTATGTTAGGGGTTAGGGGTATTAGGAGTATTAGGGTTAGTAGTGAGGGTTAACCCTAATCCTAACCCTAACCCTAAACTTAACCGCTAAAATAATACTTACAGGACATAAATGATAGGCGGGTCCGTCCAGCGCCGCTTTAAGCCAAGTCTGATGTGTCTGATGACGTCATTTTCTCCAGTCGGTAAGAGAGCGAATCGTGATGTGAAGTTATCTTGATTCTGGTAAGTATTTATTTTTACAGGTCGGTGTAGTAGTTAATCGGCATCCTCATGTTGTTATCTCTTCTATCAGGGTAGTCAGTACCGTGAAACTGACTACCACTGGGTCCGATTAACCCCTCAGTTCCAGATGGAAACCTTACCTCCTGAGGAGCCCATGCAGCTAGGCATGACCCATCTCCCTCCAGAAGAAAGAGAGAGAAGCTTTAAAATAAATTATGTCTTTAATGTGGAGGTAATCATCATCTCATTGGAACCTGTCCCATCCATCCAGGAAACAATAAGGCCTAGCGGGTCTTGGAGGTGTCTCGCTGGGTTCGTCTGCTCTTCCTCTCCGTGACACTTTTCAAATAGAGAATCTTCTCTTTCCTGTTCTTCTCTTTTGTGGAGAGCATTCCATTTCACTTACTGCTCTTCTGTATTCGGGAGCAGCAGGTAATTTTATTTCTGCCTCTGTTATATCGAGATTCACTATTCTTACTATTCCTCTGGAACGTTCTGTTCGGCTCACGACCATTGATGGTAGTAGAATTTTTAGGGGTCTGATTATTTTTCGGATGATTTATCTCACACTTCAAATTGGATTGTTACATAACAAGGACATTTCCTTTTTTGTTATTCCTAAAGCTATCAATTCTTTAGTCTTAGGTCACCCTTGGCTTTGACTCTCCATTCTCCAACACTTGAATGGCAATCCGCTCAAATTCTCTCTTGGGGACCACGATGCCACTCAAATTGTCTTAAAAAAGTGGTACCACATTACCTACACCGCTTCATTTCCCTCTCTGCCATTCCAGTACCAGGAGTTCTCCGATGTGTTTTACGAACAGAAAGCCACCAAACTTCCACCTCATCACGTTTAGGATTGTGGTATTGAGCTTATTCCTGGAAAATATATTCCCCAGGGTCGAGTTCACTCTTTATTCCAGAGTCTCAGGTCATGTCCCACTACATTCAAGAAAACCTGAAAAGAGGCTTCCTCAGGAAGTCCACTTCACCAGCTGGTAGAGGCTTCTTTTTTGTAGGTGAAGTACTTACCCGTCTGAGGAAACAATGTCTACTCTGCAAGTTGGAAAAGTGTCTTTTTTGTACAACAACAAATACATTATTTCTGGAACTGGATTTCAGTTGGATCCTGCTAAGTTAAAAGCTATCTTGGACTAGCCCCAACCAATATGTTTAAAGGCTATCCAACGTTTCCATGGATTTTCCAATTATTATAGACAGTTTATCAGGGTACTCCACCATCATCGCCCCCATCTCTGCCTTGACTAAGAAGATCGTTAATCCCAAGATCTGGTTCTCTGGTTCAGGCCATCAAAGACTTCTGCCAACTGAAGACTGCCTTTGCATCTGATCCTATTATGTGTCAAATGGATTGTCAGCTCCCCTTCGTCCTGGAGGTTGATGCCTCCTCCTACAGCACAGATTTATCGCAACGGGGTCCAGATGGAAGATTACACCTCTGTGGATTTTTCTCCCATAAGTTTATCCCTGCGGAAAGAAATTACGTGATAGGGAATAAAGAATTACTAGTGTCAGGCGCCGTCCCGCACTCTTACCTGGTGCCGGGACGGACGCCTTCTCAATCCCCGCTCGTCCCGTTGATAGGCAACGGGACGTCACTTCCGGCCCCACAGGAAGTTCGGGCACAGACGCCCAAACATCGCGTCCCATTGCTAGGCAACGGAGACGCTTAGCAGCAGTTCCTGTCGGCGGTCAGATCATCTGACCGCTGACCTCCACTCCATCAATGGCAAGACTGCCGCTTCTATTTAAACTAGACTCTGGCATCACTAGGGTGCCAGAGTATCTAGTCTCATACCTTGTCTCTAGGCTCCCCTGTTTCTTCATATCTCTCCTGCCTGCATTCCCCGGATTTGACCTTTGCCTGTTTGACTACTCTTCGGATTCTCCCTGGTTCCTGTTTGGATTTCCTGGTTCTGACCCTCGGCTTCCTGACGTTTCTTCTGTCTCATCCTTCTGTACCTCGTTGCCTGCACGGATTTGACCTCGGACTGTTCACTACGTTTGTTCACGTTACCTCGCTGGTGACTACCTGGGAGAACCGCGACCGACACGTCTCAGCAGCTAAGCCCAAAACTCCTTGCGGGGTTCCCTGGTGAAGACCTGGGGCGTGGTTAGACTCCGTGCCTCCTTGCGTAGCAGCGCTAATACCAGCAGGTAAGGCCTTCCAATTACTTAGTTTGTGACAACTAGCAATTGTTAGGGTTCTGTTCAAAACCAATTCCTTAATTACAGCCATGGAGCCAGACATGGGATGTAAATGTTTTAAACTGTTTATTGCAGAAAAGTATAGTCCAGGGTAGGCAAAATAAACAGTAAACAGTTCAGGCTGAATGGTACAATGGATTTCCAGTTCTTGGCAAACAGGTAAATAATAATGAAATGCAGCAAATAACTTAACTGAAACCAGGAACATTGACACATGCAGGTAATCCAGGAGCAGAGACACATGAGCAGGCTAGGAACTTCAACTTCAATAGGCCACAGACAGGTGTGGATGATTAACTAGCAATGCTAGTTAACTCCTGATGAACAGCAGCACCCCAGGAGAATCACAGGCACTGCAGGGTAATATGCACACAGGGAAACAAGGCAAATAATAACACAGGGCAAATGCACACAAAGATACAAGGCAGATCATAACATTATCCCCCCTTACAGGAGCGGATTCCAGACGCTCCATAAAAAGTCTCTTTCAGGCTTTTCTCTTCTTCTGCTTACTCCTCTTGCGGGATTTTCTAGGAGACATAATTGAGTCCTTCTCCAATGGAGTGCAGACAAAGCCCAATTCTTCGAAAGCACAAAAAGAATTGTCAAGTTCATCAACCAAGTCTCTAGAAGTATCAATCTCAGACTCAGAGTCTGAGTCCCATTCTAGAGTCGGAACAGGACTGTTAATTTTATGAGAAGATGGTGAAATGCCCTTGAAGCCGGTAACCAAGGTTGGTTGTTTGTGATTGCTATTTTTGTTTTTTGAAGATATAGGTCGACCAACAGAAGCAACGGACATTGATGATTTGTGAATAAGCTTAGGTGCTGACACACAGGCCGGAATGGAAACAGAAGAACTATGACTAGGAAACTCAACTGTTGAGGGAGAATACTTCTTGCACACAGCATAAACAAAGTCCATGGTATTATGAATAATGGGGTTATCGTAATTTAAAAGGGAGAAGGCCCAGGTCTGTGGCTTCCCTCTAAAACTCATGATTATAGAACCCACTTGGTTAAATTGGTTGGAAAGGAATCTTGAGAGTCTTGAAACTGTTTCATGGAAAGCTGAAGAACCGAAATAAACTGTTTGATGTCTCCATCAAAGAAGACTGGAGGAGGATCTGATGACTTGGAAGAGGAATCTGGGCATTCTGGCTCACTAGGAAACTCTGGGGAGTCCTCAACTTGAGCAGCAGTCTCTGGAGAATCCCTCATTGGCACGGCAGAGCAGGAGTCGCCGACTGGGACGGCAGAGAAGGAGTCCCCCACTGGGACGGCAGAGCAGGAGTCCCCCACTGGGACGGCAAGATGGGCACATTGGATGGATTGCCCAGACTGAGCACAGCACTCGGACTGGACAGCACTATGAGGAGCCGCAGAGCCAGACACGTGAAGTAAACATTTTAAACTGTTTATTGCAGAAAAGTATAATCCAGGGTAGGCAAAATAAACAGTAAACAGTTCAGGCTGAATGGAACAATGGATTTCCAGATCTTGGCAAACAATCAGGTAAATAATAATGGAATGCGGCAATTAACTTAACTGAAACCAGGAACAGAGACACATGCAGGTAATCCAGGAACAGAGACACATGAGCAGACTAGGAACTTCAATGACCAGCAAAGGATTCTGAAAAAGGCAGGCATACATAGACCACAGACAGGTGTGGATGATTAACTGGCAATGTTAGTTAACCCCTGATGAACATCAGCACCCCAGGAGAATCACAGACACTGCAGTGTAATATGCACACAGGAAAACAAGGCAAATAATAACACAGAGCAAATGCACACAAAGATGCAAGGGAGATCATAACAGCAATCAAGTTAGCCCTTTCAGAAAGGCGACATCTTTTAGAAGGGGCCCTTTTCTCAGCAGCCATCTATATAGACCACAAGATCCTTCATAAACTTTTTTCTGTCTGGTGCTTGAACCCTCGCCAGCCCAGATGGTCATTATTCTTTTCTGGATTTTACATTAATCTGATCTTCCGGCCTGGTTCCAAAAACAAGGCCGAAGCTCTTTCCAGATCATTTGATTTAGATGATCAGGACCCTCTAGAGGAGATTAAAACTATCTAAGATCCCAAATGTATTTTAGTCTCCACACCCCTGGAGAACCTCAGCTGTCCATGTTCATCCTGCCTCATTTACGTTTCAAATGAATACGCTTGGCTCATATCTCTCGTTTCTTGGGCCATGCTGGTGTTAGGAAAATGGAAAATCTCTATCATTATTATTGGTGGCCTTCTTTGCGAAAGGAAGTCAAGACTTTTGTCTCTGCTTGTTCTGTGTGTGCACAGCATAAAGTTCCTTGCCTCAAGCACTTTGGTCAACTCATTCCTCCATCTGTTCCTGATGTTCCTTGGTCTCAGCTTTCCATAGATTTCTTTCCCGATTCACCTCCCTCCTGCTTCTAGACCTTCATTATGTTTGTTACAGACTGTTTCTCCAGAACAGCTCATTTTGTACCACTGAAGGGGCTCCCAATCTTTTTATCAAGGAAATATTTTGCTTGCATGGATGTCCACTTCACATTGTTTCCGATTGTGGCTCACAATTTATTTTGAAGTTCTGGAGGGCCTTCTGCACCAAACTCAAACTTGATTTCTAATCGGCTAACCACCCCAGTCCAATAACCTAACAGTGCGGACCAACCAAGAACTTGAAAAGTTTCTCCGGATGTATGTTTTTGCTCATCAGACGGATTGTCCCAAACTTATTCCATGGTTCGTAACAACCATTTTTCATGAGGCGATTGCTAACACTCCTTTTTTTGTAATGTACTATTGTCATCTGAGACTTCCAACATTTTCTCAAGCCCTCATCTCTTTGGTTCCTGCGGTGGATTCTCTAGTGCACAATTTTTCTGTCATTTAGGCACAAACGAAGTCTAACCTCAAAGATTCTTCAATTCGTTCCAAAGAATCATATGATAAGAAGAGATGCACTGTTCCTAAATTGGTCCCCAGGGATAAAGTCTTGTTGTCAATCAGGAATATTTGTTTGAAGGTGCCCAGTATGAATTTGGTTCCCAAATTAATTGGTCCTTTTCAAATTTCTGATATCATTAACCAGGTAGCTTTCAGATTAAAGCTTCTTTCTTCCCTTCGGATACCTATTGTATTTCACATTTCTTTCCTAAAACCTGTAGTTCACAATCAGTTCTCTACCTCTTGCAGACTTCCGTCCCCAGTTCTTTCAGAGGAGTCAGCAGAGTATGAGGTTAAACAATCATTGGACTCTCACAAATCCTGAGGTATGGTACAGTTTCTTGTAGACTGGAAGGATTATGCCCCAGAGGAGTGTTCCTGGGTCAAAGCATCAGACATTCATGCTCTCCAGTTACTCAAACAATTTCACAAGAAATTTCCTAACAAACCCTTTTAGGGTGTCTGGCGTCCACACTTACAGCAGAGGGTACTGCAGCAAACTTATCTGTTCAACGCTCCAGTGCTGCTCCGTTCTGCGAGTTCTCTGCAGCGAAGTCCATCCTGGCTTGCGGCACTTCTTGGTGAACAGCGGGGAATTCATTGGACTCCTCCTGGTCTGCCAGTACCAATTAGGATTAGCTCAGGTCTCTCTTTCTGCAGAGCATAACATGCAAAGATTCAATTACACCTACATTCCGCACTTTTGATGGTTATCCTCACAGACATTTCGCAAAAGTTTGATCTGAGAATAAAATACATGTTTTCTTAACTAAAATCATTACAACTACAATCCTCCCTTTTTTTCTTCTAATATACTTCTCATTTGACCCTCAGTGATTCCTTAAATAAACCATATCAGAAATAGAGCACGAGGACTATCTTTATATCAAGTGTATTTTGCCTTTATTATTACCACTGGATTAATTACCACTGGATTATTTGGGCATATTGATTCGCATTCCTTATAAAATGCTCTTAGATGGAGCAAATATACATGCAATTTAAAGTAGTCGGCTATCACCATGAAGGTAGGGTAAAAGTCAACCTGTTTTGCAAGGTTGCAATATCTCTGAGGTCTTCCCTAAAATTGTAACTGCTTTCAAATATGTGCAGCCTCAACCACTTCAAGAGTTTTAATATATTTAGTCACACAAAACAAATAATATATTTGTATTCATTCTCAGAATTAGGGGAATGTTTGGAACGTCCCTATTTTACCAAGTCTATCCAATTCCTCCCATAATAAGTAACTCGTCCTTCAATCAATGTCACATTGCTAATCCGTAAGAGTGAATGCAATACAGGGAATCAAACAATAGACACATATGTAAATGTTGTAGTGTTCTCATCTGCAGTTTAGTAATAAAATAGCTTGAAAATTGTTATATTAATACAATTGTCTCAAATTGTACTCTAGTGAAAGATAAACCCTTATATCAGTGCTGTTCACACATTTGAATATACCTATGCTACTTGCACCTTTTGTATTTAAGCTAAATATGACAATTTCTGGAAATGAATGAAAAATGTAATTATAGTAAATATCAATTAAAGATTAATGACTATTCCTTCATAATGATAAAAAGTGATTAAGGAAATGCCAGTTTCTTTTCAGGTGAATTCATTTAGAATTTGACTGCAGAACACGTTAAAGACAATTGGATCTCATATGTATCCAAAGACAATCTGTGACCATTGTGAGAATGACATTGAAGTATTTTGCACATAACTGCTTTAAATACCAAAACAGAAGGTGCCATTTTTCTCCACTGTAACTCTGACGGCTAAACAATACCTCTATTTAAAGAACATGCAATGAATGTCAAAACCCACAGTGTTCACTTCCTGCCGTTCGGTGACTTCATGCAGTGTCACAGACACTTTCCTTTAATAGATTGTTACATCAAATTCACAGCACAATAATTCAAGTATAACAATGTAACTTATTTTTAAAGCTTAGCAATTAATAACTAAACTATAACAGAATACAGACCCTATATATATTCAAATATTAAACATATGACACATTTGTAACTTTGTCCAGTAGTTTGCCACAATTTCATTTTATATATAAAGGTAAGCTCTCTTTGAGTGTGTATTGGATGCTGTCTATAAAGTAGCCATGCACCTATGTATTTACAATGATAGTCACATAAACACATTTATTTGAGGTTCATATTGACCCTTTAAGGGCCTCATTTACAGATGAATTGTGTGTCCCAAAAGCACACGTTAGCTTCAGGCAGCAGACCTGGTTATGTTGAGTCGCAAGTATCTTAAGATGTGCGCAAGTGAAAATTGTGTGCAAGAATGCGGCCACTTCAAGAAATGCTTTAAACATTTGTTGGTGTGGTCGCATACTAGATAAGCCAGTCATTATTATCAACTTGATAATGATGACTGGCATTTTAAATGTGTATATACAAAAAAAGCTAATTCATTATTATTAATTATTATTTATTATTAATTATTGTATTAATTAATTATCAAGTCGAGCAAATTGCCATCCCCTAATTCCCCTCAAATGTAACAAGTATCTCACAGACTGGTCTGGTTACAATTAATACAAAAAGATTAAGGATACTCCCTCAAAAGCTGCAAGCAGCAGCAGGTTACGATAGGATGTGCTGGTACTTGTAGTGCCAAATAATAAAAATAATAATTTTTACTAATTTACGCTTATTAGCCAAACACCAGTGGTGTTGACATGAGTCCCAATTCCCCAAGGGAATTCAGTCCCATGATGAATATGCTGGGACTGAGTCCCTCTATTGAATGGGGAGCCCACACTGTTGGTTTATCTGTTATAATTGGAGCAACCCCGTCTGCATGGCGCTGGTTTTGCAAGAGATACGCCTGTAAACAGCACATGCACAGTAAAAACAATAAACAAAAATACTATGACTCAGAGTTGGACTTAACGTCCATCTCTAAATAAGGTCTAATATGTCAATGTCCTGTAAGAATCAAAATCTACTTATGGGTACATCATCAACATTTCTTTATTTAGTGTCAGCAAGTTTCATAGCACTTTACAATTGGGAACAAACACAGTAATATATCAATACTGGGTAATAGAGAGAGACAGAGAGGTAAGAGGGCCCTGCTTGTAAGCTTACAATCTATAGAACCAATATGCTTTTATTGCAGGAAAATATAGTAATTATACTAAAAATAATGTTATTTATTGAGAGATTTCTCCCTTTTATCTTCATCATCCCCATACACACAAATTAGAGACTACATATTGAAAATATCACCGTATAGACAGCATATGTTTTACTTAGAACCATATGCTATATGCAACTATTCCCAGAATAATTTATACAGTAAATGCTCTTGTTTGTGTAAGGACAGTACATTTGTAACTGGCTTGAGGTATTACTGGATCTCCAAAGGAGCCTAGATATGTTGTAAATTATAGAATAGAAGGAGAAAGCATTAATTGCTATTCTTCAATGTCACATCCTGAAAGGCTGTGGATTAAATTAGGAGGGGTATGACATGATCCAGGCTTTATAAAATGTCTTCCCACACAGTAATTATATGCAGGCATGATTTATTTTATCATTAGAGCATTCATGCTATCATTGTTTTGTAAAATGCCATTTAAAAGGAAATGTTGGCGTACTTATGTTATTGATGACACATATTATTTTCTGTTTTTTTCACTTTATTCAAACACCATTAACAAATCATAAATGGTATTGTAACAATAATGACTTATTGACATTGAAAATAATGACAGCGTTTAGTATAAAAATGCTATATGTATCTTATAATATATGCCATGAACAGACCATATTCCCGACCACAGGAATATGTGTAGTGAGCTATCTGTATAATTATTTGTATATGGAATTAACCATTTCAGATTTACTTTTCTGAGCTGATCAAACTTTCACTTTCTAAGAAAACATTACAGAATCAGATTGATGCCATGCTTATAGGAATATATTGATGTGTGCTTGTCACATGACTTTAATGAATAAGACTGACATTACTAATGCACCCACATATAAAGCAATCAATTCATTTGGGCTAAACGACCAGATCTGTAGCCTATTTGACAGCACACATAGAAGGACTTATTCAGCAGACCCAAATGTTTGTCAATTTGACAAATGACCACATCTCATCCTGCATTCTTGTCCACCAGTGACCGAACACATGTATTGAATACAGATGGGTGTTATCTGAAGTATTGGTACTTTGTGTTTATTGTTCTGTACTGTGTCACCCTGTATGTCACCCTGTCTACTGTTTGTACTATGTACGGCGCTGCGGAAACCTTGTGATAATAATAATTATCACCTGGCCAGATTTTCCTTTCTGTCCAAACTAGTCATATTAGTCATTTTGCTAGAAGCACATTGTGCAATGTAAGGTCAATCAGAGGCAAAATGCCCTTATTGGTCAACCATTTCTGTACATGTCTGGCCAACATTACAATAATATTATGTTCTTTAAATTAATATAATTAAATTGCAAGAAACTCATACATAATAATTTGTAACAACCAAGATTAACAAAATTGACAGAATATAGACACGACTAGATTTAGGTATAGTCAAAGGCCTTGGCCTCGGGGGGGACATGATTTGGGAGAGCTGTAGACAGACGCAGGCTGACCTGGGGCATCTGCCCTTCGGGCCGGTCCCATAGGCTTACTTGGGCTGGGTTATTGGGCCCCCTGCATTTTATTCAATTAAAATAGGCTGCTGAGTTGAGTCTTGCTCCGTCCCCTGTCCCAGGCTAAAGTTTGACAGCTCTCCCCTGGCTGCAGTTGACAGCATATTGCACCATTAAGCACCAGAGTAGACTAGATACTAGCTACCTAACTCACAGACAGGGCTGTATCATCCATCCTTAAAACAGCAATAGCCTTAATTCATGTTACAAGCAGAAACTGGGGTGATCCTTCTAATACACACAGTATTCCAATATTTATATTATTTGTATTTGAATTGCTATTCTGTAAGCCAATAGAAGTGCATTTGACTGCATAACAATCTGCAAAGCAGCGTTGACAAATATCCAGTAGACACATTAATGATACTATTGAAAAATTGCCACATAAAATCAGAAAAAGCTTAATATAAGGGCCTATTCATTTAAGTGGCTTGCACCACAATACAAATTCTAGTTTTTAGTAGTTAGGAGCAAGATTGTGCCTATCCCACAGCAATCAGACTTGTCCACCAGATCTGCACACAGTCCAATGGAAATAGTTGCCCAGTCTGAAAGTTGATGATGATGATGTTACCATGATAGTTTTTGCTGGACACTTGTGCTATGTTTCCAGTTCATACATTACCCTTAGAGCATTCCAATCGAATGATTAATTCATCAGTCCTAGGTTATCTGTGATGGCACTACAAGACCATCCACAATAAATGCCAGATTGGCCAAAATAATATATAGTATTTGCACACTCCCAAATAGTCCCTTTATGATCCCGTAATAGATAAAGCTCTCTGAATTAATCCAGTTGGAAAGGTCAATTCTGACGCAGATCATAGTTTGCCTCACTGATCATTTCATACATGAGGAACTATATCATGTTCCACTTTTTTCTGTTTCTCTTCACTCAATATACAACATGCTACTATCAAAGCTCTGACCCTTGTAACCTAGTCTTAGTTTGATGGATGGTTCTCTTTGTGGGTATTTCCTCAAATAACTTGCCCTACATACATCAAGTATTCAGCGTGAGTCAATCTGTGTAGTGTTATTATTGGTAGAATGTTAACACCAATCAACACTATGACATTGTTTAAATTAAAAGATAATCTGTATACAGCTTACTGCCGGGAAAAGCAATTCAGAAAATCATTTTTATCTCAAAGCTTCATATTCAGCTGTTTATAATATGCTGTGTTTTACTTTTTTGTTTTTTTCAAAAATGTTTCCACATTTTTTTCAAAATACTTATATTTGAAAGAAAATATTGGAGAGAAACAACCTAAACGTTCTACTGATTAAAATATTCATTTGAATATTAGGCATTCTCATTGGCTGTGCCTATACAGAATATTGTGGAAGAGAATACTGATTTCACAACATACTTTCAGGACAACTGTTTTATGTTACTTACACAAGGGGACAAGTTAATAGTGATTTTCTTAATTCCATGTTCAAATGATCTGGCAAATAATAGTCATCTTCGTGCAGATGGTCAACAATGTATCATTTTCTTTGTAATTGCATGCTGTGAAATCCCCCACGCCTTTTCATTTCCAGAGATATATTATAGTAAGGCATTGCAGACTCTGACTCACATGAACTGCCAATCTAATTGTCTGAGAAATGTCTGGGGCCCGCACACATATCAATGTGATAACTGTTGCAGAATTGCTGATTAATATATGTCATTTCCCATCACTTTGAGGGAGGAATGGAGAGCATTTTATTTTAATATATGGCATCCTTGTGCACATGAAAAAAATACTGTTCACAGGCTTTGAGGTTTAATGTACATTAGTGATAGTGATATTTCCTGCTAAAGAGGTTCTTGAGAACTGAATGTAGGCAACATTATGCAGACTTAGGGGTATATTTACTAAACTGCGGGTTTGAAAAAGTGGAGATGTTGCCTATAGCAACCAATCAGATTCTGGCTGTCATTTTGTAGAATGTACTAAATAAATGATAGCTAGAATCTGATTGGTTGCTAAAGGCAACATCTCCACTTCTTCAAACCCCGCAGTTTAGTTAATATACCCCTTATTCAGTGTGAAGCAATTGATTCATCTTATAGATCTGCAGCATATTGGCCAGGCAGTAGAAGACTATCACAGGTATCGATAAAATAAAGATAGTGTTCACTTAACATTGGTCTAACCTAATGTTTAAGTTAAAAAAAATGAAGGAAGAACATCTCATGAAATTATTGATTTAATGTGTTAAACTGGGTACACACCTATGCAATTATGGTGCAGGTCACACGATTCACGGCCCTTTGGTCAGATAATGCAAGCGTGCGTTTGCTCCCATGATCATGTTTTATCTTACTAAAACACATCGCATCTGTTGATTTAGTTCCTTAAAATCACAATCAACGATGGAACAAAGTCTTTTCAGCAGATGGTTAGGAGAGGTGAAGATCACTGTTCTGAAGGTAAATTGTGTAGGTATGTATGCATGTATCGGCATGCTATTCAGGACTTTCAATCGTTGCTGAAATCGTTAGAGGTATTGCATCTGAAGAATTATTGTATAGGTGTATACCCATCTTTAGTCACCATTATGGTTAGGTAAATTGTAAAAATGAGCAGCCCCAGCATCCAAATAAAATTCTTCCAATACTTTCCGTTGAAGGAATTCATATGCTCTCTGCCAAACACATAGTAATGCTCCACAAAACTGAAAATGTGGAAATTTTACCTAACTAGGATCTAGACACATTTGCTTCACTGCACAGATAAAGCCAGATATCTCTCTAAGCTCTTTATGGTCTCTCTTTATGGGTATGGTACAATCTTACATTATAGAAGCCATAGTTCCAGCTTGCATGGTAGAATCCAATAACATTGAGACCAGGTGGTAAATGTATCAAGCTGCGTTTTTGAAAATCCCACAATCTTCGTGGGCGAGTTGAAATTCGGCGATGTATTAACCTGAGATTTGATGTAAAATCGCCAGAGTTGTGTTGCTTTAAAAATCGTCATTTTCAAAATCGCTACAAATCGTGGTCCTGACTTTTTCCCACTCTAGCTATACAAGTCTCCAAATGTATGAAGCTGCGATTGTGCAAACTCGCCCAAATTTTGTTTAAAAATCGTCAGATACAACATGCTGCTATCTTGTTGCGAGATGATCAAACACATCACTGTTAAAATGAATGCCACAGGACCCGGAGGCTGTGTAATATGAGGAAAAGTATAATGTTAAAAAAAAATGCGAGGGGTCCTCCCATCAAAACACTATTAACCCAAGTGCTGGTTGTGCGAAAATCGAGAAAAAATTTGCTTGGGGTCCCCCCAATTTTTACGCAACCAGCAATAGGGAAACTAACTGAGATGGGTGGCACTATAGAAGAGGGACACGCAGCAGGGGGCCCTCCTATCATAACGACAACCAACCCCAGGCTGTTCAGTGTCGGGCTAGATCCCCTGGGGAGTGGGGTCCGCAAAAAAAAAAAGGAGCGGGCCACTCTCTAGAAACACCCAGCCCAGTGCTGAAAACCCCATATACTCACCAATATGATGTCTTCTTCTTTTGTCAGCAGCTTTTAATCCAAAAATGCTTGTAAGCGATGCCCATATAAATTTGTATTCCCAAATAAGGTTCATGAAGAAGTCCCCAAATTAATTATATATCCAATAGCCCATGCTTGAAAATATCTTCTGTTCTCACATAGACCCCCATTTTATAATTCCAGCTTGATTGCATGTTGGCACTTGTGGTTCTCCAAATGCCAGCATGCCTTGGCTGACATGGGTATGCTGGTGCTTGTAGTTGTACAAGCATCATCATGCCCAGACTGTTTAGGGCAGCCCAGCCTGGCTGAGACTTGTAATTCCAGAAACAAAAATTGTGTCAGTTTGCTTTTCTTTACATTTTAATTGTCGTTATTACCCTGCACCCACCGCCCAGGGGTTTAGGAAGAGCCCTAGTGCTAGAGGTGGGGGCCGGTCAATTTTTTTTGTGGACCCCACTCCCTATGGAATCCAGCCCAGCGCTGAACAGCCTGGAGTTGGTTGTCATTATGGCAAGGGGACCCCTGCTGCGTCGTGTCCCTCCGCTATAGTGACACCACCCCCCCGCCCCCCTCCCCACGGGTGGTTTGCCTAGTGCTGGTTGCCTGAAAATCAAGGAGACCTCAAGCAAAATTTTGAGTTTTTAGGGAACGCTTGAAAGTTTGGAGGCTACAGGAAAGCGAGTTGTGCGAGGGAAAGCATTCCACAAATTTGGTGCCACTTGAAAAAAGTTCTGAAACAGGGAATGGGTGCAATTAATAAGTGTGTATGAGAAAAGCAGATGTTGGTCAGATCGGAGGGTTTAGGACTCTACATACTTTTAAACAAGTGAAAACATGTTTGTAGGTGCAATTTGCTTATGTTCTTGTAAGACATATTTTATATTGGATTCTGTAAAATACCGACAAACAATGTAGGAAATGACAGAATGAAGCAGCAGTAGAAGAATGTTTTATGTGGAAAATTCATCTAGCCATTGCATTCAAAATTGGTTGTAGGGGTAAAAGTCTTTTTAAGAGAAGACCAGTAAAGACTAGTCAAAGCGGGAGATTATGAGTGTATGACACAAGCATATTCTGGAAATGTTCCTTAGATGTATGTAACAGGATGTGGGGGAAGAAAGGACAGTTCTTAGTCAAGTATATTACCTGATGGGTTGGTTTTATTGTTGTGATGTCATCAGAAATAAATATGTCAGCCGGGTAGCTTCTGTTGACTGGTAAGTAAATTATTAGCTCGAGTTTTGAAAGATTAAGATTGATGTGGTGAGAGGACATCCAAGATGAAACGTCAGAAAGATATTCAGTAAAACATGTCAACACAGATGGTAAGAGATCTGGACATAATAGTTAAATGTGTCTGAGTTATTTATATGTGATTATCTTATCTGTTCTTGCTGTTCTTTGTTGCTTATCCTTGAAGCTTTGTTGTTGTTTAGCTGTCTTCTGGAAAGTTGGGGTCCTGTTTTGAAAATGGGCAAACATTAAAAACCCTCAATGTTTAGGCTCTTTAGAGAGCATCCTCATGAATGTCACACAATACAGAGATCACGCCCACCAGCGGCCAATTCATGACCTCCCTGGCAATTTCATCACCCATTTCCGTAGTTATTTCATCACCTACTCTCCCCCCAGCCAATTCATCATCCACCTTAGCTCACCCCACATACCTTACACTTGCCAATTTATAACATTAATGAAAATAATATATGCATTAAGGTTTCTAATGCAGCATGAAGCCCAGTAGGTACGTTTATGTTAAAGATGTATATCTCATTAAACTCTGTCCCCCCTCAGCACACCCTCTGTCCCCACTCAGCACACCCTCTGTCCCCACTCAGCACACCCTCTGTCCTCCACTCAGCACACCCTCTGTCCCCTACTCAGCACACCCTCTGTCCTCCACTCAGCACACCCTCTGTCCCCTACTCAGCACACCCTCTCTGTTCCCCCTCAACACACCCTCTCTCTCCCCCCTCAGCACACCCTCTCTCTCTCCCCCTCAGCACACCTTCTTTGTCCCCCCTCAGCACACAATCTCTGTCCCCCCTTCAGCGCATCCTCTCTGTCCCCCCTTCAGCACAGGAGGGAGGAAAGGGGGGGAGAAGAAAGGAGAGGAGGGGGGAGGGAGAGCAGCGTGCCAAGTCAGCACAAGGGGTGGCTCCAGGTGCACAGACTCATGAATAATTTGAAAAGAATTATCAAAAAAATCTTAACTGTTGCCAGCGCTGCGCCCCCCAGGTCCCAGCGCCCCAGGCTGCAGCCTGATCAGCCTATTGGCTGATCAGGCTCTAGTTATTACCCTGGTACCAACTGCCCAAGAGCTGTGCAAGGCTGGTGTTCTTTGAGAGTGGGGGCATGCTGTTTGTGGATCCTCCATAGAGACTCCAACACTGTGCTGGCCACTTTGGCCTGGATCTGCAATGACGGGGAACCCATGCTGCTAGTATCTTTATTAATAATGGGAACCAGCCAAGACTGTCTAGCATTGTGGAATTGGGTGAGGGCATAATGCCCATTTGTTTTTATTTTTAATATACCTAATTTATCCTATTATTTTAATGTGGTTTTTAAGAGTAGTGCACATGATGGAAAAAAACATTAAAATTAAGTGCATCCAGTGCTTATAATCCACAGACATGAAGCGTGAACTGGATGTCTTACATATAGCTGTTATTTAAGATTTCATATGTGATTTGCACTTTTTTGCACCTTGCAACTTTTTATACTCACAGGGCCTGATTCATTAAGGATCTTAAATGAAGAGGATCCTTATTTCAGTCTCCTGGACAAAACCATGTTACAATGGAAAGGGTGCAATTGAGTGTTCTGTTTTGCACATAAGTTAAATACTGACTGTTTTTTCATGTAACACACAAATACTTGATAGCTTATTTGTACACTGAAATTTAAAGTTGATATTTGTATGTTACATGAAAAAACAGTCAGTATTTAACTTATGTGCAAAACAGAACACTAATTTGCACCCCTTCCATTGTAACATGGTTTGTCCAAGAGACTGAAATAAGGATCCTCTTCATTTAAGATCCTTAATGAATCAGGCCCACAACCACTGGCTTTTCTTTAACTAGTGTTATACTAGCATTTTTAATGCAAACAGATCTGACAAAAGTATCCATTATTTCTAATCTTACCATAGCCTTTAGCATTGCATTTGCTTTCCACTTTTAGAAACCATATTATTCTGTCCATTTACATTTGTCATAAACTTCTATACCTAGGTCTATTTTAAATACACATAAACGCATTGGGGAAGTCTACATAGACCTCCAGTCACAAACGCTAGTAAAAAAAAAACAAAAACGCATTTGTGTTTGACATACATTTCCACTCGTGTTTTTACTAGTGTATTTTACAGCAAAGAAATATCCCAGTAAAAGCGAGTCATATTGCTTCTGCTATTGTTGTTTCTTATAGTTTTTATTTTGTTTGTAGAGAGAGAAGTATACAGTACATTGATCCCTATTTATGCAATACTTTAAAATGTTATATGATTTATTTACTTTTCTTGCAAGTTAAAAATACAGAAGACAGATACACTGTGGTGACTGCAGCTGGACAAAACGGTTTTTTTTTTGTTCATATACACGTGATCACATTACTACATGTTAGAGATATGTAGAGTGTGTTAACCATACTGCTTTAAATGGGTAGATAAGTTTCAAAGAAAGTATGTAGGTGAAACTACTAATGTTTAATATATTTCTCCCATATAAGTGTTTTCAATTATAATGGCACTCGTGGTATCTGTAGCCATGTCTAATGAAGGCATCTGAGTTTGTATACCAGACATGTGGGATCAATCAGGGGCTGATGCGCGCTTTTGGGAATGTTGACAGCCTGACAGACAGAGGCTCCGGTGACAAGAGAGCTCAGCAAATCAGCCATGAACAGAGGAGGGGGAGAAGGAAGGAAGATTTGGAAGAAAGGCAGGCAGATTCAGGCAGAGTAGGGAACACAGCCAAAGAAAGAGAGAGGGGAAAGAGTGAGCTTAAAGTGGATCTGAAACAATAGAAAGAAAGGGAGTCAGAAACGAAAAGAAAGATAGGGGTTTGCCAAGACTGGAAATTTTTCTGTTTTTTCTTTTTTTTTTTTTTAAGAATGAAGAGGAGGGAAGAATATTGATTTCTAGCAGTACATGATCGGAGCATGCAGCCAGCAGTCTCCTCTTGCAGTATGCGCTCTATCTTTCATCACATCTGCAGCGCTGCTTGGACAGGCGCTCTGGAACATTAGTTTTGGATCACGCAGACTACACTTTTCATTGAGAATCGGGGGAGGGTGGGGAGCAATAGAAAAATACATCGGATTATTATTTCCTAAGGACTATCCAATTGACTTCTATTCAGGTGATCATGTTGCGTTTGGCTTGTATTTGCTGCTGCCTCTCTTTGATCCATTGTTGGACAACTTTTCAGCACCAGATCCCAGCTTACAAGAGCTCTTCCTCACAAGTTTTCCAGATCCCAGACAACAGCAATACACAGCGAACAGACAGCACAGAAAACAAAGTGGAAAAGCTGGGACAGTATTTCAAAAAGAACATAAGGAGGTTGAGGGAAAGGAGCCTGAATTTGGATCTGGTCTTCCTGGTGGATGAGTCTTCCAGTGTAGGCCATGCCAACTTTGTCAATGAACTAAGATTTGTGAAAAAGCTTCTATCCGATTTCCCAGTGGTGCCTTCTGCGACCAGAGTGGCCATTGTCACATTCTCCTCCAAAAACAACGTGCAGACCAGAGTGGATTATATCTCCTCCAGCCAGTCACACCAGCACAAGTGCTCTCTTCTTAACAGAGAAATTCCAGCTATCACCTATAAGGGAGGAGGCACTTACACCAAAGGAGCCTTCCAGCAAGCAGCGGTAAGATAGCGGTACCCAGCATTACTCTGTCCTTTGTCATTGTTTTTGTTTTTTTAATTTATATATACAAATATACACATTATCCCACATCATTAATGTACGCACTAACAGATTTTGCAGATAGCATCAAGGTCAATGGAACTTTGTTGTCATTTTTGTGTCTGAATGTTGTTATAAATATTATATTTATAATAAATTAGTTTTCTCCACTTTTGACAGTCACAGATGGAAGGGTCCTCAGTTTACTTTCCCCAGAGTAATTTAAGGATGCAGTTTTAAAGTAAATAAACCTGTAACTGTGGGCACATCTATAATAATAGAATAGACCCAGGTATACAAGTTTTATTATCAGGGTGATATAGAGTTTTATCATCTTATTCTTTATTAATAGAATGGATGGTATATATCAAGTATATTTAATCATTGCTAAAATGATGCACTTACTAGAATGTCAGTCAGACATAAACTTTCTACTTTCTGTTAGCCATGAAGCAAATTGAAGATTCCACATGTGTTTCCCGGGGAGCTAACAGGGAAAAATACTTTATTAGTAAAATAAAGCATTTAGGTTGTTGTATTGGACATATCCAGGTCTTCTGCACTCATGTCTAGTGCAGGATCACATAGAGAGTGTGTCTGGCAGATACCTGCACACACAGAGCAGCAGAGAGCTTATTCAACAATCATTACTGTTAATATTATTATTTACATCAATGGTCAAAGTGGGCTGGTATATGGTGGTATGACACGCCGACATTTCTGCTACTTTAATAGTGAAATCCATCCACTCCCATTTTCCATAACACTACATCTAAATTTTCACTTCCACCAATGGTTTACATATTTAGCACCACCATATTAGAGTGCTACACAGATAATATTTAGTCATTTACATCAGCCCCATTGAAAGTTACGGTCTAAATTCTCTACCACACAAGCACACACCTACACAACCCACCAACAGGGCCAGATTACCGTAGGGCTTTATGGGCTGTAGCCCAGGGGCCTGGGGCATCTGGGGGGCCCCTAAGAAAGACCTGCCAACAGCATTATTTATATATATATATATATATATATATATATATATATATATATATTTCCATACTGCCAGCGATCGCTGTCAGTGCAGTGCGCACTACTTAGTGAGGAGGTCAAGACTGTGATCTCACCTGACCACACTAAGCAGTGCAGGGCGCACCATGTGTGCACTGACAGCAAGAAGAAAGAGGTGCCTCTGGAGCCTGCAACGACGAGCCGGAGTGGAAGAAGACAGAAGGTAGGTATGTAAAAAAAAATTCAGTGCTCCCTATTATACCCCAATATCTAAGGATTAATGTACCTTTTTGTAGGAGTGCAATAGTTTCAAAACAATCTCCAATCTGTTTCAATTGTGAAAATCCCCCCAGACTCAATATTGCAGTCCTATTTTACCCTATACCCACTACTATCCTTCATTTTAATTAACGGTCGTATCCCTGGGTACACTTTTCCGCTAAAAATTTGTTTAACCCTTTCTTAAACATATCTATTGAATCTGCCATCACGACCTTCCCTGGCAATGAATTCCATATCTTGACTGCCCTTACTGTAAAGAACCCCTTCCTTTGCTGGTTGTGAAATTTCCTCTCCTCTAACCTTAGGGGGTGACCACGTGTCCTGTGTATAGTCCTTGGGGTAAAAAGTTCCCATGAAAGTTCTCTGTATTGACCCCTAATGTATTTGTACAACCATTTATTATTTACCTATGATAAAACCGTGACTTACATTTATTAGAATGTTGTTAAGGTCTACTGAACATAAAATACATTTTTACAGGTGCTCGTGATTGCAAACACATGCTATAGCATGCATACAAGACTGTAATTACTTCTGATCAGGACTTAGTACTCAGGACTTATACTAGCTCTTTAGCTGGAGCAAGAAATACGGCAGAAAAACAAGTAACATTGAGACGCTCAGAGCTGGATTCAGACGTGGCTGCATGTGCTTGAATTTGGCTCACCTGTACTGTAAATTCACTATGGCATAAGTGTCCTTTGCGTATGAAGACTCAGTGGACACGGCTGCATTAACAGCAGTATCTCCCGGTTCTGGGCTGGCGCAGAGTCATTTTGCATACGATACTCTCAAAATCGGCAGATACCTGCCTTGATGAATCGGCCCCCATGTTTTTTAAGCCTAGTTTAATTTTTGTTCTAACGACACTTCAGAAAATGATCATTATCAGATAGATCAGGAATCATTACACAGAAGTAAGATAAAATAGTATACCATAGGATATTAGTCACTATGGATAAAGAACAACATTTTTCAAGATTTCAATGTTTTTCATTTGTATATTTTATTTAGCATCCTGGTTACATAAAGTACTGCTGATCATGAGTGTGCTGTAATTAGGAATGTATATAAGACAGGGCAGCGAGGAAATTTGGTTATTGGACCTTTAACTTCAGAAAGGCCTCTAGATTGGGATCTTTAAGTTCTAGTGTAAGTTCAACATTTTTGAACTATCAAAGATAATTTCACTGATTTTGCTTAACTTTAAGTTGTTTAGGATCCTATTATTCTTAATTTAATAATAAAGAAAGTAACCGAGCAACTAGTTTTACAAAAACACATGTTTCCTTTGGTGGAATGCACTTTTAAGGTACCACATTTTTCATTTGTAACGTAACACTACTTTTATTGCTGCAGTATGTTTTTATCAGCAGGGATGAAGGAGTTGAGCCCTAACAGGAGTTAAGCCCTAAATCTATGAAAAGGGGATTTAGGGCTTCTTACAAAAGCCCCCAGCCTGTAAGTACCACTGCTATCATCTGATTGCTAATGCCATCTCAGGATGACACTAGCAGGGGGTATCCACAGGAAAGATGCTTTATTATTATTAAAATTATTATTAAAATAAAGCAGTTTTTTCTTTATAATTTTTTTAGGTTTTTGTATTTGTACATAGGGTCCCAGGCTTGGTATCGCTCAGCTGCCTCAGTGACTTTTTCTTAATAAATTGCGCAATAAATTTTTTAAATTTATTTATTTGGATGGTCTTAATAAATAGGGGCCTGATTCATTAAGGTGCTACATGAAAAAACAGTCAGTATTTAACTTATGTGCAAAACAGATTACTAATTTGCATCCCTTGCATTGTAACATGGTTTTGTCCAGGAGACTGAAATAAAAAGTTTCTTAAGTTAAGATCCTTAATGAATCAGGCCCTAGACCCCTATATATTATTTCAGTAAAGTGTTCCAGTTTTGTTGACTAATGCTCCTCATTTATAATAACTTCTCAGTCATCATGTAGGAAACGGATTTTCCGCATGGTTTACGCATTTCTAGGTAAAATGACTAACAAAAGCCTCACGCCATCAGAAGATGGCGATAACCATTAAACCAATGCGTGAGTTTACACAAATTACCACTGCGCATGCGTGACTCTAGGTTGCTCATGTGGAGAAAAAATTCCAGGTCAGCACCCAGAGTTGACTTTAGAAAAAAGTAATCACAGGGACAGCCTCTTATTGCATGTGCTGTCCTGACATGGCTTCAAGTCCTGTTCATTCATCTGTCATCGCTGTTATGACAATGATAATTAACAGGACAAAAGTGCGATTGATAGTAAATAGGCCCCTTAATACATAAACAATCTATAGCCAGATTTTGTATTGTATCAATTTCAATAAATCCAATAAATGATTGAAAATCTCAATAAGATGTAAATGCTATAAAATAAATGCAAATTATAATTATTTTATTATTATTAAGTACAGTTCAGTTTATACTGATTATATAGAAATATATACCAGGAATTGTATCCAGCAACCAAAAGAAGAAGGTAATTATTACTGAGCAATTGATCAATATTAAAAACTAGGTACATGATAAGGGACAAATCTTTCCAGTGACAAATCTGCAAACTTGGCAGTTTATATATATTTATTTTACGTGATTTGAAGCTTTTTAATGCTTACTGTAAAGGAAGCCTTAAAAAAGAATTTAATCTAAAATTATATTGTACCACCCATTTCCCCTCAGGGGTCCCTGCGGGTGTATTGTGTCTGACATCCTTCATGAAATGTCACACCCAACACCTGATCAGCAGTTACTTCGCCTTCTGAAGGAGGCAGAATAATTTTGAATTTCACTGCCACGCACTCTAGTGTGCTCTGATTGGACAGCTGCCCAACCATTAACTCACTGCTCTAGACACAAGAAAGCAATGTGGTTTCAGCATTGTCTCAGTTAAGGTTTATCCAAGTTTCTTATTATTGTATGATTTCCCCCCTGATTTTTGTATATGTTAAAATGAATAGTTATCTGTAATAGAAACATCAAGAATTCACCAGCCTTATTAATTTACTTATTTGACACCATTTAATGGGTAAAATTAACTTGATGGTAAATGGTGTTTGAGGAGTAAGCAATGTGGTAGACGGGAGTGGGGGGTACACAACTTAGTTTTGTAGCCAGAGACTTGCAGTATTTAGTGTCCTTCCACATGAGAACACCCTATCTGGTTAAAAGAATTATCTTGAGTTTTCTAACAAATTGGGCCTGATTCATCAAGGCACGTATCTGTCGTGTGTATCACATGCAAATTCAGTCTGCACATGGCCAGATCCGGGACATACGCAACTGATCACAGCAATGTTCACTGCATCCACTTACGCAAAGAACACTAACTACAGCCTACGATTTCTGGGACTGAATGGGACGGGGAGGGGGCGTTCGCGTATAGTCAGTGTACAGTAAGAGCGTGCTAAACTCGAGCGCGCACAGCCACGTCCAAATCAAACTCTAGGCATCTCAAACTTACTTGTTTTTCTACCGTATCTCTTGCTCGAGCTACAGGGTTAGTTTAAATCCTGAGTACTAGTGATGACAGTCTGGTATGTATGCTATAACATGTGTTTGCAATCAGGAGCAACTGTAAAAATATATTTTATGTTTAGTAGACATTGATAACATCCTAATAAATGCATTTTATGGAAAAATATATATAAAAAAATGTTTATAACTGGTTTGTTATTAAGGTTTATATTATTAATAGGTAACATGAAATCAATAGTATTTCTTTCTCTGCGTTTTTTGTGAATGTATATTCCAAATAGGTATTGGACGTATCCTGCAGTGTCTTGTGTAGTAGAGCAGTGCTGACCTACACCCGACTTCATCAGCACATATCTTTAGAACCGTTCCTCTTTAAATTTGGGAGTACATAGAGCTGATATACGTGCGTTTTTAAACAAACACATGTTGCACTCAGAATGTGTGCCTTGATGAATCAGGTTCAGTATGTCTATATGATCAATGACATGAATGACATGACACAGAGAAACACAGTAAGATTAATAAGATCCCTCCTAAGTATTGGGGCATGGATTGTTATAGCAACTAAGGACCTGATATAGAGTTGAACGCAAGTCCAACTGATCATGGCAAAAAGCACTTTTAGGCAAAGATCCGTCTCAGATCTCCCCCTTGCACCTCTCTGTGCTTAGGGAGGTGAAACGAGGTGAGCCTAGCAATGTAATGCTGAGTTGAAAGTAGCCGCAGATAGGTCTATAGGAGACGTGTATTTTGTGGGTGCTTTCTCCTGGTGCAACAGACTCTGCTGTATTAAAAAAAGAAGTAAAAGAATAATTAAATTTTTAAAACAAAGTTGTGAAGCACCCCATCCTTAACAGCATAACCAACCCTTGTGCTGTTCAGGAGGAGAAGCACGATTGTGTTCTTAACATTAACCCTTAAGTGCATCAAGCACACTGGCCCATGAGGCAGATAAAGAGTGTGCTTGTGCAATTTGCATAGTATTCTAATTTAAAGATCTGTGCGACTTGGAATCCTGTATGCATATATATATATATATATATATATATATACACATGACAGACCTCCCGGGGAGTAGGCAATTCTCCCTGAAGGCACCTCACCGACCTGCGAAGTGGGCGTGGAGGTGTCATACAGACACACATCACACTATCAAGCCCGGCCACCTGAGTGATCAGAAGCATGATGATGAGATCAGTGGCATTATACATTTTGTCCTACCCACTTGATGATGTAAATTATTGTATCATCAACCCCATCCCATGTTCACATTTCATACCTTGTCCTGGAAGGAAGGTACAAAGAGTACTTGAGTACGCAAACAACACTAAAGTAATTGTTGTTTTATAGCTGCATTGTATATGGAAAAAGTGTTGGTAATCCTCCATGTGAATGTCTAGTATGTTATGGTTGTTTAAGACATAAATTATCCGCAAATGCAGTCTGTAAGGATGTCACAATGTTAACACTGATGAATGTCACTTGGGAATAAAAGGCTGCAAAACTTACACCCACACACATCTATGATGCAAGCCATGTGTTCTTTCCACTGTTAGCTGTTTTATCCTGTTGATGGAAGTTTGAGGAAATTAGGCAGTGGTTGAAATAGAAGTTTGTTCAACGGTTTACTCTTTACTTACAAATTGACACAGGGCATAGTTATTTGCCATTTAATGAGTTAATCTCAAGTATAGAAGGTGTAGCCAGAGATAAATGTTATTAAATAAACAGAAATAATCATTAATAGTATAGCATAGTTTCTCTTTTGACAAGTTTTATTTACTTACTATTTTGTATATAGCTGATATCAGTGTACAGAGAATTGTTCAGTCAGACATACCCTGCCGTTTTAAGGATATCTAGTTTGTGACTTGTTGAAGTTCACAAGAAGGTGACAGAGTGATTCACACTGAGGTCTCCAGCAAGTATATCAGTTTCATTGTTACCATGTCAGTAAACTTAACCACTAATTATATTCCTGCTCAGATGTTTACAAACATACAGCACATTGCAGCCTGAGGTACAGTATTTGAAGTTCTTAGTTTGCATGAATGCTATTAAAACTATCAATAATAATAAACTATTATCTAAGTTTCTTTGAGGAAGATTATATAGGATATGATTACCTGCTTATATGCTAGATATGATAAATAGCAATAACTACTAGAGCCAGTGGCATACTTGCATTCACAGGGCCGCATAGTAAAATGTGAAGGAGGGGACCCCAGTAAAGGGTATCTACTTAACACACATGCGCAGTAAAGCCCTGTTTGGGTTTTCATTATTACTGTGATAACTATCCCTTCCCTGTGCATGCTCTTCTGAGATTATTATTTTAATGAAAATTAAAGCCCAAACAGGCCGTCACTTAGAGACCCTCACTCTGTGCAGAGTGTGTAATGTGTAAGGTCTTTTGTTATCTGTGTGGTATCTCAGTCCTTTGTTATTGCTAAATGTTAGAGCAGGTTAAATCTAATTTACATGAACAACCATGCAAGCCGCCATATTACGGAAGCTCACCCAACTTGACTTGTGGTCATCCCTGACAAAGGTCCCAGTGTGCATATGTCCCAGGCTATAAATACATCTCTATTCTAGTGCAGGAGGCCTTCCAACAATGCCTCTATCTCACTTTCATCTTGTGTCAGTTGAACCAACCATGGAGGTGTCTCCTGGTGCAGTTATACTCTGTATAATCTGCCTAAATTGTATATCAATCTCAATCTGGATTTACAACAGAGCACAATTATAATACACATAAATAAAGGATATTTTCTTATGCCCAATATAGGGTACTGTACCAGAGCTATATACTGGGCAGCTAACTTGACCAACTCTTACTATTGAAGCAAGTTAGACCTGCCTGGCAATCCTTCTCGTTGGTCGAAAGTTTATTGTATATTCTTAAATGTTGCCATGTGGGGCTACGTAAAATATCTTATAATTATTACACAATGTTCTTGCGCCCCAAAGAGAGCTATGAATCCCCGGGCATATCACCGCCCTGTACACAATTCTTCTTTGCTCCAAGAAATATTGGTTCTACCACTCCATGCACATACTATGCTTTATTGGTTGACTACACTTCACCTGATGTGCCAGTAGGTTCGGAGCTTGATTGTGAATGAAAATACCACCAGGGTTTAGCCTGAAAAAGTAAGTGAAGACTGGGCTGTAACCACCAAGATAATCAGCTGGTGAAGGGTGACTTCTAAATATATATAGGTTCTAGCGGTTCCTCTGAGGGGTTATGTAATGGATGTTTGTGCAGTGTTCAGTGGAAATTAGTAAAAGTGTTATAGGTACTTTGTGAAATAGTAAATAAATCAGATTTGGTTTACAGATATTTTCCTAGTTGGTGGTCTGTACCCATAGGCATCAGTTCAGGGGGAACAGGGTTGATTAGGCAGATAATTCCATTAGGTGTTGGGAATCATTGTTGGTTAGTTGGTGAGGGCTCTTCACTGTTTGGCATGGGGAGATAGGACCATAGTGAACCCAGAATTTTGACGCTAACTAAATTAGATAAACCTTATAATGACCAGAGACGAAGGGGAAATCTCCCTAGCTGCAGCAACTTTGACACACTGTATGTAAACAAGTCTGTAAACTGTTGCTGGAACAAAAGAAGAAGCAATACTCACTACTCAACTTTAGCTCCACAACTCTCTATGTGGGAATCCAGAAGGCTTAATGTCAATGGAGAATGTGACTTTGGTAGAAAGGTGATCACATACCTCCCAACCAACCCGATTTCGGCAGGACAGTCCTGATTTGAGAGCTCTGTCCTGCCATCCCGATTGGGCAAGGCAGAGCAGCAGTGACCGGGTGCTGTGCGCACTGGTATGCACAGCAGTGAAGGTGTTTGGAGGGTAATGTTAGAGAGAATGGGGCAGCCTAGCACTTCAAAAGCACTAGGCACCCTGATCATTATGTTTCCACACCCCATATTCCGATGCCGCCTATTCAAATTTTGGGAGGTATGTGATCGGTAGAGTGCGAACCCCTATTGTTCTGTCCATTGTGGGATTATGGAACAAATGCAGGAGGCTCCGGATAAAGGGCAGCCTGTGAGGATATCCCAGCACTACTCCCATCATCCACCTCATGTTGCTACTGTCAGATGGAATACTATGCAAGTCTCTTTAAATCTGCATGGAGTAAGGTGGATGAGACGCAGACAGCCACCAGGAACCATAGAGTGGAAGGGGGTTTCCAGGGAAATGGAAATCCCCCTCAGTGTGTGTCCGCATAGGGTAAAATATTTCTCTTCCAAACATGGTGTAGTATACCGGGAATGGACCCCTGTTGACTGCTTTTGACTAGCATCTGGCTGGCCACTATTGAACTCAGCCACAGGCTACATTATTCATTGACTCAGAATTGGTCCTGCAATTGCCTACAACCTATAACCAATGCTCTCCGGGTGGCTGAATTACCGACCCAGGAATACGATAGTAGTCTTTTTGGCAGTGGTGGTGTCCCATAAGCAAGGCCCTAGAGGAAAGTAAAGGGAAGGAAAAAAGAAAGATATTACATTAACTTGGTAAGTGCATGCAAAGTATTTGTATTTATTATTAAAAATCTATTGTTATATTTTCATTTTTTTTATATAAAAAATAGTTATTCAGGTGCAGAATATATATATATATTTGAACAGCTATTTTCAAATCCTCTGCATAACTGCCTTGACAACTTATTCACTGCACATGCATCAGAAGATTTTAAAACAGTGGCTTATGTGGAAGAAGCTTTGCGCGTCTAAATAACAAGTACCTTTCCTTTTTATAAATAAACAAAAATAATAATTTAAATAGCATTGCATTTAATGATACAAGAATAAAGCATTTTTTAAAATTACTTCCGTTTGTTAGGTGTTTAGTATGTCTTATGAGAGAATCGCTCACACAAAGCATCTCAAACTTGTCCCGCTTATGCAAGAAAATTAATTTTTCGGAGGTCACAATGTTTCTTTCCTCTGTGCTGCTTATTTGAGTGGCCAATTAAAGATTTGCCTGTTGTGTTTTGATCTTGCGCTTTAATCTGCCCAGTAGGGTCTACCGCCAATGTAGTAGGGAAGAGGCGTAACTGCATATAGTGGGGTCATCTTCACTTTCAGTCCCAATTGAGTCAATCACACATTAGAAATGCACTTATATAGCCTCCATAGCAACTGTAAAACACAGAGCAGTAACACCATAGAGAGAGGTATTTCTTTGCATTACATCAAGAGTGATAGAGGAAAATCCAGGTCGTCTGGATAGGGAATGTGTTTCCGTGTTCTTTGACCCTAGTTTATACATCACAGTGAATTGGTAGTAAGAGAGGGCTACTAGCTGTTGAAAATCACAACTGTTGAATAATGTATTGCATGAAGCTTTTATTGCTCTATGCTAAACTACAACAAAGTCTTACAGGCACTTCAGCATTAGGTCATCATACAAATTGGTTCAGGGAATGAACAGTGAATAGTAGACATATTCCTATAAGTAAAAATAAGTGCAAATCTCCAAAGTCATTGTGGTGTGATATGACTTAAGTCTTAAGCAATTATTTGCCAGATTCATGCATGTTTGTTAACTTTGCAAGATTTTATTGCATACTTGCCAACTTTTCCTCGTTGGCTTCAAGGAGATCCCGGGGTAGGTGGGTGCTCGGGGGCGGGACTTGATGAATCACATCATTTTGGCCCCACCCCCTAAACGATTGTCACAATTTTGGCCAATTACAGCAGGGGACGGGGCTAAGATACACAACATTTGAATCATTCGTCCTGCCCCCACCACTTATCTATTGCGGGGGCGAGAACCGGGAGGTTGCCCTGCTCTCCCGGTAGCCCGGGAGGTCTCCCAGAAATGCGGGAGTTTTCCGGACATTCCAGGAGAGTAGGCAACTATGCATTAAAGAAAAGCAGCTAATGAATCTCTACAGACTAAAGTGTCTTTTACATTTCTGTCTCCATTACTGAAGTCATATTGTCTTACCTGTCAGTCTTTGATTAAATCTTGGTCTCCATGAAAATGGCGACCTCCGTAGGCATCAATACATGGACATAGGAAACAATTTCTTAACTGTGTCATCATGCCACAGATGGCGAAGCCAACCACGTCTTGTACTGGCTCAGCATCAGGGAGAATGCCAGACTCTTTAGGGAGTGAGGGAGATCACCCCTATTTCAGGGAGTCTCCCTGACATTCAGGGAGAGTTGGCAAGTATGTTTTATAGTGTCCTAGCTTTGTTTATCTTTCAGTTCAATTGACTGTTTGTTCCATTTATTTAACTATCGCAAACAACTCTTCAGGTGTTTCCTGACAAAACATACAAACCAATGACCCTCTTCTTAAAAACATACTGCCAACTTACTCAATAGTATAATGTAAAAGTGGAGTATTGTAAAACAAAATGAAGGTTTATTCTATAACAAAAATAAAATAAATGATACAGCGCTCTGAAAGCTCTATTTGAGGAATAGACCAAAATAAACCGGAAACTCAGATGGCAGAATAATAAGCTGAAAGAATTGAATAACAACAATATTTTAATATTTTAATAAAACTTCAAACATAAAATCCATTTATTCATATCCCATAAATATACAATACCCCCCAAGAAGACAATAAAATATATGTACTGAAGTGCACTTTCTAAAGAATACAATTAATTGAATTATCAGGAAATACATTGTTTTGTTCGTAACGCAAATCACAGAAATCTTCTAAAGAAATCCTTCTCTTATAAAGCACATAGACTTGTACTAATCAATGTCCTAAGACATAACATTTAGATCAGATATAATCAGCAGTTATTCATTCAATATAAAGATAATTTAAAAGAGATAAACTGCAGATATAACCAAAGATCGTCATATAATCTTACTTGGGAGATTCACTGATAATAGAGTGATTCTATCTATAACCATTCACTCCTTACGCAATAATTGTGAAAAACATACAGTCTCAATCTGTAAGTAAATACTGTAGTTCCAAGTAGCGTGCAATCTAATTCTCTATTCGATCGATATGCTGCTTGTTCCATCCTCCCCAGATCCTGGGAGATAATAATGATCCAAGCAGTCCTGCAGTACTTTTGATCACAGATGAAAATTTGGATGGCCACCTACACACAGATCTGTCCTTAGCTCACATGACACAACTTTGTGGAGGATGACAACTTTCCTTTATCATTGCTGATCCATGTACTGTTGCTGCTAGTGCCATCTGAGTTTAAGGTTTATTTGGTTTATTCATCACAAAGAGCTTTTAGAGATCTGTATCACTATTTTATTATTATTTTTTAATTTTTTAATATATTGAGCTGTTTTGGCAGTCTTTGTGTACAGCAGCCTAATCCTATTTGTATGGGATTGTTAAAACATATTGCCTTTATGGAATAGATTTGATTTATTTTATTTATACTCTATTCTAAAATTATTTTAGGTTTAGTTTATTATTATATACGGAGACGTGTCCATTCTGCGCCTGAACCCTCCGTTGTTTGGAGTTGATCTTATTCTATAATATTAGCCATTGATGGCTCAAATCAAATCCCTATACGAGTAATCATTCCATTTCTCGCCTATGGCATATTTTAAGGTTACGAATTCCAATTTATGCATTGGATGGATCATCTCACTTGGAACCAGACTTTGCTACTGTAAACCAAGGTACCTTGTCCTTCAGTATACTCTCGATGAAGCTCTCCTCCTAAGCCATCATCATAGCTGGCATCCACATGAAGTATGTATGACTTGCTAGGGTCTGCATAAGCCGGAACAGGAGTCTCTTATGTACCTTTCTTCCACTTTTAAAAGGCTTAAGCCAAGACAAGAAACATTGACTCCCGATCAAGATATCTAAAACTTCCTTAATGTGAGACAGATTCTGATCATGTATAGCACTTTTGTTAAGAGTCCAGGGGGTAAATATATCAAGCTGCGAGTTTCCAGTCAATCAGATTCTAGTTATCATTTATGTAGTACATTCTACAAAATGAAAGCTAGAATATGATTGGTTGCTATAGGCAATATCTCCACTTTTCAAACCCACTGGAAACTCTCAGTTTGAAACATTTACCCCCAGTAGTCACCACACAGGGAAATTGATCCATTGTTTTTGCATACAATTACAAAAGTGGTTAAAGCATATAGATTTTAACATTCTGCTATAATCCATTGACTTTTTCAAAAGGTTCTGATATTGCTCAGCTTGGTGGTATGTTTGGCACTTTTGACAGACCCCATCCCCATCTTGCCCGTGGAGAACCTTTCTCTACTTGTAAAAGATGATGAGAAAGGTAATTTTTCCACTGTGAATGCATGGAAGAGTTTTCCAGGTAGATTTCTGGTAAAATAAATATATAAATATGTGCTTAGCTGTCTTGATGTGTGTGTGCTATTAACACAGTGTCTTGCATCTAGTCAAAACTAGAAAAAGTAATACTTGGCTGTTTGTCACCATGGAGCGATGTGTGTGGTATCTTAATGTCCTATAGATGGATTTATGTGGTAAAACCGAGCCTGGCTGTGGGGAGGGAGCTGCAATGTTGATGAAGTGCAAGAGAAGACACAACTAAGGGCCTGATGTAGAGTCGGACGCAAGTCCGACTGAACAGTGTAAAAAGCACTTTTAGTCATGTATCCATCTCAGTGTGCAATGTAAAGGCGTGTTCACGCACTTTACATACTATGCTGAGTTGAAAGCAGCCGCAATAGGTCTCAATGGGATGGATCTTTTGTGGGTGCTTTCTACTGGTTCAACAGACCTTGCTGTATTAAAAAATAATTACAACCCTAGAGCTCTTTTGTGGGGGGAGAAGCACAATTTTCTTTTTTTTTTTAACATTCACTTATTTATTCAGTAATCTGCTTCACAGGGCCTCTGTGACTGATACACTTAGGTGTATCATACACACCGACCCATAATGCAGATAAAGAGGTGTGTTTGTGCAACTTGCATACTATTTTGAGTTGCAAGATCCGTTTGACTTGGAATACTGTGCAAATTACGGGATGCAGTTTACACTTATAAGTTAAGTATAAAACGCTTCCAACTCTACATCAGGCTCTAAGTGGGCAACAGAGAAATGTATCAAAGTTAAATCAATATTAAATGTAGTGCAAGTTGGCTTACGTCTGGATATGTTATTACAAATCTTTCTTTGATTAAATGGTTTGTTTTAACTTATTACAGAGATTAAGGGTATTTCCTTTTGAAGATTTGAGGATTGATTGTACAGCCCCTAAAATTTAAAAGGTTCCCCATCATTGGAATAAATTCTTAATCATTGGGAGTGATGATAAGTATAAGTATATTATATAATTAATACTAACGGTGTGAGAATTGTGATAGGTACGGTCTATGGCTGCGAAAGAACTATTGATGGGTGTGGGCAAATTAATAAGTAAGTAGGAGAAAAACTGTTGGAAGGAAAATAGAGGTAAATGTGGTGGAGAAATGGTGGGTGTTAATCTGTATGAGGAAGTAATGCTATGGATGGGAAAACTGCAAGAGTGTAGCTGGTGGAAATCTGGAATAAAGAGATTGGTGTTCCCTAAAGTGAGCTCACAATATATATATATATATATATATACATATATATATATATATATATATATATATATATATATATATATGTAAAATAAAAGGTATAATATGCAGAATAAGGTTACAAGTAGATTATAATTATTATTATTATTATTATTATTATTATTATTAATTTTTATTTATAGAGCGCCACAAAGTGTCCGTAGCACCGTACAAGGACAAACAATAGCACAGTACAAGGTTAAACAGCACAGTATAATTAACAGTAAGCACTATAACTCTGGGACCTCATAGCACAGCTAGAGAGAAAGGATGAGGGATAATCAGCACAAGCTGATACCCTGAGCCCAAAAGGGTGGGCATGGATGACAGGTTAAGAGCCGCTGAGAGGAACAGAGAGAAGCGAGAGGAGTCGGAGGGCAGAAGGTCCAAGAGGAGGTGGGCTGAATAGCTGGAGAGCAAAGTGGAGGAAACAGGAGGAGAGAAAGCCCTGCTTAAAGGAGCGTACAATCTAAAGGGAGGGGTAGATAGACATAGACACAGCGGTGAAACGGGTGAAACAGAGACAGAGTCGAGGAGGGGGGGAGAAGGGAAGAGAGGGAGAGGTAGCCGGCAGGTGGGTGGTTAAACAGGTGGCTGGAAGGCTTTTAAGAAAAGATGGCTTTTTAATGACCGTTTGAAACTAGACAGATTAGGAATGTTCTGATGGATCGAAGGAGCTTGTTCCAATGAAGGGGGGCAGTGCGGGAGAAGTCTTGGATACGTGTGTGAGAAGAGGTAATCAGAGGGGAAAAGAGGCAATGAGCATTGGTCGATCAAAGTAGGCGGGATGGAGTGTAAATAGAGATGAGGATGAAGATGTAGGAAGCAGTGGAATTGGCGAGGGCCGTGTAAGTCAGAGTGAGGAGCTTGAAAAGGATTCTGTAGGGGACGGGGAGCCAGTGGAGGGCTTGGTAGAGGGGGGAGACAGAAATGCAACAGAGAGAAAGGAAGATGAGCCTAGCAGTAGCGTTGAGAATAGATCGAAGAGGAGCGAGATGAGAGGCCAATATGGAGAAGGTTGCAGTAGTCAAAGTGGGAGGTAATTAGAGTGGATGAGATATTTGGTGGCAGCATGGTGGCATAGTGGTTAGCACTTCGGCCTTACAGCACTGGGGTCATGAGTTCAATTCCCGACCATGGTCTTATCTGTGTGGAGTTTGTATGTTCTCCCCGTGTTTGCATGGGTTTCCTCCGGGTGCTCCGGTTTCCTCCCACACTCCCAAAAACATACTGGTAGGTTAATTGGCTGCTAAGAAATTGACCCTAGTCTGTGTCTGTCTGTGTGTGTGTGTGTGTTAGGGAATTTAGACTGTAAGCCCCAATGGGGCAGGGACTGATGTGAGTGAGTTCTCTGTAAAGCGCTGCGGAATTAGTGGCGCTATATAAATAAATGATGATGATGATGATCCTGGGAGAGGAAGGGCTGAATGCGTGCAATTGCATAACTGGAAGCGGTAGGATTTGGCAAGAGAGTGAATGTAATGGGCAAAGGAGAGAGTTGAGTCGAGGATGACACCCAGGCAGCGAAGTTTGGTAATAGGAGAGATAGAGGTATTGTCGAATGGGAAGGAGGCACGAGAAGGTATGAGACGGAAGAAAAACAATGAGATCGGTTTTAGCAAGACTGAGTTTGAGAATCTAGAAGACATCCAGAAGGAGTTGGCAGAGAGGAGGGAGAGAGATCAGGAGATGATAGGTAGAGTTGAGTGTTGTCAGCATGAGGTAGATAAGTGCAAATATTAAATAAATAGAAATATTGATATAGTAGAAAGATAAACAATATGAGAGCTCAAACTATCTAATTGAGCTCAGTTTTGTTCCTTGGGCTGTAAGGCATATGCCAAACGCATTTCGATGCTGATTTGTGTATTCCTTGGTGGGAAAAGAGGTTTGGCATAAAGAGTGCATCCCTCTAATTGGAAAGCAATGGTTCAGTCACCACAGGGTGAGGAGTAACATTCCTAACTGTAATCATATCAGTAATGGGACACCATCAATGCCAGTCTATTTTTTCAAACATGGATTCCCAACAAGTCCTGTTAATATCTACAATTCTTGATTATATCTTATATATTAGGTGCTGATTCAGCAATCTGGTAACTTCTCTGATTAAATCTTTAAAGGGTCTAGAGGCAGTTTGCTATTCCATCCTTGAGTGTACTCTGGTTCAAAAAGAAAACACATCCTTTTCAGTAGAAAGTGGGTGAGTGTCGCCTGTTCAGGAATGCTATCTCTACCACCTGTACATTAGAATCAACTATAATTAAATGAAAAAGCACAACCCCCCCCTCCCCCAGTAAGTGGAATAATAAAGGCTACTATCAGTGAAGAGTCCTCATCAGGAGTTCCTCTAGAGATGTGAATGCCCAATTCTGCAATTCTAACACAGGCATCCCTGACACTGATTGTCTTAACTGGTTTCAAAGTCAGCTGTTTGGCTGTCCATTTTCCTTTAAAAGTATATATGATGGTGAGTTGGCACATAGTGACAAAGAGAGAGGTTTAAACACTCCATTTACAAATCACTTGAAAGTGCACTTATGCCTTACCAAATTTGGCATGCATACACCCACTGCAGAAAATCTGAAAATAATAAAATAATCATGCTAAAGTAAAAAGGTCTCACATTATACATAAATATATTCTACTTTACTAATATGACATTAAGATTTATATTAAGCAGTCAAAATGTTGTTATTTAATCACAATAAAGAATATAATAACATGTTAATGCAATGTAATCTAGTCAATAAATAAGAGCATACAATATAGCATGTTTTATATCTTGTGTGTTTCACTAAATTAATAACTCGAAAATCATGAATATCCATCCAGGCAGGGCCGGTGCTAGGGTTTTCGGCGCCCTAGGCAAAACACCCCCCTTCCTGCCCGCCGCCCCCCCTGACGAACACAATAAATAAATAAATAAATAAATGATTCAATTTTATTTACCTGGTCTGTAGATGCAGGGGGGCTCTTCAAACCTCTTCTCTTCTCTTTTCTTTTTTTCTCTTCACTTCCTTTCTTTTATTCCTATTGCTGCTCCTCGCCTTTTTCACACAGGAGGCGGAGCGATGCATGCTGGGAGAGGAGGGGCGTCTGGAAAGAACTTTATTCACACTGTCTGTCACTGACAGACAGTGTGATAATACAGCAGGTGCCGCCGGGTAAAGACCTGTCACCTGATCACTGACGTCAGTGATCAGGTGTGCGATGCGCCGGGCAGCCCGGGCGCATCAGAATGAATTATTGACAGTGGCGGCGGACATTGAAAAAACAGCGCGCACCTATCTTCCACTTCTCTCCGCTGACTAGATTTGAAAATCTAGTCAGCGGCAGCGGCGCCCCCTGCAGGTTCCGGCGCCCTAGGCAACTACCTAAGGTTGCCTAATGGGAGCGCCGGGCCTGCATCCAGGTTAACTAAAGATTAATACTGTAAGTAATGTATGTTTGCAACAGCTGATTTTTTTTCTTTTGCTTCTGTCAGCTATTGACATATTTCCTACAAATACACCACATGCATGCAAATCTGCAGACGCAGTGTGTAGACATGCACATTTGGGGGCTGATGCCAAGTTGGATGTATGCCCATTTGTTAGCGTAAAATCTGCAAATTTGTACTGCATATGCCCATAAAAAAGTGTACGTCTGCATCTTTACACAGATCTGTCAATTTCGCCTTTGTATACCCTGACAGATGGATAAGGGGAGGGAAGAGGCGGTGTGAGTAGAAATTACAGTTTGCGTAATTGCGACTGAGGCAGACACGCATGGAGACCCATATACACCTGCTGGTAGCTGTATTACTAATAAACATTGATGATGATGAGTGCCAGCACCAGCTAGCCCCTTCTGATTGGCTAATTATGGATACACCTTTGACTCGGATACTACTTTCTTCATTAACCGTGCCTTTATTATATGTCATTGTTGGCATATTAATTTTTTGCTACCTTCATTCATTCACGAGAAGGAAGATTATACCTGCTGTATTATAGAGGGTTTTCTAATTTAAATAAACTAAACAGCTATGTTTTTCACTATCAAAACAATTGTTAAGAATAATATGTCTTGTGCTTATGAACTTATTGGTAGTGTATCTAATGTAAGTCTGATATAACTGGCACACATGCTACTGCTGCTGAGCTGGACTCATCTTGAGGTGTGTCCACCTCAACATATGGGTGTAAATAGCAATTTTTCTACGTCTTTTAGAAAACATTTTGTAGAAGCATATAGGTCAAAATAATTTTTATCTTGGTGTACAATGTATGCAAATGTAAAACCCAAAAACAAGGCTTTCTGTACAGAGCAATATCACCTTTTCTACTGTAAAAGTATTTGCCCTCATTTACAAATCTTATGTCATATATTGGTCGTGAAACAACACTCATTTTCTCCATCTTCCAGTATTTTTTTTTATATGCCATATAGTCTTTGTCATTGAGATCTCATGTCTTTAATACTATAGCACTGGATAGACCTAGAACTCTACATGTTTTATTTTGTTGTCCCACAAGTAAATCAATGTTTTATTTCATGTGTATAAGTTCTAATAGCATACACCTTGTACAGTAATATGGATTGTCATACTTTGACGTGTTTCTAGCTGTATTTCATAATGATTTGTAAGATGCAGCACCTAGGTTGATTATTGATTGATTTAGGTTTATATAGCAGTCTTTTTCATTGTGTTTGAATTAGAGATGGGCGGGTCCGGTTCTCCGAGAACCGAACCCACCCGAACTTTGGGTATCCGAGTACCGAGCTGAGCAGCTCGGTACTCTCCCGCCCATTCCGAATCCAAATCGAGGCCGAACGTCATTGTGACGTCGTCGGATCTCGGGACTCGGTTCTCGCGATACTTCAACTTTATAAATACACGCCTCCACAGCAATCCATCGCCATTTGACAGAGGGAGAGAGCAGGGTGTAGTCATAGGCTAATTAGAGCAGGGACAGAGAATACCATATTGTTCTTGCAATTGCTCTAACCAAAATCGCTAGTGCAGAGAGGAGGATAGAGGTTTATTATTTTTTCTTCATATTTGGCACTCCCCAGCGCTTTTGGGGTGTCCCCCATAATTGTGCATTAATATTTCTGGCTGTCAAAAGTCATATCTGTCAGCAGTATCTACTAAATAATTTGTAGCACACCTCAGTGTTTTTGGGGTGTCCTCCCTAATTGTGCATTAATATTTCTGGCTGTCAAAAGTCATATCTGTCAGCAGTATCTACTCAATAATTTTTAGCACTCCTCAGTGTTTTTGGGGTGTCCTCCCTAATTGTGCATTAATATTTCTGGCTGTCAAAAGTCATATCTGTCAGCAGTATCTACTCAATAATTTTTAGCACTCCTCAGTGTTTTTGGGGTGTCCTCCCTAATTGTGCATTAATATTTCTGGCTGTCAAAAGTCATATCTGTCAGCAGTATCTACTCAATAATTTTTAGCACTCCTCAGTGTTTTTGGGGTGTCCTCCCTAATTGTGCATTAATATTTCTGGCTGTCAAAAGTCATATCTGTCAGCAGTATCTACTCAATAATTTTTAGCACTCCTCAGTGTTTTTGGGGTGTCCTCCCTAATTGTGCATTAATATTTCTGGCTGTCAAAAGTCATATCTGTCAGCAGTATCTACTCAATAATTTTTAGCACTCCTCAGTGTTTTTGGGGTGTCCTCCCTAATTGTGCATTAATATTTCTGGCTGTCAAAAGTCATATCTGTCAGCAGTATCTACTCAATAATTTTTAGCACTCCTCAGTGTTTTTGGGGTGTCCTCCCTAATTGTGCATTAATATTTCTGGCTGTCAAAAGTCATATCTGTCAGCAGTATCTACTCAATAATTTTTAGCACTCCTCAGTGTTTTTGGGGTGTCCTCCCTAATTGTGCATTAATATTTCTGGCTGTCAAAAGTCATATCTGTCAGCAGTATCTACTCAATAATTTTTAGCACTCCTCAGTGTTTTTGGGGTGTCCTCCCTAATTGTGCATTAATATTTCTGGCTGTCAAAAGTCATATCTGTCAGCAGTATCTACTCAATAATTTTTAGCACTCCTCAGTGTTTTTGGGGTGTCCTCCCTAATTGTGCATTAATATTTCTGGCTGTCAAAAGTCATATCTGTCAGCAGTATCTACTCAATAATTTTTAGCACTCCCCAGTGGTTTGCGCTCAGAATGGATTCAAAGCAGTCCACATATGATCTAAATGAGCAACCAGGTTCTGTCACCAGTCCTGATGTTAGTGTTCCCAGTACGTCATCTGGCCAAGGCGATGTCAAACAACAGAGTGTTTTCAAATTAGTGCAAAAAACAAAAACCAAAAAAAAATTTACTGTATTGAAGCGAAAAAGAAGTGTAACTGAGCAAAAGTTAAGTGACGATAAAAAAAAAATTGCAAGCATGCCATTCTACACACGCAGTGGCAAAGAGAGAATGAGGCCTTCACCTTTGGCTATTAGTGGCAGATCCCAAAAAGTTACCCAGGCTACAATTGGTGCACAACTACTGTTACGCGTCAAAGCTGAGCTGCAAGATACCAGTGAGGCATTACAGGAGAATATTTGCTCTGATTCACAAATGACAACAATCCCTGTGGAGAGTCCATCCAACAGTGGGATGTCTAATCGTGAGCATTCTGCTGATGTGTGCCTTAATAGCCCGAGTGTAGCCGGTGATACCCAAATTGAGGATGCCACTTTGGAATTAGAAGAGGATGAGGGGGAGATTTGTGTAGGCGACGAGGGCGCTAATGAGGATGTTGATGAGGATGAGGTTGTTTGTGTAAGTCCTGCACCAGTGGCAGCAGTTCTGGCACGTGACAAGAAAAAGGCCATTGTCATGCCTGGGCATAAAACAAAAAAATCCACTTCTTATGTGTGGAATTATTTCTACCCAAATCCAGACAACAATTGTATAGCCATTTGTAGTGTATGTGAAGCCACAGTCAGTCGAGGGAGGGACCTTAACCATCTTGGAACCTCGTCTATGTTACGCCATTTAACGAGAGTTCATGGCAAAGTGTTGGGAAAAGCTGAAAGTTCTTCCCAAAAGAATACAAGCACTCCCTCATCAGCTAAGACCCTCCGCTCACCGACATACCGACGGCTACAAAATACACCCACCACACCATCCTCATCAATATCCTCAGTAGCGCTCGGAGTTAGCCCGGCATCCCACTTAAGGCTGGATGACTCCGGCACTATTATTGATTCCTCTGAAGAAAGCGTTAGTCCTGCTGCTGCTGTTGCTGCTGCTGGGGGTGAATCGTCATCCCAGAGGCAGGTGAATAAAATGAGCAGTCCTACATTTCAGCAATTAACTGTGAAACAATCATTTGCGAGGGGAAGCAAATATGACAGCAGTCACCCAGTCGCCAAGCGAATCACAGACGCCATGGCTGCAATGTTAGTGTTAGATCTGCGTCCAATCTCCACAATAAACGCAGCTGGTTTTTCACAGTTAATTGAGGTTTTGTGTCCGCGTTACAGAATTCCATCGCGACACCATTTCTCCCGTAAAGCTATTCCACAACTATACCAAAAAGTGTGTAAAAATGTAGAGATTGCGCTGAAAAATGCCATTCTGCCCACTGTTCACTTAACCACAGATATGTGGACAAGTGGAAGTGGCCAAACCAAAGACTATATGACTGTGACAGCCCACTGGGTTGGTCATTCACCTTCACCAGCAGGAACAGCAGCAGCATGTACACCACTACGTAACATTTGTCACAGGCAGGCCACTCTTTGTATCACCGGCTTCACTAACAGGCATACGGCTGACAATTTGTTACGCAAACTGAGAGATGTGATTGATGCATGGCTTATACCACTCGGACTCTCCCCAGGGTATGTCATTTCAGATAACGCCAACAATATAGTGCGAGCATTACAGCTGGGTGATTTCCAACATATTCCCTGTTTTGCTCACACCATCAACTTGGTGGTGCAGAGCTTCCTACGAAATAACCGTGAGGTGCAGGAGATGCTTTCGGTGGCCCGTAAAATTTCAGGCCATTTCAGGCATTCAGCCACAGCATGTAGGAGATTACAGCAGCTCCAAGAGCAGTTTAACTTGCCCTGCCACCAACTTAAGCAAGAGGTGGTAACTCGGTGGAATTCCACCCTGTACGTGCTTCAGAGGATGGAGGAACAGCGCAAAGCCATCCAAGCATATTGCACAAGTCATGACATTGGGAAAGGAGGGGGGATGTATTTCACTCTTGCACAGTGGGGAATCCTTTCAGTGCTGTGCAAGGTGCTGAAACCATTTGAAGTTGTGACATGTGAGGTCAGTGCAGACTCTGCTAGTTTGAGCCAAGTCATTCCTTTAATTAGACTATTGGAAAAGCAGCTTGAGAAAATGAAGGAGGAGCTGAAAGCAAGCAATTCAGCAAAGTATGTTGGCCTTGTCGATCAAGTACTTAATTCGCTTCACAATGATCCTCGAGTTATTAAGATCTTGAACTCGGATCAGTACGTTTTGGCCACTGTGCTTGATCCAAGGTTTAAAACCTACATTGAGTCTTTACTTGTAAATGAGCGAGATGTGAACTTTTGCAAGGAGCTATTGCTCAGCAAGTTGGCCGCTGAACTGGGCCTCGGCTTGACGACGTGTCCTCCTTCACTTTCTCAAGCTGTTGCTCGTAAAAAATTAAATTTCCAAAAAAGAAGCAGGGAAGACACAGGGGGCAGACGAGAACAATTTAACATCTGGGCTGGTTTGAAGGATTTTTCAAAAAAATGTGTCACTTTGCCCATAACTCCATCCAATATGAGTATAAACATGCAAAGGATGGTGGAGGATTACTTTCAAGAGGTAGTTGATATGGAAATGTCAGACAGTCCCTTTCCTTACTGGGAAGAAAAGCAGGCCATTTGGAAACCCATGTACAAACTTGCTTTGCAATACCTAAGCTGCCCACCCTCCAGTGTGTACTCTGAACGAGTGTTCAGCACAGCAGGGAACTTAGTCAGTGATCGCCGTAGAAGGTTACTTCCCAAAAATGTGGAGAAAATGATGTTTATAAAAATGAACTACATCTTCCACGAGGAAGGCCTTCACCATCCAAGACATCCAAGCACTGACTGTTCTCTAATGGCGGATTCAAGCGGCGATGAATTGATAGTCTGTGATGATGACGTACACACTGATGAGGGTGAGGATGAAGCTGAAGATGATGCCGATAACATCTTTTTAAAACTTTCTATGTAAGTGTAGGGTGCAATCTACCCCCAAAGAGGAAAGGGACTTGTGGCATTTCCATATCACATACCATCTTGAAAGGCTGCTGTTAGGGCAATTTATCCTTAAGGGTAGGGTGTCATAGACAGAGTGACCCTAAACTGGCTTTGTCCATTTTTCATAATATTGTACAGTCTATAATGGCTGAATTTTTTAGTATTTTATACAAGTGGAGGGGGGCCTAGAGAGACAGAAACCAAACTGGCTTTCTCCATGTCAATTAATATTGTACAGTCTATAATGGCTGAATTTTTTGGTATTTTATACAAGTGGAGGGGGGCCTAGAGAGACAGAGTGACCCCAAACTGTCTTTCTCCATGTCAATAAATATTGTACAGTCTATAATGGCTGAATTTTTTAGTATTTTATACAAGTGGAGGGGGGCCTAGAGAGACAGAAACCAAACTGGCTTTCTCCATGTCAATTAATATTGTACAGTCTATAATGGCTGAATTTTTTGGTATTTTATACAAGTGGAGGGGGGCCTAGAGAGACAGAGTGACCCCAAACTGTCTTTCTCCATGTCAATTAATATTGTACAGTCTATAATGGCTGAATTTTTTAGTATTTTATACAAGTGGAGGGGGGCCTAGAGAGACAGAAACCAAACTGGCTTTCTCCATGTCAATTAATATTGTACAGTCTATAATGGCTGAATATTTTGGTATTTTATACAAGTGGAGGGGGGCCTTGAGAGACAGAAACCAAACTGGCTTTTTCCATTTCTTTACATATTTAACTATAAGTGTAGGGTGTAATATACATTCAAAGACGATGGCTGCATTGCCAATATGCATAGATGGAGAGGAAGACAATCTGTTTTGTGTGTAGAATAGGCCTACCAACGAAGAATTAAACTGTTTTTTTGGATGATTTATTACCTCAACAATTAGATTACTTGTCTCTAAAACAGTTGGAGCACTAAATTGGGTTAATTTAGGCCCAAAAACATGGATTTTCCCAAAAAATAGCAAAACAAAACCAAACAAAACCAAAACCAAAACCAAAACACGCAATGGCGGTTTTGCAAAACCAAAACCAAAACCAAAACACGACGGTAATCCAGATCCAAAACCGAATCCAAAACCAAAACACGGGGGTCAGTGACCATCTCTAGTTTGAATGACCCTTGATAAAAATCCTATAGAGGATGGAAACATTTGTTAGGTGTTCTGTCCACTTTATAGTGTTGCGATAAAGGTATGATATACTTTATTGCGTTCACTATCCAATTATGTGGATTTTTTGCTTCTATATGACTTTACCCTGCACAAAGTTATTACACCTGGGGAAAAGTCTAGTATATGAGTGCAGCCACTGTCATTTGCCACAGCTTACATGTAGAAAATTATGGGGGGGTGGCATCTAAAAAAAAGTGATCACTATCTAGAAACCAAACAGGGAAAGAAGTTTGTTATCTGCATGGATTACAATGGATCTTCAGTGACTGGCAGAAAACATCAGTCAACTGATTAGCCGTGTCACTTGCACACGATGGAGGTGACCTATTTCGGATGTACTTGGCTACACTCCCCGAACATCCGTTTAACTTCCAATGTTTTTGTGATCTGTCGTCATCCTTCCAGGCTACCGGGAGAGTAGACTACACTCCCGAATCCCACCTCTCCTCTTGTAAATGGGGCAGGGCCTAGATGACGCAATTTGTGTCAACAGGATGGGTTCTGGTCATGTGATTCACATCGTTCCTCCCTCTGCTGCAGGATGAGGTAAATGTGACATTGTGTAGCAGAGGACCAGTTTGAGATTACGCAATGTTCGTTGCCTCGCCTCCCGCATTTGCCTTTTGGAACAAGTACGAATGAGCGCCAAATATCTTTTTCTCCTCACAGAACCCTTATGGGTCTATTTATTATCAGGTGAAAAACCTTATTTTTCACTTCACCTAATAAAGCAGAAACAGAACTGATTTTGCCGTTGCTAACCCTGTTTTAGCCGAGTATCTTCTCCATGTTTGGAGACGGTGAAAAGTATCAATTTATAAAGTAGCAAAGAAGTTAAATTTGCACCAATTTTTATCTTTTAAAAAGTTATCTGTAAGTATTTCAGACTACACTATGGCGCTACTACAGAAGCACACGCAAACAACTTTTTCCTTTTTATGTAGTTTTATTGTCAGGATGGTAAATGTTTTGACACCGTACAGATTTCACAGCATTTCTTGGAGACCCTAAATGCTAGCTAGACATAGCTCAGCTCTCTCAAGACCAGCCAGCTTACCCAGCGTTGATCTCCCTGCACAAATGATACAAACAAGCTTTTATACATGGTACTCCTCCCCCAGCCTTAGCTTGATGGACAGGTGACACACCCACCTTCTCTTTCAAAGAAAACACCCATTAGTGGCTCTGTTTGCACAGACACACTCTGTCTGTTTGCTGAGAGGAAATCATGTAAGTTAACAAACTTTAAACTACACATACGTTTTTACCTGGTTTAATCTCAACCTAGGTGCATAACTGTGCCAAAGTTTTATTCTGTTTGTATACTTTCTCTGCCTCTTGTCGGAAAAATGCCTCCCTTTGTTACACATCCCTCCCCCTAGCGTCTCCAAGTAGGGGGACGCGGACTTCGCGAGGAGCGCATATTTTCGTGACAACGCATCTGCATTCTTGTGCAGAATCCCAGGTCTATGTTCTACTGAGAACTTGAAAGGTTGCAGTGCCAAGAACCAGAGGGTTACCTTGGCATTTACCTCCCGGTTGTTCTGCATCCATCTTAATAGTGCATGGTCTGTTATTAAGGTGAACTCTCTGCCTAGGAGATAATAGCGCAGAGCTTCTGTAGCCCATTTTATGGCGAGACATTCTTTCTCCACAGTGGCATATTTTTGTTCCCTTGGAAGCAACTTCCGACTTATGTACAGGACAGGGTTTTCTACTCCATTCTTCTCCTGTGACAAGACTGCACCTAAGCCAACACCAGAAGCATCAGTTTGGAAGAAGAACCTCCGGGTAAAATCCGGTGCTTGTAGAACTGGAGAGGAACAAAGAGCTAACCGAAGATCAGACCAGGCGGTTTCTGCAGAGTCAGACCAGGTTAATCTATCTGGACAATTTTTTTTAACATGTCCGTAAATGGAGCAGCTCTAGTGGCGAAGTGGCTTACAAACCGCCTGTAGTAACCTACTAAGCCTAGAAAGGTTCTTAACTGAGACTTTTTTTCTGGTCTTGCCCAATTTTTGACTGCCTCCACTTTGTCTAGCTGGGGTTTTAAATGCCCTCGACCAACAATGTACCCCAAATATTTGGCTTCTCTCATGGCTATGGCACATTTCTCTGGGTTAGCTGTTAATCCTGCTGACCTTAATGAAGCTAAGACCGCCTCAACTTTGGCTAAATGTGATCCCCAGTCTGGGGTATAAATCACTATATCGTCCAGGTAAGCAGCTGCATAAGCTGTGTGAGGTCGTAGCAATTTATTCATGGCCATTTGGAAGGTGGCAGGTGCCCCATGCAACCCAAAGGGTAGGACTTTATATTGATAGAGACCATCAGGGGTGGAAAATGCAGTCTTTGGCTTGGCCGTGGAAGTCAGGGGAACTTGCCAATAACCCTGTGTTAGATCAAGGGTTGTTAAATAATTGCTACCAGCAAGATTTTCCACTAGTTCATCCACACATGGCATCGGATAGGCATCAAACTGCGACATACTGTTTAGGCGCCTAAAGTCATTGCAGAACCTAATTGTTCCATTGGGTTTCGGGACAAGCACAATGGGACTATTCTATTCACTAGTGGACTCTTCAATTACATCTAACTGGAGCATCTTCTCGACCTCCTTCCTCACGTCCACCCGTCTGGCTTCTGGAATACGATAAGGCTTCTGCTTTACAATGACTCCTGGCGCAGTGACAATGTCGTGTTCGAATAAGGTAGTGCGCCCAGGAATGGAAGAGAAGACATCCCTTTTCCGGCGAATCATTTCTTCAGTCTGTTGTCTCTGCTGAATGGACAAAGCTGGCTCTATGGGCACTTCAGACTTTTCAATGGCAGTACTCACTACCTGAGGAGAGGTTTCCTCATCATGCCAAGGTTTAAGGAGGTTAACATGATATATTTGCTCCTCCCTTCTCCTAACTAACTGGCGGACTCTGTAATTGACAGGGCCGACAGCCTCTAAAACTTCACATGGACCCTGCCAATGGGCGAAAAGTTTTCTTTCCTGGATGGGAACCAGGACTAGGACCTTGTCCCCAGGCTTGAAAGATCGAACAACAGCACTTTTATCATAACTTTTTCTCTGTCGTTCCTGAGCCTCTTTTACATGTTGCTGCACAATGGGCCCTATCTTTCCTAGCCTCTCATACATTTGGGACCCAAATTGTACCAGATTTGGCTCCCTGGGACCTTGCTGCTCCCACCCTTCTTTTAACATATCCAAGATACCCCTGGGCTGTCTCCCAAACAATAACTCAAAGGGACTAAACCCTGTTGAAGCTTGAGATACCTCATGGATGGCAAACATCAAATAGGGAATAAGAGTGTCCCAATCTTTTTTTTCTTGAGCCACTGCTTTCCTGAGCATGTGCTTTAATGTGTGGTTAAAGCATTCCACCAAGCCATCTGTTTGTGGATGGTATACAGAGGTGTGAAGCGCTGTAACCCCTAGCAACTGGCACATGTCCTTCATCAGTTTAGACATGAATGGAGTACCCTGATCTGTGAGAATTTCTTTGGGTTTTCCCAAGCGTGTAAACATCAATAAAAGTTCCTTAGCTATGGTGCTGGACTTTATGTTTCGAAGGGGAATTGCCTCTGGATACCTGGTTGCATAGTCAAGCACCACTAGTATATATTGGTGCCCACGTGCGGATTTTTCCAGTGGCCCCACAAGGTCCATAGCTATCCGTTCAAAGGGAACTTGTACTATTGGAATAGGAATGAGAGGTGCCCTGTACATGGGTTTGGGACAGGTTCTCTGACAAATGGGACAGGACCGGCAATACTTTTTCACTGCCATGTGTACACCGGGCCAGTAAAACCTAAGCAGAACTCGTTCCCGTGTTTTATCCTCCCCTAGGTGTCCCCCACAGACATGTGTATGTGCTGCTTTTAACACTAGGGTTACATGGACCTGAGGAACCATTAATTGTTCTACTTTTTCCCCCTGTACAGTAGCAACTCTATACAGGAAATTGTTTTTAACAATAAAATATGGTATACCTTCTGCAGGCTGGGCGGCTTTTGCTACCCCATTTACCTCAGTCACACTTTTGAAGACATGTTCCAAAGTGGCATCACTAAGTTGGTCTCAAGCAAAGTCCTGCAAAGGAAACAAAATTGGTATTGCGGACCAGTCCGTATCCTCACTGACAGGTGGGGTGGGCTCATCTGCGACATCACCGAGCAATGCTAGTTTGGACTGTCCACGTTTCCCCGCAGGTGGATGCTTTTGTGGAACTCCTGCTGTGACTCCCAGGATGGCATTCCGGTTTGGCGGTTCCCAAAGATCGATGCCCAGATGTTGTGGATTCTTAGGCGGTTCCTTTAAGACCGGACTTCCGACCGTTGCATCAATTGCCGGCATGTCCGGCTGGATCCGCTCACCGAGGACATCTTTAAACAGTGGGAAGTCTCGCCCCAAAATGAGTGGATATGGGAGTTTAGGTGCTATAGCAGCTACCACCATAACAGTTTTGTCTTTGAGTGTGACTGGTAGTATTGTTCTTTCATACTCCTCTGTCGTGCCATGTACGCAAAGAACCTTCACCTTGGGCAACCGAGAAGTTATGGTTTCGGGTAAGGCAGAGCTGGAAACCAATGAGAGTTCACTCCCCGAGTCAACCAAGGCCAGAACAAGGTTTTGGTTGATTAGCACAGTCACCCGGAACAAACAAGGACTTCCTGATGTGGGACTCATGGTAAAACAGCTTGGAAATGCAGGCCCAATATGTTCCACGGAACAGTCCATGGGTTCCTGTAGTTTAGGACACTCTGCCTTAAAGTAGCCTGGCTCACCACATTCAAAACACTTCAGATTAGACAGCTTTGCACCTGGCCCTCTGTCCGTAGCAGTTTTGCCATTGGGCCCTGTAGCAAGGATTGTCAAACCTGGCTTTTGGCGTGGCAGCGGTTTTGGCACAAATGCAGGTTCTTTAGTCATTTGCTGTAGCGCACAAAACCTTTCTACCACGGTGGCAGCTCTTCATAAGTTTGTGGGTCTGATTGCAGAACCCACCTTTGCAAATCGCGGTTCAGCCCCCGGATGCAGTGATCTATCGCCAGAACTTCAATAATCCGAGAAGGCGAATTCTCCTCAGGTTGCAGCCATTTCTTAAAGATTTTAGAAAGCTCAGCCACTTGCGCTCTGACCGGTTTTTCTTTATCATAGTGCCATTGGTGATAGCGCTGGGCTCGGCCTTGCCCGGAAACTCCAATATCTCAGACTTTAGGCACAGATAGTCAGAGGCCCGTTCCTCATCTAGATCCATATAAGCTTGCTGAGCTTCACCAGTCAGATATGGCGCCAGCCTCTCAGCCCAGTCTTTAGGAGGCCATTTTGCCCTTTTTGCAAGTCTCTCAAAGGACACCAGATATGCTTCTATGTCATCACCTGGCGACATTTTCTGGAGAACAGGACCAAGTGGTTCATTTCTGTCATGCCTCACCTGGCTTAACTCTTCTCTTAAGAGCCTTGTGTTTTCCATCGGCAACTTGTGTTGCCTCGGCAACTTGTAGCATCTGAGCTTGCTGTTCTTGCTGCGCAGCGGCCACATTCACGAGGGTTCTCAATACTTCCTCTATGTTGACGTCTGCGCGGGTTGGGTAGCGGAAAGTTGCTTCCCGGAGCATCCCACTTCTGACACCACTTGTGGCAAAAGCTTTCTACTGCAGAAGCACACGCGAACAACTTCTTCCTTTTTATGTAGTTTTATTGTCAGGATGGTAAATGTTTTGACACCGTACAGATTTCACAGCATTTCTTGGAGACCCTAAACGCCAGCTAGACATAGCTCAGCTCTCTCAAGACCAGCCAGCTTACCCAGCGTTGATCTCCCTGCACAAATGATACAAACAAGCTTTTATACATGTTTCTCCTCCCCCAGCCTTAGCTTGATGGACAGGTGACACACCCACCTTCTCTTTAAAAGAAAACACCCATCAGTGGCTCTGTTTGCACAGACACACCCTGTCTGTTTGCTGAGAGGAAATCATGTAAGTTAACAAACTTTAAAATACACATAAGTTTTTACCTGGTTTAATCTCAACCTAGGTGCATAACTGTGCCAATGTTTTATTCTGTTTGTATACTTTCTCTGCCTCTTGTCAGAAAGATGCCTCCCTTTGTTACAGTATGTATGTATTATATGTATGCTGATACCCGTAGTTCTAGAAACATCAATCATGATTGGCACTGCTGACATTTGTATTACTAGTTGATGCAATAAAAAAAAAATACTATCAAAACTGTATTAGTGAATATTCATCTGGGTTATATAGCCTTCGAAATGAATCGCTTCTTGTGCCGCAAACTCGCAGAAAACACCCCAATATCAACTGAGGTACACAGCCTTATCCAAGGACATCCCAATCAAATCTGGGGTACATAGCCACATCCAAGGATAGTCCAATAAAATCTGGTGTACCCAACCTAATAATAAATACTCCATGTTCATCCAAGGTACACAGCTTTAACAATGAATACCCCAATCACATATGGGGTACCCAGTTTTTTCACAATCCCTTCATGGAGCACAGAGCTTTGTGAGTGAACACTGCAGTTTAATCTGGGGTACACTGCCTTATTCGTGGACACTCAATTGTTGTTGTTGGTGTACATAGATTTGTTTTCAGAGCTACTCCTTGTTATCCCCTACTGAGCCAAAAGTAGACAGGAGAAAAGTTACGGTGAACATGTACAGATTTTTCATGGCAGTTGCTCTAAATAAACACGGTGGCTTAGTGGTTAGCATTTCTGCCTCACAGCACTGGGATCATGAGTTCGATTCCCGACCATGGCCTTATATGTGTGGAGTTTGTATGTTCTCCCCGTTTGCGTGGGTTTCCTCCGGTTGCTTCGGTTTCTTCCCACACTCCAAAAACATACTAGTAGGTTAATTGGCTGCTATCAAATTGACCCTAGTCTGTCTGTCTGTGTGCGTGTCTGTGTTAGGGAATTTAGACAGTAAGCTCCAATGGAACAGGGACTGATGTGTGTGAGTTCTCTGTACAGCGCTGCAGAATTAGTGGCGCTATATAAATAAATGATGATGGTGATGATGATTGGTGCAATAATTGGCAACAACAAATATTACTTTTCACCAGAAATGAGGTCTGATTAAAAAATAGACCTGTTAGTGTTATAGTGCTGGAACTAGCTCATTCAGATTTCCATACTTTTCATACGATTTTACGTTAGAAATAATAATACTTATTATTAATAATGTTATTATCAATATTATTCCCATTCAGCTTACTGTATTTTGTAAAGTTGCAAACACAGTGTCATACAAACACGATCTATTTCATAGACACACTCAGAAACAATAGGACATCAGGAATGACTGTGCAGTCTTCTTTTTTTTTATTATGTCACAAGCAGTGATCCAAGAAATTCCATTGGAAACAGTTTACAGTTCACCCCTGGACATTATACCAAGCAATGACATGGTTTGTGCACACAAGAGGGGCTCTGGTGTGCTTACAAAGATCCTCAAACACTTTATCTGTTTTCTAAAACGCATGACTAGTTTTTAGGTTTAACAAATCACTTATGTATCCATAGGAACCTTTGGGTTCAAATGGAATATCCCCACATAACACTTAAAAACCTCCAGGCCTATTCAGTAGGATAAATATATGAAGTGCAGATTGTTATTGCAAAATTATTAATTAGCAGCTATTTCAGTCTTTCTCTTCATAATGTTGTCATTTGTCTCGTAATCTTGATTTGGAAAAAAGAAACAAGAATTCCCCTAAAATTACTTTTACATTGCATATCACAAATGGGCATTCTGGAAAAGAGGAACTATAAAGCTCTGGGGTCTGATTCATTAAGGAACTTAGGCAAGTTTTCTTACTTAAGTTTTCTGCACAAAACCATATTACAATGCAAGGAGTGTAAATTAGTTTATTATTTTGCACATAAGTTAAATACTGACTGTTTTTTCATGTAACACACAAATACGTGATAGCTTATTTGAACACTGAAATTTAAAGTTGATATTTGTGTGCTACATGAAAAAACAGACAGTATTTAACTTATGTGCAAAATAGAAAACTAATTTGCACCCCTTGTATTTTAACATGGTTTTGTCCAGAAAACTTAAGTAAGAAAACTTACTCAATTTCTTGCCTAAATTCCTTAATGAATCAGGCCCCTGGTGTGTTATATTTTACATGAACTGTTAAGGGAATTCTCTTTTTTTAAGTGGATAGTGTTTGTAGAAGATACTACATATAAACAATGTCTACTTTTACAAGGCATTTTTGGTTGAAAAACAGGAGAGGTGCAGAAATTACTAGTGATTGAACGCACAAAGCCAGCAAATGAACACACAAGCCATCAGCAGCATTTATTTATATAACGGATTCCGTAGCGCTTTACAATTGAAAACAAACAGTAAAAAAACAATGCTGGGTAATACATACATACAGAGAGGTAAGAGGGCCCTGCTCGCAAGCTTACGATCTATGCGAAGTCCAGTGAATAAACAACGTGACTTACTTTAATAAAACAAAGGCAACAGATCAACTTCCATGGATGGTATATTCAATCAAATTTTAATGCATTAAAATTGAAAATGTTCATTCACTGATAAAGTTCATTCACCGGACGATTCACACTATACATTCACAAATAATTGCACTAGCAGGAGCTCATGCTACTAGACATAATATTGTGTACAATGGACTTTACACTCTCCAAATATCAAAATTTTAATAAGAAAAATTCCTGTCATTTATACTTTTTCTGCAACAAGGTGTGGATCAGCTTCTAATCTTGTGTTAGGGTCATTTTAGTATAATTGCCAACACATGTATTCCTTAGTGTGGTAAGAACTCAGAAAACTGATCTTGAAGCACAGCAGTAGAATTTTTGGTTAAGTGCCTAATGCATTCCTGAATCTAAATTCTGAATTCCAAAATTATTCAGCTGGAGATTAGATGTTGTGAAACACTGATCGTGAGAAGATATAGCTGGGGAGTTTGCCAGTGATCATGGTCTCAGAACACAAACACCTGTCTTCTAGGAAATATAATAAGGCTATGTACTTTTCACATGGACATGGGAGATTTTCCTCATGGTAATGTTGGTTTCAGTTAAAGTATATGGGGCATGTTTATTAAAGAGGGCATTTTTACCACGATCCCTTTTCAATCCTTATCAAAGATAAGGATTGAAAGATTGTGTGTCACGAAAGAACAGCAGTCTTCTATGTTTTCTATGGTCACTATTGCAAAGTGACCACCTTTGCGATAGAGACAGGAGGGGAGAGCAGTAAGACGCGGTGAGGGATCCGAAATCCCTCTGCTGCAATGCTGTCCCCTTACAGCAGGCCTGAAAATTTACACATATGGTATTGTACGCCAGCCTGAGCTGGCGTACATTACTGTATGTGTAAAAGCATTTTCAAAACTTGTGCAATTCCGGTACATAGCAGTCCCCATAGACATCTATGAAGACTGCTATGATATCTGCTGTAATCAGCCTCGGACTGGCCTGCCGGGCAGCCGGACTATCCACCGGTAGGCCCAGCGGGGTTGAAGCTCCACCTCCTCCGCTGTTGGGACGGAGCTTACGGGGAACACTGGAGTTCAGATGTCGGCGTACAGCAGCACCGCAGCGAACACGCCCACTACACGTCATCACTATCGACGAGGATCACTAGTCAAGTGCCTAGCAAGCAACACTAGCGTGCATTCCAGCTGACACACAGGCTAACAGATCCAGATCCATTTCCGGGACTGACGCGCAACTGAACAACAGCAAGTATTACTTAACGCTGCTGTATTAAATGGAATTTCTCCTATTTTTTTTTCACAAACATATATTTGGGCAGGTGGCTGAATGGTAAAGCCTCCATAGGTCCAAGGTCTGTATAGCAAAGCTGTCAGCGATTTAAGGGGCCTTTATTTTACCAGCAAGTGAAGCAGATCTGCAGGCAAGTCCTATTTCCAAATTCACCTTCATTAACTCACATGGCTTTGGTTTTTTGGTAAAGTCTTTTCATTGTGTTTACAAAAGACATCAGCCAACTCTGAATATTTCAAAGGGTGACAGTGTTGGATATTTATGACTGCAAAACAAATGGAATAAGTAAGTTTCAGTCTTTCAAGATAAGTACAAAGTATGAATAAAAAACTGCCACAATTTATTTAGCAAATTTCACTTTGGTCTGTAAAGGAAAAAAATACCCCCTAACTCCACCCGTGACCAGTCATGATATAACAAGGCCAATGCTATTTAATGTCATTTTAAGAAAACAATAATACAACTATAATGATGGACACCGCTTTCTTTATCAGGTCTTAACGGCCACTGGAACTACATGTTAGATATAGATAGTTAGATATAGTCCTCTAAGTGTGTTGCTCTGTAGAATATTGCATGGTCAAAGATATTAACACTATGCAATGTAGAATGTAAATCTTGTTAGAGCAAACTAGCTGATCATAAGAGTTTACTTCTACAACTTGAGGACTATACCCCCCCGGGATGGACATTATTTGTTTTTTTCTTTAACACCAGTAATACCTGCATCACATAATCGGCTGGAGGTCTTATTGTGTGTTTATTGTGTTTTTTTATTGTCTATTAGTACGTGCTTCCATATCACAGGAGTAGTGGTCTATATGGTGTAGCTTTTTACTGAAATATTTTGAATTGTGGTGTTTCTATTGTTCAATTAATTTGCTTGTTATAGCTGTTGGTTTTAATTCTATTGTTTTAACAATAAATTATACAATAAATTTTATCTGGTCACCCATATATATTCACTTTGAATAATACGTATTACCAAATCTGGTTCAGTATACAGTTAAAAACCAAGAAGTCAATGAGCGCCCAACAATATTACATTTTTGGACCTTATAATGAAACTTGTTAATGTCCTTCAAAATAATACTGCAGCATAAAAGAAAAAATCTACGAGAAATGTAGGGAATGGAAGCTTTTTGTTTAACAGCAGGTTTTACTTGTGTAACTTAAACACACTAAAGCCTTATAAGATGGATCACAAGTAATAATAAAGACCTATTTAGCAACTATATATATATATATATATATATATATATATATATATATATATACACACACAAGTTAACCCGTGCATGATACTCATGCATTCTAGTCAAATCAAGCTACTTAAGGTCTTAAAAAGGTTCTTGTCATGCATTTGGACCTAGCCCAGGCCTCCTCAGGGGAAGAGCGTTACTTCCCGACGCAAGCGGCCTTTTTAATGTGTGTTCATGAGGTAAAATTACTTCACGAAAATGAGTTTGACCCCTCAACTCGTAAATTTAGCCTTTACTACCCCTCCCACGGGGGGAAGGGGGGATGATGGAAGTTAACTGACTTGACTATTCTAATTTATTTGTCAAATAATGTCAGTATACCAAATTTCAGGTCAATTGGATGAGCCCTTTCTGAGAAAATAGTTTTTTCCACACACACACACACACTAACGCACGCCTCTACACATGTGTGTTCATGAGGTAAAATTACCTCACGAAAATGAGTTTGAGCCCTACCAAATTTCAGCCCTTTTTGAATTTTTTTTCCCACACACACTAAGAATTTAGTAGGTCAGTGTATAACTCAGCCCAGCAGGTGGCGCTGCAACTTGTTTTTTTTTCCACACACACACACAGACAGACAGACGCCACTAAGCATTTATATATTAGATATATATATATATATATATACACACATGGGCTGACCACACCCCCTTGATTGACCACACCCACTCTTACAGACGGTCACACCCCAATTTAGTGGGCCCCTATCACTGCATTCCCCAGGTGGGCCCTTCATGCCCCAGTCCGACACTGGCTGTGATGCACTGTTAATAGGTTAGGAACAGCCGTTTGAGGGGAATTGACAGGTTTAATAAATAGGCCCCTATATCAATAAAATACAGTCAAGGTGAAAATACATTGCCACAATAAAATAAATATAATCATACCACAAAAAAGGTATTTAGTAGGTAGGATTTGTTGAATCACTACCAAACCCCCACAGATCTTGATGTGAGACATGACAGATAATCAGAACTAGAAAATGTTTCAGATTATACTACGTGACTGTATATACTTATTCCTAGACATAAATTATCTGGCTTAATGTACCAACATTATTGCTGAAAATTTAAAGGAGAATGGTTTACTAGTGATGGGACTGAAGATAAAATTCTAATAATTATTTTTTTTGTATCACACAGAAAACTTTATGTCACGCTTCACACTGAACTGCAAAGCAAACAACCCCTTCCACATACCATTAGCCAAAAAGAGCCAATAACTGAGAACAATAGTTTGCACTCAACTGCAAATGTAAATACAATGTCAAGTCTGTTAAGTCTTAACTGGATAACTAATTTAATTGTAATTAATTTGTTGTTTACATAGTGCATATATTATTTTTGATTATCAGGAAATGAATAGGAACATAATATTGAAATAGGATTATTAACAAATGTAAATTATTAGATTAGCTCCTCCCAGACATAAACAGTGTGTAGGTAGTTGAGGCATTCATGAGAGGCTCATTCAATGGGTCCTTTCAGGTATTCCCCACAAATAGTACTGGGTGGCAGCATTTGTTTAAATCAACACAGGGCCAGCAGAAGCTCTTTCGGTGCCTCGGCCATTCTTAGTAGCAGGAAGTGAGGAGTAGCATCTTCTCAGAATGGCAAGTGGCACTGGGCCCAGCTCCATATTCCAAGTCCATAATTGACATTGAAGAGGAGCATCCAGCAGTTTTGCAGGTGTACGAAGCTGCTGACTGCTGCTGCTCTATGTCAATGGCAGGCGTTCAGGGAATGACTTTATGTATTGGGCACCCATAAACTTTGGTGCCCGATATGATAACCTATATTCCCTAATGGTGGTGCTGGTCATGGTAATATGTTTGTAAAAGAGGATCATGACAAACATAAAATGCATAGCAATCCACTTTTCTTTCTGACCCACAGGTTAAGAGTCCCAGGAGAGTACATTTTCATTTCCAAAGTTCAGAGACATCAGCAAGGTATTCAGATCAAAATGTTTGACTGCTATGTTTATATTATTCTTTTATTTTACCACAGGTCAACTGCACTCTGCGAGTTATGCTACATTACTTGTCCATTGAGTCTGCGTAATCCGAAAATACTCCTGTGATATGGAGAAATGACCCCAGTAACACTGACATAAAATTGTTACCTATGCTTTAGCGATGGATTCAGATTTGTAGGACAGTGTTGTAGGAAAAATGCAGAATGCAAAGTTAGGGTATTATGATGGGTTGGGTACGATCTGGTGATGCTGAGCCTGTTGTCAATCAGGCTGTCATCACAAAAACGACCACAGTCATAATGTCTAAACAGAAAAAGAGGAAAAAGCAAAGTTTCTTGAATTGGGTGCACTAAATCCTCTGATTGATAATATCGATGATTACCATCCTTTAAAACATAACTTTTATTTGGATATAACCTAAAAGCAAAATATACTAAAATATAACTATTAAAATCCCATGGATATGATTAAAAAGCTGGATGCACTCAGTATAGTACCTATATAATCCCACTATAAGTTAGATGGTACAGAGGTATAATAGTTTGATTAACATATGAATGAGTCAGATTTCATATAAAGAAACATGTGCCATAATAAGCATGATTATACATATATTTTATATGTTTCTAATATCAAGCCTGTTGGATAGCAGGCTATCAAAGCCCAATAATATCCAGCTAGCAGATAGAGGTTGGAATAAATAATATATCCCAATTACCTCTTATGTTGATCACAAACGCTGGTATGTAATCTCTTCTGACTAGTTCCTGCAGATCAACAATCAGTTGATATGCAATTTACCCTGCAGCATACTCAATAGCATTGCATGAAAGTATCTCAAAAGCGCTATCTCAGAATGAAAATTGCTGTTATGGGGAGTGTATTGCTATCTGCCTACTAGGTTTCCCCTCTAACTCTGGGCTTACAGGGATAGTAAATAAACAAACTCCTCTAGTATAAGTAACAAGTGTTTCCAGCTGATACGCCGACCACAGTCATAATGTCAACAGATTTAGTGTGTTGACATGGTTAAAATGGTGACATTGTGAGCTTCGACAAGTAGTAATGTCAACAGTCACAATGTCGATATCCAAATGACAATGCCAGCGGCATATGGCTCAAAATAGTTGATACTATTATCATCGCCATTTATTTATATAGCGGCACTGATTCCGCAGTGCTATACAGAGAACTCATACACATCAGTCCCTGCCCCATTGGAGCTTACAGTCTAAATTCCCTAACACACACAAACAGACAGACACTAGGGTCAATTTTGATGGCAGCCAATTAACCTATTATAATGTTTTCGGAGTGTGGGAGGAAACCGGAGCAACTGGAGGAAACCCATGCAAATACATGGAGAACATACAAACTCCTCACAGAAAAGGCCATGGTCGGGAATTGAACTCATGACCCCAGTGCTGTGAGGCAGAAGTGCTAGCCACTAAGCCACTGTGCTGCCCATACATAAAACAGAGTGCCCCTTCCCATAGCACATGTACCCTAGTGCTGCTAGCAGACTCGTCGGCACAACACAGTGAAATAATACACAAGTGCATAAATCAAACTAAAAAACCAGCATGCCCCACCCCCCAAACAGATTAACTCTAGTGCCAGCAACATCAGTTCAGAACTCCAAAGGAGGAACTGAGATGGCAAAAGCACTGGCAGTTGTTGTTCTGAGTTAGTAGCCAGTAAATCGTCTTGGTGTGATAACATTCCCCAACACTACCGTATAATTTCCCACTGCCTTCACAAACTTATAGGAAGATGATTATGTGTTAGGTAGGACATAAAGCTGATCTTACATGCTGCCATCTCTAACCGCTGCCCATATGCCACAATGATTATCATAGCACAATGTGCCCTTTTCTGACTCGCACATTGGGTTAAGTGCAACAGTAGTGCATTTCATTGTGTTGCTTAAAGTGTATGTCAGCACATACTAGCTATGACAGCATAATATCCGTGTATACTAATAAACTACAAAAATGGGGCCTCACTCTGTTCCTGGGACAGTGACTGCTAGCTTGAGGTTTTACTAGTTTTGCAGTTCTCTTTGTTGTGACTTATAAGTGCAAAGAATAAAATGGTGTCAAATTCTCCGAACACATTATAGTAAATGTTTGTCATCCTGCCAATAGACATCTATATACACAACTGATTAAACAAAAACTGTGGCTTTAGGTGAAACGGGGTCTTAAAGCAAGGCTAAGCAAGAAAAACCCCCCACATATTAATAAAAACAAAAGCATAACATATGACATATAACATAGTGTTAAAAATAAGTTATGGATGGTTACATTCAAAATAATAAACTTTAACAACAAATAATAGTTTATTGCTAGTGATAAAGTGTAAAACAATAACAAACTCTTCAAAATATTCTCCTCGGATACTTTTCTTCTTTGCAGCGGTATCTAAATCCATCAGCACTGTTTCACCTGACCTACTACATGATCCAATATGACATGTTTACTAAACTTGACTATATAGATAAAAGGAATAGATATTGAGATTTGTATTCATATACAGAGTAAAAGGAACTGTACTAGGCCCTTGGTCAGGTTAAAACAAATAGGCACATTTCCAGAAACAAACTTTTCCAGGGAAAAAAACCTTGGACTCATTCTGGAACTGACTGGCAATTGGCAACTATGCAATAATAAAGAAAAGTAATGAAGCAATAAATATATGTGATGTCAGAGCTTGGCTGCACCATACTTAATCTTGCATTGTGGTATGTACTGCAATCATACAATATCTAATTCAATGAAAAATTAGCAGGGCTGGCGTTTGACAGTCAAACTCTGCAATTGCCAGAGACCGAAGCCTCAAGAGAGCCCCCAATTCTCTCAGAAAAAAAATGTTGCATTAGTAACTTAGAAATAACGTTATCTGCAAATAATCCAAACAAAAAAATATGATGCAGCTTTAGCCAGTAACACTTGAGCGTCAATATGAGACCTCTCCCTTGGACAGGTCTTTATTTTTACATTATAATCTCAGCTAAATGGCCCTACTCCAGAAGAAACACTACCATTTATGCTTAAATGGAAAGAGTCATGAGGCATAAATCATCTCTAGATTAGTATGCCGGTTATTCTATATCAGAAAACATCTCTCAGCACCACCTGGGATAAGATGATGTCCCTTTTCCCAGACTACCAGCTCCCTTCCTCTAGCCTCTCTACTATAGCACTGTCGCAACTAATCCCAGACCTCCGTCTTGACTCTTGGCACAGGCAAGGAGCTAGACGTGTGCAGGACCTTCTGGAGGGAGGGTCTCTTCCCCCTTTCTCTCAATTACAAGCAAAGTATGATTTCCCTGTCCGCGATTTTTACAAATATCTTCAAGTAAGGCACTGGTTACAAACACGCCCCTCGCATTTGGGGGTGATAGGACCCCTCCCCCCTGGTATCAAGGTGATTCTCTCCCCCACATCCCACGCAGGTGGTATTTCCCTATGGTACCGGACACTCTTAAATCCTATTGCCAATCGTGTTTTACCGATTCAAGCTGTCTGAGAAGCCAACCTAAATATCACTATTTCAGAAGAGGTATGGGGGAAAGAATCTTCCTAAACATATATAAGATGTCAAAGTGTATTAACCATTCGGAAATGTTGACTAAAATTGTTTACAGGTTATATCTTACTCCAGATAAGCTGCATAAAATCTGGCCATCAGAATCTAAATATTGTTGGAGGAATTGTGGTGAAATTGGTACGCTTATGCACATCTTTTGGTCTTGCTCGAAACTTCAGCCATTGTGGACCGAAATCTTTCATTTAATCTCTCAGGTCTCCAAAAATAATATCTCTCCTTCCCCAGATATGGCATTACTTCATCTGTATCCTAAACATCTCCAGCGGCATAATCATTATGTCACTGGACATATTCCTATTGCAGCAAGAGCTGCAATAGCCCAGAACTGGAAATCACCTCTAATTCCAGCCCTCCCTAAAATTATTAACAACATCCAACATAGCTACAAAATGGAAACCATAGGTTTAAATCAGTTTACAGGGGCTTCCTCCCCGCTTATTAAGTGGTTTATGTGGTATGAGTACTTTACGGATCATGGTTCAATCTTTGATCCGTGAGTACTGTGGAATGGTTTTTGAGTTAAGTTGGGTATTTCGGCTAGACCCACAGGTACACTTTCTATAACCGGATAGTCTCTTGTCTTGTCCCCCCACTCCCCCCCTCTACCCGTCTATTTTTCTTGTCTGTTCTCTTTGCCATCTTCGGCTTATGTACACTGGGTCATAAGATGTGTTTTTTGTTTGTACCAATATTTTTTCTCATTTTTATTTACTTGTTTGTTTGTTTATCTAAGCAGCGTGCATTGTTCAATATAACTGATCTGCTTTATGTACTCTGCAACCACTGCTATGTTTGTAATATGCTTTTTTAAAAGAATTCAATGAAAAGCTTTTGAGTTAAAAAAAACCCCAAAACATCTCTCAGGTTAACATGGTTGATATGTGCTTGAAACCTATCAGAGCCTATCATGTGCCTCAAAAACTGCACCAACTCCACCCTGCTGTCTCCCAGAACTAGAAACTTTTGGTGGTCTTGAGCATGATTTGCTAACTTGTGGGACAGGATGGCGCAATTAATAGGTGAGATTTTGGGCCTGCCATTTAGGAAATTGCACAAAGAATGTTTATAAGTGATTAGAAAGAGTCCCCAATTCTACCCACTGTATGAATCAAATTATTTGCCCATGGTGCCTCTAAAAGGAAAAGTAGAACAGAAATCGCACACATTGGTGTTTCAGAATCTGGCAACCATGTACTGAAAATGGGATTATGCGTCTGAAGCTAGTGGAACATGTGATCTGTACGATGTTGTCTGTAATCTGTATCCCCCTCCTTCCCCATCGCATCTTTCCCCTTTTTATGTGTTTTCTATGAGGTCCTGCAAAAAAATCCACATATTTCTTCTGCTGGGAACCAAATATGGCTTTGCAAATTATACTGAGCACCAAGTATGTATCTGTATATTAAACCTTGTGAGATAAGTTTCAACTTTGTATATTTATATACTTTGTGCAGAGGCGGAACTAGCGAGCTGTGGACCCCGGTGCAGAGAACCTGGGCCAGCAGCTCGCTAGTTCCCCTTGCAGCAGGACCCATTATCTCCATGGGCCCCGGTGCACCGCACCTACTGCATCAATGGTAGTTCCGCCACTGACTTTGTGTACACATTATGTTTTTCAGCAGGTATAGTTTCGCATGCTATACTGGCAACACATATAGCTCTACTTTACATACTTGACAAGAGATATTGCTCAATATATTATTCTTGGCATTGCTCAGTACATTTTACAAGGAACCAGAAATGGTCTAGCATTGTATACATGGCTTCTGATAGGGCCCAGCATATCATAAGGGACAGCAGATAGGCTCAGAATATAATACTTGCACCTGCTATGGTTCAGCATAATATAGTTGGAACAAAATGTGTCTCAGCATATAGCAGCTGCTAACAATTGGAGTTGGCTTGGATTTTAGTCTCATATATTGAGGTCTGTTCATACTATGAATGCCCTCAGAGCCTGTTCTAGGATGGTTTATGGAACTGGAACTGACACTGAAAGCTGTTGCACAGGTCAGCTCCAGCTCAGTGAATATGAGGCCCTGAGGGAAACTGTGGAAACAACAGTTTTTATATTATTATTGCATCACACATCCTCTCAATATGAATTTGAGTAGGGGACGGGGGTTGTGTAATAGGAAGTTTGTACACTAGGGCCTCAGATCTTTTGTAAAGCATCATCATCTTCCACAGCACTGTGTGAAGCAGGTTATACATACAGACATTGTAACAATACATGATTGTAAAATCTGCACAAACATAAAGACACAATAGGAATGAGATGGTTGTGCAATGTGACTGGTATTTGCTGTGGAGTATGGCTGCCAATGGGGCATTCAAACTGCACTGAGCCACTGATCCAACATTCATCACAAAGAGGACCCCATTTGTCTAAAAACAGCCCTGAATATACTGTATTATTGGCCCTTTGAAACCCCTCCTCCACAAACTTTTTATTATCCACTGGCAGCCTAGAGATGTGGGTGAATAGAGGAAGTGTTATGCGGCAGGTGAGGGATCCAGCAAACCCAGAGAGGCTTTAGCTGGAATCTCATTATAAAAGACAGGCAATGCCATCTCAAGCTTTGCTTTTCCTAGCTTAATTAATTGAATAGTGCTGGTGCAGTCATCTAGCTCAATTCATGAATTCTCTGGTGTTAACCCTTTCTTAAATAGCAAAAAGAGGCGACAAGGACGCTTGTTGACGTTTCCGCCGGCATGTTGACTCCGCGTCGCTTAAGAAATAGACCCCTGAGTACGCTAATAGTCTTATCATTGCACTATACTATCTCTTCGCACTTGTGTAGAGCACTTATGTGAAGCATGGGGGCAACAATGGGTGGTAATGTTTTCTATACTGGCTGGGCTGTTTAGCATACTAGTTGGCACAATTAACATGCTTAACAACCTAATTAATATGATACTTGCCAGAGTCACAGTCTCAGTTGAACAAGTGGTCAGTGGTTTACAGGTTGATCAGAGGTGACAGCTGTTATTTACAGGATACTACTTGATTTTCAGTTATGGACAGAAGTGAAATATGGCCCAAAAACCTGGCATACATAGCTTGTTTTAGGTGATATTATTTTTTTAAGGCTTAATATATTGAACATGTATAAACAATGTATAAATTCTAAAATTGTTAACATTGTACCTTTAAATATTTGAAAGCAATAAAATGTAAATGGGATATAAAAACATAAAAAACAACATACATTTAAGCATGATAAAAAAAATAATAAAATATTGCTGTGACTGCTCTTCCAAATAAATAAAATCTAACCACAAATGTCCCAATCTTTCTTCAAGTACTTCTTAAAATTGAATATAACATTTCTATAAACAAAACCACACTTTGGAAGAGAAAAATATGATTTCTCAATATTACATTTTTGTGTGTTGTGATAACAGAAACCATATTAGGCTGTGATTATTTGTTCACTTTGATAAGCATTAATAAAAATACATTCATAATGAGACTTTTCCTTAAGTTTTTAAAAGGGCATAATTCTGTAACAGCTCTTTATATTACATTCTTCACAGATCTATTTTCCTTACTTTTTGCTGTTCGTGTCAGTCATTTTTTTAGTACTTTCATCTAATTTGTATTCCTGGCTATAGGTTTCAATTTGCTTGCCCAAATTGCTTTTTAATCTTGTCTCATTTTACAGATTTAACAAGAGAATTAATCTAAATTAATTTTACTTTTTTGGGAAGAATAGATGTGACCTTGCAATTATCCTTTCACCACCTGAATACATTTAGAATTTATTTGAATGAAAATGTTTCCTAATGTGATATAGTGGAAAAGTTATACTTTTGCGATGGCACATTTAACCATTGCATGACCGCATGGTTTTTGCCTCTTCGTAACCAGATCAAATAATACTCTTTGAGAAGCATTAAAAAAAAAAATAAAAACATTTATGCTGGAGCTTAGAGAAACACGTTTCCTGTACCTCTCTTGACCTCACAGTCTTTAATCTTTGATTTATAAACATTACCTCGAGGAAAGTAAGCACACATAACAAAAAAATACTTTACCATGCAAGTTCCCTAGTTACCCTATTATAGTTAGTGCAGCATCTGAAGTTCCCCAATTTAATAGACTATTTATTCTGAGTACAGCAATCCTGAACATATCATCATCATCATTATCACCATTTATTTATATAGCGCCACTAATTCCGCAGCGCTGTACAGAGAACTCATTCACATCAGTCCCTGCCCCATTGCGGATTACAGTCTAAATTCCCTAACATGCACACAGACAGACACAGACTAGGGTCAATTTGTTAGCAGCCAATTAACCTACCAGTATGTTTTTGGAGTGTGGGAGGAAACTGGAGCACCCGGAGGAAACCCACGCAAATACAGGGAGAACATACAAACTCCTCACAGATAAGGTCATGGTATATATATGTGTTTTATTGAACATATCATCTGACATAGAAATAGTGCCCAGTGCCACCGAGAGTAATCAGTGTGTGTGTCTGTGCAGATGGCCTACACCAAGGCAGATTATGCAGTCTAATAGGGGTGTACAGCACAGTCAAATAGGAATCTAGTAGCCCATGCAGTCATACTCCTTAATGTGGGTCAGATGGAGTCATGGATGGGCGTACTATAGACTGCCACCACAGGCCCCCCCACCCATAAACTGCCACCACAGGGCAACCCAATCCAAGGTACTTTTTACCCACACTACTCTCTGCTCCCTTTATTGTTCCCAAGGATCAAGTCATCCCCTTTTACTTTAACATGATATTTCCCGATGCTATGTATTTATGCAGACAGGTGAAAATTGGGAGGATGGAGAATTATTTCTGAGTTTCAGGTTATATTCTGTGTGACATTTTTATATTACTGTATAAGTGTGTGAGAACCATACAAAACACATCTGTGTCTCACCGGATGGGTTGACCCGTTCTTCTGGCCTGGGAAATGAGTTGGAAGAGACTGTATGTAAACTTTTGTTTGTTTCTTTTTTTTACTGGTTTGGCACAGGGATTGAGGAGACTTGATCCATGTCTCGCCTGCACCTCAGCAATATTAAATCATTATAAACAGTGATCTACTGCTACTGAGAGGCAGGAGAGGCATAGATTGAATCTCTCCTGCCCTAACATGGCCAGTAATGACATCATCGAAATTCCATGACCACCTCATTGCAGAAGCAGTACTACAGTGGGAACAGAGATTAGATTAAGTGCTGTGTTTTAACTATTATGTAAATGTGAACTAGAGCTAATGGTTCCTGGTCACACTGATGGTTCTAGAAGCAGAGGGCCTGATGCGTACCTAGGAGCAAAGCAAAAAAAAAAGGAGTAAATTTGCTCCTGGAGAAAACATGTTGCAATGCAAGGAGAGCAAATTAATTTATTTTTTACAGGAGATTCATCTAAGCCCTTTTATGTGAATGCTCCATCTGACATAATGTAGATATGGAGGGCCCGGTGCTGAGTTAGGAGCAAAGCAACAAAGGAGCAAATTTGCACCTTGGCAAAACCAATGTTGCATTGGAGCGGTAGGTAAATTTAAAATGTGGGGACAGATTTATAGTTGGGATAAGGCATTTTCAAGATCAATTTTAAATTTCAGTGTAAAAATAAAGTGATCAAGTATTTGTGTGCTACCTGAAAAAACAGCTAGTATTTTCCTTGCATGTAAAAAATTTAATTCATTTGCACCCCTCGTATTCTAGAGTGGTTTGACCAGGAGCAAATTTACTTCTATTTTTGCTTTGCTCCTACCTCAACATCAGGTCCTAGGTGGTTATGGTGGTTGGGAAACCAGACTTACATAAGAAGAACATTCCACTGCCAACAGCTATGCTGCTATGGGTCATGTTACTGTTCTTAGGGAAATACACATTTAGTCATTTTTATTTTTACACTTAGATTTGCTTATTTAAAAGAGCAGAACAGCTGAGGTCTGTGATTGCCTATAACTATAAGTAGAACACATCTGTTGTCATGTGTACAGCTGCCCTACGTGGGTCAATCCTGTCAACTGGCCTGACCACTACTATCAGGACAGTTTCCCAATATCAGATGTGATATGCCTTTGTGTGGTGCCAGCATAAGAGCAACAGAAATGAACAAATCCACCTGCAAGGCAATGTTTTCTGAAGGTGGAGACAAATTCTAAGTGCCAGTGGTAATAGTGAGTCGCTGTCTTCGGTAGAAGAGGATTCAAATTGAAAACAAATCTAAAAAGATAAAAACAAATGCTCTAAAACAAATAGATAATATAATTTATAGGTAAATGATGTACTAGTTTAGTAGAAGCATTAATGGATTAATATATGTACATATGGACCATGCATGTGTGTGTGTGTGTGTATATATATATATATATATATATATATATATATATATCTATCCATCCAGAGAACATATACATATATTTAATCATTATATATTTTTGCTGAATGTGTTATCTGAAGTGTTTCTATGTTACCTTGTCCTTCAACTGTTGGTAACTGTAAGCTTTAGTCTTTTAACATGTGCTCTTTGCCAAATAATACAAAGGAATTATTCCACATAGCGACTAAGTTCAAACTGTTACAATGTAGTAAAAATTATTATAGTAAATGTTTAAATTCATTTTTCTCTTAGATTACCCTTTATGCTTTTGACAGTCAACAGCTGTGAATATGAGGAGAGCGAATATTACGAAGGAGGTTATAAATCACACTTTGTCATATACTTACAATTCTGTGATGTCTGCAGGAAATACAGTTCTCATTATTGCTCTATCTGACAGCTATTTGCTTCACTTGAGCTGTAAGTGTTACCTATTATTGAACGCTTCATTTATTCTGAAAATAAATCAGTGATGTCCAGCTGCCTGGATGGAGTCAGGGAAACAAGCATACAAGACCAAAGCTAGTAGACTGTGTTATCTATTCCTCACTGGATGCTGTAGGCAAGATTTCAGGGATAGCCTTCCATCAGTCCAGTGTTAAATCACACTGGTTCAGGTCCTTTGTCTATGATCCACAGTGGTTCAGTTCTTTTGTCTGTAAATCACCGTGATTCATTTATGTTGTCTTTAATCCACAGTGATTCAGTTATTTTGTGTATGATCCTCAATGGTTCAGTTATTTGTTGTATTTAAAAAAACGAGAGCTCTTGCTGGGAGCCACTGATTAACAAATTACAGAGATACCAACTTTTAATTACTGATTTCTTGGACATTTTGCTACTGGACAGTTGTAACATTGTTTTAGCACAAAAATATCCAATAGCACAAAAAAAATCCAGAGACCAGTTTCTGGCTGGCAAATTTTAGCTTAGGGGGGGGGGGCGGTGGGCAAGACTTGACTTAGCAGCCTATTAGAAGCCAACGCAGGTAGCCCAATGACCGAGACCAAGGTAGCCCACTATGTGTCCAGCCGGCCCAGCCAGCTCCTGCCAGAGGAAAATCGTTAAAACCTGAATCTATCCTTAGAAATTGGGGATATTTGACAAATATGCTTTGGTATATTGATGTACTGAATTACTTAAGTTTATTTTCCCTAATAGTGAGAAAGTTATTTGCTCAGAATGCGATTGCCCCAGACTTACACTGTTTGTATTTTATACATTGTACCACACATCAGTGTTAGGGTCATCAGGCTTTCATTGTTCATGGTTAATATTTGATCTGTCTCTGTAGTTTAGGGATCATCTGTGCATTGAATAGACTTGATGAGTGTGTACTTTTTTGCTGAAAGCAAATACATGTTTTTGACGTTTTCAGAATGTTTCTTGATATTCTGCTTTAGATCTACCAATGAATTCCTTGTCCTGCCTGAATTCCAGGAGAATTCTGCTTGATTAAGTATTCTTCATATATTCACTGGAGGTCCATTCATGGCCATTCTTCATGTCCTACCTGGTACTGCCTAGACACCAATGTGTTATAGTGCAACATAGAATCTCTGTTTCTTTATCTATTAGAGATGCTTGAATCAGCCGTGTTTCCAAAATTTTAGTACCAAAACAAATTGTGTCAGCCAAGGATGTTCGACTATGTTCGAGTTGGTCTTATCATGTTCAAGCTGGTTGGACCATGTTTGTACCAGTTCAACATTGTTTAAGCCTCTTTTGAGATGTGCAGGCCAGTTCATTTATATTTGAGTTGGGATCGCATGTGTGCAAACTGGCTCAAACATGTTTGAATTAAGTTTGGCAGTGTTTTTATTGTATACGGTGAACATAAACACTGTATATATGTTACTGTTTGGTGGCTATCTACGTGAGAATAAAGGGTTATTGTGGTGTTTTGTTCAATCATTAATTTATAATAACTTCTATGCTAGAAAAGGTTTTTTATTATCTAAAAAAATAAATACATAAAATTCCAAACAGCATCAAACAATGCTGGATATCACTTAGCAGATGTGTGTAGAATACAATCACTGTGGAGGGTCCATCAGCTAAATATGGGGAATTCAGCAGCTATTAAATGTTCTAATACATTTCATTTGCAGCATGATTTGCACTGTAACTGATCTATGCTGGATTACAGTCATAATTACTCATTTCTTTTCATAAGCATGGTGACAAATACAGTACACAGACATAAAGAAACACTCTCGAAGGGCCCCCATGAAATTTGAACTGTGGATGCAAAATATAGAGGGAAACTAAATAGCTTATTTTACTTTGAGATGAAGCATAGAGACAGCATCCATAAAGGTACAGCACATTTATTGAGAACTAGTTCAGCCCATTGTAGAGATTGATCTGTAAAACAGGTTAAAATTCTGTTAAAAATTTGAAATACTAAATCATATGTTTTAATAATTACAATTTGTGGATTCAAACATCTTGTATTATCACCATATATTTGCCTAATAATATAACTGCTATAGATACTGTAGGCTCAATTTTAAATTAAATAGTGATCAAATCAATCCACATGTGGAGTGGCTTAAATTGGTTAAATCAACAAAAGCAATTCAAACTATATGTAATATACTTTTCTTTTTTCCATATTATCCAAAAGTCTTACTACTCTCCAATTATTACATAACGCAGTCTAAACCATAATAGTAACCAGAAGTTAAATTATTGTGAGAAATATGTCACCTTTAATTTGGTTGCTTTTATTACTGGAAATCAAGTGATTATAAATGCTCTTGAATAATTGATAGGTATCAAATAAACAGATTTTACAACTTTAATAATCGTGACAGTATTGAATAACTAATAAAACTTACTTTGTTATAAGCAGCTTCTTTCTCTCCCTTCATATCGATTTAGTATTAAGTCTGCAGGAGGTAGACAGTTAGAACACAGCAATCCATTCCCTTCTTATTTGCTTCTAAATTGGTTACATACTGTACATTCCAATGTTTTACAAATGCAGAGACAATACATCTGGGTCTACATCTGTACAAATCAAAGAGCCAAAGAAGACCTCTATTTTCTAGCTGCCTATATAAATCCACAGGGAATTCTTGATCTGTTATATGAACAATGCTTTGTTTTTATTCCTAGACTAGATCTAGTGTAGATGGACTGTATTGCTGCTAATAACTTTCTAATGATTCTGTTGTCATAAATGGAGGCTGTATATACAGGTTTTTCTAATGCAGTGTTTTTATGTATGGTGTCACAGACATCTATACTTTACATATAATAACAGGTTTAATTTGGATAAGAGTTTTAGAACAGTTTCATGACCATATAAAGGCATCAGGTTGTAGGTGAATGCTTTTAAACAGAGCAGGGATGGGGATAAAACAGGGTGCATACCAGCATGAAACAAGCCTGTGTCCAGTAGCATGGGTGCTGTCTGGTTTCTTAGAAGATGAAAAAAATAGGCAGAAGGTGCCCGACGTGTGTACACTGGTGGAGAGGAGAGTGTAGACAGGGAAATATGAGGACAGAGGAAAACACGAAGACAGAGGATCCTGTCCATGAGAGCAAAATTAATGTAGACATGAAAATAGAAGGTAACTAGAGTCCTGATCACAAGAGAGTTTACAATCTAAGCAGTGATTATTTTATTTTTTTATACTGGTAGACATGCATAAGAAAAAAAAGTAATAATATGATACAATATAAGGAAGCCTACCACTCCTGCAATTCTGCTGCCATAGTGCCTTTTCAGAAATGGCTGCTCCCAGCCCCTTTCTACAGTCCATTAAACCTCCAGCTGGAGCTTCTGTATCAGTGTCTTAATAGTAACTTTAACTGCATGTTAGTTGCTGGGCAATAAGTAGCATCCTTCCCACTTGCATGACACTGCCTTTGCTTCCCGAGTAATCCTGGTGGTAAAACACTGGGCAAGTAACCATTTTCAAGGACATAAAATAGTAATTTGGGGTATAACAGATGCATTGCACTGAAAGAAAGGTTTTGGGGTGTGATGTTCATTGTAACTTAGAGTTAGTAGACAAGTGCCTTAGTAGAGAGTGTTCTTTGTGAGATTTTAATTAGTTTCAGGAGGCAGAATAGTGTATTGTAGTTAGCTGCCTTATAGTGATTGTAGGGTAAGTCTGATAGGCCCTTGTTATTTAGTTTTTCATTGGGGTTATTGAGCTTGTTTATTCCATGCAGAAATTTACATAATTTGCAAGATTGAAAAAAGACACAGGTTTGTAGACTTTAACCTTTTATAACTTCTATTTGTTTAGAATTTCAGGGGAAGATGAAATCAAACCCTATAGTGCAACAATTGGCAATTTGCGACAATTCACAATTGGATATTGACAATCGTGAGGAAAAGCCCTTCATTTTTACAAAAAAAACCAGAGGATCAGTCCCCATAATAACCTCGACTAATTATAGTTTACCTTTGTAGTAGTTCCCAGGTATACATTTCTTTTTGCTTGGAGCAAGGAGGGAGTGTGCCACCAATCCCAATGAAGAGAGAGGATTACAAAATTAGACCCCAAGTAGTGTTCTCATTTAAAGGGAAATCTTTTATTAAGGGGAATATATATTAATTAGTCTGGATATCATCATCATCATTTATTTATTTATATAGCGCCAACATATTCCGTAGTGCTTTACAATTGGGGACAAACATAGTAAACTAATAAACAAACTGGGTAAAAGACAAAGAGGTGAGAAGCCCCTGCTCGCAAGCTTACAATCTATGGGATATGGATAGGAGCACAATTAATATAACATCAATAATAAATTAGCTAAAGTGCATAAAACAGTTAAGAGAATTAACAGTATCTAGCTAATCAACACAGTTACAATCCATTTACTTATATAGATTATAAGAATTATTAATCTCTGTTAACTGTTACCAGTGTCTGTAGCATTGATCTATTATTCTACTAGTTCTATGTAAACCAAATATAGGACTTTGTCGTAGACTATGCTTGTGTTTAGCTATTGGCCATGGGCCATTAACAAACCCATAAATGCCAGAGAATGGCAGAATGTTGAGAATTCCTAGATTTTACTGGTGATCAAAAGAAAGATGTCCCAAGTCACCTGGCCGGGTCTTTTAGAGAAATGATCAGGTTGTGAAGTAACAATGCAAAGTGTGCCTGCCTGATCAGCCAACGAGAGTCTAGCTATCAAAGCCTTGATAGTCCAGTTCCGCTTGGTGTTCCATGGTTCAGATGTTTGCTTTGCTCTTGGTGGTCCTTAAGTCTCAACTGTTTTTTGCGGTCTTCTGTCAAATCTGTCACTGCCGTACTCCACTACTCTCTATTTTCTTAATAAACTCACTTACTATGTAATATTTTCCAACATTTGCTCTCAATCTACCTTCTTTTCCTGTCAATCACTACTTTCACCTCTGCCTCCAACACCTGCCTCTATTGCACCCTCTTTTATCTGTCCACTGTCCCCTTTCATTTATTCCCTTACAAGGCCATAATGTTTATAATTGTTTATAATTCTCTCTCTAATGTTTTTAGATGTTTATAATTTTCTCTATTCTAGCTACTGCTCCTCATTCTATTCTATTGATGCTCCCAAACTGTCTGATTTCTCTTTCTCACACCCCCCTAACTTTGTTCTATTCATCTCCCTAAATGTACTACCCTTATTTTCTTCACAGTTTAAATATATCTGCTGCTCTCCTATTTGCTCCCCAACAAGGTCTGTATCTTCCCCCCTGCGATTACGCTTAATCATTCCCATTAACTGAGCAAATGTCTCCCATTGTCTTAAGCTGGGTACACACACTACAGGTTTTTCAACCAATTATTGTGCCAATCACAAGATGAACCACTGTTAGGTCCGATATCGCATTAGTGTGCACATCGTATCTTTGATTTGAATTTAAAAACTGACTATTATTATTATTACCATTTATTTATATAGCGCCACTAATTCCGCAGCGATATACAGAGAACTCACTCACATCGGTCCCTGCCCCATTGGGGCTTACAGTCTAAATTCCCTAACACAGACACAGACAGACAGACAGACACACAGACTAGGGTCAATTTGTTAGCAGCCAATTAACCTACCAGTATGTTTTTGGAGTGTGGGAGGAAACCGGTGCACCCGGAGGAAACCCACGCAAACACGGGGAGATCATACTAAAAATTTCTATCAACGATGGAACAATGTCAGACAAATGTGGAAGTGTGTATGAACTCACAACCAGCAGTGTAGGCAGATCTCTAGAGAGTGTTGAAAGTCACAATCTTTTCAGCAGTCGGTTATGATAGATGAAAAGAACAGATTTGAAGGTAAATCATGTAGGTGTGTACACATAAATCTGCATGCTCATTGGGACTTTGAGTCGTTGGTAAAATCGTTAGAGAAATTGCATCTGCAGTAATTTTCTGTAGTGTGTACCCAACTTTACCTTAATTCTATACCTTAATCTGTCACTAAACTCCTCCTATTTTCAGTGTTTCATTTTATTTCTCTCTCTCTCAACAACTCTGTCTTGATTTTCTAAAATTCCTATTCTTGTACATTACCTCTGTACTGTATTGTGCTCCTTCTTTTAGCCATGCTGTCGTTTCCTCTTTGCTGTCACTTATTGCTGTTTTGCACTGCTACTTGGTGCTGATCGGATCCATGGCTCTGGGCGCAGCTCCATTTCCTTCAGTATCCTGCCACAGTTTTGGCTCACAAGAACCTCAGCTCAGACAACTTAAACTCTTCTCTGTGAGCCATTTGTTCATTTGCACATTTCAGCGATAACCGTCCATATGCTAAAAAGAAATATGGCTAATTATTCTTCTCCACTGAGGTGCAATCAGGTCAATTTGTAAGGCAACCTTATTCCAGCTACAATGATGTCATGCCTTGTCTTACCATTGGACTATTACTTGACAAAAATTTAATGTAAAGGGTACCCTAAGTAAAATAGATTTGAACCGACTACTTGTAGTTAACATTTTATATGTGTAATTTATTGTAACAGTTAAAAGGTAAAATATTTTATGACATGGTTACAGAGACACATAGCCTTGTAGTGAATAAATAGCTGAATATCACAGTGTAAATAATCCTAGTAGCACTTCATGGTGACAAAATACAAGTGTTACCGCAAGTGATAAAAATGGGACATAACATATTTCTGTTATCATTACACTGTAGCTGTTTTATTGCAGGTGCTTCTAGAGTCCCAGTGACATGTTCATTCACATTCCTTTCAAGAGATAATGGCTCCATTTCTTTTGTTAAAGCATGATCTGATTAGCGCCTCTAAATATTACTGCACAAATCTCTGATTAAGCTTCTACTACTACATCCACAAGATCTATGGGCAACTAAGTACCAGTAATCAGGTTCTAAGTGTAAGTGGGCTGCTGTATGCCAAGACCATGACTAGCCTAGTTCTAATGGCTTATTAAGGGCATTCAGCACAGCTACCCTCTAGGGTCCCTATATACTCCCTATGGAGTCCAGAACCCTATGCCCATTACACAGTAGCCACATCACTAGCTGTCCTGATTTTTGTGTGACTAACAATTTGCATTCCCAGACATTACATATGCCAGCCAATGGGCTTCCCAGACTCATCTGCTTGCGTTTTGTAGATAGAGACCAAACAAACCTGGGGAATTACAACCAGTCCCAAAACGGAAAGGTAGAGGGTCACTAACAAGCAAGCCTAGTGCAGTGTTTGCTAGGGAAACAAGTGCGACCCCTCAGAGGCAGCAACCATGCCACTTTCCTAGGGTCCCTATATAACAAATGTGACGTAATCAGAATCTCATGCCCATTACACAGCAGCCTCTGTGATGATTTTAGGGTGAACTAGAACACAAGCTACTGTCAATTACAATTGCCAGGTTTTGGGCTGCCCATTTTGCTAGTTTCCTTTAATGAGGAGGCCAAATAAAGACATCCAGACACCCTGGTGCAGTGGTGGCTAGGGAAAGCCGGGTCCCCAAGAGGTGGCAATCATGCCATGCTTTTTGTGTCCCTCTGTAACAGATATGGGGCTTGATTAAGTGTATGATGCAAACCCAAAAATAACTTGCAATTGACAAAAGTGTACACAAGTGTATTAGTATGTACGCTGTATTCCGAGTTGAACATGCGTTCAGGTCTGAATGTGTAGCAGATGCATCTGCTTGACAACAGACACACCCCTCAGACACTTATGGTCAACTTGTGAACATGTACAAAAATCTGTTATTTTATCTTTTATGAACGCAATTTCTATTGCTATAATGCATCATTTAAACTTGAATAACCTAGCTAATGCAGCAGGAACAACTTCCTGTGTACCAAAAATACAGCATTTTTTTAATCTTTGCTACAACATGCTCTTTTGCTCTTTTTTTCCGGTGTCATCTTTCTGTCTTATGCACATTGAGAGATTCTCAAATAATAAAGAGTCTCGTCTGAGCTCTGATTGGTTGAAAGCTTCAACGAATGAGAGACTGGTAGGAGAAAGAAATCAAACTTTCTCACCACCTCTTACATATCTGAAAGGGGAAGTTTTTTTCTTGTAGTTGTTTTTTTTATTCTTCAAGGTGAACTACATCAGATCAAGAAAAAATGGCTAAGATTTTTTGAGGGTGTCTTTTCCTCAATCAAGGATTGCAATAGGGCTTTGGTTGGCCATGCACAGAACAACAGTCAATAAATATTTTAGGGCTTAAAGAAGCAATTTCATGAAAAAATAAGAGGTTTATTTAGGCTACTATTAATGATTTTTAATTCTGCATATATTCCACAGTATAATGTAACTAACTTGGCAACCTCAATTACATGCACATGATGTAGTGAGCAGAGATACTTTGGAATGACCCGCCAGCTATGTTTTCATGGTAAAATCTTCCCCCCTCTGCCATCACATGATGGATCTAGTACCGTGATGGGAAAATTGATACACTTGCTGCCTCTAACATTTTAAGTTCAGAAATAAGTTAAAGCTACATTTAATCATATAAAGAGATACTGATTTGAGATAACATCTCAGAAGGAATTTTAATGTATGATAAACAAGTTTTACAAGCTGTGATAAAATAAATGACAATTCAGTGTGACTTCTGGATGATCAGAGTTCCCACCAGCTTTTGAAAGTCAGGTGTAAGGCTGACAGAGGTACAACACAATTTTGCGGATAATTATCCGTCCGTCAACCTGTTGTGCTTAATGTTTTTATTGTGTCCCATGATAAAAAATGTTTATTCACATCTGTAAGTGAAACCAAAAATAGGCTTACTGTGCTGATGATTAATGATAAAGTTTAGGTTTGCTCTCTGCTCAGAGCTGTAACTTAGAATTCTAGCGCCCGGGGCGAGAAAGACAAATGCCGCCCCCCTAGCCCTCAATTTTAACCTGATTAACCTAAAATATTCCTAAATTGTGCCCCCCTTCAGCGGTCGCCCCTGTCGCACAGCCCTAGTTACGGCCCTGTCTCTGCTGTATGACATGGCAAGCTTCACCCACTACCTTTGTCCTTATTATATAATAGCTGGGTGCACGGGTGAAGTTTGGCTGGGCATACAGCACAGAATAAGAGCTGGAGGCATAAAGGAGAGAACAGGACTGACCGTGTATGCAATGTGATGGTGCTGGGGGCCGCAGGTGAGAACTATCCCTGTTGCCCATCACTGACCTGATGTTACCTCTGCAGAAAGCAGATACAACAAGTAGAGGAAGATGTAACAAGTTGTTTAGTTTTCTTATCTTATAATGTGACATCACAATTTTTTATTTATATACAGTCTTTATTTTCTTTAAGTGCATATCCTGCATTTTTTTAAAACAATCCGTAAAAGCATACTAATTTGCAAATATCTTGGACATTTATGGTCCTGCCAAATAATGATTTAGTTATTTTAATTTATTGGTGGAACTTCTTATAACATTTGCCTATGGCAGCTTCTGTGAACCAGTGCACAATTCAACTGTTTATGATAGAAATATATTGTTTATAATACAGCTTGCAAAATTGCATTGAGCAGATTCTTGTAGTAAATGTGTGTAAACAATTAAGCAGTATTTGGTCATCCTTGAATTGTACAACTGAAATGTAATACTGAAGCTTTGGTTTATAAATAAATTAAACATATGGTAAAAAAATTTCAATATGTAATTTTAAAATTGAAAAGGCACATTCCTGCTAAATCAGCAAACAAAGCTCTAGATGCATCAAGGTGTACAAGTGTGTATATTTGTCAGATTTGGAGATGTGATTTGTCAGTAAAAGTCACAGATAGGCCTCCTAAAGAGGAACGTGTGTCCTTGCGGATCTGTACATACCGAGGGGCAGACTCAATTGTAAAAAAAAACGTAAACGGCCGCGAGACATTACGCAGTGATTTTTTTTAATGAAATATCAGCTCACCTTTGTTTGCGCCCCATAGAGATGCCCCTTTTTTAACATTATGCGTTCCATTTGGAAATCCGGAAGTCACTTTTGCGTTCCACTTCACGTATAATGTGTTTACTCTGTCTGTAATGTGTTACATGACAATCTTCTAGATGTTTGTATAAACTGGATTGGAGATGGTAATATCATTACGCATGTATATACGGTTTTTAAAGTATGGACAACTTTTTATATTGGGATTTATTAATAGAAACTTAATTTGATTTGATGAGTCAGGTATAAAAATCACATGAGAATAATCAGCTGACATGCACCTTGAAAAAGACAATTTATGTCAAAACATGTTGGAGCATGTAAGGTGATTGAAAAGTTTTTATTTCCAAACTATATCTCTTGTGCTGAATCTGGATTCTTTTGGCTTCTACATCCTGGCTTTATTGTGGAAAATACCAACTGCCAACTTATCCATGTCAATTTGGTAGGAGTATATGACCTTTTTTTATTGTGGGATTTGATTCTGTTTTTATTGAGAAAATGTGAGTGTATCAATATTGTGTGAATAAAATATCTTTATCAAACAATATCACACTAGATGCACTTTATGAAATGATGGAGTCCCCCCTGATATGTTTAAATATATTTGGTGAAAGACTATAAAGAGAAGGGGAATTCCAGATTTCCAGATTGATGTGTGATTTCCACAGCTGAATTCTAGTGAGTAGCCCTACAAGAGGAGGCAATGAGTTAAGAGGAAAAGGAAATTTCTGGACTTTTTTTTAGACATATGAACAATAGGTGGGATTACATTAGATGATTATATGTTTTATTGTATTACGCTATTGTGATTTTTCTTTTCCTTTATGTGGAACATGAGAAAAATATTATAAGGAACCATCCAGCTACAAATCACAGGCAATATAAATATACCATTTTGTTCCCTTTATTATCTGTTAGATAACATAATAGCGCTTGTAAAGTTTCAAACTGTTTTTTTACTTATGTTTACTATATGAGGTCAAATGATTCCAGTTCGCTGTCTCTCTTCACCTATCACACAGGCTATAGACCTACTGAATAGCCTCAAACAGCGCTCACATCCCCACACACTTCAGGTTTGCCACCACCTATTGAATACGGGCCATAGGACCCCAATTTATTGTCCCACACTGGCACACAATGCTTCTAGCTATCCGCAGACTAGAAAGATCCACACCAGCAAGCAAAGGGTTAACTCTTCACACCTCCAGACTGTTACACAAATGTAAATGCAAGCACACACAGCTTGTTAATCAAATGTATCATCAAATCACACACTGGCATTCAAAGGCTTAACTTGGCCGAGCTATATTCTACTTAATAGGCTAATAGATTAGTTAGAGTATCAAGGACACAACATATTGAATTATAGATTTAATATACAAAAGTACAGGGCATACAGATATAAAAAAAATAATGAATAAACAATTAATAGATTGACATAACAAGCAAAACAGTTTAAAATAAAAGGGGTTACATTCAGAGTAGCACTTACATGAAATGCCTTTTCTAGCCAAGGGAAATTGGCTTGAAATATGGACAGCTTATCATTGTGAATTGATTTCCCAAAAAGTCTGACAATTTGTTGTAACTGGTTTCAGTTTTTTAAAGATACTTCAATGCCTGTCCCCTCCCCCAGGGGTTGTGTCTGTGATACTTTTTTCAATCACTATTTGCATGTTGCCTGATTTACTACTCAATTCTACTATGTGACCTAACTTCGCTGTGGAGCATCACACAGAACCAATTTCATTATTAATAAATCCCCTATGAATTTATCCATCTTTTGATCCCAAACATGATGGAATTATGACAATGTGACATACCTTTTCCAAAGATATGTGATTATAACTATTCCCGGATACCGCCAGTACCTGTGATTCACAACCCTGGTGTGATTTCTGCTCCTTGGTATGGAGTAACACCCAGATTTCCCAAAATATGAACTATGAAGACATTTTCCTTTGAAGCCCCTATTTCTATATACCTGTATAGGCTTTCAAATGTGGCATTTGTCTCCAAGCTTCTCACCTAGGCATCTGGCTCTCTCATTTACATTCAGTGGTTCTTTGTGTTTACACTACCTATTGAAAGGAAGTCAATTAGGAAGTGGAATAAGGGATCAAAAACAATGGATGTCTGTGATCTGCATATCTTAAGCAGGTCTCCTCACAAAAGGGTTTGCTCAACCTAATTACCTCCTACTGGGATAATTGTTTCCCTTTTAAAAACATTTGGTCAAACATTTATCTGAGTTTAAAATCAGGTTAATTTATGTATCAATGCAATGTTTTATTTGAACCCTGGCATTTAATATTCTATTTCATCAGATCAGATTTATGCTCTCATCCTGACAGCACGCATCAGCTGATTTTGAGTGTATCGTCCGCAAAATCACTCTACGCATGCCCAGAACCAGGAGACATGTCCGTGAGCCCAGCCCTGTCTGCTTTGTGTTCGTACGCAAAGGACACGTACTACAGCCTACGATTTGGGGGAGCTTACTGGGTGGATAAGGGGCATTTTGCTGTAGTCAGTGTACAGTAAGGATGTACCAAATTTAAGCGGTCGCGGCCATGTCGAATCTAGCTCTGAGCATCTCCAAGTTACTTGTTTTACTGCCATATTCTGATCCTGATCAGGATACGGCAGAAAAAGTCCTGATTGGTAGTAATTACTCGTATGCATGCTATAACATGTGTTTGCAACTGTAAATATGTTTTTTATTTTCAGTAGACATTAACAACATTTTTTAACTGTTTTATCATTAATGCTTTTATTACTAACAAGTGACATTAATTCAATATTTTTTTTATTTTCCTGTGCGTTCTTTTGCAAATTTATAATTCACATAGGTATTGGATAACTCCTGCAGCGTCTTGTGTAGTAGAGCACAGCAGACCCATCCCCAATTTCAAAAGAATACCTATCTAGAGATTTGTGCCTTGATGAATCTGAGAGTATGCAAAACCTAAATACGCGCGCATAATACTGAACGCTGTTTGCGCTCAGAATAAGTGCCTTGATGAATCAGACCCTATCCCATAGATTGTAAGCTTGCGAGCAGGGCCTTCTCACCTCTTTGTCTGTTTTACCCATTTTGTTTATTATGTTTGTCCCCAATTGTAAAGCGCTACGGAATATGTTGGTGCTATATAAATAAATGATGATGATGATGATGATGATGATGATGATATCTATAGCTCCTATAGAGATACCAGTATGGGATCCAGCAAACAGAAGTTTCAGAAACTTGAAATAAAAAATACACAAACAGATAGGCTCAAGTGAGAATAGGTAAAAATAGAGGTAATTTTTATTAATGGTTTAGTAGTTTTTAAATAAGGTGCTCCAAACACCCCTATCATGACCCCAATGACTCAGCATTCTAGATGAAAGATCCCATACCTGCTCCTGTTTTAAAACAGAATTTGTGAATATTTTTAGATATATAAATACAGCAAGCTAAATTGTATTCAGACATGACTCATTTTTTGGCATGAAACATTTTCTCATTATAAACTGGGTGGTCTAACAAAATAATAAAATTAAGTGAACACAATAATGCACAGCTACATCTAACTGTTCTGTGCTATACACATTAAGTTAACAGTAGAAGTGTTGAGTTATTGAAACAGCTGCTGTGAAGGGGATCTTTGTGATCTTTACTGGATATCTAAGACATTGTAGAGTTATAAACTGCACCAGAAAATATTACATTCCCAAAAATTATAAAATAATATTATTGTAGATTGGGTGATACTTGAAAGTTCACAGCAGGGAGATTGCAGTGAAACATGTGAGAGTTGAATCAAGGTTTAAAAGAATACTAAAAAAATATATTTATTTAGTTGCTTTATCTGCTGTTAGACTTTTAATATATATATTTAATACTGAGTAGTTTTAAATTCTGGCACATAAGGTTGTGCACAAGCTATTATGTAAATACAGTCATGGAGAGAAAACAAATGACAAATCTTTATTTAATGTATTTATTTATTTATTTATTTACTTAACTCTGTTTTGTGTCTGGTGTATATGGTATCACTCATATGTACCCAGAAGACAGCCTACATGTAGAATGAAATGCGAGTGTGCCATGATAATTGCCTTGTATTTGCCTTGTGTGATCTATCACACTTTTTCACTGCAGAAAGTTGTCACTCTAGAGACAGTAATAAAATAATTTACAGAAAACCTGTCCTTAGAAATCTACTGTATGCAGGCAGCAGAACTACTTCATAACTATGACTTACGTTAGTTGTTCACTGATGTTAAAATACAATCTTTTACTAGTGTCTTAATGCAAGTAAAGCTATGCAAATAGATAGACAGATAATACGTATTGGTTTCAATGAACCTATACACACTTCCTCTCACGCTTGCGGACAGGAGTGATGGCAGCGGGACAGTATCCTTTGGGAGCTGCATACTCTATTGACTGATGTGCTACATGCCGCATGTTAAACATAATAGTGCTTGACATGCGGTGTCACTGGTGTTTCTTAACACCGGTGGCTGTGGTTATCATCCTTAATATATACTGGTGTTTATTCTGCAGTGAATATGTTAGTACACATTGCAAAAAGATTTTCCCACTGGCACCCATTAAATATTATTGGAGGATTTCTCACCAGCGGTTTCTCCCCTAGTATTCCATGTTAATCATTGCTGGCAGTGATTTAGCCAAGTAGTTAAGACACAATTGGAAAATGACACAGTTAAGCAGAGCTATTTGTCTTTGCCAATCAAGCCTTAATATCAGCTGAAAACACTTTATATTTACAATACTAAATCTTAGAACTGATTGGAGGCAGGAAAACAATTACTCATCTGTAAACCCACAGCTATAAAATTGCCTGTGTGTTATCACCGTCACTGCCTGAGAATATATTCCCATATAGCTGGTCTGAGATCTAATGCTCATTGTCTTGGGTGTTAGACCACTTCATAGAGCAGTGGATGTCACTCATTCCCATGATTCTGCCATACTACTTTGTTTTTATTCAAATGTATTACATGTTATTTTCTCCGATACAAATTATCACACTGTTAAGTCTGATCTATGGATCTGTCTAATAGACTTCTCAATTAGCTCAGAAAAAGAATTTGTTTCACCACAATTTTTTTTAAACTATGTACTATTGTATTTTACTGTATTTTTTTGCACTGTAATCTCTTTAAATTTACATATACTTCAGTAGCAGCCCAATAATTTATTCATTTCTGAACTCAGATTCCACTATAATTCTTAAAATTACTGTTAGTACTGCAATAATTTTGTATAGGCAATAATTAATTATGAAAAACACAAAATTATATGTTTCTGCTTCTTTAAAGTGCTGTTCTGATAAAAACAGATAGAAGGCAGGCTGAGGGAACCACTCTTGAGACAAAATATAGGAGAACAAGAGGACAAAGTACATAAAATAATAGATTATAGTTGGACCGTAGTGTATGTTTGTTGATTAGGGAATGTAGACTGTAAGCTCCAAAAGCCTCAACAGTGTAGGGAACTCGTGAATGATAAATATTGGCACTTTTATAAATAAATTTACATATATATATATATATATATATATATATATATATATATATACATATATATGGGTCAAAGTGGCGGTATGAAAAAAGTACTTGGTATGTAAGTAAATTGAATTTCACAAAGAAGGCAGTAAGTATTTTTATCTTACATTTTAATTTAGCATTTTGCCATAACTACTAATGCTCTGTCCATTTTTATTGATCATAGTCAAATTTTCATTGATTTTTTTGTACTTTTCAGCAAATACTCAGACACTCACGTGATGATTCAGCCAAGGTTATCTTTCTCATCACGGATGGCTATTCAAACGGTGGTGACCCAAGACCTGTTGCAGCGAGTCTACGAGACCTTGGAGTGGAGATTTTCACAGTTGGAATATGGCAGGGCAACATCCGAGAGCTACATGACATGGCATCACAACCAAAAGACGAGCACTGCTACCTGCTACATAGCTTTACTGAGTTTGAGGCACTAGCTCGACGTGCACTACATGAAGGTATCTGATTTCAGAGTAGTATTGTAATTTACTGCACTGTTTCCCAAACCCAGTCCTCAGGGCTCCCTAACAGTGCATGTTTTCCAAATCTCTGTGCTGGAGCACAGGTGTATTCATTACTGACTGACACATTGTAATAGATCCACAGGTGGTCCTAATTATATCACTTGTGGACTGGATTTCTGAAACACTGATCTACTACATAAACATTTCAGCTATTTAAGGTCCCTTTTAGTTATCAATCAGCACCAAACTGTAAACTGACAGAGATTCCTCATGGTAGTTCTTCTAAAAGTTATATGACTCTTTTTGTCATTTTCAGATGATAAAATCTACATAAAAGGCCCCATCTAAAATTATCTTGTTTAGAAAAGCAGACAAATAATGTTCTCTTCAACTTATCCTATGCATTTTAGCCAGTGAGGATCCTGTCATCATTAACAGAATCACATCTTGCTGCCTCCCACAAGATCAGCACACCCACATCCTGAAATAGGCTGTGCTGCTGTGGCCATTCCACCAAATTATCTTATTGGCTACTGGTAACTCTATTCTGCCCACTTTGAAAGTGGGGTAATAATGGATGAGCAGGCGATGAAAATAAAATACAAAAGGTTGCTAGTTTACACACCATAAAAATGCCAAATAGATCTAATTATTAAAAGCATCCAAAGTGGGAAATGATTAAACACTGTGTTTATCACTGCATATGCATCCACAATAATTCATAAATATTTTTCTATGTTTTCCGCAAATTTACCATAAAAGTATTTCTATTGAAAAGAGAGTCCTCTAGTATATAACATTTAGAAATGGAAACAGGAAAGGTTACACTCAGAATTATACTAGTAAAATTAAATATTAATTGTTTACACCATGGTGATAGTACATTCATGTATCAGGATGTTTTACAGTTATACTGATATTACAGGTGGCCAGGAAATAATTATCACACTGTGTCCCTACCCACCCCCCATAACCCCCCCCCCCCCCCCCCGACCATTAAGTCATGCAAAAGTGGACATGACATTCCCCTGTGAATTCTGATGCTAACGTCATGCAGATTGACAGTCCCAGTTCTATAACCTGCACACATTGGAATACATTTCCAGCTAGGCTGCAGTTAGGTATACCATATAAGAGGCAATGAAGCAAGTGTTGTATGTGATTACAAGCAGCATTTTGCAAATCATATTGGTTTAAAATGAGGTGAACATTTTCATGAACATTTGAAGTTTTCAAAATCTTTGACATTATTATATTATGTGCGCGCTCATTGTGTTTTCTTTTCTTTATTTTTGACACCAGGGGGTAAATATATCAAGCTGCTGGTTTCTGGTGGGTTTGAAAAGTGGAGATGTTGCCTATAGCAACCAATCAGATTCTAACTGTGATTTTGTAGACTGTGCTAAATAAATGATAACTAGAATCCGATTGGTTGCTATAGGCAACATCTCCACTTTTCAAACCTACCAGAAACTCGCAGCTTGAGAGATTTGCCACTAGGGGGTAAATGTATCCACTGCCGTTTTTTCATCTCGCCGCTATTTGGCGAGTTTGCAGCGAAACTTTAAAGCGGCAATGACTTTAAACGCATAGTTTAAACCTTGATGACTGGAGGTATTTTATACCTTCATGAACTGAATGACTGTGACAGCTGTATTTTTCATTTTGAGAAGCATCGGTTTTGCCGGGAGTCACACTGTTTAAGCAAATTTTAGAAAATGTTGGATGTTTGCAAAAGATATACTTTTTTCTTAGCATATCAGAACATATACAACCATATATTCCATGTAGTGATCCTTTACTTTTCTTCCAATGCTAAATTAAATTGACTCCTTTCATTTTCATATACCTTGCTCAATAGAGAATTGAAGATAGAAGATCGCTGATTATAGATCTCCATATTTAATTATGTAGAACTGTGATAAGAAGAGAACGTAATATCATTGTTCCTTTTTATTCCTATGTCCACAGATCTACCCTCAGGGAGTTACATTCAAGAGGATATTTCTCATTGCTTTTATCTTTGTGAGGCCGGGAAAGACTGCTGTGATGTTATGGCAAGTTGCAAGTGTGGCACACACACCGGCCAATATGAATGCATCTGTGAGAAAGGATACTATGGGAAAGGGCTGCAATATGAATGTACAGGTAAGTGCAACAGTCTGTTGGATAGTTAAAATAGAATAAACACTTACGTTAACAATCATATTTACTTTAATACCCTTAATTGCCGGTGGATGTATCAGTCAATACTCATTCTTGTTATCGCACTGATATTCTGCTGTCTCAATAGTCTCATTCATATATGCATATTCCTACTGTGTGTGATCCATTGCATTTCAGAGGAGATCACACAGACCAGACACAGAAGATAATTACTAGTGAGTATAGATAATGAATCCCTATGTCATGATGGATAAAAATGATGCATATAACATTTTTTCCTTGTAAACTCCATGGTCTGTTTCTTGGCAAATAAAGTGTATTACATTGTAATGTGCACACTGAGTTTTCTGAAGGACCTCACACAAGGGACAAATATGAAGAAACCCTAGACTTAAACACATTCTCAGACATTGTGTTTTTTATTACTTCGAATTAGAAGCCGTTTACTCTCTAAGGTGTTTGAGATAAAAGAAATGCAAGGGTGAAGGAACAAATATATTTCAAAATGCAAAATACATAAAACTATTAAAATAATGGAGCACTGATGTCCCCCAGAAGTCGCCTAAAATAAAATAAATAAAAAACAAAATAAGGTCCAAAGAGCAGTGCTTTGTGTTAAAAATATAAAATTCTCCAGCCAAAATTCACATGGGTAAGCAGGCTTTGGCCAGAGTTTGTTTTACCTTTGTTTCCAATGCAATTTAGAATAACCAATGTGTAATTTTCATGCAAAAAGTTTTAATTAGTTGGTCTTTGCAGATTTAAATGTTAAGCTTATTTTCCATTGAATGCTTACAAAATAAATAATCAGTCTCCACTAACACCATGAGTCCATAAGTCTGAATATACTATTATTCCTGCTAGAATATTGCACATATGGGACCTCATTTAGAGTCGGACGCAAAGTCTTTTTAGGCGCAAGTGTCCAAGATGCAGGCAGTTTTGGTGCTTTCTGCACATGCATGATAGTGTTTTTTTGTTGGATGCGCCTAAAATGGACTTTGCGTCCGACTCTAAATGAGGTCCATGGTATATAACATATATTAATAAAACTATACATTATGAAGTTATATGACACAGACAAATGATGTGGTTACTTCACATATACCTAAACTGTATGGTATTTACATAATATGTACAACCTAGGCAATATCTTTATCCAAGAGCTGACACTACAGTCAGAAATGACTCAATGACTCAATAAGCCTTAAATTGACCCCAACTGACCCTGCTGCCCCTCCAAAGCACAGAGCAATAGGATCTCTGCCACTTATTTAAATGACCAAATTCAATAAGTTCAAGCAGAGCTGTCGGATCACTTCTGGGCAACATGATGGCCTGTTAGTGGTGTCAGCAGGTGACTGCACACATAAGCCAGCATCTCTCTGATCCATGCTCTGCTCTTCCCTTACAAAGGTCTATGAGCCCTTAACTCTGTGATCTGACAGGCATATTGCAGGCAAGTGTTGCATATGCAAATAGAGTCCTGTTCAGTGCATGAAAAACATATAAAACATATGTCAAGGCATAAATTATTACTTTCTGTGCTTTTAATGAGTTGGGTAGGACAACATTCACTGAATGGAGTCCTGCTCAACACATGAAAACGTATCACTTTAAAAGTGATTACACATAGATATCTCAGAACTAATGATCCGTATAAACTGAGCAAATCTGAAAATGACAAAAAATGAATCTAACACTAATGAGTACTGTGCTCTAACGGGTCTATTTATTATGTAGTGAAAAAAACGAAAACGCCTTATCGCGGGAGATAGGGCTTCTCTCTATCTATCAAGGGCTACTGCCAAGCTATCTCTAACAAATGCTTCGCCATGTAAAGCTCAGGGATGCCTATTTAGCAAGGATTGCGGCAGTACATGTATCCCCCACAATACTCCTATCGCTGTCGACATCTCAGGGCAGCGATAGTAGTGGTATATATTAATTCAAAAAATATTTTATTGATTTAAACAAACCTTTTTATTCATAAAGAATGCCTACAACTTTATAATTCTTTTATTGTGGAACTGGAAGCCCAAGTAGTAGTCGCCAGTTTCACTGCACATGCGTGAGTTGGCAAGCCGGGTCACTCGTGCACAGATATACCCAAGACTGGCTGGCGAAGTGGTAAGACTACTCTTAGAGCTACCAGTCCATATCGTCAGGCAGCTGAGTGTCCCTAAGCTCCTCCAGTGACATTGTATTCGTAATTTGCAGCAATAACTGATTTTCTATCACTGCGATAAGCAACGATAGAAAAATCTGTGTTATCGCTGCATAAAAGTAAATAGAGGCTTAAAACATAATATAAAAATATGATGTTCAGTGAAACCCATAGAAATTATTTTATGCTAAGAAGTTTATTTTTAAACCGTCCTATTACCAGATCACACACCTTTGTTATTCAGAAATTAAGACAGATTAAAATAGATGTTCACACACCCCAACATATATGGCCAACCTTGGCTTGTCTATATTTCTTTAGAAATGCAAATAGAAAGGTCAGTTTTACATCATAAAAGGGGTCTGTGTGTTATAACAAATCATTACATTTTATTAGTGTTCATACAGCAATGTACACACAAGTTACTTGATCTTATCTCCATGAGATATTAAAGTAGAGATAGTCTGTATGTGGGGTAATCATATGCACTTGATTCCCCCACATAGAATTTGTAAATAACTAATTTTAAACTGTGCAACTAACCTTATAGTTTAATTTGCCTGATAGTTGTCACTTTCCTATATTTGTTACACTCTGTTGCACATTTCACCAAGGAGGGGAAACTTGTTATTGTAATATCTCGCAAGTGACCTAACAAATTCAAGTGCAGTAAGTAGACATGACATAAATGTTTAGGCAAATTTCCAGTTTATATTTCGTTGTTTTGTAACCAGAAAATTGCTTCATAGAGCTCTTGCTGAAAAAAGCTTTTGAATTTGGGACAATTTGGAACAAAATTGTAAATTTTAAAATGTTATTTTTGAACAAAAAATATCTTTAACACATAGAAAAGAAAACATATTGAGCACATCTATATAATAGACATTGATTTACATCCTTAAAAGGTATTAATAAATTATATAATAATAGTATAATATAATATTATATAATATAATAATATAGCAAGTCAATGATTTGTGAATCGATGCTGTACACAATGTCCTGAATTGTGAATTAAATGAAGGGATATTGGGGATGATTTTATTATTAATAATATAAGGAAAAGGCCTAGAGAGATAAAGTTGTTCAGCAATAAAAAGAAATGACACTAATTAACCTGTTGGAGACTTTGGTTTGAATTCTAGTGCTAGCTTCTTTTGACCTTGGTCAAGTCACTTTGGGGCCAATTAGTATGATAGGTACAAAAGCCCTTCATCTATCAAAAACAGGTGTTTTTACTGGAGTTAGGGCTTCTCCATATCTATCAAAGCCTCCGGGCCAGTGTTATTTATTGCCGTGTTTCTTACGACAGGAGGAAAGCTGTTGTACTTGTACCACCACTGTCCTAGTTAAATAGGCTTCTTCGTGCACACCAGAGAGTGCCAGCAAAAGACTGCGATGCCTGACAATAGCCCGGGGGCTTTGATAGATAGAGAGAAGCCATATCTTCAGAGAAACCTGTATTTGACCTAGATTGAACAATCGAACATATAAAGTTCACTATACAGAGCCGCCATCAGGGGGGTATGGCCGGTACAGCTGTAAGGGGCGGAATGACTAGGGGGCTCGGACAGACCTCTCTGTCTCTCCAGGCCCCTTTGTCTGACCGACCGCTCCCCTTTGCCTCCATGATGCGGCGGCTCACAGGCACTGATAGACTGGGAGCACTCGATGATGAGAGTGTGGGGGGCGGTATGTACTGTGATGATGGAGAGGGGGAATATAATGTGATGAGGGAGGGGGGCACATCTACGGCAAAGAGGGAGAAGGCATGTTTGGGGGGGAGGGCTGCTAGATTATTTAGTACTGGGCCCTACAGTTTCTGTTGGCAGCCCTGACACTGCAGGTGGAATTTTTATTTCAAATGTGCCGCTAATCTTATACTTCATTCTCAATGTTATAAAAGTTGTCCTTCAAGTGCTATTCTGAAAATGTACAAAGTATGTCACATTTTTCCGAAGAAATTCAAAGATGGATGAATATTTATTTGTATGCAATTATTCCTTTAGGAACCATGGATTAGGAAAGCACTGTGCTGTGTCTCCATGCTATTTATGCTGGTTTCACATGACTTTGGTTATGTTTTATTGTATTACGTAGGTTTCTACCTTTTATTAAGATTAGAAAATCAGATAAGATACTTCTGCAAAAGCATATTTTACAGTACTCTGACTTTGGATTCAACTTTGCTCCCTAGCGTAAAAAAACATTTAATTTGTGAAACATTAGGGAATTTGCAGAATGTGCTGCTAAGTTTCCGCTGAATGAAATTGGAGACTATGTTGAAGACAAATAAATCAGTTTAACAAGGAAACATGTAACTGAGGGAGGTAACAAACAGTAAATTCTGTTTGATTAAGCTCTTGGCTTTATGCTGTCTGCATTTTCCAAATAGAACATGACAGACAACTATATGGGGGATCATTGTCTCCTGTTCATCTATTCCTTTTATTGTACATAGGAATTGTTTGTCAGGTGCTTTTATTGCCATTTGCAAACAGTGCCAGATGTTTTCACTTTTTATCCTCAGGGTGAACTAATGTTGATATATCATTTGAGAGGACATGCCACAAATTTTACTTTTATGGAGACAACAAAGAGATGTGATAAGGGAAGACCGAATGTAATTCTAAAACTTACATATTACACAGGGCTTTACAGGGAATATTTCATCATTCAAATCAAGCTTGCGAGCAGGACACTCTTACCTGTTTGTATTACCCAGTATTGTTTATTACTGTATTTGCCCCCATTGTAAAGCGCTAGTTGTATTAGTATTTTTGTTATCCCTGGCTATATTCAGTGTATATATATATATATATATATATATATATATATATATATATATATATACAAATGTATCCACTATGTGCCCCAGATCTGCACATCCCCCTTCTTCTATATCCTGTACTGTCTCATCCTCTTCTCCCTCCTATCTTACCTAACCTTCTCTGGCCCCCTTTTTAAACGTCCCACCTGCCATTCTCCTGACCCCGACTTCCTACAACTTGGACCATTTAGCCTCCATATCTTTTGCTACCCACAATAACCACAGAGCCTAATGTCACATCTGTCACTTTTATCTCTCATTACCTCCTCCCTCTAGAATGTAAGCTCTTATGGTCAGAGCCTTTTACCCCTTGTGTCATATCTGTCCAAGCCATATTCCTTGTAGTCCTAGTCGTGTTTCTGTATGTCATGAGATTTGTTCTGTTCATTTTAGCAAAACATTTATTATTCTACCTAACTGTACCCATGTTATTAACTTTGCTTTTTCGTTTATATTTTATCAGTATGAATATGTCATGTGCTACAAAATCTGTAGCACTATACAAATAAACAGTGGTAATGATAATGTTATGTGGGAATTGGGGGAATTACATTCAGATTTTCCACACCACCACTTCTAAATTTTCACTTCGACTACTGGTACAGTGTCAGGAGCCGCCGCGGCCACGGGCACCGCCACGACTTTCCCCCTTCCTGTATTGACGTCCCCAGCTGTCGCCATGACGACCGGGGTGATCACTTCCGGTTTCTCGGGCCCGACCCTTGCCAAGGCAAGGGCCGGACGCCAAGTGTGTTAAGTGTTGCGCCCCGGCAAGTGCTGCAGCCGGGAGCATGCGCTAAGTATACCCTGCAGGCTAATTAATCACTACATTCATTAGGAAGTCTAGCCTGTTGCTAATTACAGGGCTGAGCCCTGATTGGCCAATGTCTGAATATAAGGCAGGGAGGGCTTAGCCTCCCTGCCGGTTATAGCGTCCTAGTGTGTTACTTGTGCTGACCTGCTCTGATATTCTGCTGGACTCCTGTTTTGACCCCTTTGCCTGTTTACTGGATTTTGCCTTATCGCCTGTGCCCCTTACCTTTTGGCCTGAACCTTGGATTCTGCTGATTTGCTCGTGACCCCGACCCATGGCGTGTTTTCTGACTATTCTACCTAGCAAGTGAACCCTGACCTTGGCTTTCGTCTGACCACCCCTTACCATCTGTACTGTCTCCAGGCCTGCACTGCGGTTAGTATAACGAACCTACACTACATTGGAGTTAAGTCCTGGGGGCATCCAAATACCTGTGAGCGCGTCTAGCTCTACGGGAAAGGCGGCTGCTATAGGCGAAGACCTCCGCCAGTCTGTTCTGCAGGTTCGTTATCTGACCACTAGCAGCCTAACATACATACAATAAAATTAAATAATAAAATAATAATAATAATAATAATAAAATTAGGAACCAGTCATGCACAGACATTGACATGTTACCACATGCATTAATCCCCATTTCTGTGCATTCACAGGGAGATACATACACAGATTATCTCTCCTGTCTCCAGCTGTTGTCATCCTGGTAAGGGTCATTTTGCAAGGCTCTCTACCTAGACACATTCCCGGGGAGTCCCAATGACAATGTGCATCGTTCATTCTTTGCTCGGATGGATGTGAATATTTTAACAAAGGAGAAGCAGGAACTGAATGTGAAGGTCAACAAGTCATTTATAAAAGTTTTCCCTTTCACTTAAAAGCAGGATTTCTTTATTGTGCCATCTTCACAATATGCTGCCTGTGAGCTCTGTATTTTCTAGCAATAGGCATTATATTTCTTTATTTTTTGCATATAATATCATCATATCTGCCATTTTGTTCAGAAACCTTCTGTATCGAAATTCATGGCATTTAATATGGGGGGGAAGCTTAATCGCGTCATTAAGCCCTGCCTCCCGCTATTCACCGCACGGTGAATTTAGGCATTTTATAGTGAGGGCATTGTTATAGTGATGCAAAGACGTCACCACCCCCCCTCCTACCCATGTCATGTGACCTGTCCTCCCGGAGAACAGAGTCACAAAGTCGGCAACTATGCCTTCATGAGAAGATACACTTCTTTCAGCCTCTCATCGGTTATGACAATCAAAGCACCATATTTATAAATAAAATACAACAGCACATTTTTTCACAAATGTCCTCCCCCCTGCACATTTGTTATGCCAGTTTTGATCTGAAAATGTTCAGCATATTAGTATCATATTATTTTCTGACAAATAATTAAGCATAATCAATATATACATATATATATATATATATATATATATATATATATATATATATATATATATATATATATATCAATATATATATATATACAGTAAAGCAACTAAATCTGCTGACACCTAAAGGCTCTTAGAGATCTATTCATTAAAACCATCCACTGATTAGTAGATTTTCTATTGCTGCATATCGCGAGAGAAAATCTTTAATCAGGCAATTTATTAAGAAAACGTCAAGGGGGCAGCTAAGCCAGTACATGTACCACTGCTCAGAACAATAACTTAAAATTTATAGCACCTGTGGCGAAAAAGGAAAACTGGCGCCCCATTGCCCTAAATTTTCACAAAATTAACCTAAAAATTCATAAACTGCACCACCCTTCAACGTTGTGCCCTGGGAGGTCGCCCCTCTCTACAGCCCTAGTTACGGCCCTGCCACTGTTGTCCTTGGTAAATAGGCTTCATGGGGAAGGCACATTATCTGGGCACACCATGTTCTCGAGGTAGGCATATAGCCCTTTTTACGTCACAAAATGATATGCTTTTCCCCCAACCTCTAAGGTGGTGTACATTGGGCCTCATCTATACTTAAAGTGGGATACATTTTTATACTATTATAAAACAGTTTCTAAGGGATGTTCTTGCTCACATTCATTTTTCACCAGGAGATTGTACTACACTACTATGCAAGCATTTGCACTTAGCACATATTTTACTGTCAAACCTACATGAACCAGGTCCCCTTTGCATTTAACATCCACTGAGGTGAAGAGGACTAAGTTATATATAGGTGGCAACTTTCCAGAGCAAGGTATATATCCTCCTTCCATATCCACAATTATAACATACTTTTTGCATTTTAAATACTTCTATTCAATAAATGATAAAATGCAGAGAATGAGGATAGATGGTAACTATTGCATCTAACACGCTCAGGGGACAAATAGTTGCACTTGCACAAGTATTCTTATGTCATTGTTCTGATAACAATATTGGTTAACTGCAATCAACTAATCATATTTAGCCTATTTTTAGGCTGATTTTAAATTAGATGTTGAGCATTTATTGGGCAGCATTTCCAACTGTGACTACATTTACTGCCAACCACTGGCAAAGCTCAGCAATAAAGGGTGATGGGAAGAAACATACTCATGAAGATGACGACATTCTATGGCCTGCGGGCCCATATGCATCCAAGTAAAAGGATGGTAATCCTCCACCCATACGATTTTGGTCTCCAACTCTGTTACATGGCTTTGAACACATTTGTTCAGTTGCTAAGGAGAAGCTTGCATGTTCAAATATTGTTACTGAACTGAAAACAGACATTGTTAAAGCAGCAAATAGAAGATTTCATTTTAAAGTACCTTTTAAGCAGAAATGTGACTGCCAGACACAGACATATTTCAAACAAGCTCTCAGTATGTTATATGAAGGCAGAGGGTGGAGGAGGAGGAGGAGGAAGAGAAGTAGGAGGAGTCGAATTTTACATTACATAATTTTACATTACAGAGAGCAGACAGATCAGAGGAGCGTTCCAAAAGCTCTCTGCTCACTACATCATGTGTCATGTGACTGTGGCTTCCATGGTAGTCCATGACATTAAGCAGAAATATAAATCATTAATAGCATCCTGAAGAAACAAATGATGGGTAAATACCAACATTTTTCTTATAGCCTGCCAAGTGAATTATGCTAAAAAAAACCACACCTGTTTTATTCATGGGATTGCTGCAAGATCATATAGGAGACAAAATGGATTAATTAGAATCAGCAAACAATGACTTAGTGTATATAACAAATATTATGGAAGTTAAAATAAAGAATCTCCACAATAGTAGAACAACATAGGCAGCAATAAATTGCATTTTAGAAACATTGCAGATAAATACAGAGGAGGTTATAGCATACATGCTTGTGTCTTTTATCAAATCTTTGCACCCCGATCTGAAGGTGACTGAGTAGACAATAAGCATGCCCCACAGACTTCCTAAATCTAAATTTATTGCACCATTTACTTTGTGAGAGGTGATTGCTTGCATATTTTTTTTCTATCTAAAAGAGCAAATCCTCAAGACTGCGAGAACCATAAAGCAATTTCCTGACCTTTACAATTTCAACAAATACTTGTCACATACCACCATGCTGAGACAGATGGAATCTTCTCACATCACAACTGTGCTACAACAACACAAAAGTCTGTATCATTAGGGTTTTCATGTAAGGATCCTGACCAGCAGGAATGGCATCATTGCACTAAACATACCACATAAAGCTCCGCTTGCTCTCAGCACATGGAATATAACACCTGTGCCAGAAGTTCAGTTCATTTCTTTCCAAACTCTAAGAGCACGCAGGGGGGGTTTCTAAGTCTCCAGAACTCCCCCCCCTCCGCTAAAAAGTGCCCTACAAGAGCCCTACTGTAGTATACAGCACCGACGCGGACACTTCTTTGACAGCGCCGCGGCTGCTGTATACTACAGTGCAGCCGAAACGGCGCTGCCGCGCATGCGCGGCAGGTCTCTAGATTTGTTTTTTTTCCGGGGGCGGAGGAAACCCCCCCTGACAAATCCTCCATGCGCCCCTAAAGAGGATCACTGTAAAGTGGAGCTCAGTGTCCCCAGTCCCCTTTCTCACCCTCCAGATCAAAGATATTTTAAGGCTTGGTACAAACTACAGTGTTTTCAGCCAATTATCGGGTCCATCGGACGATAAACGACTGAACCTGATATGATTATTGTTGCAAAGCACAAGAAAGTCACATGAAATCATTGATCGAGATTTTCAAACTGACTTGAAAATCTCGTTCAGCAACGGAACTATGTGGTTCCAATTCTGAAGTGTGTATGCACTCACAATCAGGATCTCCATAGAGTTTACAGAGTCATGATCTTTTCAGCAGATGGTTATGCCAGATGAAGAGCACAGATCTGAAGGTAAATATTGTAAAATGTGTATAGTGTGAACGCATGAATCAGCATGCTATCTGGACTTTTTTGTTGTTGAAAACAAATTGGTTTGAAATTTTTATAATGTAAACCTAGCTTAATAACAGTGGATTACAAATTGTTTCCACTTGCCAAGGTGGTTGTGAACATCTTTGGTTACACCTTAGACAGTAAGAGTTTTAAAGGTTAACATAGTTATTTCCACTTTATCTCTTTACCGGCGGATTTTGCACAGTTCCATTAGTTCCATTTTATATCACTTTTTGTTTGTTTAGTTTAATATAGTATATATATATTGTAACAAAGGGAGGCATTTATCTGACAAGATGCAGAGAAAGCATACAAGCAGAATTAATCATTGGCGCAGTTATGCACCTAGATTGAGATTAAACCAGGTAAAAATTTATGTGTAGTTTAAAGTTTGGTTAACTTACATGATTTGAAAGCTCCTTCCTCTCAGCAAACAGACAGGGTGTGTCTGTTAGTGCAAACAGAGCCAGTGATGGGAGTGTCCTTTTAAAGAGAAGGTGGGTGTGTCACCTGCCCATCAAGCTAAGGCTGGGGGAGGAGTATCATGCATAAAAGATTGTTTGTGTCATTTGTGCACTGAGACCAACGCTGGGGAAGCTGGCTGGTCTTGAGAGAGATTGTCTATGTCTAGCTAACGTTTAGGGTCTCCATATCTGCTGTGAAATTCATATGGTGTCAAATACATCTTAAACCATCCTGACAATAAAGCTGCATAAAAAGAAGAAGTTGTTTGCGTGTGCTTCAGCAGTAGCGGGCTCTTGCCACAATATATATATATATATATATATATATATATATATATATATATATATATATATATATATATTCACGTATGCCCCCTTTTTGGGATAGCAGAAGGACTGTAGCCAGCAAATATGGCGTCCATTAAGAGAACAACATTTTTCACCCTGCATACCTCCTGTTATGTATTAATAAACCATCTTTCTCTTAATTTCTTATTTCAAATTCTGATTTTTATTTTAAAGGGTAAAACAATTTTTGTGGGATACAAAAAGCATTAAGGGAGACTTTTCAAACTTTTTATTTTCACTTTTAGAGGGAAAAAACAATGGTCAACATGATTTTTTTTTCACAAGAAAACTGAATAGTGACTCTAGTGCAGTTTTAAATTCTGAATTCAAATATGTAATAAGAATGTTTCCTCCAGACATAGTGTGTTTGTGACAGTTACTTTTCTTTTTTCATATGTTAGTGTTCTTTATGGCCTGCCATACACACAGACAGACAGGTACATACAAACTATATAGGGGGGCTCTTGGACATCAACACTGGCCAGAGGAGTGGCGAGTGTTCATAGACTCGTCAAAAGTTACTTTGAAGGCTGTGCTTCTACATAACGGCAATAAATTCCCATCAATAACTGTAGCGCATGCTACTGATATAAAAGAGATGTATGAAATTATGAATTTGCTGTTAGAAAAAATCCAGTATGAAAAATATAACTGGAATATCTACACTAAATATACACTAAATTCTGCTGTTTCTTGTGTGATTGGGACAGCAGGGATAAGAAATCTCTGTACATTAGAAAACAATGGCCTAAACGTAAATCTCTTATTCTTGGGCAGAAAAATGTATTAAATATTTAGTTGATCCTGAAAAAGTATATTTACCTCCACTTCATATGTAACAATTTGTAATAGCAATTGATAAAAAAATTTGCTGCATTTATGCATTTGAAATCTAAATTTCCAAAAGTAAGTGATGCAAAACTGAAAGAAGGAATTGTTATAGGGCCACAAATAAGATCAGTAATGGATGATGAAAATTTTCAGGAACTGTTAAATCCACTGGAAAAAGCAGCCTGGATGTCATTTAAAAATATCTGTTCTTGTTTTCTTGGAAATCATAAAACAGAAAACTATCGTGATATAGTGAGTGATCTAGTGGATTCATACAAAGCTATGAGATGCAATATGTCTTTAAAACTTCACTTCTTGGACTCTCAATTAAATTTCTTCCCAGAAAATCTTGGGGCTGTCAGTGATGAGCATAGTGAGCGTTTCCATCAGTTCTGAGATGGAAAAGAGGTAGCAAGGCAAATGGAGTTCCAGTATGCTGGCTGACTACTGCTGGACCATCCCAAAGGCAAAATATTCCTGAAAATCATAATCTACAACTGTTTAGGTCAGCCAGAAAAAGGTGTATATTTAAAATTTAGACTTATGTAATTACTAATTTTATATAAGTTAGAAAAATGTTAACGTATGTCACACAAAAAACACTGCCTGATGGAAAAAATCTGAATGCATACTCAAATTCAGCACGAAAAATACATTTAGATTCAGTTTATATAGTTCTTGGGAAATAAAAAAGTTTATTTTTGTAGACCAGTGAAATTTTAGTTGCTGGGGCGAGAATAATATTGCCACCCCCCTAGCTCTCAATTTTAACCAAATGAACCTAAAATATTCTTAAACTGCGTCCCCCTTCAGCATTGCGCCCTGGGCGGTCACCCCTATCGCACAGCTCTAGTTACCACCCTGCGATACAAAAAGCAAGAGTGAGAAAGAAATATGAATACAGCAAACAAAGTAACATTGTGTTCCAAACATAAAAGCACCAGAAACATTGTAGTCGTATGGCCCATGCTTCTTCTCTGATGCAAACTTTCACCCAAACTTTCTCTTAAATACAGGTGTTATTTTTTTTTTATTAAACTCTGTCCGTTTCTCTATTATTAATTCAGACAAGGTTGGTTTGTAACAAGTGTGAGACTACAAACGGCAGAAGTCATTTTATGAAACTAGTTCAAGTGGTTTGGACCTCCAAAAGCCCCTCTCTGTCCCTCTTTAGATGCAGAGAAGGCCTTTCTCAGAGTTAACTGGGTATGTCTCATAGTGGTCCTCTTAATCCATAACACTACCCAACTTCACTCAGTTTTCTTTCCATAAATTACCGTTTCACATTTAACTTCGGTGGGATGGAAATGAGGCTTTAATCCCCTGTGTAGATGAGGTTGAATCCTTTCCCTACCACTCATCTTCTCCTCTTAAAACATCAAATGAACTAAAAGTAATAAAACAAAAATCTGTCAATGGAAACATTGCAATGATTTATAAAAATGTCAGTAAAAACATATGTTCAAGAGTTAGCAACACTGACAAGATGTTAGAATTGGAGATGGGTAAACTGTACATTATTTAGTAATTTTTGAAAACTACATATATGTCTTCTATAAAAGAGAAGACATTCAGTCAGCCCCAATTCTAATACTCATTATCGCTGCGTTAAAAAATGATCTGCTGAATTGCGACATGTCTGTTTCTTTAACTAGCCTACTACTTTTTTCAAGCAGCTGGATTCAGTTACACTATAACTCACACTAATTATGGTGGTAACATGCAATCTATACACAACTGCTATTAATGTGCTAAACATTTTGATACATTTTCAAAATGACCTCTCTGTCTGCACCCTTGAACTTCCCTTTATGCCCAAGGAGTTGTGTAATACAAAACACATCTGGCTGTACAAAGATACTCTTCTTGTTTATGGGAAGTACTGGAACTGGACTTATATTTCTAATGTCTGGAAAGTTATGTGTGTGATCTGTGTACCATACTCTCTGTTATGGAACACGGTATTATGTAATTCTTTGAACTGTTCCTCTACATTCCTAAATGGAACTGCCACTTGGCTTTCACCTGATCCATTTTTACTCTTGGCAGATAGTTTTGCAACACATGTATTGAGATCATTAATGTCAGAAACTTATAGAGCAACAGTGAGTAAAACCATAAATCTCCACTGATTGGATTTTTTGCCTGATATTAAAATTCCAAATCCTTTGAGAACGATAAATGCTGTAGCACAAAGTGTGATGTTTTGTAATGTTGAAAGCAGAAATGCGTCAGCCAACACTTGCTAACTGAATACAAATAATTTAGTCAACTCCTTATTGCTCTGTCTGGCACTGTGCCAATTCTAGTACCTTACCTGTACCTTAATTCTACATCTACTTGACATCTCATCCATTTATATGTCAGGGCGTTTCATTACACATACTCCATAACCAAACAGTTCAGTCAAGTGCTAATGGTACCCAAGCTAGCATATAAAAATGTATGCAGGTAAAGTACAGTATATATTTAAATTAATTAATTTCCCTTCAGCTCCCAACCACCCACATATGCAAATTATAATAATTATGTACTTTTCTAGTTTTATTTTTCCACACATCACTATCATTAGTGTGTGTGAGTGTATATATATAATCATGTTCATATAGATTTGAAGGCACACACTTATAGACATATGAATCAAGCATACTAATCATAAAAAACATGAGTCTTCTGTTAAAATAATATGTCCAACAGTCACAATGATGGACTGTGATTTTATAACATATTACGTTAAAGCATCTAATATAGGGATTCCGACATACAATTGGCTGATAAGACATGATAATGCCTTCTCATTAAAATGATCTACTGGATGATACCTGTGATAAAACTGTAAAGCCTGGATGAGCTCATTTATATAGTGGGCATTTATATAGTGGGCAGCACTGTGGCTTAGTGGTTAGCACTTCTGTCTTATTTTACTGGGGTCATGAGTTTGATTCCTGGCCATGGCCTTATCTGTGTGGAGTTTGTATGTTCTCCCCGTGTTTGCGTGGGTTTCCTCTGGGTGCTCCTGATTTCTCCCACACTCCAAAAACATACTAATAGGTTAATTGGCTGCTATCAAATTGATCCTAGTCTGTGTGTGTGTGTGTGTGTGTGTGTGTGTGCATGTGTGTGTGTGTGTGTGTGTATGTTAGGGGATTTAGACTGTAAGCTCCAACAGGCTGGGACTGATGTGAGTGAGTTCACTGTACAGTGCTATGGAATTAGTGGCGCTATATAAATAGCTGCTGATGATGATAGTGATATCAGAGGCAAGCACAGGATTTCTGGAGTGGGAGGGGTTTCCAAGTGCTTGATTGCAGAACAAAGCAAAAAAAATTGCTACAATAAGCCTGCAACAAACAGGCATATTGCAGAAGTCGATTTTTTTTATTGTAAATAACAATTTTGGTTGAGTTACAAAGTGTTGCTTATTCTAAAATGTTCTCTAATAACAACTGTTAATTAATATTAGTGACCACTTATCCACCAAAAAGTATGCATGCTGATAGTTGTTCGCACCAGCTATACCGTGACTCCATTCACATGCAGAAGATAAACTGTGTAGAGAAACTGTGTGATATATATGTCTGTCAATTGGCTCACCTGCCGGTGCCAGCTGTAGTGTGAAAGCAGTGAGAATGCAAGGAACACTGTTAAAGCATAAAGCATGTGGCGGTACCTCATTCTAAGTGGTAGAACCAGAGCCATTATTACAATGGAAGGGACCCAAGGCAAATATCAATGCTGGAGCTATCCTTTGGCGGAACTACCATTGGTGCAGCAGGTGCTGTGCACCGGGGACCATGGAGATGGGGCCCACTGCACAAGGAATTAGCGAGCTGTGGGCCCCTCGTTCTCTCCACAGTTTGCTAGTTCCGCCTCTGGAGCCACCCATATATAGAACAATGGAAGAGCACATATAACAGCTGCTGAAAGTTACATAAAGAGAAGTGGTACTGGGCAGACGTCACACAAAATAATTCAGAAATGTAGAGCAGCAATTAGGCAGTAGTGCAGTAGTCAGATATGAAAATTAGAAATAGAAACATAAAATATACATAAATGTAATAAAATGTTAAATAAAAAAAGAAGGAGACATAAAGTAAACTGTACCTTAATGGAAACCCCCCAATAATATTACATAAAGCTTAAGCAATTAATATACTCTACAAAATTAACATTAATCTTCCCTCACACCAATATCGCGACTTCTCCTACGGCCCTCATTCTAAAACTTCCATTCACTTCCATTTTGATTACATTTTTCATTCCACCACATCTAAATTTCCATACTACCATTCTTAAATTTTCACTTCGACCACTGGTTATATAGTCATCTTGTGTTTCACATCTGCACAGATGCACATGTTTTTTACTTTGTACATTTACATTTTTTTATGTCTGAAAAACACTAGAGCTACCCTCCTACAGGTTGGCAGATCATGTGATTGAAGCAAAGGTTTCTTTGTAACTGCAAACCGCCCTAGATGCACCCCTGCATATGGAGGGCAGTGAAAATAATAGTTTGAGGGAGAAATCTTAAATTGAAACCTTTGCAAAAAAACACATTGCTGTAAAAATTTAAGGACTGATCAAAGCAAATGTCTGGTTGGTATAGATTACTGGACCTTTGCAGGGGCGAATGCAGGATTTAGAAGGGGGGGTTTCCGCCCCCCCGGAAAAAAAAAAAATATTGCATGCGCAGCAGCTCCATTTCGGCGAGTCTGAATTCTACAGCAGCCGCGGCGCTGTCATGCAGCATCCGCGGCAGTGCTGTATTATACTACAATACAGCACTGCCGCGGACGCTTCTTTCACAGCGCCGCGGCTGCTGTACAGTTCCGTTGGTTCGCGGAGGGGAGGGGTTTCTGGAGAACCAGAAACCCCCCCTGCGTGCGCCTCTGCTTTGCAATTTTTCAACTAAAGCTAGTTCCCAAATTAAGCTTCATTTGTATTTCTTAAAATTAGTAATATTGTAACATTTATCAGGCAAAGCTTTATACAATAATATTATGATGTGATGCCTTGTAGTCTACAGTAACTTTTATAAGATAAATATTTGCTGTTATTGCAGTAATTATTTGAGCATTTGGCATGGGAATGCATGCGTGTGGTTTATTTCTTGGCCTTCATCACAGTATGCGTGCCCTAGTGATCCAAAACTTCTGCGCTCAAACACTAGTCAAATATTAAGCACAACAGATGTTTCTTGCATGGAAGGTCCTTGTTTTTCTATTACTGCCTGTACCAGACAGTGTGTCACTAAAGCAATACATACCTTGTACATAGGGTATGCTTTTAAAGGGGCATAATCTTGAAAAACAAAATGTGCTTTGTGCTTTAAATTTGGGGCTGTGTCTTGTGATCAATGTTAAAAAAAGTAATGACAAAATGTTAAGTTAGTGCGCTTCTCTTTTATAGTTTTGTAATCAAAGTGTGTACAGACCTACCTTTAAAAAAACATAGATTTTAGTGTGAAATGTTGATATACAAAATAAGTAACTATTCCCTCAATAGATTTAAGTCTGATTATTAATATATAATTTTATTCAGTTAACAATGACTGTAGCTTAAACCTCACCCTTAGCATTTTGTAGCTTTCTTCAATATAGTACAGTTTTAAGTGAATATTATATACGTGCTAGGAGCGTTTCTTGTTATTTGCAACAGCGTACATTATGCCTCGTGCACCTGGACTTTTTAAGCGCTCTGGGTACATTCTCAATCCTATTAAACGTGCTGTGATGCTGATATTCCAAAAAATAGTGAAAGAGAATGGACCTGTACACACACACGTCTTGCATTTTTTGGTTTGTTTTGCAGCAGAAGCATTAACGCTAGGTACAATACAATGGCGTTCTATGAAAAAGCTCCCTAAGCACATAGTCCATCCACTGTGCTGCAGGGAAGCTTTGAGACACGTTAGTGAACATGCTTCTAACATTTTTTAAAGGCAAGGACAAGGTTTTGTCTGCATTGTTATATAGCATTGTAGATTTGAAACTGCGCTTTATTTGGGACTTTAAACATTGTAAAAAATATATATAAACTTTCATAATGTGTTTGTGACATAAAATCATGCTAATTATATTATGCAATAGATTATATCCTTTTATATGCCTTTTCCCTTTACTTAGGGTGCTCAGTTCTCTAAGTGGGGAGGTATGTGTCGGTATGACATACCAGCACGTTTGAGTCTCACTTCCTTACAGCAACCAGGACCAGCAGAATGCAGAGTGAGCAAGGCTGGGTGGCACTCAGCCTTGTTCAATCTGCCGCTTGTCCACCAGCCCTGTAAATACTTACTTGGTGCTGGTGGAGGTGCCCTCCTCACTGTCTCGTCCCGACACTGTCAGTGAGAGAGGAGCCAGAAGACAGAAAAAAACAAAAAAGAGGAAGAGAAGAAAACAGAAGAAAAGAAGGTCATAGAAAGGGAAGTAAAGAAAGGAGTTGAATACAGTGTGATGAAGGGGGCAGCAGTGTAATAACGGGGTAAGCAGTGTTATTAAGGGGCACTATGTGATGAAGGGGCAAAGTGTGATGATGGAAGGGGCACAGTGTGATGATGGAGAGGGCACAGTGTGATGATGGAGGGGGCACAATGTGATGATGGAGGGGGCACAGTTTGATGATGGAGGGGACCCAGTGTGATGAAGGAGTGTGCAGTGTGATGAAGGAGGCACAGTGTGATGAAGGAGGCACAGTGTGATGAACGAGGGTACAGTCTGATGATGGAAACGCAAATGTGTGAATTCACTAGTGAATGAGACAAATATGAGCAGGAACAGGGAAAGATAGAGAAGATCAAGGAGTAAGGTAGGAGCGAGAGATGCAGGATGTGAGGCACAGGGAAGAGCAGGAGGAAGGGAGAGAGGGGGATACCTGCAATGAAGATATGGGCACATAGGAACAGGGAAAGGAATCAAACAAGGGAAAGATAAAGGGTAACATGGAAAATATAAGGGAGCTATTTTGCAAAGTTTTATTATAATATTATGGAGGTATGAGGGAAAATGTAAGCACAGAAAGGAGACATCAGGGTGGAGGGTGGAGGCACATGTTGGCTCTCCAGATTTTGCAAAAGCGCTAGCAAACCACAACCATCCACTTAACCTCTCACCTCTTCTGTTTCTCACTGGCTCCTTTTTCTCTCCCCTTTGCTTCACTGGCTCCCTCTTGTGCCTGATTTTGTCTACCCTCCCTTAGGATGTAAGCTCGTATGAGCAGGGCCCCTCTCCCCTCCTGTCTCCACACCTGTTCTTCCGCTCCGTCTTTACAGTATTTGCCTGCCTGGAGTTTCTGAAGTTCTGGTACTTTGTGTTTACTGTTCTGTATTGTTTTACCCTGTATAGTCTACTGTTTGTACCATGTACGGCGCTGCGGATACCTTGTGGCGCCTAACAAATAAACGATAAAATTAATAATAATAATAATAATAATAATAACATCTTAAGCTTGGGTTAGATGAAGGACTAGGACTAATGGACCAATGGCTTCAATTAATTCATGATAAGAAACAAGTGAAGATTACTCGTTTTATCCATTGACTGCATAATTATAAACCTGCATGTTGTAGTAATTAAGATGTTTCAGCATCAGGACATTTAGCAACTTGATAAGGAGGAATTTATGTTTTATAAATACTGTTAAAGTTATTAAATCAAACAATCTAATCTAATTTACAGAGATATTACATGATGCTTAGTAGTTGTTAACAATTACCTAATGTAATAACCGATTGTTTAATTTCTTTAAAAGTAACAGTTTATTTAGATTAAGGGGAATCATCCCCTGCTTAGCAAACACATATGAGTAGTTTAACTAATATTTATCCCCGATCTATCATAGCATTGTATACAACGATAAATTGTCTTTATTTGTGACTTCATTGCTTATATTTTCATAGGCGGGCCTTGTTTAGCTCACAGTGACTTACAAAAATAAGTAGAGACTCTGCAATGTTTTAAAAAGATAATATGGACTATTATATCAGCCAAATGTATTTCCCCTCTAACTGGGAAAATGATCAATGGGTTATAAAAGAAAACATTATAAACGACACTTGGCATCATCCTAGATTTAAAAATGTCTGGATAAAAACAAGATTATATTTGTTTTTACATACCCTCCAGGGATCTGATATGCTCTTAATTTAAACATTAATTTTGTAAATTAAGTTTAGAGGAGAACTAATTGGTTTACTGAATATTGTTACAATTACAGCTGCCAAAACATTGTGACTAGGGAAAAGGCATCTGGGATGCATATACTATGATGTACTGTACATAAAATGCTCAGGTTAAGAGGATTCTCAAAATACATTTATAAATTTTCTTAATACCATAATGCACAACTTTGAAAAGTACATAATATGTTGCAAAGCTAAAATGCAAATCAAACCTCTTCCTGAAATATTATTCACAAGTGTATGTACACTATGTATATTCAGTAACATAAGTTGGGTTTGCACAATGGTAGACACCTCAAGGGATGATTATAATCTGCTAAAACAGTATTTTAGAAATTCTTGAATTCCACATACTCACTCAATGATGAAACCTATTGAGACTAGTACGCACCTTCCTCCTTCCTGTAGTGTCTACCCCTAGGTACACCTACTAATTGTCCCGATTTAGACGAGACAGTACTAACTGCCTGAGCTGTTGGGATGTGTATCCTGCTCACTGTGGTGATTGTGCCAGTGCAGGAATTTTTGGGGAGGAGAGGTTGTTTTAGGGTGTCATAGTGCTTCAGAGGTGCTATGCACTTCCCCAGATGCGACACTATCATTTTTGTGCTGTTTAATTTACTTTCCAGAAAAAAAAATGTAAAATTTTGGGAGGTACTTTCCTAGGATATTTTCTTTGGACAGTGTGCTCACAATCCAGATATATTGGACGTAGAGCAAACATGAATTTAACAACTTGCTGCTAACTTGGTTTTGCTTGCTGACTTGTCAAGCTTGCACATGTGGTTTGAAGTGGTGTCTAAGGTAGCACTTCTGCCATGCTCTCTCTCTCCAACAAGTTAAACAACTGGCAGACTGTGGAGAGCGTTAAAGAATGAGGATTATTGACTCTTAACTGTAGATGTGGGCGTTGATGCAAAAACAGAGGACAGAACGCTAATAAAGGAGGATCTAGAAAGACTCTCTAAAAATGCCATTACTGAGTTAAGTATCGGCACAATCCGTGGAAGTTACTATCTGCAAAAGATGCTTCCCCAAGTCAATGCATACTTTATTTTCAGCCTAATTGTGCTAGAAAACAGTGTCCCCCCACCTCCTCCAATCAATGGGCAAGCAACATTGCATATTTTTTACCATGAGAGTCCCAGAAGGTCTACTTTGTCTTGGAGGAAAGAGATGCTGCAGATTACAACAAACTCAAGGGGGCATATTCAATTGTTAGCGAGTTTAGAAGTTCGAGCGCGTTGTAATTTTTTTGATTTTTTCCTTATTTTCGAGCGCGGAAACTTCTCGCGCATTTCAAATGTTTTTTTTTTACCGAAACGGTCTTCTCGCGCTCCAAACGTTTGTCAATGTTAAAGTATAGGCTGGATGCGAACCCTCAGCGGAAAAAGCTATTCAATTGTTTTTTAACGCTGTGGGTGAAACAGGCAAATCTGCTGTTTCATTTCGCACCTCCTTGGTCTGCTCAAAGAAAGAAAAAAAAAATTTTAAGTTAAGAAAAATAGAAATTAAACTGAAAAATTAGTTGTAAAAGTTCATTAAAATAACATGAAAACTGAAAAGTACTATTTTTTTAAAAAAATAACAGTGTAATAATTAATATATTTTTCAAAGTTCCCCCTTTAAAAAAAACATTAGTGGTGCAGTCCTATGTATTTAAACTTTATTATTTTTTTTTTTTTGTGGGGTTGGGGGAGGGAGGGGGTGGTTGTGCCTGACCTCAGTCAGCTCTCAAAATTGTGAAAAGTAGCATGTTATTTATTTATTTTTTAAAAACAAAAGCGTTTGCTCCCCACTCTATTTAGTCTTAACCCTAGTGCTGGCAGGCTATTGCTGTGTGTGTTAAAATCTTTGAAAATTTTTGCGTAGGGTTCCCCCTATTTTAATTGAACCAGCGCTAGGCAAACCAGCCGGGGTGATAGGCACTATAGCAGGAGGGGGGGAACGCAGTTTTGGTCCCATGACCATAATGACTAAACACCCACAGACTGTTCAGCGCTGGCCTTGATACCCTAGGGAGTGTGGTCCGCTGAAAAATGTAAGCGGGCCACCCCCCTAGGGACACCCAGCCTAGTGCCGATAGCACTAGGGCTCTTCCTACTACCCCTGGGCTGTGGGTAGTAGGGTAATAAATGGGGATTTTGTATGAAAAAAAACACAATTTTGATTTGTGGAACTACATGTCCCAGCCAGCCATGTTGGCCTAAATAGTTTGGGCATGCTGCTACTTGTCTAACTACAAGCACCAGCATACCCACGGCAGCCAGGGCATGTTGGCACTTGGTGAACCACAAGTGCAAACATGCCTTGACACCCACAGCAGGCTGAGACCACAAAGCAAAATGTTAAATAAAATCAAAACACCCTCATTCCAACCACAAATCTTTATTAAAAATAATAAAACCACAAGAAATACAGTAAACACCCTCATGTACACCATAGATTTTTATTAAAAACAAAAAAAAACAAAATACTCACCATGGACGAAATCCTCAGTTTTCTGATGCTTTACCTACACACACTCATTTACGCAAAGTCCCAACAAATATTTGTACCTTCCAAATGTCCGGCTTGCCCACTGTCCAACAAATATTTGTACCTTCCAAATGTCCATGCTTGGCCAGTGTTCAAGAAATGTTTGTAAATGGAAAAAAAAATTCCTGCTTGTAAAATCTTTAAATCTGCTGTCCAGGGGGGGGGGGGAATTGTTGCTTGCAGTCAGTGGCGGATCCAGGGGGGGCCCTTCTTGATTGCATTAATTTGCATTAATTTTTTATACTAAAATGGCTGCCTTAACCAGTCCTCATTTCAAACTCGCTAGGACCAATAGTAGAGCTCGAGGGGGTGGATGCAATGTTAACAATTGAATTGAGGGAGTTTTTTTTTTTTCGAGTGCTCGAACAGGAAAAAACGAGCGCAGTATTTTTTTTTTCTTCGAGCGCGGGATTTTCACCCGTCTCGCTAACAATTGAATATGCCCCAAGGAGACCATTGTGAAAACTGATTTAATCACAATGGTCCAAACCCAGATGTTCTACAATTGAAAATTCACAGAAACAGAAAACTGCAATGTTCCTGGTGGTCTATTTGATACACCTATTCAGGAAGTGTTAAAAACATGAATCCATGCTAGAATTTTGTAATTTTAACTTGCAGCCACAGAGTGGTATTCCATATGCAAGTCTTCAGGAGCTCTGCATGAGTGAAAAACTTGGAACTTTGGTAAGACATAAAAAACCTGGGACCTGGTTTAGGAGTAAAGAGCAATCCAATGATGCAAATGGAAATACTTGTATTTCTATTTTGTAAATGAAGTAAGTAAAATCCCAATTGATTCATCTGAAAGTGAGAAAATATGGGTCAACTTAAAGCAAATTGCATTTACAATGCCTATGGGATGTGGTTTAGATCCTATGGCACCAAATTTTGTGGACATATTTACTGGAAGAAGAAGGAGTGGCTCATGTTTTTGAACCACTGTTATGTTAAATGAAAGATACTACAGTAGCTCTTGTGGATTGTAGTGATATTACCTTAGTCTTGGCAAATATCATCATCATCAAAATTTATTTATATAGCGCCAGCACATTCTGTAGCACTTTACAATTGGGAACAAACACAGTAATAAACTATACTGGGTAATATATACAGACAGAGAGGTAAGAGGGCCTTGCTTGCAAGTTTACAATCTGTAGGTCAATGGCAGTCAGATACAGGAGGTTAAATCTACATACTGCATATCGGTCCAGATATGTTTAACCATGTTCAAGCACACGGTGCAGAGAGGTTTGGCATAAATGTGTGCCACAGAATTGGAGTATATCACGCTGACCTACTTTCCAAACCACTGCTGCAATTGTGCCAGAATTACATTATTACGTACTTATAGAAAGCAGTTTCCAAGATTTTACAGATGTACTGGAAACATAGTTATCTTCAACTAAGACTGAGGGCTAGATTTACTAAGCTGCGGGTTTGAAAAAGTGGGAATGTTGCCTATAGCAACCAATCAGATTCTAGCTTTCATTTATTTAGTACCTTCTACAAAATGACAGCTAGAATTTGATTGGTTGCCATAGGCAACATCCCCAATTTCTCAAACCCGCAGCTTAGTAAATCTAGCCCTGAGTCTTTGAGCTACAGTTTGTTGGGTGTTTTCCATACGGTCATCCTGATCTTTACTCAGAAAAGACTAAGGTGTGTAAGTTTAAATGTGAAAGAAGGACTGACAAGTATAAGGTTTCTAAGACAGAATATATTATTGAATTAATCTGATAAGCAAAATGATGGTCTGGTTACAAAAAACAATTCTCAGGACTTGTTTGCCATGTCAGAGAACATTAAGGAGAATCAGAATATAGACCAAAGAAGAACACAAATATCCCTATAAAATATCTGTAACAAAATGTTTCTTGTTTTTAGCCAGAAGGTTGAGTAATGTTGCATGATCCCACAGCTGAGAGCAAGCTTGGCCCTGTAAATCATAAGTCAGACAACTGGATTGTAGGAAGGCAGAGCAATTCTACCATTATTAGTAAATGCTTATTTAGGGGTGCCACAATACAGTGCCGGACAGTAGGGAAAGCAAAAAAATATGACACAGCGGAGCTTTCAGGGAGCTCCAGCAACATTTCAGGGGCTGATAAATAAGTTACCAAGATCTTACTCCCAAATGCCTCTGCTTACTTGAAAGACATAGTAAATTGCAGTAAAGATTGTGATTCCCATCTGGAAAATGTATATGCAGCTTAAGAGACATTATGGAAAGCAGGTCTCATAGCCAGAGTTGCATTGGCTCAACAGAAAGCCATATAAATTGGATACACTGTGGGAAAGAAGACAATTACAACACAAATATATCAAGTTGAAGTCATTGCAGAAGAAGCAAGTCAGATGGCTAGATTTACTAAAAATCGCATTTTAGGTAGTTTTAAATTGCTACGCATCGCTGGCGATCTATTGCTCTAAACAGCCTCATTTACTACAGAGTGGTTTCAGGTTCAAATGTCAAACCAATGTGTAGCGGTTTCAAAACATCAGAACCGCAGTTGGTTTAGTCATGTTTGACAGCGTTTTAGTGAATAGACCTCAATGCTGTTTAGGCTATCCATGTAAACCACTATTGGCTTATCAATTATGGCAGCAGTCATTAGTTGTTGATTAAGGGGGGAAAATGAATTTATAATTAACTTAATGAGGGAATTCCATTATATTAATGGGCAACATCATAACAATATAATGAAAAATATATTTGCCCCAAAGTTTATTATATATCAGTTTTGCCCCTTAATCAATAATTAATGATTGCCCCCATAATTCATAAGTCAATGGTGGTAAAATGTGCCTGATACAGTGAGATAAAAACCAAAAGACTTAGGAGGCAGTTACAGATTTGCAGACTGCACTTTGTAGTCAACCTGTTATAGCGTGTATTGATTCTTACAAAGTTCTTTTTGCAAACGGATGCTATAGATGATGGCTTTGGTGCTGTACTTTCACAGTTTGTAGGAGAGAATCAGCACCCAGTTTAATATTTAAGTTGAAAGTTACTGCCAAGGGATCAGAGTATATTACTGTAGAAAAGAGTCTTTGGCGATAAATGGGTTTCTGAGGCTTTAAATATTGCTTGTTAGGTAGAACCTTTACTTTCATAACCGACAATGTTCTTTAAGTTTTACATAAAACACCAAAAGACTACAGTACTGTAGCAAGACTTTCTGAGCTGGGGAGAGGGATGTGTAGCATAGTAAGGGGTTTTAACAGAAGGTAAATAGCTCTGAGCTGTTCCAAATGTAATACTCTGAATCCTATGGCGGAAACATTAAGGACTGGGATTACTTTTTGTTTAACAGTACAAGCAGAGCAGCTGCTCATTTTGTTAGACAGGAAAGATTTTTTTGTTTAGTCAGTTTCCTAGCTAGAAGAGGATTTATTGATTTATTTAAAGACTTTAATTTGAACAACTTTACTGGCTGGTTCTTGCTTGCCAGCTTGTCTATATAAATATCAATTGCAAAAGTTGGTGCACTTCAGAGCTATAAAATACAGCAAATAGAGCAGTCCTGTGTCTTTAAACAAGAGATAGAAACATCTGAGAAAGATCCAGCAACACAATTCTTATTGCAGTTGAATATCCTTTAATAATTCAAGAGCAGAATCATATTATTATTATTACTACTACTACTACTACTACTACTACTACTAATAATAGTAATAACAACAACAATAATTTAATTAAAACATGGTGTTGGGGTAATTTATTATATATGTATTTTACTAATTAGTCATCTGAATTTAAGGTTGTATTTGTAAGATTTTTGACACATTGCAAAGATTTTGTAATATGTGTATCAAGACAAAAGTCCACATACCAAATTGCTGATTCTTAGTACATTTAAAAGCAGTGTATTTTTGCAAAATGAATAGATTTATTGTGTTTTCATCTGCAATTCTTAGCATTCTCATTCAAGACTTCTTGTGCTTTGAATCACTTGCCAGGGTTGTACACTTTCATCCAAGCCCAAGACAGGAAATGTATAAATACTGCAATACAGGACAACTAATTAGGAAACGCTGATATGAAACATGTCCTAGAGAACTGTGTTTTTATAACCTTTTTTCTTGAAGGGGTGATGGAAGCAGTAAGACAGTGAAAGATTCCCGATAGTGGAGCTATTAATGATGTTTTTCTGCTCAGAGATTCTTAAGTTCACTGTTCTCATTTAATTCAAACAAAGAGTATTGTACATTATCCACATTGTATGACTTCCTTCCTCTGCAAGTCATTGACTATAGACTAATAAGTACGTAATACATGAAATGTCTTTTAAGGAACAGTAGTATTTTGAACCATTAGATAGACCTGTCAGTATGAATTAATATTTCATGATTCAGTACTGCTGTTCAAGAAAAACAAACCATAGATAGTCACTAGTCATTTTTTCTTAAAGCAAATTGACATTGAATTGATTATATTGTTAGCTTTTTCCTTCAACTTATTTGCCACGAAAATTTTATGCAAATGAAAGGAATGAGGCAACTGTATCATGTATTATAGTACTGAGCAACAAACTATGTCTTAGTTGATGTTTCAAAGACACCTGCCTGGTTTTATGTGGACATTACCGGTTTAGATGTAAGAATAAGAACAATTGCTTCATCACTGCCCAGCCTCTCACTGATCAATGACCCTAATGGCGGCAATGTCATGATGATCTTGTCATCAGGCACCACTCACCACTGAACAGTAACACAACTAGCTTCATCTAGGCCCAGCAGGACCGTCATCAGAAATCATGAGGCCCAGTACAAATGACGCGGGCCGGGCCCCCCGCTCTATGAGCGCCCCCCCTCCCCAAACAGAAAAGCCTGAAAAAAAATCTTTAAAATATACTTACAGTTTGAGATGTTGCAGTTGCTGCTCGCTGCTCCCTCTTCTTCTGCGGCGGCGGGAAAAGTGGTGTGATGTCAGGTCACACCACACAATCAGTGAGAAGGGAAGATCACATGATCGCAGGGGCGGAGCAATGATTCCCCTGCGATCATGATTGGCAGCTGCCTGTCTGTCACAGGCAGATCACATGATCGCAGGGGAATGATTCCTCCACCCCCTGCGATCGCATTCTGCTGTCTGGCTGTCACGGTGACAGCCAGGCTGAAGACAGCTACAGACAGCAGCGCAGAGCAACACAGACCAGCGGAGACGCAGTGGAGACCAACGGAGACTAGAAGACAGCGGGGCCCCTGGTAAGTTTGTGCTGTGCCGCCGCCGGGCCCCCTGGTGAGCCCGGGCCCGGTGCAACAGTACCCCCGGTATCCCCCTGATGGCGACCCTGAGGCTATAGCTTAATTATTGTTTAACGCTGTGTACCTGCACACAGAAATTATAGATTAATAAAAATTCACTGCATATTTTTTGTAACATCAGGACTATATGCAACACTGCCCATGTTTAAAATATGACATTCCATTCAAGTGTATTTCACATGTTACAACTGATGATAACATTATTTGCAAACATTGTTTTTTTACATTTAATATGGTTGAAAACAAGAGGTTTATCTGCTGTGCTGTTTATTGTTTTGGAGAGAACTGCAACATTGTTTCAACAATGTGATAAATTAACAGTAGGGGTGGATTCCTGACAAATTGTATTGTAGTGATTGGGGAAATGAGTGAGAGTGACACTGAACTCACTAAATTGACATATCATCTTCAGCTCACAAGTAGGCTAGACACATATTTAAATATGTGCTTATTTCTATACTAGAAGACAGCACAACAGTTAATAATAATGTGCAAATCATGGTATTTAATTGTGAAGTTCCCTTTTATTTACATTTTATTTCATCATGTCTATTTTTTTAAAAATATGCAAATGTGAATTAGTTATTTTACTTCCACGCAGTTTGACCATGTGAAAACATTAAAAGTAGAACAAATTGAAAATCAATGTGACTATTCCCAGAAGGTCACTTTCTTTTGATTTATGCTTTGCTCAAAAATTACATCACTGTTGCTGTACAATACAATATCATCTAATAAAAGTGCCACCTAGTGGCCAGCATGCAGTAATGAGACAAAATTTTGGTGACAAGAGTAATAAACATTTTTCAACTCCCCTGTACTCCACCAAAAAATTGCATGTTGTTTATAAAAATAACTTTTTAAATCCATCTTTAACTCTTCTATTCCAGGGAGTGCAGCATTTAATAATAAAAAAAAAAACAGAGATTCAACAGCATGAGTCATAATCTGGGCATGTGGGCTCCAGATTCAGCTTTGGATAGAATACACTAAGTTAAACCTGATCACAGAAGATTGCTTACCTGGGGTCCGGCTTTAACGCAGTCCAGCAGGGCCCCAATGTCTGACAGATTTGATGATATCAGCAGGTACAATAACAGTGAGGCAGACATCTGGGTACTCTCTTAACTCCTGCTGACCTTGGGCCCCAATAACAGTTTTTCCCTGGGAGGGTCACATTTTAACTTAGGATATTCCATAAATGAAAGTCCTTGTATTTTATATTTATATTTAATCATGTGTTTTATATTTATGTTTAACTCTCCAAATGAAATAATACTAATAGAAAGTCAAAAACATTTGCACATGTTTTCATATGAATGCTGTTCTCTTCATCATTGTAAAGCTATAACTTTTCTTCTTCTGCCAGACAGTTGTTGGTAATATGTAAGATAAAATAACCAAACCACTTTATGTGTGATCTCCTTTGTGAGTGTGCTTGTACTCACCAGGAAGTGTACCATTTCCTACAAGGAAAGCAGCCAGGGGGTACATTCCACAGTATTAACCATGGAACTCACAAGCTTCTCTTCACAAGGCTCTTAGACAACAAATATAGCTGGTTCTCCCACACAAAGGGCCTCATTTTAAAGCAATAACATTTCACCTTGGCAAAACTATGTTGCACTTCAGGGGGGAAATTTAGAGCCAGATCTAGAGTTAGTAGGGGACATGTCCTAGCTCAACTCTAAATTGCAGTGTAAAATTACTGGTATTTATGTGCTACATGCAAGAGCAGACAGTATTTTACTAGCGTGCAAAAAAAACCCCAAAAAATCATTTGCACCCCTTCTAAGTTTCTCCAGGTGCAAATGTGCTCCTTGGTTTATGTTTTTATGCTCAGACCCCTATTTATTAATCCGCTACAGTAACACGGATTTTCTATCAACGTTTATCGTAAGCAGTAGAAAATCTGTTATCGCCGCAATCTGTATTAAAACATCACCGCAAGCATTAAGGCTTCACTTACCGCTTCACCAGGACATTTTCGTCAGAATATGAACATGCCTGATCCAGGTAGCTGGCTCCTGCATGTATAGTGAAACTGAAAGCCAAAGTGGGAAGAAAAAAATTAAATTGTTATGAAAATAAATAAAAAATATAAAAAGTAATTATTATTTTAAAATATTTAACTTTGGAAAAAATGCTTTAAATAATAAAGCATTTTTATTATTTCTTTATCTTCTGCTGAGATGGCAATAGTAAAAGGAGGATTGCAGCGGTACATGTACCACTGTGTGTGTACCTTGTTTGATAGGCAGCACGGGCAAACTTTTGCTGGAGAAAGTCACGAATCTCTTCAGTAGAGGGGGATACCACCGGAGATAATATAGAGGTCTTTGATAGGGTGAAACCCTGTCTCCTGCAAAACACCCGCTTTCACTGGATATAGAGTTTTTCCATGTTTAATAAATAAGGCCCTGTATTAGGCCTCTAGCACGTGTTATAATCCATGTGAATATACACTATATTTATCTTGCTATCATGCTGATCTGTTTCTGTCATTTGAATTACTTTATCTAAATATATTACTGACTTTGTGGTGGATACTTGGAACAGTCTCTCATCAGGAGATATGAGAGTAATAACTAACAGATGCTCAAGATAGGCCTAATGTTGCAGTACTATTAATCAATTTATATTGTATTCTACATAGTAGATCATAAAATAGGAAGATTAAAAGGTATAGTTAAGTATATTGTAATGCCCAGTTTAAGGGGCATACATGGTGCAGTGTCCAATATGTTTTGTTTGATATAATTACACTTTCACAATTTCAATTCCCAATTCACCTGCATGCGTTTTTTCTTTATTCATTTCTCTACAATCACATTATTTCCTAATGGAAATATGGCATTTATGTAATATGTAAGATTGAATAAAATGAAAAAGAAAATATTATTTTGAAAAGGGCTGATAATATCGGTGTTTCAATTCGCATGCACCAAACCCAAGCATGCTCACATTAGGGTCCCACTCTGCTATTCTGAGAGCAGAATATGGCCCAAGCATCATCAGGCTCTCGCCCAACATTTGTTATGAGGGCCTGCAATGCTGCGTTTCACTCCCAATGCAGAGTGAAAATGGTCAGCCCACAGAATAAAGTTTTTCTTTTTTTCTTTTGGTACTTATGGGGACCGGTGTTGCATCAAGGTGTGGAGTGTGATAGATGTTGTAGCAGGGAGGTGGAGTATAGCAGTTGGGATATCTGGCAGCAGAGAGGGGGTGTGTGGTAGATCGGGTGTCTGAAAGCAAGAAGGGGGAGTGTGGTGAATGGGGGATCTGGCAGCAGGAATGGAGAGTGCAACAGATGATGTTTCGGGCAGCAGCATGAGGAAGTGTGGCATTTGCAGTGTCTGGCAGTAGGTAGGAGGAGTGTGACAGATGGAGGGTCTGGATGCACAGAGGGAGTGTGTGACACATGATGTGTCAGGCAGCAGGGTGGACTAGTGAGGCATTTGGGAAGTCTGGCAGTAGGGAGGGGGAGTGTGGCTGATTGATTGTCTGGATGCAGGGAGAGGTATGACAGATTTGGGGTGTGAAAGCAGGGAGGGGAAGAGTGTCTGAGGAGTTGTCTGGATGCAGGGAGGGGGTGTAGCAATGGGGTGTCTGAAAGCAGGGAAGAAGCATGTAGAAGATGGGGTGTCTGGAACCAAGGAGGTGAAGTGTGGAAAATAAGGTGTCTGGGCAGCAGCGAGGGGGAGTGGTGCAGTTGGGTTGAAAAGAAGATATTGAAAACAAGTATGAGACACAAGGAGGGCAGAAGGAAACTTTGGTATATTGACATGAATTATGGTAATTTACTTAATTCTGCTTATCAGTTGGAAACAATACATAAACACTCAACGTATCTAGTCACTGTACACTATGTAAAGTGTGATTGTGCAGTATTTTACACACAATTGTGAGCCGGACACACATGGGATGATGAGTTTTAACTTTAGAGCAACCACCTCTGCAGAACAATTGGACACCTAACTAGGACTGTTGTGTTGGCAACTCCAGTCACTCAAAGTGGAAGAAAAAATGAATATGATCCTTTAGGGGCTTCGAACATTACAGCTTCTGAGCTCATGATTCAGAGGACAACAGATGTTTTTAAGTGGCAGAGATACTAAGACACGTGGTACTGTACAACAGACCAAACCTCACTATATAGCACCTACATATTACAAAGCACTATACAGAGAATATTTATTTATTCACAGACTCTGTGCCATTGGAGCATACAGTCTAAATTATCCAGAAGCCAATAAACCTAGAAGTATGTATTTCATTCTCAGATTGTGCCTCTTCCTATAAGATGGTAATGTTGCGCAGTCCTATTACTGGTATCAGCTTCTGTATTATGATACAATGAACACAAATGAGTAACGTCTGCCGATGAACCTAACACTGTAACTCAGGAAGGGTCATTAGTTACATCTGAGTCTGTGACAGTAGCACTTCCCTAAAGCATTATCATGGGAGAGGACTAAAGAGCTTGATTACTGAACATTTCTCTGATTAGAGGGCTCATGAAATGACAGATAATGAAGGGTGCATTAAGAGATTGTGACCGTGTTGTTGTTGACATGTCTCACAGGTGCTTATTGAGGGCAACTCAGTTGTACACAATACATAAGAAACTCAACATATCCAGCCACTGTACACTATGTCAAGTGTGTAATCAGTTTCATAACTGAATTACTGTCTGCCACCTTCCCTCCTAGAAGCCAAACTGCACCGCGCTTGTGCTTGGGCCACAATACTATCAGCTTCTTCAATCCTTTAATACCTGGCTGGTGGAGGAGCAGGCTGATATCCGACGGCCATGACTGCACATTGACTGCCCTGCCCCCTAGAAAAGGGGATTGGACCCTCAGACAGAGGGGCCCACCGCAGATTTCCCCAGTACCCCAGTGGGCTAGTCCGACCCTGTTTGAAAATATTGCACAGATGTCTTCCAGTGGTTGTAGATGACAGCAATGTTGAATGTGATGTTTGATTGACCAAGTGTCAAGTCAGCTCTGTCCTCTGGTTCACCGATTTTCCATGCCATGTGTACCCCAGAAGAGAAAGCAGACACACCAATGTGTACACTCGTGTACTGGTGTACTCACCATTATTAAGGGATAGATGCACTTTGGACACTTTTTATACCAATGTCCATTGGTGATTTGTAGTTCATTCTTCAATGAAAGGCTGTGTGCGTGATAAAAATCATAATGATTAAATAACAACAATAAAACAAAAAATATAAAAGTAAAATTTCTCTCCTCTAAATGCGTTTCTCAGACCTCTGTTTACTTTCTCACTTACTGAGGAATGACCTGGACAATTGGCAAGCCAAAGTACAAAATGCTTGCATTTGATCAGGAAAGTGACAAACCAGAGGTCAAAGTGGGCTTGACACTTGATCAGTCAAACATTGCATTGAACTTTGCTGTCACAACCACAGACATCGGTGTAATATTATCCAAAATGTACATATCACCAACGATAGGGGAATGTTTTTCCCCTAGTATTCGAGAAGCTCAGGAGTTGTGCTCTTTTTTGGCAGGGACAATGGACTTGGGAAGACCCCCCCCCTCCCCTTCGCCTAAGACCCTTGACAGCCCATTGTTCTTGCTATCATTTAAAAAATTGTTTGTCTGCGCTATGAAAAAACACAATCCAGCAAAATTTAATTTACAGAATTAGATGCTTTTGTATCCAAATCAAAGACGACAATCTTTGATTTTTCTTCCTGTCTTCCAGTGGAGAACTGGCAAATTTTAGCCCGAGGACCAAGACTCGACTTAGCAACCTATTAGGAACATTTTAAAGGAAAAAAATGCAGGTGGCCCGGTGATCCAGCCCAAGGTAGCCCACTGTGGCATCAGCCTGAGAGGCAAATGCCCCCCTGCCCCTCAGCCCAGTCAGCATCTTCTGTCTTCATACATACACCTGGCATCATTTCATTTATGCTGCAAAGAAATTCTGCACAGCCTCTATTTTATCATTCAGTCTGTTTTGGTAAGTGGTATTGGTGTGTGTAAATGGTTCACGGGGCTGAACGCACCGGACATTTCTCTGGGATACATAGTTGTGCAAGTTTGACAATCTATTTTTAATTTCTGCATCTCGGGCCATTAGATCCAGCCTTGCTTATCAGCTGAGCAATATGTATCACATTAATTCTCGGAATATCATCATCATCATCATCAGTTATTTATATAGCGCTACTAATTCCGCAGCGCTGTACAGAGAACTCATTCACATCAGTCCCTGCCCCATTGGAGCTTACAGTCTAAATTCCCTAACACACACACACACACACACACATGCAAACACAGACAGACAGATAGACAAATAGAGAGAGACAAGGGTCAATTTTGATAGCAGCCAATATGCTGGTGTATGTATCCTTTCAGGTGTAAGAAGAACACTAGGGGCCTGATTCATTAAGGATCTTAACTTGACAAACTTCTTATTTCAGTCTCCTGGACAAAACCATGTTACATTGCAAGGGGTGCAAATTAGTATTCTGTTTAGCACATAAGTTAAATACTGGCTGTTTTTTCATGTAGAACACAAATACTTGATAGCTTATTTGTACACTGAAATTTAAAGTTGATATTTGTGTGCTACATGAAAAAACAGTCAGTATTTAACTTATGTGCAAAACAGAATACTAATTTGCACCCCTTGCATTGTAACATGGTTTTGTCCAGGAGACTAAAATATGAAGTTTCTCGAGTTAAGATCCTTAATGAATCAGGCCCCAGATCATTTATATCTGTTTACTAGTTCTTTCCTCTACAAATGTCATAAGCAGATATTAACTATGAATGTATATTTCCTGGTCTTACAATTTCTATACTCTTACGACTCCTATGAACAGTACACAACTAAATTCCATAATTACTGCCCGACTTTCAAGTTCATTGTAGATACAGGTTTTTGATGTGAATGAGCTAATGAAATTCAGATTTAGAAAATAGTTACTGTAATATTTCCCCATTACCTTTTTTAAAGTAATATGAAGCTTCCTATAAAACAACCTTCTAATGGTGAAATAACGCCATGCATATACATAGCTTATTATAGACAACATTGGCTCATACTGTAATTGCAAGTGGAGTTTTAAATCAACATAATGCATAGAAAATTACATTACGCTGGTGAAATTGCTATATGGTTTAAAAGCCAGATCCCAGGAGCTTGATATTTTTAGACTATTTTCTTTAAAATGCAAAATTCATTTTTTAATATCAACTTTTTATGAGGATTTGCTGGAAAATCAGTTCACATTTATCATTTTATTTGTTTACAATGAAAAAACACAGGCATTAGATAATGTTTACTGTGATTTGTTAGCATCTATTTCATTTCTTGTCATCTGTGAACACATATTTAGTGGTAGTAAACAGTACAATATATGAATGTTGTTAACTTCAATAATAAAGTTACTTGTTGCTTGAAAATATCATCAGGCATGGAAATATACAGAGTGTGCCTCTCTTGAACTTTTTCACATTTTTGTGTCACTACATTTTAATAGGATTTTTTGCACCCTCTAGACATGAGACAACTGGGGGGTTAAGGTAGAAACCTGTCAACACATATATATTATATGACCTCTCATGTGTCCCTGACTGCTAATGCTCACAAATTAACAGGATAATAATCGGGAAATAGGCTCCGATAACTGATTTTCTTTTTTGGCAACCAACGGGTATTGAGAGTATGTTTTATGGGCTGAACTTCAAGTTTTAGTTTTAAATTCAACATTTTTGGGGCCTATGAGACTTTCTTTCACCTAACACATACCATGACCCTACTAATAGCCACCTGTACAAGAATTAAGATAATACATATACTAATTTATATACCAATATAAAAATTCTTCAAAATATCTTTTAAGTATAATTCATTTAATCTATATCACAGCCATGATAAAATAAATTGCTTAAAAGACTTGAACACCCAGCATGTAAGATGATGTCTTTACAATCCATGATAGTGTACAAATTACATTATCTAGATGACTGTTCCAGAGAACCTTGAAGCCCGATACAGCCCCAAAACACATGTTGGGAAATGAGGCTCTCAAGAATCCCGGAAGAGGTTTTACATTATTAATAAATTCTCTACCACCTTTAATAAGGGATATCATGTATCGTGAATATAGATAATTTAATCTATGGATGAGTTTACATGTTTTAGAATTAGGCTAATTGTTTGACACATGTTGCATACCCAAATCAGTGATCTGTGCTTGAATCAAGCTAAAACACACTGGACTTCACAAATTGCAGTATCCCTAGCAGGGCCGCCAAGAGAAATTAGGGTCCACGGTGCAGAAACTTTCTGCCCCCCCCCCCTACCCCCCACACACATAGCAGCAGAATAGATGTGAGTGGGGCGTGGTCACAAGTGATGAGGGCATGATCAACATGAGCTGTGGCTGCATCTCTTTACACATGACATTATGGGGGGAATTCAATTAGCCGCAAGTATCTCTGGAACGTCTGTGAGACACTTTGTGGTGGAGAATTTGACAGAAATCTCTGTTCATATGAGGTGTGAGGAAAAATGAGTGGAGATATCTGGCAATTGAATTCCCCCATTAAGTATTAAAATAGTGCTATTCTCAACTATTTCTTATTGGAGCTTTCACAATGCCACCCGTTGGACATTTAAATAAAAAGGCATTTAATATTTTTTCTAACTACCGGGTAAGGGGGCCCCCCGGCAGGCCTGGGCTCCGGTAATTTGTAGACCCCCCCCGATCCAAAGGTATGAAGGGAGGCAGAAAAATCTGAAGAGAAACACAGTACAAAAGTAGAAACGTCATACAACAGTCCACACTCCGTCCACTTTAGAAATAACCCTCTCATTCAATAGCAGTTTTCTACTTTATCCTAAACAAATGGCACAGCTTACAGTCATTTATTACTTAAATTAATCATGTGAGTGCAGGGACATTGTGACTGTCTTTATTACACATTCTGAGGCTCATGCTAAGTTGGACATGCACCCGTTTATTTACTATATAATACACAAATCTGTATTACACCTTTACATTTCCTGTTGGGAAAAGACCTAGAACAGCATGGAGGGACTCTGCTGCATTACAATTGCCGTAAACCTAGATTACCATTCAGGGGCGGATTGGCCATAGACCTTACAGGGAAGTTTCCCGGTAGGCCGATGGCCTAACGAGGCCACCTGGAGGCCACCTCAGATTTTCCTGGGGAGGGGGGGGGGGGGCGCATTTGGATGCGGCGGGGGGAGGCACGTACAGGAAAGCAATCTAAAATATTGGTATTCAGTGGGCAGCGACAGGCAGCCAATTGCTAGGCTCCCATGGTGCTGTTCGGCAGATAGGAAGTCTGACTTCACTTCCTGTCTGCTTGATGTGAGAAGAGGGGGGCTTAGTATAATATACTATACTAAGGGGGGGTCCTTTACTATACTAAGGGGGACTACCTATACTATGCTATACTAAGGGGGGCTGCCTATACTATACTAAGGGGTGGCTGCCTATACTATACTAAGGGGGGCTGCCTATACTATACTTAGGGGAGCTACCTTTACTATACTACGGTGGGTTACCTATACTATACTATACTAAGGGGGGCTGCCTATACTATACTAAGGGGAGCTACCTATACTATACTAAGGTGGGTTACCTATACTATACTAAGAGGGGCTACCTATACTATACTATACTAAGGGGGGGCTGCTTATAGTATACTATACATTTGCCCTGCATGGCTTTAGAGATGACCCACTGTGTGTAAAGTCATCACATCTAGGTTTTCCTAAATGTTACTACAACCAAATTCCTGTAGTTCTAAATCCCGCCTACTTTTGTGTTGGCCCCACCTACAGTTATTTTGGTCCCGCTGACATGTGGCCACTTCAATAATTTTTTCCAGGGCCACTTTAAGTTCCCAATCCGCCCCTGTTACCATTGTCAAGAGCCTTGATCAGAGTAAACAAATTATGCAGAATGGAAAAGCTGGTAGCCATGGCTAATTTACTTCATTATACACTATTTTATGTCTTGGCATCATGTACCCAACAAAAAACACTAGTTCATCTTACTTTAACCAAAAAAAAAATTCCGATCATATCACTTAACAACACTCCCTCTATGTCAGTCATGGGCAACGCTAGATGGTTGGAGGGCCGCACTGAGGAAGGAGGGAGAACAAGCTGCCCTCCCTCCCATGTGTAATGCAGCGTGACCTTCCTGGATTACTCAAGGTCAAAAGGATAAACAGAGCAGAGCATAAGATTGAGATTAGCCACCCTGGGGGTCACAAGTGAAGGCTTGCGGACGCGGGTTTCTTGTTGCCCATCACTGATCTCTGTTATGTTGGGCCAAAGGGACAGTTAAAGAGGGCGCATCTGTACTCTGAATACCGTCTGTATAAAGGCAACAATAATAAAAGTGATTAAAGTACACTGAAAAGTAATTATCTATAGCTACCAATCATTAGAGCAGTGTAGGGGTAGGTACAAGCAGACAAAAACACCATTTCCAAATATCCCTAATGGCTTTTTATTTTGCTGTCACTTTGCCCTTCTCAGGACACTGATCATTATATTATTATTCTTTTTCTAATTGAGGTTGTAAAGGTTAATTGCAGGCTTTGAGTGTTACTTGTAACAAATGCAGCACCACAATGCTTCCCTGTCAGTAGTGAACACTAAAAGGACAAATTGATATGATGAATCTCTTCATTTTCACCCATTTCTCTGTGCCAAATTGTTCTGAAATGACTTGGAGGCGCCGAAACACTGAAAGTCATACAAGCTTGAAACAGAATTATTTTGCTCATCTCAACTTACGAATAGTGGCATTTGTTAGCGTTCCAATAGTTCCTTCAAACAAGCCACTTGTAATATATAGATATGGTACTGTTCTACTGTATATATCAAGCTCGGGCCAGAATGCAGTTATCACTGGGAAGTCTGCTTAATCCTAGAAGATGTTTACACCCGATAATGACAATTTAACATATTCCAGACATATGTAAGAAAAGGTCTGAGCATGTTTAAGCTTAACAGCTAGTGTATTAACCAGAAAAAAAACATGTTGAATCATCAGAAGCACCAAATTGAGGAGGTTGATTGTAACCTACGGTATTGCTCATTCTGTAAATGCTGGTTTAATACATTGGTAGTGTTATACAGTTTCAAATGCATAATATCATCTATTGAGCCTGTAAACGTAATCAGTTCCTTTCCTGGTGTGTCTGATTTCACTGGAGCCTGCACAGGAGACTGGGACTTTTTCACTTGTTTTACTTGGAATGCAGTAAAATATGATACAATTCTTAATTGTCCAGGAAACATGTATTTGCCGCCTCATTTGTGGTTCCTACTTTTCGTATAAAACTGAAATAAAGAAGAAAAATTATGCATTGCTGGCATTTCTAGCTAAGTGATTAATATGCTATTTTTATAGTCATAGCCTGTTGTGTAGATGAGCCTGCCAGGCTAATAGGACTGGGCTGCTGATATATTTCATTTTGACATGGCATTTTAGGAATCATTATCCCTGCATGCAATATTACTAGTATAAGGAAGACTTGTGCTGGTGCTGTGTAACATGCAGTATTGCCTTACTGCTAGCCCTAGTTTATTTAGAATATACTAGAGACACCAGTTAAACAGATAAAGGCACATAAAAATAAGAGTAATTTATATATAGAACCACTTTTATAAACACACTCCACAAGACATATAAAGCTTTTCACACAAGACAATCTTAGACTACCTGTCCAACCTGGGGATAGTGAGAGGATAAACAATTGTGTTTATGTCAGTTTAAGAGGTGGGTGTGGATGGAGCAGAAAGCAGGATCTTCGCATGTTTACTCAAATGTCTGATTTTAACTGCTAGGTGTTGACGCAGTGAACAGTATGACGTAGTGGAACCAAAGAGGTGGATGGCATCTAGGTTTGACAGATTTTCTGGAAAAAAGTAGCCTAGTTATAATTCTGCTCTATTAATTACATTGGCATTATGAGTAATTTTTATTGGCTTGGCTGGTAAATTTGGCAACTATTTGTAACATAAGAGTATAGGTGGAGCAGAATGAAGACAGTGAGATATACCTGGCATGCTACTTACAGATTGTGTAATAATTTTATAAGATAAAGGCTAACTTGTTCCTCTAAATGTAGCATACCTCCCAACATGTTTCTCTCCACCAGCAGGACAGGGTGCGTGGTCAGGGGAACAGAGTCCTAAAATCAGAACTGTCTGATGTATGCTGTAGAGATATGAAGGTCACTTACTAAAATGCAAAAATGTTCCCCCACAATAAATGTTAGATGAAATGTTCCTATTTATTCACCTCATGCATACATAGGTACAGGGCCAATTCTGATTCATGGAACTGGCCCTTCAATAGCTGACTGTGCTTGGATAGCATTAAAATGCTTAATGATTGATGTTCTTACTTTAAATAACTTCTCTTACCATATTTACACTCTGCTATAAATGATTGGCACTAAGACATAATTGTGGCAAATAAAAGAAGTTTATTTAACCAAAAACACTGTATGGTGGAGGAGAGAACTGTAGGCAGTACAGCTATGCCCAAAACTCGTGATACCCCAACACGGGTCATTTACTCTCTGGATATCAATCACACTGGGTAACATTTTCACACGGGTGCACCTTTATCCTTATCATTAACTTTGATGTCACACATCCCAGGAATGCAATAACTTGCATCCCCACTGGGCTGAAGGAATGCAACCAACAAGTCAGCCCCCAAGGGTGGTACTTGCACCGAAACCAAAGATGACTCTTCAAAAGTAAACAAGTTTAGAATGCCCCAAATAAAAGTAATGTGTGGCCACCAAGCCTCGGTTGCCGACTGCACAGTGTTTTCCAGCAAAAAAAAAACATTCTGGACATCCAGAAAAACATCCATAGAGTCCAGATCAAGAACCGTGGTAAACTAGTTATTTTAATTTCCCTCTTAATTCATCCCTCAGTTATAAGTGCAGCAGTAAATGTGTGGTGGTCGAGTACTGATGGGAAATCCTTCCCTTACCTTGTCCTCCAGACACGAGTCAGGTTCTTTTCTGTTCGGATATCCGGTGGTCAGGAGATAAATACTTCAATGGAAGGGACAAGGATTGGTCAAACAACTTGGGTTTATTGAGAATGCGGTAAGGATAGTTTTGGTAAGCCACCGCGCCACTGACCCCTTCAGCTCAATAGTAATGACAAAATAATGTGTCTGATCAGCATAGAGCACAATAGCATTTAACATATAACATACACCTGGTGAGTATAAGGCACAATAGCGATAACATCTTCAATGCACGTTGTCTAATAAGGCACACTGATAATCACAGTTACTACTTTCACGTTAACAATATCTGACTGGTGATGATGCAAGAACCATCAATAATAACCCATCACTGACCCCTTCAGCTCAATAGGGTTATTTTTCTTAATGGCAGTTCAAACCATTTGATAGTGCCCAAAACCTTTACATGGGGACCAGCGGACTTTTGATAACCCTGTAGGAGCCAAACAGTATGTTGAAAGGCCTGATGACCGGGGGAAGCCGCTTGGGTTAATTTACCCTTCAAAGTCGTCACTAGCTCATCCGGGCATCTTTGCAGCACATTCATCCCCAGGATGATGGGGGCTATGTTCCCTTCACAGGGGGCGGTGACAAGACAGCCTTGTCTTGGCAACAAGGTCGCTCCGATCTGGATGTCCGCTTCCCAATACCCTTCACACGCAATCTCGAGGCCGTTACTGGCGATCAGCTGCAGCCAGGTTGGGGGTGGGGATAACAGCTGCTCTTTGCCCCAATACTTGTGGAATGTAGGGAGCCGGATGGTCGTAATCTGCGACCCCGTGTCAAGCATAGCCAGGGTCTCCACTCCATTAATTGTAATAGGTAATGTGGGACATTGTCCAATGAACTGGGGCCTCCAGTTTTCTGGATCTGGATCTATTCCCGGGGCTTGTCCCGAGATTCGGCCCTCAATCTCGGGGTGTCAGAGTTTAAATGTTCGTTTTGGTCGCAGTTTCGTTCTATGTGTCCTACCCCATGGCACCGACGGCATATCGGGCGCCCTTGACCATTGAATTGGTTGGGCGATCGCCGTACATACTCGCGAGGTGGTTCCCACCTGCCTCGGACTGGTCTTTGTCTTTCGGGCCTCCACTCTGGTTCCCCGTAGGTGGGTGCCGGTGGCCTCGCCATTTGGCGCATCTCTCGCTGGATTTCTACCATTCCGATGGTCAGCTCCTCCATTTGCTTTTTGAGCGTTTGTATTGGGTCTTCGATGGGATACTGACCGCTCTGTATTACCGATTCTTGGGCCCGTGTTGATTTTTCTGTGCTGCTTGCCATGGCTCCCGTCGAGTTGCGCTTTCTCTGAAGCACACCAATTCTAGGTATTCTTCCTCCCTTCCCCGTTGGTTACCGACAATGGCAATGGCGGTCTCTTTAAACTCTCGGACGGTTTTGCCTGGCATCTGTGCTTTCATCAGTCGTAGCTGAATCTTAACGCTTTCTTGGGCGACTCCTTCTACGAACTGTACGGTCAGGGCTTCGTCCGCGTTTCATACTTCCTCTTTGTCCACTGCCTGAATGGCTCTTAGCATCTCTTGTAGGCTCAGGGCATAGTCCCGCAGTGTCTCGTTCGGTTGTTGCTTGCGAGCATACAGTTTCATCTTCAGCTCCGGAAGAGTTCTTGTCTCAAACGTTGTGGATTTTTTTTTTTAAAACTTGTGCCGCTTCTTTCTTGTCGTCCATCGGCCATGAGATTGCTTCTCTGAGCACCGACCCTGTGAGTTGCCCTATTAAGATCTCCACTTTCTGCTGTTCATTCAACGTGTATAGCCGGAACATGGATTCCAGTTTGTTCTTGAATTCTGTGAATGAAGTCTCCTGTAGCTTGTCATTGTCTCCGCTGTACTTCGGGAGCCATGGGGCCCCGAAATAGTACGGTAGGGTTATGGGCATGTTTGGTGTTGCTGCTGGGGCGGCCTGTTCTGGGTTTTGTGGCCCTGCTGGTTGCTGATCCATTTTCCACTGAGGGTATTACTCTCCTGATGCACTCGGATCCTGTTCGGTTTGACGCCAAAGTTTATGTGGTGGTCGAGTACTGATGGGAAATCCTTCCCTTGCCTTGTCCTCCAGACACGAGTCAGTTTCTTTTCTGTTCGGGTATATCCGGTGGTCAGGAGATAAATACTTCAATGAAAGGGACAGGGATTGGTCAAACAACTTGGGTTTATTGAGAATGCGGTAAAGATAGTTTTGGTAAGCCACCGCGCCACTGACCCCTTCAGCTCAATAGTAATGACAAAATAATGTGTCTGATCAGCGTAGAGCACAATAGCATTTAACATATAACATACACCTGGTGAGTATAAGGCACAATAGCGATAACATCTTCAATGCACGTTGTCTAATAAGGCACACTGGTAATCACAGTTACTACTTTCAAGTTAACAATATCTGACTGGTGATGATGCAAGAACCATCAATAATAACCCATCAAGACTCTTACGGTCACTACCGCGCCCACTAGAAGGCTCCTTCTTATTCAGGTGTTTGGGGTACCGTGCTATTCCCTCTGGGTTAACTTGAATCGCAGCGGTACCGCTAGCGCTGAATGTCACACCTTCAATATCAATAAATCAACTCTTAGGTAAATCACATAACATTAACATCATCTAAAACACTTGGTGCACCAATATTATCCCCGGTAACGTTACCATATTTTCCACTCAGTCCTGGACTGACCTGTGCACAGGAATTTGGTAGTGTTCCAATGTCCTGCAGAGGTTTCCAGAAGGGTTAAGTATTATAGTAGAAAGCAGGGCTGTTGCTCAGTTCAGCCACAAGATGACGCTGTTCCCTCAACAGTCAATGAATCTATATGAGCACATTTGCTCTGCAACAGGGGATAGTGTCCAGATATCAGCAACACATAGGATATAGCTTAATTGTTCCCTGCAGCCTGTATAAAGGTATGATCTGGGGGAAAACTCTCACAATCCTTCCTTGTACAAGAATGCAATGGCATTTTTGGGTAGATTCTCTCATCACTTTTCCCTCTGACACTGGGGTGTGTGCAATACACTGCAGGCTAGGGTTTTACCTTGAGAGGGTTCTGCAGTTGGTGGATACTGTCTTTGGCGCCCAGCTGCGTGTCCCCAGCTGTTCTCCGTCCGCTTTGCTGGCAATGTCACCAGTTCTGACAGCAGCTTTTCTTCTCTTTGCTCGGCTGCACCTCAGCCCCCCTTGTTCCTTCTACCATGCTGCTCTCTCTTCCTCCTCCTTCCTGCACATCCTCTTTCTGTTACTCCCCCAGCCAATCAGGGCCTTCATCCTTCTCCTGTCAATCACTCCTGGTCACAAGTCTCCAGAAGCACAATTAACCCCTTGTAGCCCTTCATTTTAACAGCGCTTATGCACTACTCTGTGCTGTTTAACTGGGCTTTTGGGCACCATAAATGCACATGGTGGATGACAATGAGACCTTTTTATCACCCCCTTCATTAAGTTCAACTTTTCAGTTTCAGCCTCATGTATGCCTTAAATTATATGAGAATGGCAGAGATTAGACTGTTTCTATTATATTTGTCACTTTTGTCTGTTTAAATATCTACTGGATGTTTATGCAATTATACATCACCATCAGCAGCAGCTGCTATTTCTATAGCACCAATAATTCCACAATGCTGTACAGAGAACTTACTTACATCAGTCCCTGGCCCATTGGAGCTTTCAGTCTAAATCCCCTAACATACACACACAGACCGAGAGAGACTAGAGTCAATTTGATAGCATCCAATTAACCTACTAGTGTGATTTTGGAATGTGGGAGGAAATCGGAGTACCTGGAGGAAACCCACGCAAACACAGGGAGAACATACAAACTCCACACAGACAAGCCCATGGTCAGGAATCAAACTCATGATTCCGGTGCTGTGAGGCAGAAGTGGTAACCACTAAGCCACCGTGATGATGATACATACATCTGCATACAAACATCAAATGCTCATGGATGATGAAAAAGGATGTAAATAAAGGATGACTTCCAATTACCAGCACCTATAAAATGAATTCCTTTTGCTGGAGAAAGAGACTCTTATATATGTCTTCTTTGGGCACATCCCAATAGATGCACTTTTTTCACCCCTCATTTTAATATCTTGACTTGCAAACTAAAATATTGTTTTGCTTGTGAATTCAGTTTAAGATTTATTCATGTGCCCAACCTTCATTTGGCTAACCGTGGCCAGGTGCACCCAGCTTATTCCATTAGAAGATCCAACATGTTGTCTCTGCTGTAGATGCCACTAACTTAACAGACAGATTCATGCATTTCCTATAAAAATGGTTGCATTTACCCAAAAATAGACACATGAAAATAACAAATGCAATGCAGGGACCTTTTTTGCATGTTAAAATCACACTTTAGTCTGGTTTCATCTGTGGATGACAATAGAGAAAATCTTGTTTGACCTACCATGGACTGTGAGTGTTGTTCCCATCTCAAAATACAATATAATAAACATCACTTAATTGGAGTGTTTTTATTTCATCACTCACCCAACAATTGTGTATCTGCAATCCTCACACGTCCATGGATCAATTTTGCTGTCTGTACCACGGATGATTATATAACACATACTGGATGTACTTTAATCTATTGTAATTTGTTTTGTTGCATATTTTCCTACAAATATGTATCCATTTCTTTTGGGGAAGCAATGTGACTTTTTAAACATACATTATCTTGCTGATTAATTTATATTAATTAATATATCTTTGAAGGATGTAAAATATACTGGATATTCATAGCCATGTACAATGGCCATAAATGTTGTATATGCATTGATGCTGTGGTGCTAAAGGTTGTCCATTTCATTGGTTCATCTAGTGTCAGCTGCTAGGTCAGTGTTGGCTAACCTGTGACTCTCCAGAGTGTTGTGAAACTACAAGTCCCAGTATACCCTTTCAGCAATTAGCTGCTATATATTGGCAAAACATGCTGGGACTTGTGGTTTCACAACACCTGGAGTGTCACAGGTTAGCCAACACTGTGCTAGGTGAACCATGATACTATTTAAGTGGATTGTGCAAGTCAGAATCTTTTCCTTAATTACCAACATTGGAACACATGACCAGGAAAGCACTAATGTATCTTTAGTATATGAAAGCAGACCATCTGATAGTTACTGTATATAGCTTTTGTAATGACATTGTATTTTATTTTGTAGAAGAGCCGTATGAAATTGTCCATTTGATGCAGATTAAGGTATAATATGGATTTTCTTTATGTTTATTAGCTTGTCCCTCTGGAACATACAAACCAGAAGGTTCACCAGGTGGAGTGAGCACTTGTATCTCATGTCCTGATCCAAACCACACTTCACCACCAGGCAGCACATCAGTGGAGGACTGTGTATGTAAAGAAGGATATGAGGAAGATGACCAGACTTGCAAAGGTAGAGTCAACTATGCATTTTTCGTAGAGAAGTAGATTGTTATAAGTCTATAATTATGGCCAGGAAATATAGAGAGTGAAAGCTGCTTTGCCTTCAGAAATGTTCATAAGGAACTACTGTGGTTTACATCTGTAGAGTAGACACATAGGGAATATTTGTGAAAAATGTTAAATAATGACAGTTAGGATGTGATTGGTTGGGATGCATTACAGGACCTTGAAAGTGTTAAGCCAACAAAACCTCACTATGCCCCGGGCAAGGATTGGGGTTGGAAGTTAATTGTTTGGCATCTCATTTTCACTCTGGAAAACATTTCCTCTTATTGGTGAAAATATTTTTTGTTTTTACAGGTCAAATGCATGTAGATGCTCATATGATCAGTCTCAAACCAATCCAATATTATACATGTACCAAGCCCCTTGTTGGAAACAAGGTACAGAAAGTGTTCACAATGTGATAACATTCACCACTTCTCATTACTGAAGACACAATGCACTATACTACATGCTAAGATTTATATATTTGAATACATTTTTTTTTACCTGTAATCCATGTAGTATATTGTGCATTTATTATATCCTCTAGGCAAAAATGTTCCCCCACCAGAGACATCCAGTTGTCTACAGTGTTCCTGCAATATATATATCCAGTGTGCTCTTCTGTAAATTGTAGTCCTGTGTGAATCACTCCTGCTGTGAGATGACACCATTAATTCTAAACATGCATAGAAGCTACACAAAGACGCAATTTGAAAGCATTTTTGCAGTATATCAGGCTTGTGATAACTGGAAGCAGACTCCATTCTCAGTTAATGGGAATGCAAATCATTCTCCCATAACAGTTGTTTTTGTATTCTAAACATCATTAGTTGTTCGCTGCCCTGAGTTGCTGCCCCCAGAGAATGGCTATTTCATCCAGAACATCTGCAACAATCACTTTGATGCAGCCTGTGGAATCCGATGCAAGACAGGGTTTGAATTAGTTGGAAGCAGCATTCGGCTTTGTCAACCAAATGGACTATGGTCTGGCTCAGAAGCCACCTGCAGAGGTACGATAGTAATGAATAAACTTTTATTTTTCCTGTGAAGGCACAGTAGCCATAATAACTCAATGTCAAGAATGCAATGCTTATACAGTCAGGTTACAAAAACAAAACATGATTCTAATTAACTCACTGACCTAGAATCAGGGCGTCCTTAGCAATTAAAGGTCATCCAGTCACTTAGTATGAGAGTCTGGCAAAGAATTTAGGCCTAGACAAAAGCATGTGAATACTTTCATTTACCATTTTATCACATGAAAATAGAGCTTTACTTGTACATAAAAGGTTCTAATGGGTGTTGGAAGTAATCTCCTTGCCTTAAACTGTTTTGTAATATATTTTTAGAATATCTTTAGAACCATCTGGAGGATATCCCTTCTATGTGTTTGTCAAAATGTTCTAAGTCAAGAGTTTTAATGTAGAACATTGTTGACATATTATATTTACTCTAAGGCAATTGAAAGTTATTGTAATATGTGTTTACCAGAAATGGAGTTCAGCCCAATTACATTAAATTCACTTTCTATAAATATGTCATACTCTGTTTGCTTTATGTACTATATTAATTTGCAAAATGTTTGAATTTTACCTAGGTGCTATAGAGATTCATTCTATAAATGGTTCGTTTTGCAGTTATGTTAGTTTTAAATTGATGCATGTATGAAATACAATTTTTACAGTGACTGAATCTAAAATATTAGGAATATAAATATGGATGGCAAAGAATAACAAGTTTGATCACCCAGTCTGAACATTTTTCGCATTCACTTTATGTTTGCAGTGTTTTTGGCAACTAATTCAATAATTATTATTTATGAAAATTAGTGCCCTCGAAAAAGGTGATATAAGAAAAAGCAACAAGCCAGGGGATATACTTTTATTTTATAAACTGTACTTGAATAATGACAATAATTGAAAAATAATCTGATTGCTTGGGATGGGATGAGTTACAGGATAGATATATATATATATATATATATATATATATATATATATATATATATAATTTTTTAAATTTTCTTTGCAGTACGCACATGCCCAAAACTACAGTATGTTGACAATGGCAAGATAAACTGTTCATCCGGTGATACTTCCTATGGAACTGTGTGCACTGTATCTTGTAATGATGGATATAAATTGGAGGGTAGTGCTGAACTGGTTTGTCAAGGAAGTGCACATTGGGATGCAAAGGAACCTCTCTGCACAGGTACATTTTAATTGCCTCAATCTTTGTCTCATTTCTATGTAAGGTTTAATATCAATTATCTTCAAATTATATATTGTGTAATGCCATAAATTTGCACTATAGCTAAACTTTTAGTACCATTTGCTCTTGCTTTGAGCAAAACATATTACATTTTTTTAAATCAACTAAAGACTCAGCTTTATTTATCCTGTAGGATAAATTTAATTAAGATGATGGTGCAGCCAAAGTTTTTATATATACTCCAGCAGTCACCTGTATATATTCCACCCTCCATTTTCCGATGCATTGATAGCTATTTGATTTCATTAGTTTGGGGAGGGGGAAGGGCTAAGGTCAAGCTCAGCTCGCTGTATAGATCCAGATCTTCTGGTGGATTTGCACTTCCTAACTTGAAATTATATTATTTTGCCTCTGAATTGGTCCACCTTAAGGCATGGGTTTCGGACCCCGATTACCATGAGCTACATTGGGTGTTGGTACACCAATTTAATTCTAATCACACTCCCTTACAGTCACTGCTGGCGGGGCGGCTTGGTATGCGGGCTCCTCCGCTCCTGATTCAGGCAGTTAAGATTTGGACAAAATGTAATAAAATAATGAAACAAACTGACATTGATCCATATACTCCTATCTGGGGGGCAAAGAAATTTGAAAAGTTGAATACAGTGAAGAGGGCCAGGGAGTGGTCTCGGTTGGGTGTGGTGTCGGTAGGTCAGCTTTATGATACAAATGTACTTAAATCCTTCAAACAGTTGGTTGGGGAATTCTCTGTACCCAGAACAATGTTTTATTCTTACCTTCAGTTATGACACGCCCTAAACACACAATTTAAAGGGGAGACTTTGGTGTTTGGGGTGGATCCACTGAGGAAACAATTACAGGCCTTGGGTTATAGTGGTCTGATCTCTCGAATGTATTCATGTCTTCTGTATGAATCCACTGCAGATGATTTGGATGGTTTGAGGAATCAGTGGGAAATAGATATTGGCCCTTTATCAGACAAGGAGTGGGAAATGGTTACAGACAGTACTAAAGGTTATACTTCATCATTAAAATTTCAACAAATACAGGTGTTTATCTAACACAGGGCCTACTTTACCCCTATTAGATTGGCAAAATTTCGCCCGGATGCTACCCCTAACTGTCCGAAATGCAATTCGATCAATGCTAAATTTTGTCACCTTCTATGGGAGTGTTCATGTATACAAATCTTCTGGCGAAGGATCAGGAGATGTATTCAGGTTACTGGAATTGAAGTGTCTCTTAGTTCACCGGCCACTTGTCTCTTTGGGCTCCGATTGAAGGGGAAAGTTAATAAACTGACAAAAATGTACATTTCACAGTTATTGATGTTGGCTAAGGTCTGTATAGCGAGGCTGTGGTTGGCCCCGACGAGTCCCACGGTTAAAAATTGGAAGGCACTGGTCAATACCACCATAAGTCACGAGAGATTTGTTTATACTAGCAGACAGGCTCTGAAGGGATTTGAGAATATATGGTACAGATGGTTAGAGTCTCCATTCTATCCTATGTCATCTAGTACAGATGCTCTATCTACTTAAATGTATGGCTACCGCAGTTCTTATAATAAGTATCTGAGTCCATGTAATAAACCCTGCATGTGTAACATACTTATGTATAAGCATTTACAATGTATGATCCTGAATGAATATAGCACATTTATTATTATTATGCTTTAATGTAATCTTGTAAATTCCGTCATTTAATTCCGATATGTATGCGATTGTTTTTCTTTTTGTTGTTTAGTATGTTTATATCTTAAAAAATTTCAATAAAAATACTGGATTTAAAAAAAAAAAAAAGACTCAGCTTTAGAGTAAAAGCATTCCACCTATATCATTTAGGATGGAATGACGTGTTACATAACTGTGCTCTCCTGATTTAACGGGTTACTGTAGGCACCCTTTTAATGCATCACGTGGGCTTTTTTGAGGTGTCTAGCAGGGTTATCAAGGCCACACTCTTGTGAGCTTACATTTCATCTGAGGCATTGTGGGACTGACCAAACATTTAATTAACTTTTTCTTATTAATAGTAAAAGGGGCGGAGTGCAATTTAAAATAAGTAAATGAAAATAAGATATTGATGAATTGGGGGTGAACTGAATTATAATGAGAAGGGGTTTGCTTTTGCCAATGGGTTAGTACTGATATTTAAGTCGTTTTGTTCAAGCAGTTTAACATAAATCTTGGAGACATAGGGAAATGATTCTAGTCAGTCAATACCATCCTTATGGATAAACAGATCTAATATATGCAAAATAATAATATTAAGAAGTTACATAATACTTTTAAATAATATAGAATAGTAATGATATAATGTTAAAAGATAATCAATATAACATAAATTAATGTCTGAATACTTTTAGGATTGAGGGCAGTACAGAAAAAAATAATAAAAAATATATAATTGATTAAAAGCAGGCCATTAAAAAACGCAGAAATAAATGGTTACATATAGAGATGAGCACAGTTTTCAAAGGTTTTCAGCAAAATGTTCAACTCATTACGCAATTGGCCATTACATTTTGCACATTTTGAAATTGGCATTTTCTAGTCCTGCCCCAACCATAACACACAGCAGAAAAAAAATTTACCCTCGTCTCCCAGCTCAGTTCATAGACTATAATTTCTGCAAAATGTGAATTTAAAACAGTGTGGAGTGGCAAGGCAGAAGCAGGGTTTGAAGAAAATCAATTTGCACAATTTGTTGATGCAGTTTAGTCCATCTTTAGTTACATCTAACATGAAAGTGATGGCAAAGGTGTTCATGCTTTGAGTCTTGTATGTACATATTAAATACTAGTTAACCCGTGCATGATACTCATGCATTCTAGAAAATGTTCGTTCCCCGGGGGGATGTTAGGGCGGGGGGATTTAGGCCCCGCCCCCTTTCCGACTTCTGAGGCTGCCGGGGGCTGCACAGTATGTGCAGGTCCGCTCGGCAGTGACAGGCAGGGACAGTGTGCTGCCCGGCCGCTCTGATTGTGTTTAAAACACAATCAGAGCAGCCGGACAGCACACTGTCACTGCCAAACGGACCTGCACATACTGTCGGCAGCAAACCCCTGCTAGGGGGGGGGGGGGGGCAATTGCCCCGATCGCACCCCCCTGGATCCGCCACTGTACACATGTGTGTTCATGAGGTAAAATTACCTCACGAGAATGAGTTTGACCCCTCAACTCCTCAATAATGTCAGTATACCAAATTTCAGCCCTTTTTGAGGTTTTTTTCCCCACACACACACTAAGAATTTATTAGGTCAGTTAACCCGTGCATGATACTCATGCATTCTAGTCAAATCAAGCTACTTAAGGTATTAAAAACTCCCCACTGTCACCCCCAGCAACCACCAACCGCTCCCAACTGTCACTTCTCCTTCAAGAAATATATATATATTTTTTTAAAATCTTTATAAACACTTTTAACAATTAACAAATTAAATTAACAAATTAAAAACATCTTAGTATACCAAATTTCAGCCCTTTCTGAATTTTTTTTTCCATACACACTAAGAATTTAGTAGGTCAGTGTATAACTCCGCCCAGCAGGTGGCACTGCAGCTTGGTTTTATTTTTTCCACACACAGACAGACTAACACACGCCACTAGACATTTATATTATAGATAATGACATACAACATTGGAAGTTTTTGTGGACATTGATGAGACCTATAGATGTCAAGTTGGAAAAAGTGATAGCAGATCTGGAGCACCAGTGTATGCAGAGTCTGAATATGACAAGCTATGCAAATATTTTGCAAATGCTAAGATCCAAATATGGTCCATTGCAAGATCCCAGGTCAGAGTAAAATGTCATGTTTTTAAGACACAGCATTGGCAACTTTTTCTCTAAGGTGTTATAATGCATTGTAAATCATGACAAGGGAAAGTTTATGTTGTTTTATGTTAAACATAGAAATGTAAAAGCACATGTGTGTGTCTGTCTTTGTTTTTTTTAAATATGATCTACTTCTGCATACAAAGCACATATTAATTGTATAAAATGCAGGGGCATCCAAGTGATGTTGAATATCATCTAATTAGATTAACATTTTCTTGTGTAGAAATCCACTGTCCTGCATTGTACAAACCTGATAATGTTCTGATATACCCAATAACTTGTGGACAAGAGCCAGCCATACATGGATCATTCTGCCATTTGGGATGTCAAAAGGGTTTTGCATTATCTGAAATAAGGGATGAAGTAAAATGTTTAAGTGGAAAATGGAGTGAAGATGTCCAATCAGCTGTTTGCAAAGGTAAAAACAAAAAATATGATTTATATAACTGTATTGGGAAATATTAAAATAGTTTTGTCTTATTTTGTACATTGTATTTGAACACTACAGTACACCACACTGTATTAATCTGTGTACTACACATTTTTGCATGTCCAATGATATAATCATGGCATTGTAATTTGTTCAGATACCAGATGAGTTTCAGCAACCCAGGCTGGCGTCCTTGTGTAAGCATGTTTCTAATGTATATTCCTTTCCTCCAGCAGTATCAGATAACCTACAGATCACAGTGGGAAGTGATCTATGGGTTTTCTTAACCTCTTAAATGCAGAGGACTAGTGGGGCTCGTTGTTAGGACTTTAGGGGATTATATAGAGGATGAGACTACTTCAGAACTTAGTACAGGTGCTGCCTAGAGCATCTGCAGAGCTTCTGTCGGTACTGAGTTTAATTGTGTAATGGTTATCAAAGTTGAACTGGCGCGTGAATATGTACCAAATAAATAAAACATCAATGCTTATCTGAACTTAATCGAGGACCTCCACAGGGATCATAATCCTGCAAACAGGATATGGAAATAGAAAAAAATAATAATATATGGTGTATTATTGTTAGAATGACGTGTTATTAATATAAGATAGATACATGTGTACATTAGTATGAAATATAAAGCAACTTATCTGAAATGCTTGATATGCTGTCAGTCCAGCAGTGGTGTTTCATAGTTCTCATAGTGGCGATGCTTGATAAATATACTCAGCCTTATGAAAGAGAATGAATGGTCCTACATTTTCATCTGAGTTCCAAGCTTCATCAGGGGAATATAAAGAATACATGCTTATATATTTTAAAATACATTGAAATGGCGCCACCACACACCTACTTTTATGTCAAAAGCTTATAGATGTGCTGAGCAATATGACGGCATTTGTGGCAGAGTAGAAGTTAGTATCGGTCAATGGGAGGCGTTGGACAGATAGAGGACATTTCTTGCTAAGTACAGAGTAGTCACTCCTATGTGCCTAGTTTTGTGGAGCAGTATTAAAGATTTGCAAAAGTATGTTACTTTTGTACTAGATTTGAGCTGTTAGAGATGAGGCATCATCCTATACTTTTGACGGAACACATATTATATCATCTTCCAGTTGCACCATGGTTGAGAAGCATTTATCTAGGAGCACTTTGCCAACTTAAGAGCTCCAAATATACAAATGAAATGTATTAAAGTGCACCTTGATATGTGGTGGGAAGACAATCTAGACACAGCAGTGCAAAATCAAGGCGTTTTGCACTGCGTATCCAAAGTGATTTGTAAGGGAAGTCAGTTGGTCTATGGTAATCTTTCTAAAACACTGTTTTCACGCTCTCTAGATATTGAACCTCCTGTAATCACATGTCCAGATGACATTGTTGCTGAAAATATTCAGCATCAGAACGCAGCTCAAATAAATTGGGAAATTCCAGAAGCAATGGATAATTCTGCAGAAGAGGTGAGTATACAAAATATAAATATAATATAGTGCATATGTTATTAGTTAGTATAATAGAAGTACAGGCAAATTATATACATTTCTCAGTTATCTGTTCTTTTTTATTGTAAGACAAATTATCACAAGGAACATGTTTTCGATCTGTCATCTTAGTCTTGTTTAATATACTGTATGTTTGTGGTCTATCATGGATTATTTAAATAGATCATTCATGAAAATAATTTAGAAGGATATGAAGAGCAGGCAGACAAATAGACACACCCAAGCAATGTGGGTCAGCAAGAGTATTACATGCAAGTTGTGGCTAATGCAATATTTAAACATTATAGCATATAGTACTTAGAGTGACATATACATGCTAGTCAGGCTTTCTTAGGGCTTTAATTCTTAACATAGACTAGTGTGGCTGCAAAAGTAGTATTTTGTTTTCAATCAAGTTACATTTAACAAGACAGTTTAAATTACCAATTTATTTCAAAATGATGTAGCTTGCTACTCTGAATGGGAATAATAAGAAAATAGTATAGCCATATCCCAAGAGTGTGATATCTGTTCATTACCTTAATAGCTGATATCTGTAGATGCATACTGATATATCCCATGATTTAAAAAAAAAAAAAAACATACAGGGAAAATTAGGCAATAAAAATATAATATTTCAAAGTCCTTTTCTACTTTCCCCCAAAAATAGAAGTGAGTTATACATTATCCCAATATAATGTATATCAGCGGAACAAATTAAAATACATCATTTTTCTCTTTGTTAAGAACAAGTTAAAAGACAATCTGAAAACAATAGGTTATAACTTTCCTTCATATAAACAACGTGGATCTTGTTCATGGTAATGTTTCACTGTCTATGACCCTAGAACATGGTAATGCTGTCCACCTCTTTCAAATATGCTGGAAAGTTTAATCTCTAACTTAGAACGACTCACAGGGTGCTTGTTTTGCCCATGATTTCTGCAACATGTGTCTTTTTGGTGCTACATACAGCAAAACACTTTGGATAGGGACCTGAAACTTAGGAAATTAACAATTGTCTTCAGTAGCAAAATCTAGGACTGCTATGGGAAAGTGGTGACACCTCAAATGTATGCATAGAAACATGTTGGGATAATTGATGCATCTCTATCATTCTTTTTAGCTGTGCATTTTATATTTATAGTACCAATACCCTGATCAGAAAGGACATGTGTGATCATGCCTATACATTGTTAAAGTGGTCTTTAATCAAAACAAATATTTTGTTTTGACTAAAGACCACTGCTTTTATAGAAAATCTTTATCTGTTCCTATGAGCACCTGACACATTAGTTTGAATTTTATGAACTATGACTGTTACATTGTGACAGCAAAACAAAAAGCAGGTTGTGTTGTATCGTGAAAAGTTCTCTGAAATAACAATGTTACTTATAATTATTTACTGTTTTGTACATGTCATACTTATTTCAGTCCTTTCTGCATCAAGGCTAGTATAATTATATTGCTTTGTTACTTAAATTACGCAATGCCCTACAAGAATTATCCAACTCCAATTATATAATTTTTCTGTACTAACTGCTTAAACATGGATTCATTGCTGGGAATTGCTACTTTTTGTGGCTTGATACCACTTGATACTGCAACAATTTAAATTCCAGCACTCAAAAGGTAATACATTTTATGTTGTAGGTGTCTGTAGAGGTCAGTCCAGCCTTTCTACCACTTCACATGTTTCCTATTGGAGAAGTATCTGTTACATATACAGCGACAGATAATTCTGGTAACCAAGCCAGCTGTACATTTAATATCAAGGTCATTGGTAAGTTGTCATCCCCCTTTTCTAAGAGTCTCAGTAGAAACTTTCTTGCCCTCATGCTAAATGATTTTCCCACTGAATTCTCCTACCCACCTCAAATTGTTACATTTCCCTGCTATCGCTAGCCATAATTAAATGGAACCTGCTTGTAATATATGTACATGACCCAAAGCATTATGGGATGTTTTTTTACTTGATGATTACACACAAAATCCTGACATTAAATATACCTGATTTATGTTGCACAAATGTTACAATACATTCATTATATGTAGCATCAAAATTACCACAATTTTTGAGTTTGCCTATTGAGAAATATCTTTCATAATCAAGTAAATCATAAATTCATTGTCGCTGCAAACATCAATGACTACACAGGTTCTATTGATTACTAAATACAAAAAATTAGTTTGGCAATCCAATAATACCCTGCAAAACTGAATTAATTCTTTAAAGAGTGCACCATACAGAGATGCTAATCTTGGAAGATTAGCAAGGATTAAGTGCATTTAGAATAGATTAAATGTATATGTAAATTTTGCGTAGGTGGTAAAAATACTAATTAGTTGTTACTTTGAAACATGAAAGGTTAGCCCCTGCAGATATGATAAAGCACACCTGTAGTGGAGCATAAAGCTACATACACTTTTGGAATTCATTATTACAAATGGTTGAATTTTGTTAATTTCTGTTTTCTAATACTTTTATTAGATGTAGATCCCCCTGTCATTGACAGATGCAGGTCACCTCCAGCAATTCAAACAAATGATAGCAAGCAGATTGTAATATGGATGGAGCCACAGTTTTCGGACAACTCAGGTGAGATACAGCCTAGGATTCGCTAGTGTCATAGTTTTTAGATTACATTAGTTGGCGTTAATGGCATTGATGGCAGGTGGCAACCAAGATGAAGTGCCGTTTATGGTATGAGCAAGCTTTATATCTTAGATGGATATCCCGGTTTTCAGTTGTTTACATCTACCAAATTCTTACTTCAAGTAGCGTATGTCATGATGTAAAAAAGATCAATAATTTTTAGTTCACTACAATAACATTGACAAAATGACAATATTTGCTTAATATTTTGTGACATTACTTCTGTTAATATAGTATACATTGTAATCAAGCCTTCCACATATAACTAGATAGTATACTATTTTCAAGGTGAAGTCACACATTTTGGTGTAAACAATTCCTTTTGCTTATACCATTTAATAAGTAAGGGCCTGATTCATTAAGGATCTTAACTTAAGAAACTTCTTATTTAAGTCTCCTGGACAAAACCATGTTACAATGCAAGGGGTGCAAATTAGTATTCTGTTTTGCACATAAGTTAAATACTGACTGTTTTTTCATGTAGCACACAAATACTTGATAGCTTATTTGTACACGGAAATTTAAAGTTAATATTTGTGTGCTACATGAAAAAACAGTCAGTATTTAACTTATGTGCAAAACAGAATACTAATTTGCACCCCTTGCATTGTAACATGGTTTTGTCCAGGAGACTTAAATAAGAAGTTTCTTAAGTTAAAATCCTTAATGAATCAGGCCCTAAATCTCTAAATATTACATATGAATGAGAAGAGGATACGACTCCCCCTGACCCAAGGCGTTAACAACCAGCCGCTACATGTACATCCCACAAACACTGCAATAGCCCCCCTTCCCCTTTACCGTTCCCCACCACCCAACACCTTTCTATACATTGTATGTCTTCCCTATAATCAGGCACAGAGGTATACTTTGTGTACTTTTGCTTCTTTTTTGCCGTTTTGTCTTTTAACAAATTTGTACCTATTTAATGGTTTTTAATGTTGTTGTCCATGTTATATGGTTGCCTTTGAAGACCCAATAAAACAGTTTTGTTTAAAAAATTAAATAAATGAGAAGAAGGGGCTTCATATACAAACATCACACCAGGAATGAACAATCTCACATTTGGTGATCCTGTTAAATTAGTTTATTCTGCAATAAATTAAGTGCAGAGTTTTCTGTAAAATAATGAATTGTTCCTATATTATTAAATTTTTAGGTTCTCCATTGATTATTACTAAAACTCATTCACCTGGAGATCTTTTCCCACATGGAGAAACAATTGTTCAATATGTCGCTAGTGATCCGTCTGGTAATAGTAGAACATGTGATATTCATATCGTCGTTAAAGGTACAGTGTGAACTTATATTACTCCAGTCTCTTGTATTTTTGTCATTTTGTGCATTGAGATCATGGTACAAGTTATAGTACTTGTAAACTTAGGGACTGAATCTTCAAGGAGAGCAAGGCAAAAAAAAGGAGTAAATTTGATCCTGGACAAATCATGTTGCCAGGCAAGGGGTGCAAATTAGTTTATTATTTTGCATGTAAGGAAAATAGTGGCTGCTTCTTCATGTAGCACACACATACTAGATAGATTTAATTTTACACTGAAATACATATAAAGTTGATCTAGGACATACCCTACCACAAATATAAATTGGTCACCACATTTTAAATTTATTTTTCCCTCCAATGCAACATGGTTTTGCCAAGGTGCAAAGTTACTCACTTTTTTTGCTCTTCTTTTCTTAATGACTTAGGCCCTTAGTCCTTATTGTATAGCTTGTTTAGTCAGCAGAGGCTGTGAAATATTGCACAGACTAAAATAATGCCAAATATGTAATTGGGCCATTAATAGCCAGAGATGGTCTCAGAAAACACTAAATGAAATGTTCTTAAGGGTAATTGTTGGCTCTCATAGGACCTCATTAACAAAATAAATATAAATAAACTAATAATAATGAAATGCAACTGTGGTGTTTTCTTTTTCATAATTTTTTTGGGATCTACAGGGTCACCATGTGAGCTTCCCACTACTCCCCAGAATGGAGAATTTGTTTGTTCCAATGACATGGATGGTGTCAACTGCACTATACACTGTAAGGAGGGCTTCGAGGTAGCAGAAGGTTCAATCCAGAATTTCTACTGTACTTTTAATGATGGTTTGTGGAAGCCACCACAGTTGATAGACTGGCCTGATTGCTCTGGTAAGCAGCTATATAAAACTATAATAGTGTTATCAAGATGCATTTTAGTTCCATCTAAACTAGCTACATACTGCCTGGGCTCATTAAGAAAGTAGTATAACTGCTGTCCCTGCCAACACCCTACCCCAACACACTCCGCCATTCTCTAAAAGCTGGTCGTCATTCATTGCTCCCAGCAGCTTTCATCCAGTGCAGGGCTGATGTTCCCAACAATGGTTCCCGCTTAATTGGAAATTGATTACACATACCTCCTCTTTTGAATGTGAATTGTACTGTATTTTTCAAGCCATGCTTTAGGGGTTGAGTAATACTTTTTATCCCATATAACTGATTTTCTATTACCTGGGGTTTATAATGTATCTACAGGAACGTTTTGACAAGCTGACAATATGGGGCATATTCAATTCTTGGCGTTATAGCCAAAAATCTTGCGGCACGCGCACTATTACCGTTATTACGGTACTCGTGCGTTTAAATACTGTTATTACGGTAATTTTCTTGCTGGATTTCAGCTCGCGACTCAGGGAGCTGCGAGCTGAAATCCAACTTACTATTACCGTAATAACGGTAATAGTTTTAACGCCACGGGGAAACTAAAGAATTGAATATGCCCCTATGTATACAATTAATACTCTTTGTGGCCTGTTTTTTTCATGTTTTACCATTGCCATGTATTACTTGAAAAGGGAAGTGTTGGTATAATTACATGTGAATACACTTTATAATTTCCAGTGAAGCGGTTTGCTAATCATGGATTTAAGTCATTTGAAATGTTGTATAAGGCCACACGATGTGATGACACCAATCTACTGAAAAATTTTGCAGATGCCTTTCAAACATCACTTGGTAAAATGGTATGTTGGCGATACTTCAGTTTTTTCACATTTTATGGGGAGGATCAATATAACGTTGATGAATCTGTTTTACTTTTTATTTATAACGCTATTTACACCAATTTATTTGTAAGTTTGTATGCTCACTGGACACTGAAGTCTAGAAGCATTTATTATATCCTAGTAAACAGTAAAACTGGCAACAGGCTGCTACCTATGTTGTAATACATAGTGTTATAATCAAAAGGGACACATTTATATGAAAAATCATTTCCTTTAAGCACTATGGTTAGAAATGAATAAAGTTCTGAATGAATTCATAGCTACATTGAAGGAAGGTCAGTTTGATTAGTTAGCAGCAAACACCGTAAGAGCTTCTTCCCCGTTTTAAGCAATTATTAATTCTGGATCTGTAAAGTCATAGTCTATTCTAACTAATGTATTGAAAAAAGAGAAAGCAAAGCCGTTTTCAAGACATTGACAATGCAGCACTCGTTCTAGAGTGTTTGAAATGAAAAATCTTAGGCTTCATTCAAAATAATTTTACTAATAAACATAAGCTCTTAAAGAGTACCCTCCAAATAGCACAACTGCCCTTATGCACTGTAAAGAAGCTTCCTGTGAACATTGCAATTAAGTAAACACTGGAGTAAGCACTGGAAAAGTTTGTGAATCCCAATCAATATGAAATATGATTATGTGTATTCTCAGTACACACAATGATATTCATCAGGCCAAGAGAAGAAACAACAGGTAAACCCAAAAAGTATAAACCTACCAGGCTGCCTCAACACTTAAGGAAAGTAAGGCAAAAAAAAGGAGTAATGTTTTCCGGGACAAACCATGTTACAATGCAAGGGGTGCAAATTAGTTTATTATTTTGCACATAAGTTAAATACTGGCTGTTTCTTCATCTAGCACACAAATACTTGATAGCTTTATTTTTACACTAAAATTTAAAGTGGATCTAGGGCATGCCCTACCCCAACTATAAATCTGCCATCACATTTTAAATCTACCTCCCCCTCCAATGCAACATGGTTTTGGCTAGGTGCAAACTTACTCCTTTTTTATGCTTTGCTCTCCTTAATGACTCAGGCCCACAATGTCTAACTACTATATGGGAGAAAAATAAAGATCACTGGTTTAACCATGCATCTTTGATATTCTCATCTTGAAGTCTTTGGAGTCATACCTGGCCCATTGGATGCCAAAGACCGATCATAACATGCCAAACCTATGACACATGCACCATTTCAAACTGGGATGATTGGTACAGACAATACAAATAGCAAATAATACTATCTCACCTTGATGCCCTCTACAAAATGTTCTCCTACAGAAGAAGTGGACAGTGATTGGTTAGTGAGTGACCCAATCATTGTTCTCTTTCCCCTATTAGTGAATGTGAAGCACTAAAACTTAAAGGGGGTTATGACTCACAAACCAAACTGCCAAATGTTCTTATCATCAGAATCAGAGGTGCAGGTGAGTGACAGCAGGGAGGTGTTTTATGTTTTCCCCTGCTGCCCTTTAGTTCCTGCCATCTGAGAGAACATACTAACATTGCCTCATTGCAGGTATGCCTCTGTTATTGACTGTATGATTCCAGTACCACTTCAGACAAACTGAAGTAGGTCTATAGTAGAGCTGAGGAGCTCACCAACGTTGGTTCTCACACTTATCTGAACAAACACACACTGCTCCAAAATTACTTTAGTTTTGGAACCCGGTATTGGTAAGAAGTCCTTCTACGTATATATAGGCTCACTCCAGAGTCTTAACACCCCTCCTTGGTAGTCAAGTAGAAATAGTCTAGGAATATACATCAGGATTGTTTTGTGCAAATTGTTAATATGTAAGATCATTTCTAAATTACATCATAAGATTAAAATTCACTAAATTGTTACGTGTTGGCAGTGCTTTTTTTGTCACAGAACTCACCAGAAATGAGTTCCGCCACCTTTTTTCTATGGATTTTTCAAGTTTTAAAAGTAACTTTTGAACATTTGATGTTAAGTCCAAGTGGACTTGAATCGCCCTGTGGAGCTTAGCACGTCGGCAGCAAAATCATTAAAACGGTGCATGCAGACTGCTTGTGTGTCAAGTCCGAAGCATGCGGACTTCGTCCGCGCTGGTTGTGATGGCACTGCTCGGCTTGTGGCGCTGCTCAGCTTGTGATTGGTCGTGTGGTCGCGTGCTGAGTGCTTACTGCGGGCAGCGACCGTAATGTTTCGTTACACAACTGACGTGTGTGGGTGTGTGTACAGTGATTGACTATGTGATGTGATTTCCGGCAGCTTTTTTCTTACAAAAAAAGCACTGCGTGTCGGTAACTTTATCTAACTATAAGATTTTCTAAGCAGCTATGGCTTTTTCATAGGTCTAAAAATGTGGACATGTAGACAAAATGACAGATTTGTTCTGATAAATGTCTGACATTGTACTTCACATTAATATGGTATTCAAACTAATATTTTGTTTTGGTTCCAAATTACAGTGATTGTTTTTATATCTCTCCATTTTTAATCTCAGATTCTTTGTGAAGTGAGAAATGTTGTATTTTCATTTAGGTTTTTTTATAAATTCAGTGAGTCTGTGTTTATTTTCAGGTCCCATCCTTTTGTAGTGATGTTGATGACATTGATTGCCGGCTTGAGGATCAGTACCAGAGACAGTGCCTTGAATACAATTATGATTATGAAAATGGATTTGCTATAGGTGACTCATGAACAATATTTATGTTTAATATCATTTTTGCCATATCTATATAGTGTATTTATGTATTTTCCCTTAAGATGAAAAACAAATATTAGTATAGTGCAAGAAAACAAAAAACACATATTCATTTAAAGTACTACACAAAGGTACTCTATTAGGAGAAGATATAGATATATATATATATATATATATATATATATATATATATATATATATATATATATCAAATAACTCACACAAGACCAAGCGTTTGGTGCAACGGACCTCGGATAGTTTTATTAGGCCGAGAAATAAAAAACACCTTTAAAATAAACACCTTGCCGTGTGGCTCTTACTAAACACTTGTCACTACTGACTAATAAACTAAAATAAAACATAAGCAGTATCAGCACAGGTCACTTACAGGCAACTATTAGGCTTTTCTCTCACGGAGACTATGCAGCCTCAGTCCCCAGCCAGTGAGAGATTGACTGAGCTGAGCAGGTTCACAGGTAACCTGGAAGACCCAGTCTATGGATAAAACCCGTCCTTCCATACATAAACCCCTTTTCCGGCTTTTCAACAAGCCTATAGTCCATCAGCAGCTCACGGCTACTACAGACACACATTCTCCAGGGGTTTTAAAAACAGTAGATTAGAAACCTGGGTGAAATATACATGTTTTCATATATATATATATATATATATATATATATATATATATATATTCTGCTATTCTAAAGATATATCTATCCATCTATCTATCTATCTATCTATCTATATATTGGATTTTTACAGGACAGTGAGCATGATCGAGTTGTCCAAGATCAAGTAAGCCAGGACTCAAGAACACAGGGCTAGGGAAGCAAACCTAGAGTTACAGAGGGTGATGTAATAGTAAAAGAAGTAAAAGAAAAGATAAACATGAGGAAAGAAGGCCCGGCTTGTAGCAGCTTACATCCTAAAGGGAAGGATAAGCCACAAATAGGGTGGCACCCTCTGGGAGACTGGAGGAGATAGCAGAGCCTAATGAGTTATGATGGCTCATAGGTTTGAATGAAGAAATTAGTTTTAAAGGCATTCTTGAAGCATTGGAGTGGAGAGGCTAATCTGATAGGATATGAGAGATCATTCCACATGAGAGGAGCAGCCCAGGCAAAGTCTTGGAGCTTGGAATGGGAAGAAGTAATCAGTGTGGTAGTGAGACAGAGGTCATTGGCAGATTGGAGTGGGTGGGAAGGAGTATGGGTAGAGATGAGGGTGGAGATGTAGGGGTGGGAGGTTTGGCTAAGGTCTTCATAGGTGAAGATGAGAAATTTAAATGTAATTCTGTAGGTTATGGGGAGTCAGTGTAGCCAAGGGCAGAGTGGGATGGCAGTGATAAAGTGGCGGGAGAGGAAAATATGTCAGTTAGCAGCATTGAGGATAGTCTGAAGAGGGGCAAGGCAGAAATTGACAAGGCCAGAGAGAGGAGGTTAAAGTAATAATAAGAGTTTTGATAGCTTTTATGGTGAGAAAGGGATGGTTCTTGTATATATTGTGAAGGTGGAAGTGGCAGGGTTGGGAGAGGGACTGAAGGTGGGGTTTGAAGTAGAGGGAGGAGTCGTGGATGACCCCTAGGCAATGGACCTGATGGACAGACAAGACAAGTGTTATCAAAAGAAAGAGCGATTGAAGGGGTGAGGGAGCCCTGAAAGGGGGAAAACAATGATTTTAGTCTTCAAAATATTAACTTTAAGAAAATGCTGGGATATCCAAGATGAGACAGCAGAAGACATGAGAGGAGGGAAGGGGAGAGGGCAGAGGAGAAAAGACAGATTTGGGTGTCAACAGCATACAGGTGGTACTGGAGGCTAAAGGAGCTGACCAAGAGAGGAGGTATAGAGGGAAAGAGCAGGGGGCCAAGAAAGAAATCTTGCCGAACTCCGATGAGTAAAGGCAGAGGTGGAAGGAGTAGAGTCGGGTATGGAGAATGAAAAAGACTGGTTTGAGAGGGAAGACGATACCAGGAAAGAACAGTCTCACAGAGGCTTACATATTGGAGAATTTGCAAAATGAGGGGTGATCAATGGTATTGAAGGCAAGAGAGAGGTCAATAAGGATGAGAAGGGAGAAATGTACCTTAAATTTTGTGGAAAGAAGGTTGTTAGTGACTTTAGTGAAGGTGGTTTTGGTGGAGTAGAGGGACTGAAATCATGATTGAAGTGGGTTAAGAAGAGAGTGAAAGGAGAGGAAGGAGGTAAGATGGTTGTAAACAGCTCATTCAAGAAATTTGGAGCAAAGGAAAGGAGAGAGATATGGCAGTAATTAGAAAGGCAGAGTCAAGCGATAGTTTTTTGAGTATGGGGAGACAAGAGCATGTTTGTACGAGGAAGGTAAGGTTTTGGAGGAGAAGGATAGGTTAAAGAGGTGGAAAAGGTAGGAGGCCTTGAGAGGAAGGGAGCGGAGGATATGAGAGGGGATGATGTCAAGGGGGCATGTGGAGTTGGGTGAGGAGTATTCAAGTTTGCAGAGTTCATTTGCAGATCCAATGGTAAAGGAGGAGAGGGTGGGTGTGCTAGCGAGGGGTGGTAGGACTGTTGAACAGGGGGTGACAAAAGCATTCCAAGAAGAAGGTGGGAGGGTGGACAAGGTGGGTATGAAGTACTATATTATATTATATATATTATATATTAAATATAATATATATAATATTATATTATATATGATATTATATATCACCTCACTATACTATATTATAGTGGGGTGAGAAGGAACTGACGCATGGACTCAATTTTGCATGTGAAGTGGGTAGCAAATTTGAGAGCAGAAAGAAAGGGGAGAGGATGGAGTTGAAGGCTGCAAAGAGGCAATGGGGGATTGGAGGATTGGGAGGAAATGAGAGCCTAAAAGTAGGACTGTTTAGAGACTGATAGGGCAGAGAGCTCAGTTCTACGGGAGCGCGAACAAAAAAAGGAGGTGAGGATGTAACAAAGGCAGAGAAGGAAAATGCAGGAAGAGGGATAATGGAGAGGGGTTTAGAGAGGAGAGTTCCAGGGTATTTATGTGTATACATGTATCTATTTATATATTTATAATGGTAGAAGTGGTCTGGTATACGGTGGTATGCCATACCGCCACTTCTCCTACTGCTTTCATTCTAAAACTAGCAAATACCATTAACCTACATTTTCCATACCACCACTTCTAGTTTTCCACTTAAATATCCCGAACTCTCCTTTCTGCAGTCCCCTCTTCACTATCCCTCTTCTAGACTTTTCCTTCTTCCCCTTTGTTTCATTCTGCCCTTCTTTTTTCCTTTGTTTTCCCTCTAACCCATCTCTCCCAATCCACGAAGACCTTATCACTCCCAACACCATCTCTCTCCCTCCACCAACAGTTAGGTCTAAAACAACATTATTGGCTGACAAATTCACAGTGTAGTGTGTATAGGTGCCTTTAGAAGGCTGATCTGTTCTTTTAGGCTTGTAGAATCCACTTGGCAATGGAAGCAGTGGTGAGGAAGATCTTTGCCAGTCAGAGTGATTAACATGTCATCCTGGTGGATTAGCATGCCATTTGCTCTCCTTATGACATGTGCTTTGTAAAGGCTGCCTATTTTATGAGTAATATTCTTCAGGTAATTGAGCATATTTTGTACATATGAATAAAAATCTTATATTCTAAGATTTTGATCAACAAAAGATGTGGGAAACGGTAACTGAAAGAATGGTATTTATACTTGATAAGCACTGACTGCAATTTTATGATGCAAGAAATTTGAAAAAAATATATTTTAAGTAATTTTAAGGCCACATTGCTTTGGTATATATTAATAAAGATGCATAAAGTTATATTTCATTCTGATAAGTAAAACATGTTTTATTTGCATTAATAAATGAGAATATTCTTTATATTTATTATCATTATAGGACCTGGTGGTTGGGGAGCAGCAAATAGACTGGACTATTCTTATGATGATTTTTTTGATGTAACAGAGGATGAACTAAGAGAAAAGTCTACGTTTGACACCAAAGGACCACTAAGGGTTAAGAGGCACAAGAAGGTGAATATCCCAGCGACTGATCAGAAAGTTAAGTTTATCTTTAACATAACAGGTAAGTAATATTTTGAACAGCATTGCGACACATCTATATGGAAAAAAATACTTTTTGCTTGATGATCCATGGTGATTTTGTACTCTGCGCACAAGATACTGGATTCTTTATTCTGAGCTACAATATATTTCCTTTCTTGCAGGGAAAAGGCTAGGCCCTAGTACCAGTGCCTAGGCCCTTGGTCTCAAACTCAAGCTTAATACTATTTTACTATTTTTAATTGACGTAAAGTAACTTATTTACAAGAATTAAACTGTTTTGTAATTCAAACCCCAGTATAGCCAATGTATCAGTGGTTGGAATGGAAATTTAGAAGGGACAGTTTGGAAAGTGTATGTGATTGGAATTTAATAGTTTTTCAATAAAAGCAGTAGGGGAAGCGGCGGCATGGTATACCTCCTTATACCAGCCCACTTCCACCACTGAATTCTATATTTATATAGTGGGTAAGTTTGGAAAAAAGCACAGATCCATCAAGTTCAATAGTGGGTGTGTGCATGTCAGGTACAGCTACAAATGTGTCAAGATCGGTTTGAGGCCCAGGGCTCTTTAAAAAACGTAGTAATGCCTGTCTATTGGACTGTCAGTCTCTCCAAAACTATGAGTGTTTGTAATATTTCTTCATTTCGTATGTGTTTAATAAAATTATCCATGTTATGTTACAGAGCGTATTCCTGCTATTATATATATATATATATTTATATATATATATATATATTATGAACAAATAAAGGATATATCTGGCGCTGATCACCACAGCGTAGCTAACTTCCAATGTTAAAAAGGAAAATGTATAAATATACAATATATGACAATTGAGTCCCGTATCTACAATCTATAAAGAATCACTTGACTCTAGTTAGAGTGGCAGCCTCGATAGCCTGAAGCCAGATGGTTAGTCCGGACGGAATGGTTTACTGCAACAGAAAAACAAGCAGGGCGCCTCTCAGTGATATATCAAATATACAACGTGAAATAGAGCAATACCATGCGTACCGTGAGGTAAACAATGATGTGTCTTGTAGGAGAAAGTGGAGTAGTCTTATCTGTACTTGTAGTCCTCCAGATCTCCGCCAATCAGTACCAAAATGTAGAAAAAACAACCATAGTATAACTCTGTATTATAATAGTGAGGGCAATATCCCCAAAAACCTATGGGGTGTGTGGGATTGATATCCCAAGGTTATGCATTAAATGACACCCATATAAGTGCAGTAAAAGATATCAGAATCAGCGTACCAGATTTCCTGGAGTATCCCGCTTCTGGATAATATTAAAACATGTGCAACACCAATGACTTCACAGTCACAACCTCATCCAGATGGCGAAAATGCATAAGATTGAAAAAAGGAAGATATTTTGGTATGCATATAAAAAATTTTAATAAAATATAATAAAAGCACTCACATGAGGTACTGGAAAACACACTGGATACAGCTCAACGCGTTTCGTCTTGTACAACTCAAGACTTCATCAGGAGCATAAGATACAAGTGTACAACATATTGGAGCTATTTATAATATAGCCATGCTAATTGGCACATGCGCGGTGACCGCCACTCATCGCGCATGCGCGGACCATAGAGATAGCTTTATTGCTATAGTTATACAGAACACACGAACAAACTTAGAAAATAAACCACTATATATATAAACGGACGTTTATAGTGATAGATAAAGTGATAATGATCCCCCAAAAACACATAGTTGCCTTATGTAGAACTTGGTATTGAGTAAATTTACATTTATTCAACGTTTACTACATACACAGCCTAAACCCATCAGCGCGCATGCGCCGAAGAAAAGAACAACTTTATTGATATGGTTGATATGTGCGCAGCGTGAGTCCGTCAACGCGCATGCGCCGAGGCACAGAGCAACTTTCTCAGTGCAGATATGAAAGAGAAACATAGAGACCCAAAATGGGAACAATATGAGCCTACATAAACAGGTCCTATAAAAAATTAATAAACAATATATAATATTATAAAAGATATAAACATGTAGAAACTTATATAAACAAGTCCTATAACATATATCTATATACATATATATATACATATATATATATATATACATCCTTCCAACTCTTCGCTAAATCACAGTTGTTTCTTCCTGCCTATTATAATATATATTCTGGATGAATCCATATGAACATATGCCATATGTCTAGATATTGGATTAGACTGTGAGAGCGTGTGTGTAATATTTGATTACTGTAATCTTATTACATTATATGATAGCGTATTCACTATATATATAAAACACACTCCATTCTAGTAAAATACTAGCATATTTCTAAAACCACAATGGACCAAAATGGCTAATTGAATCTAGACAGAAGATATGATTGAATAAAATATAAAATATAGATTGGTCCAGAACTATGCTAGATGAGATGTCATTAATGTGACTATAGCATTGAGGTAAATTGGTGAACAAAAAATCTAGAAAGGAATGGAACATAAAATTGCTAAAGTTAGTTGTCTACAGAAAAGGAGCTATTTCGTAGTTCTCGTTCAACCCTGCTGGAATAAGCGTACCCAGTTCAACATTTGTAAATATCTAAATCCAGCGAAAACTTATTTTACGAATTCCAATAACAGTAGGAAATACGTCATTAAACAACGTATGGATTGTTTAACTCCCTCTGTTATTTACATGCTGGAATGCTCATGTCAACTGAGATATATAGGAAAAACAAAACGCCCATTAAAAATCCGTATTCAGGAACATGTTCGCAATATTAAACATAGAATGGAGAGTCATTCTGTTTCTAGACACTTCTCCCAGGCACACAATGGAGACCCGAGTTGCCTTAGATTTCTGGCACTGGAGAAGGTTTCATTGTCTGTCAGGGGAGGCGATCTTCAACAGAAACTCTCATGCCGCGAAATGTATTGGATTTTTGAACTGGGTACGCTTATTCCAGCAGGGTTGAACGAGAACTACGAAATAGCTCCTTTTCTGTAGACAACTAACTTTAGCAATTTTATGTTCCATTCCTTTCTAGATTTTTTGTTCACCAATTTACCTCAATGCTATAGTCACATTAATGACATCTCATCTAGCATAGTTCTGGACCAATCTATATTTTATATTTTATTCAATCATATCTTCTGTCTAGATTCAATTAGCCATTTTGGTCCATTGTGGTTTTAGAAATATGCTAGTATTTTACTAGAATGGAGTGTGTTTTATATATATAGTGAATACGCTATCATATAATGTAATAAGATTACAGTAATCAAATATTACACACACGCTCTCACAGTCTAATCCAATATCTAGACATATGGCATATGTTCATATGGATTCATCCAGAATATATATTATAATAGGCAGGAAGAAACAACTGTGATTTAGCGAAGAGTTGGAAGGATGTATATATATATATATATGTATATATATATGTATATAGATATATGTTATAGGACTTGTTTATATAAGTTTCTACATGTTTATATCTTTTATAATATTATATATTGTTTATTAATTTTTTATAGGACCTGTTTATGTAGGCTCATATTGTTCCCATTTTGGGTCTCTATGTTTCTCTTTCATATCTGCACTGAGAAAGTTGCTCTGTGCCTCGGCGCATGCGCGTTGACGGACTCACGCTGCGCACATATCAACCATATCAATAAAGTTGTTCTTTTCTTCGGCGCATGCGCGCTGATGGGTTTAGGCTGTGTATGTAGTAAACGTTGAATAAATGTAAATTTACTCAATACCAAGTTCTACATAAGGCAACTATGTGTTTTTGGGGGATCATTATCACTTTATCTATCACTATAAACGTCCGTTTATATATATAGTGGTTTATTTTCTAAGTTTGTTCGTTTGTTCTGTATAACTATAGCAATAAAGCTATCTCTATGGTCCGCGCATGCGCGATGAGTGGCGGTCACCGCGCATGTGCCAATTAGCGTGGCTATATTATAAATAGCTCCAATATGTTGTACACTTGTATCTTATGCTCCTGATGAAGTCTTGAGTTGTACAAGACGAAACGCGTTGAGCTGTATCCAGTGTGTTTTCCAGTACCTCATGTGAGTGCTTTTATTATATTTTATTAAAAATTTTTATATGCATACCAAAATATCTTCCTTTTTTCAATCTTATGCATTTTCGCCATCTGGATGAGGTTGTGACTGTGAAGTCATTGGTGTTGCACATGTTTTAATATTATCCAGAAGCGGGATACTCCAGGAAATCTGGTACGCTGATTCTGATATCTTTTACTGCACTTATATGGGTGTCATTTAATGCATAACCTTGGGATATCAATCCCACACACCCCATAGGTTTTTGGGGATATTGCCCTCACTATTATAATACAGAGTTATACTATGGTTGTTTTTTCTACATTTTGGTACTGATTGGCGGAGATCTGGAGGACTACAAGTACAGATAAGACTACTCCACTTTCTCCTACAAGACACATCATTGTTTACCTCACGGTACGCATGGTATTGCTCTATTTCACGTTGTATATTTGATATATCACTGAGAGGCGCCCTGCTTGTTTTTCTGTTGCAGTAATATATATATATATATATATATATATATATAATTATATATCTCTGTGTGTGTAAAATTACTATTTACTTTGTGTAAAGTTCGAAACTGGATGGAATAAGTGGATTTTGAAAAATTCCCCAAAATAAAGCAAACTGAAGAGAAATTAAAACACCTTTCATTATGGGTGGTCTCTCTTACAAAGCACACTACATTACATATAATTTTCATAAAAATTTTTGAATGATGCACACACTGCCAAATTGTGGTTATGCAAATATTTTTTAATAACCTGATGGAATCACAATTTGGAAATTTAGACTTAAGATGTTTTATTCTTCAAATGCTAACGCTAATTATTTTCAGCAAGTGTACCTCTGCCTGAGAGAAGGAATGACTCAGTGGAATCAATCAACCAGCAACGACTCCTTAAAACGTTAGAGACTATAACAAATAGGCTAAAGAGGACTCTTCGGAAAGAGCCTCTCTACTCCTTCCAATTTTCTTCAGAGATGATCATTGTGGATAGTAACTCCCTGGAGGAAGGGAAAGCCGTTCTGTTCTGTAGGCCAGGCTCTATGTTGAAAGGACGTATGTGTGGTAAGTGAACTCATATCTCTCTATATATATTTTAACTAAACTTTTATAACTTGTAACTTACAACAATGCTAAATTTAATAAGAGGATGTAAAAAATGTGTATATGTTATATATCAAATGTCTTATCTTTATCACGTGCATTTTCTAGTTGTCAAGTTGCATGTGTTACTAGCCTAATTAGCGGCCTCTATGACAGCATATGTTATTACATCTTACAAAAGGGCTTGGACTAGCCAAATAACTTACTGGAGGGTCAACTATTGCCCCCAAAGCTGAAGTGCAACCCTGTAGTATATGCTGCAGGAATACCATGGGAATTTACTTTATTGTCCAATAATAAGTACGATTAATCAATTATATCATATGTGTAGATAACTGTGCATTTATAACATTCAATATGTGTGTATTATGTGTGTGTGTAATATTATGTTCAACAATGTATCGTTGTAAATAGATTTAATTTTAGGCTACGTATGCTCCAGTTAAAACCAATATGACCTGACCATGGCCCCAATATAAAATATTGGACCCATTTTGTATTGCAATATTTGCACATACTAGCGAATAGATTTGTGTACCAAAATTGCAGCATTTTTGAAATAGCAGTGGATTGAACAGGAAGAGGGGAAGAGTTAGGTAGAGGGAAGATGTTCCCCGTGAGCAGCCACATCGGTTTTGTGGAGCAAATGCTGATGCAAGATTTCGTTTGAGGAGCATAAGTATTGCAAAGAGATAAAGGGGTAGAAAGAACACAGGAGCTTTATTTTCCATACACTGCTATTCCCTCTATGTAGAAGGGCTCAAGAACCCTGCTCAGTAAAAATAAATAAAAATAAACACATACCAAAGGCATAGCAACTATAGTAGCAGATGAGACAGCTGTTATGGGCACCACCCAGTCTCCCTTATCAAATACCTATATATATGTTTTTTTCACCCTTGGGAATACATGGGGGCCCTTACAAGATTTTTCTATGGGGCCCAGAGTTGTCTATTTATGTTCCTGGCACATACACATAACTTACATAACATACAGTAAACCTTAATTGAATCAAAGACTCAACAAATACCTTGTACACCATATTAAATATAAAACAAAATCTTTATTTATTTATCTTTTATTAACCTGTAGTCCAAGTAAAAAAGGGAAAATCCCTATAAAAAAGACCCATCTGCTCACTTCAAAATTGTGAAGTGATCAAAACTGGGATTAAGTGGGAATCCCCTTCATCATCAGCCAATCACAAGCGGCCAGCTTGTGAAACCACTTGTGATTAGCTGGCAATCAGGGGGAATGTTGGTTACTCTAAATCAGGCCTGTCCAACCTGCGGCCCTCCAGATGTTGTGAAACTACAAGTCCCAGCATGCCCTTCCAGCTATCAACAGGTTGTCTACTGGCAAAGCATGAGGGGGGTTGTAGTTTCCCAAAACACACCTGGAGGGCCGCAGGTTGGACAGGCCTGCTCTAAATCATAGTCATTTTCATCTGTTGTTTGCCATAAGTGCCCATATTTTCTGATTTGAGCTATATCAGGTCAAGAAAAAATGAGAAAAACATTATATCCCATTTGGACAGTCAATTGTTGTATGTTTGTTTGTTTGTTTTATTACCCAGTGCATCATCTATGTTCAGAGAGTGTATAATTTATTTATGCCAGGATGTGAATATATTTATTTGATTCACAAAAGCGCAGGATGCATGAGCTGCTTAGTTTTTCATTTATTTGATCTGGGTGGTATTATTCTTTCAAGGTGCTCTCTGGTGGAAGAAAAATTTAAAAAAAAATTGTTTTGCGAAATGTAATGTGTTTTCTGAAAAAGTCAGTTTGTGTTGCACCAATAAAGATGTGTAATGTTAAATGTTAGTTTAATACTTGCTACATCTATAGTTTTACTTTGGAAGGTACAGTACTACTCAGCCTTCTGTGCAATTAAAGTGGTTTGTTAGGCTCGTCTGTGTAACATACAAAGCAATGCTTTGGGGCTGTCTTCCTACCCACTGCTTTCCATTTTCAAACTTCATTTTGTTTCACCTTCTTTGCAACTCTTGGATTTGTGCACAATTCCAATACTAGCTGATGTAACCAGGCAGCTTAATAATGATGCTGCAGGGGAGTGACGCATAATATTTAATACCGCTATTGGATATATTCAATCAGTGGCTGACAGAAGTCATAGCTCACTGCTACAGTTATGGCACACAGTGCTGTGATGTCAATGCATGCAGTGCTTTCCCCAGCCAGAAAACTGATAATGTGATTCACAGACGATCCTATAAAAAATACTTAAAATGCATGTACATGTATTGGACAAATATTAGCTTTATTACAGGTATTATTTAAATAAGAACTTATCCTTTAACTTCATTAAAACATGCAGTGCCTGGTTTGTTTGTGCTCTGATTTGTCCTGAAGGTGGCAGTATTTGTTCGCAGTAGAATATTATTGTATTGTAGCTTCAGTCAGAATAAACAGCTTTTGCACACGACTTGTATAGATGAAGCAGGTTTTGAAAGGTAAACATTAATCAAGCATTTTTAAGAGCACTGTGCTGAAAACTAGTTGGAGATCTTTAAATAGAAAATGAAGTAAGCAAGAATTCAAAATATGTTTCTAGATTCAAGAATAGAAATTCACTAATATCTACCAGATAAAAAATCTGGACACTTCTAGGGCAAACAGGACAATATTTAATATTGTATTTAATAGCAGGAGAGCACAATTTATCTCTTCTAAGTGTTTTGTTCATGGTACAGAGAACTAATTGAATTGGTAGTATGCTCCAAATATTTTTAGAATTAATAAATTAAAATATGGATTACATTTGCTATTGCATTTGCTGCTAGTTTTTTAAACCATCTCTGTTATTATCACATTGAAAATATACTGACTGAGAGAAGCTAACAGCCATACCTATAGTTAGATAGGGAAACGCGATTAAACAGAGGCCATCCTGACCTTAGTGTGTGTGAGAGTACTGATTACGTGGCATTGTCAGAATAGCAGTTTAAGTCCTGCTTGGCAAACAAACTCAGACCTTATGATTATTTTTATTTCTAATATCTTTAGTCTGCATGACAAAAGTACAGTGTGTGAAGTATGGGAAATAGACTGTGTAAGTGCTCTATGATAAGATATTGATTCTTTGTCAAGGTGATAGGATAATACTAGTAAAAGAATATGACAGGTTCAAGTAAAATAAGGGAATACAATTGTAGGGAATAAAATAAAAATAAATAAGGATTAAATTGATAATTAAGGAACAATTTATAGTTCAAATAAAATAGAAAAGATACAGAAGTAATAAAAGTATTGCAAAAGTGATAACTAGTGTAAACAGAGATAGAAAAGGGACTCAAATTGATAATAGAGCAGGAATCCTCCCAAATGCAAATCCTTGCAAAATTTCCTACATCATTGGGTGGATTCCTGCAGTACGAGTCCCTTTACTTTCTATCTTTACACAATTTTTCACTTGTGCAATTTTTTTATTACTTCTGTAAGTTTGCCTTAAAAGACCATTTGAAGCTTGCTACACCTACATATGGCATAAATAAATATGTACATATGTACAATTTGTGAGACAATTGACTTTTTAAGCAAGTGAATAAGTGACAGCATGATTTTTACATAATCAATGTATATAGATTCAATAGGGGAAATAAATTGAACTGTGTTTTTTTCTCTTCATTCTTTGTGCAGAATGTTACTTTTCACATTAGAATGATTTGTTTTCAGATAGTGTTCCTTGATCAATCATAAGGCGTATGTACTGTATAGGCGCTGGCGTATCTGTCACTTTCATGGACCCAGTAGAAAATTTACAACTTGGCATCCTTAACTTCTATGTATGGTTATAACGGTAACACGAATGGCCACAAATGATCTCAACATGTGATATCAGGTAAAGAAGAAAATATAACATACGCACATATGTTTTGGACTTTTTGTGCCATTATTGATCTAAGCCAGTGAGGCCCTCCAGCCATCAAAGGGGCAGCATAGAGGAAGGGGGCAGAGCACAGGCTTGGGGGCACCTGCCCACCGTGCCGGTCCCATAGTGGGCTACCTTGGGTTGGGTCACTGGTCTACCTGCATTTTTTTGTTTTAAAATGTTCCTAATAGACTACTGAGCTGAATCTTGCCCTTTGGGCTAAAATTTGCCAGCTCGCCCCTGAGGGAGAGAACAGTGCACTCCCTCCTCCTCTGGGTATGCCAGATGACCTCCCTGCACTGTGCAGCTAATGGGGGAGAGGTGCGACAGGTGAAGACTCGTGAGCCGACTGTTGCTCACCACTGATCTATTCCATTATACCCCTTGTAGTTAGAGTCCTGAAGGAAGGCCTTGAGAGGTCTGTTACTATTAGTACACTGCTATTATTAGCAATAGAGGACCTTAAATTTAAAATGCATGCACACAGTAATTCAATAAAATTATAAATGAACCTAAAAAACGCAAAAAATATATCACTTAACATGTTAGAACTGGAACATATTGGTACGATTGCCACACATATGCAATGCACTTGAAAAAATACTAATTAATAATGAGTCATAGAATTAAAAAAAAATTAATGATACACTTTATTGATGCTAATAAGTTAAGTTTTCCTTGCATGTTTTATTGTACAATTCAACTCTTTAATGATTTCAATAAACTCTTTTGTCACGCTCTTAATTCTATACCTCATAAAAAGCAGAAAAATCCTTATGTAAATATGTACATTGTGCTCGGTTATTAAGTGTTGCCATAAAAGAAATTATATTGGTCTTTAGAAAAGAAAGACACCTTTCTTTTACAATGTGTTGATCAATGTGAATGCTGAACTCTTGAGTCACATTATAGGATTAAGATAAATCAGAGCTAAGCTTCTTAGGTTTGTACTTTTTCATCAACTATCCTTCCTTGTTACTTACAATAGACAGCTATTATTTAGTAATAAACAGCACATTTAATAAATCACTGTGAATTTCTCATTGTGATTAGTAGGATTTGGATCAAGAACAGCAATTAGCTCTTTGTAAAAAGGAGTTTTGATAACTAGCCTGAAGCTCGGAGCTCTTCATATCAAACTCTGCATTGTTTGGAGTCTCAGTACTTATACTGTTTACATATCATTTGCTTGTTTTATTGATTTCCCCAGTAAACTGCCCAAAGGGTACATTTTATTCCCTGGAACACAGCACATGTGAAAGCTGCTGGATTGGCTCATACCAGGATGAAGAGGGCCAGATGGACTGTAAAAGCTGCCCTGCCAGCACATACACTGAATACCTCCATTCAAAGCGGTTATCTGAATGCAAAGGTTTGTATGACATGACCACTATTATAAAAACAAAAGCATTACATGTGTTTCATACCATAGCTGTTACCAGGGCTATATGTACAAGAGTACACGTGTCTGGCAACCACGTTTGCATTATGTCTTGTCAGACGTTATTAGTGGCACTCAGGTGCTTTGTGTGCTCGAATTTTATAGCTCCAGCAACCCAGGGCATTCACGTTCTTTTTCCCTGAACATACTGTAGAAGGCATTCTTTACCTAGTACAATATTCAGATAATTATCTCATGTCATATCTGCTGTGCAAAGCCTTTCCTGGTGCCCAGTCTTATATGCAGAGCTTTATTTGGCTCCCAGTCTAATATGCAGAGCTTTATTTGGTGCATTGACTACTATGCAGAGCCTTATTTGGTCCCCAGTCTAATATACAGAGCCTTATTTGGTGCTCAGTTTAATATGCAGAGCTTTATTTGGTGCCCAGTCTAATGTGCAAGACATTTTCCAGGTGATTTAATATGCACAGCCTTATCTACCACTTGGTCTAATATGCAAATATCTGCTTCCCTACTCTGTAAATAATGTTACTGATGAAGGATGGTGCCTTATCAAGAATTAAGTGTCTGCATCTGCTGCCCTCTTGTATAACAGTTATGCAAAATAATACGAAAAAAAACTTTGGGCACTCACCAGAGGATAATAGTTGAATATTTAATTAATAATTCCACAGAACCAGCACATTTAGCATCACTTACAAAAAACTTTAAAAACATATAAATGAGGCCATCTGGATTTCTATCTGTTTCATGTAACCTCTTGAGCTTACTCACAGTCTTGGTTCTGATGGTCACAGGTCTATGAAATTATAAGAAGTGACTTTTTTTCTGTGATGAGTGACCAATGTTTTTCTCGTTTCATGCACACATAAGTTGCTATTTTGTTGCTATTACAATTTGAGCACTCATTTGAGATATTTGTTCATCCAGATGCTCATTGGGCAAAGTCCCTGTTGTAAATTTAGATTATGGACTGCAACATTTACATGTGATTCATTGAGTGGATATTTTTCCATGGTATGTATTAACAGTAATTGCTGGGTGTGTATTGGGAGGTATGGGTGTTGCAGGTGGGTGTTGGGGGGGGGGGGGGGGGGGCTTGTGGTCCATCTATCACCCTCTGGCATCCCTTAGCACAGACCCATTGTGCAAAGGCTTAAATCTGGTCCCAATTTCATCTAACATTTAACTTCAGTGATGGAACATTTTTTTACTGGCTATATTGTGCCTGAAAGCCTTGCTAAGTACCATACATTTGTACAAAAAAATCCAGCCACTACATTTGATATGATTAGGCAAGAGTCATTGAAAAGAATTTAAAAAACTGGAAGTGATTGGATGTAAACCGACCAGATGACTCGATCTCAAGATCTCAGCCAATCAAAAAATCCCATCTTCTGACCTATAATTCCTCTCTGTTGTAAATTTACCAGTAGTCCTTTTTCATGCACAAAAAGGCCCTTGCATTGCAGTTTGACATTCAGGTCATTCATCTGAGAAGTCACGTCTACAGGTCTTAGGTCCAGGAAAACTTTCAGGACTTTTCCCAGGCTCAGCCATCTGACATTTATGTGGTAGCTGATATCACAATGTTCAGACTCATTTTCCTCCAATAGTGCAACAAACTGTCTGTGATTCAGTGCTCTTGCTCTGATGAAGTTAACGGTTTTAGTTACAACATCAACAACATGGTTCATTTTTAATACTGACCTACACAACATTTCCTGATGTATAATACAATGCAAAAATGTCAATTTCTGCTCAGGGTTAATTCCGGTAACTTTATCCTGCATTCTCTTCAAAAGTCCAACATTTCTCCCCGTCAGATTTGGACAACCATCTGTTGTCACACCTACAAGTTTGTCCCATTTCAGTCCCAACTTGTCTAGACAGGCATTTACTTCTGTTAGGAAATCAATCCCTGTTGTTGTCCCTTTTATTGACTGCATGGCTGCCAGTTCCTCCGTTATTTTGAAGTCTGCAGTGATCCCACGTAAGAAGATAAGTAGCTGGGCAGTGCCTCGTACATCGCAGCTCTCATCCAGAGCCAGGGTAAAAAAGGAAAATGTAACCGCTCTGTTCTTCAGCTGAAACTCCAAATTTCCTGCAATGTCCTCAACCCTTCTCGTCACAGTACGCCGGGACAGAGGGATGTTCTCAAATGCATCCTTTTTCTCTGGACATATTAGCTCAGCAGAGTCCACCAAACACTCTTTAATAAACTCTCCGTCAGAAAACGGTTTACTTCGTTTAGCTTTTTTATGAGATATGAGATAACTTGCTTTGGTAGCTGTATCTCTGGATGTGCTAAGTTTTGTAAAAAGTGTTCGTTGAGTTTGCAGCTTGGATAGCAAAATCTCCGACTCCTTTGCTCGCTCTTGGTCAGACAAGTTCCTATATTTATCCTCATGTTTGGTCACATAGTGGCGATTCAGATTATAATCTTTCAACACAGCGACAACTGTGCCACAAACTAAGCAAACGGCTTTGCCTTTGACTTCCGTAAATAAATATTTAGCAGTCCATGTCTTGTTGAAAACACGGCATTCAGAATCAACTTTCCTTTTTTTTATGTGAGACGACATTTTTGGGGGGCAGGAGCAGCTGGCGATGTAAACAAACAAAGAGAAGCACAATAGTAACTGCAGTGCCGGCAAAATGGGCAGCAAATTAGTATCCCCTATGATAGGTGGTATCACTCACGTTTAGGCAGATTTAAGCAGAGTGTCTGAAGGTCAGGAGCAGAGGACGAGACAGCTGGCAGTATGGCAGTGGCAGGAGAACTTACTGGGAAGAGATAAAAAACAGAAGAGAACAAGTTACTAGCACCTCCATCAATAAAAACAGTGACCCACAGCACAGCCATCAATAAAAACAGTGACCCACAGTACCAATATCAATAAAAACAGTGACCCACAGTACCACCATCAATAAACACAGTAACTGGAACCCCCACCTAGATATTACATGCCGTGCTGCCCCTCAGCCCTGCTGCACCCGGCATGATGTTGTCTGTAACGGTAATACTTACCTTTTTACTGTCTTCTTCCATACTCTTCTGTGCTCTCCTCCGCGGCGCTGCTGTAAATGCGGCGGGAGAGGTGTATGGACAGTGCGCACTTCCTCCCTACGCAGCAGCGCAGGGGATTACGCTGTATCCGGCCCCGGCATGATCTGATGCTCTGGAAGGGACGCGAATCGCCGACCAGCTCCGTATCCCTTCCAGAACCTGTGGCTGGCAGCAAAATTAATTAAATCTCCTGGGCAGACTCGGCGGGCCGGATTCGGAAGGCTGGCGGGCCGTATGTGGCCCGTGGGCCGGAGTTTGCCCATGTCTGCTTTACACAAAAATATTACAAGTGAATACCTGGGATAATTGCAAGTCTGCACAAGTTTTCAAGCTGTACATAGTGATCACTTCCATTGGTTGAGCTTTGCATGGTCCAGTTGAAGAATAGCAATTAATTGGAAACAAAATTATTATTTTGATACAACCAGAAAAGTATAGTGCAATAAGAATGTATAACTCACCTCACACAAAACTATATGCATTTAGTTTTCAATCTCTTGAATCAGCCCAGGAGTCAATTTAGATTTACATTTTTGTCTTCAATATTATATGTTGTATGTATATTGTTATGCACAGGTGTACAGTTGTTATAGGATAGAGCAGAAAGTAACAGTATGGAATTTGTGCAATTTAAATATCAACAAATGCTTATTATCCTGAAGTTAGAAGGGAAATTAACTTGCTGAAGTAAAAAAAAACTATTTTAAGGATATATCTCTGAAAGTTCAGCACCAGACTTACTCTAAAGCACAACTAATTTTTTAATCTTACTGTGTCCATGGATAAATTTACTTAATTGTTCTAAATGTGGTGTGCATGAAATAAACAGATGCCATGGTGCTATGGTGTAAACTAATAGAATTGCATGCTTAATTAGTAAAACCAATACTTATATTATGAGAGCTTTTTAAAAGAGTTTTAGCACTGTGACTAATGTCACACGCTGGAGGAAGAAACATGCATCTTAGTATTGTATATTCCTGTGAGACTCTCCATTGTCAGTAGAAGAAAAAATAAATGAATAAAATATAATAATACATATATTGTAAAGAGAAATACTTCCTCTACCTCAGACATGGTTTCCGTGTCGTTCTATTAGCACCACTACTCCTATCCTGCAGCCACATCCCTCGTTATGAATCTATGCTTTCATGTGTAAGAAAATGTAATAAAATGTACAGTATGCAAATTCAACATACTGAACAACTAATAAAAATGACTGTGATGTTAGTCAAACTACAGTAAGTATGCTTTGTGTTTAATTTCAGCTCAGTGCAAACCAGGAACTTACTCTTCAAATGGCCTTGAAACCTGTGAGTCATGTCCACATGGCAGTTACCAACCAAATATGGGATCTAAGTTCTGTGTCTCCTGTCCTAAAGGAAAGTCAACAATTAAAAGGGGATCTGTGGATGTGTCAGAATGTGGAGGTTTGTACGAGGATGAAAAAAGTAAACATAACAGTATAGAAACAAAATGAATGTAAATTGCAACCCTCTCCTCTCTCATGTATCTGACTGCCGTTCCACCATCTCCTCATGGATGTCTTCACATTTTCACAAAACTAACTTTGCCAAAACTGAGCTCATTGCCTTCCCTCCTTCTAGATCTTAATCCCATCTTGATCTCTCTATCACTGTTAACAACACCACCATCTCATCTGTTCCCTAACTCCGCTGCCTGGATGTCATCCTCAACTCCTCCCACTCTATTGCCCCCCACATTCAATCTCTCACCCAAACCTATCGCTTCCAACTCCACAACATTGCCCGCATCCGGCCCTTCCTATCTCAGGATGCCACTAAAACCATAATCCATGCTCTCATCATTTCCCTGCTTGATTACAGTAACATACTCCTCGCTGGTCTCCCCCTCTCCCTCCTCAATGTGGCTGAGAGCCTCATCTTCCTCTCCTGCCGCTCCTCTTCTGCCTCTCCTCTCTGCCTTGCCTTTCAATGGCTCTCTTTCCCCTACAGAATCCTTTCCAAACTCCTGACCCTCACCTACAAGGCACTTTCCCACTCCACTGCCCCATACATCTTCAACCTCCTCTCCATTCACATTCCCTCCCGATACCCTGTGACCGGCCGATGACCGTCGCCTCTCCTCTACTCTGATCACCTCATCCCACTACAGAATCCAAGATTTCTCCCGGGCTGTCCCCCTCTATTGGAACAACTTCCCAATCTCCATCTGACTGTCCCCTAATTTGTGCACCTTCAAACGGGCACTTAAAACTAATCTGTTCCTCAAAGCCTACCAGCCATCCACCTAACCTTCTCTCCATGCTTAAACTCCTCACCTCTCTCTTCCCCTATCCTGCTACTCGTTCCTCTTGCGCATGATCCCCTCTAACTCCCCATTGTGCCTCCTGTATGTTTGCCCTCCTTTTAAGTTATAAGATCTTACGAGCAGGTCCCTCTTCCCTCTTGTCTCTCTACCTATTCTTCTGCTCCAAATTCACTTTGCAAGTATATCTGGCGTTTTTCACATCCTGGTATTTTTTGGTTATTGTTCTGTACTGTTTTACCCTGTATGGCGCTGCAGAAATCTTGTGGCGCCCTATAAAGATTAATAATAATAACAACAATAACAATCATAATAATAATACATAAAGATAATTTACCCATATGGAGGTTGACTGAACAATCACTGTTCATTTTACCTGGGTCATAGTCTTAGAAACATGATAGGCCACACCAGAGATCGTCCCCCTTATAACGCAAGAGTAAAATTCCTCAACTTATAATGTACAGTTCCAATCAAATTAGGAGGAGCACTTTTCAAAAGAGATCCTTGTCAAGATGAGGCCCGGGAGAATATGCCCTATCTTCCTGTCCTTAAAACAAGGACTGATTTTTACCATATTTCTAACAGTTGGTACTGATCTCACAGGATTTGTTCTAAGCCAGATCGCCTGGTCGAATAGTCTAAATAATAAAGCCAAGACCCCATCCAATGGCCAGATTTGCTATCTCTGCTCATAGCAATTTTATGGGCAAATTAACAAAAAAATGTCACAAGGGCAATGCTATGATAGTCTTCACTGCCCAGAAGCTTTAGTAAACAGAGAGAGGCCCTAAACCCCAGTCCAAAAAACTCCCATTTTTCCCAAAAGCCCAGGACTTAGTGCTTACCTCCCTTTGATAAATAGATCCCTATATGTGATTACTAAAATTCCCCCATGAATTTACACATACTTATATATATATATTTGCACTTTCATTTAAACCTCTTATTAACCAGTGATGGTGTCTTCCCTCCTTACTTTGCACACATTGTTTGTTATTTACCTGAAAGTCCAATGCTGATTTAAGTGACGTTACAAGACTAGTTAACCTGCTACCATATGAATGTTTAAACTACTGTGTCCACACTCTAACCCCTTAATACCTTTTATGATTTCAAATTAAGTTGATTTCTTAGAATAAAATATTTAGTGATTTTAATCGGCTGCCTTCGGTTTTCTTTTTTTAATATGCATATTCAAGCCTTCAACATTGGACTGTATGTAGGCCATAGATACATCAGACAAATATCTTTCATATCCAGCAGTCTGAACAATATTTTTTTCTTAGTTGTTCTCAGTTTTATAAAGGAACTAATAGATTAATTTTTGATTGATTTTAGACACAGTTCCTCCAGCACTGGAGAGTACAGCTAGAAAGACCTATTGAAAATAGACATTCATGTTTTATAGAATTATTTTTGTGCTCGGAATTTATTTATTGTTCATAAGCTGTGCTTTGTGTATAATAAATATATAATTTTAACTCATTTTATTTTTACTTTTAAGTTCCATGCCACGGTGGTGAATTTTCTCGGTCTGGACTGGTGCCATGCTATCCTTGTCCCAGGGACTACTATCAGCCCGAAATGGGGAAATCTTATTGCTTGTCATGTCCGTTTTACGGAACAACGACCATGACTGGAGCCAGGTCGATAACAGACTGCTCAAGTAAGCTGCCTTTTGTGTTCATTGGAATTCTGATACAGTGTTAGCAGAGCTTGTTAACTTGTTTTGTATGGAACTGAGCTATACTGACAGCAAATAATCTTGATACAAAAGTGGTATAAAACCTTTAACTGATTAACTATGCTTGGATTATATTGTTTATTGACAAAATATTGTACAACCCTTAAGTAATACATAGGTTAACATTAGTAAAAATGCAATATCTGTGTTTCTTTTATTGGTAATGATTTATACAATATGATAACAAAACTGCTATTTTAACAGTTACGTATTTTTGCCTATAATTAAAAAATAGATTGTGGCTGACAAATGTATGTTAAAAAGAGTTCTATGTGCAAGAATCAAAATTTATATAATTTTACCATGCATGAACAATATGTTGACAAACGGCTATCTAGATGAAGTCGTGATAGATTGTCATAAGACGATTTCATGATTCATGCAAACATCTCTCACCGTCCTTGTATCTAATTTAATTGAATTTAATCTGGGCACTGTATATTTTAAGCAATAATAGACTATATTAAATCCTAAGAAGTAATATATGTGCATTTTTAAACAGACAGTAAATAAAACACTGTACTATTTATACTAGCTATATGGAGTTGATTCTACTACTTCTACTACGTCTTCTCATATTTTATGCAGAATATGGCTCTTACGAAAATTCCACAACCTAAGGGAGTGATGTTTGTCAGACGTAGATCTTGTTACAAGTCACTTGTCAGTTCCTGTTCAGTTCCATGTAAATTTCAAGTTCTATTCTACCTGATATGGCTGATTGGAACCCTGACAATTGCCAAAAGAGAACAGTGCATAACTGAAAACCAAGATTGTAATTAGGATTAGGTTTTAGGGATTGGCCTCTTGAATGTAAGCTATAAATGGTTTTTACTTACGTTCTATGATGTTGGTGTGTTGGTTCAAAAACTATGAGTCAGACAGCAACATTTTTGTGGCTATGGGTGGGATTTTCTGAGGAAAAAATTACTATTACTGGAATACTGTTTACTGTGTAAGGCTTGTGTTATCCACTCACACAACTGGCCTAGTGTGATTTGGAAGACCTTCTCAGAGTGAATCTAGTGGGACACTGATCTGCTATAAGGAACATGTACTTCCAAACACTTATACTTAGTTATCTACTATTACATATTCTTCTGATCTAAGAGACACCCAGGAATGTGCTAATAAGCTGATTAAGCACATTTCATTTATGCATTGAACCCTTCCATGGCAGTGATCTTTCTAGCCTAATAGGCAATGAGGCCCAGAGTGTAGGTTTTCATAGAATCCTCAAGTGCATGATGAAATAAATAAAATGCATGATGAAAATAGTAAAATAAATAACAAATTGCTCAATAAATACTGAAGTTTGCACTTGTGATGAAAAGTACAACACTAATTACACGTATGCATTCACAGCATCCACTTTTCCAGACCGGAGCCTTCAAATAATATTTGTCCAAATTTAATGGAGGACATTGCTCCATAACAGACTATTGTTTCATTTAAGTATTTGATTTGTGTTTTCAACATTAAATATTGTAGATATAGGCACGTTTGGATTGGAGTAGTGACTGTATTGTAACTGAGTGATTAATATATATACCATTTCTTTTAATAATATAGCTGTATTTTTTCACTCATACATTTGGTGATAAAATTACTAACTTAGCTATTCAAAACAACTATATCATGAGATTATATATATATATATATATATATATATATATATATCTCTAATATATATAAGCCTAGCGGCGTGTGTTAGTGTGTGTGGAAAAAACTATTTTCTCAGAAAGGGCTCATCCAATTGACCTGAAATTTGGTATACTGACATTATTTGACAAAAAAATTATAATAGTGAAGTCAGTTAACTTCCATCATCCCCCCTTCCCCCTGTGGGAGGGGTAGTAAAGGCTAAATTTACCAGTTGAGGGCTCAAACTCTTGACCGTGTGGGTATTTATTTACCAGAGCCTGTGTTTGGTCAGGGACAATTGTATGCCGCATTTTCACGAGTACGGAGAAGCAGTGATTTGAAAGTGCAGGTTATGAATACTGTCCTTCAAGGAAGACTGATTGAGCACAGCAATAAGGTGTTTAGCAGAAACGTTGTGTATCGAGAGGTTTTAGAACAGTAAGACGATGGAGATTAAGGGTGTGGCGATGAAGATGAAGGATGAGGTGATGGAGAAGAATGATGAGGTGGTGACATGTGGACAAAACCACGTTAAAAAAGGGCGCTTACGTCGGGAAGTAACGCTCTTCCCCTGAGGAGGCCTGGCCTAGCCCTAAATGCATGACAAGAACCTTTTTAACACCTTAAGTAGCTTGATTTGACTAGAATGCATGAGTATCGGGTTAACTTGTGTGTGTATATATATATATATATATATATATATATATATATATTTTGTGGCAGGAGCCCGCTACTGCTGAAGCACACGCAAACAACTTCTTCTTTTTATGCAGCTTTATTGTCAGGATGGTTAAAATGTATTTGACACCGTATGAATTTCACAGCAATTCTGGAGACCCTAAACACTAGCTAGACATAGACCAGCTCTCTCAAGACCAGCCAGCTTCCCCAGCGTTGGTCTCAGTGCACAAATGACACAAGTAAGCTTTTATACATGATACTCCTTCCCCAGCCTTAGCTTGATGGGCAGGTGACACACCCACCTTCCCTTTAAGAGGAAACACCCATCACTGGCTCTGTTTGCACTAACAGACACACCCTGTCTGTTTGATGAGAGGAAGGAGCTTTCAACTCATGTAAGTTAACCAAACTTTAAACTATACATAAGTCTTTACCTGATTTAACCTCAATTTAGGTGCATAACTGCGCCAATGTCTTACTCTGCTTGTATGCTTTCTCTGCATCTTGTCAGGTAAATGCCTCCCTTTGTTACACTATATATATATATATATATATATATATATATATATTCAGTATATATATTATTGTTTGTATATGTAATTTACACATGGTCGACACTGAATAAACATGCCTAGTTTACAGCAGAGCATAAGAAGTTCCATGGTGAGGTTAATAGTTTCATGTTCCAGGTACTTCTGATAAACTTACCTTTATTATGGAGCAGGATTACAACTATTTGCTATTAAACCAACCAGAAGAGGCACTGAGCGCCATTAGGGCACACTGTCCAATAGAAGGTCACACAGCCTCTTTTATTTCTCTAACACTGCACAATCCACTTGTGCCAGCAAGAAAAGCAGATCTGCATTGCATTACATGAAAATCCACAGGATCTCATATAGAGATTTATTTATGAAGAGGAAAATAAATAGTAATATGCTGCCACGTAAAATAAAGAATACATATTTGTGCACACTTTGCAAGATCATTCATTTCCTTGTTTTTGTTTTTTTTACACATAATTAGGTACATCCGGCAGAAGTGATGTAGTCACATGACCTGCCAAGAGCCATCCATTGTTCTGTGTAAAATGTATTTGCTCTGCATTCTGCTACACAAATCCATGCACAGTTCTGTACAGATAGGAGTTAGTTCTACAACTACACTGTTCTCACTTATTGACGACAGTTGCAGGACTCTTATGCTCTGCCTCCAGTTATTTTCATTTCTCTCTAAAGTAAATGCAATTGTAATGCAGTTACAATGTCCTGTTTAATTCTTGAAAACGGCATTGAAGTTAAAATACATTTTTCTTAATGAGCTTGTTCACACCAATGTTTTTCAGCACATAAGCTCTAAGATTCCTCTAAAGAATGCTAGATGCTACAGTTTTCATCCATGACTGTTTCATTTTCCTTGCATGCAATTGATTGGAGAGACATTTTTGATGAATGACTAAAACGAATTGGTGTGAACAAGTATGTTATAGAACAGAAGACAGACCATGAATATTTAGGGTCTCACGTAGATCCAAATGCGCTTAGATCGTATGTAGGAAAAATACCCTGATAAAATAGTGTCTTTGCATGTATATGTTCAATTGGATGCATCTCAAAATGTGTCCAGCTCAAAAAAGTAAAGCATTTGTGCCAGGAGTATGTCAGGCAAAACAAGTGAGTATATCTATGCCCCGCCACAATAGTATACAGATGTGGCTTGATAGTGTTAGTACTAAATTCTAACGTGAGAATGGTGTCTTAACAGTTATTAATAAATGGAAAATTATTTTGTATATGTAAGCACATATACAAAATACTAATTCATATCTGTTATTCTCCCCTTCAAAAAACAAATGGGAATTGTCTTTTAGTAATCCAAATGTCAGTTCAGTCATTTGAATAGACAGATGAACTTGATATAGGAGCTATGCTAATGATTTAAGTACTATGGAGAGACCAATACGCAATCAGCCAATCAGAAGCAGCTAGAAAGGCTTATCTGTGTATGTGTCTACATCTAATTGTGACACAATTACATGAACATGTCCTTACGCTTGCTAGCGCCAATTGGCCTCCCCAGGCTTTAAGAGACACAAGCCATCTCTACACATATAACTATATGGGGAATATGCATATGCATTTTTGCTGCGCATGTGCAGTACAGAAATACAAATCTTATGCAAAATAACCAGCTCTAACAATTCGGTTCTGTTCATCACTTTTATAAAAAGAAAAAAAAAAGAATATTGATGATTTGTACTCACAAAAAAAGTGAGCTGCCCAATAATATAATGATTATGATTCCACACTCTGATTGGTGGATATTTCCACCAATCAATGTGTGGGGGGGTATCCTGACACTCTGAATGGTGAATGGTCACTATTATTGACAATTAGTTAGAGCCACAATAAACATTACCTGAATAGGACATAGAGCAAATTCCAGAAATCTGATACCAAATTGGGAGACCAATGGTTTTGGAGCTGGAGCAATCGGAAGAACATGTTATTAAGAAGATTAAAGTGATTGTGTAAACATAAGTACAAATTGCACGCATTAATACAAATTATCATCCACTGGTTAATAGAAAAGTTACAAAGTGTGACGCATCAATTCATATACATAATAAGTTCAATAAAACAAAAAAATGAATAACACATAACAAGGACTATAACCAGAAATCAATCTATATAATGTCAATAGTTCAGTGAAGTGAACTTTACTTCATAGGAACTTATATAGCCACATGGTTGGTAAGGTGACACAGGGATAACATAAAAAGGAGTGAAGAGTCTATCTAATGAAAGGCCTGAAAATTGACTAAAGAAGTCTCCGGTTGCTTCCACAGTAATGAAATCACTTTTTCAACATAGAAAAAAAAGGAATCTTAGTAGTGTACTGCTTGCACTTAACAGGGTCAGCCCTACACAAATCCTAGCTATTACACCATAGGGTCCAAATTAAGAGTAATGCTGAGAATTATAAAGATTAGCATAAGGACCTCCAACTAAAATAATACTATTGTATGATATAACATATTGAAAAATGTCCTGTCTTGTACATAATAAAGATAGTGAGTATGGTTAATAGGGGTGGGGGTAAGAAATTTTGGAGGTGGTGTCACCAACAGTGACTACCACGAAGGAAAAAAACGAAAATGACTTCCCCGACTTAGGAGAAATGATGACTGACCTTAACAATGACAGAAGGTCCCGGCAGTGTGGGAACAATTCACGGTCCCTAGTAAGAACAGCATCTTGTTTCTACATAATTTTCAATTGCGACCTTTGTATCACTATTTTTAAAGCGGCAATGCCGCTTCCTATTCAACCTAAGTATTACACTTCGGCTTAAGTGTAACAGGTCGGATGAGAAGCGGCATTGCCACTTTAAAAATAGTGATGCAAAGGTCGCAATTGAAAACTATGTAGAAACAAGATGCTGTTCTTACTAGGGGTCGTGATTTGTTCTCACACTGCCGGGAACTTCTTCTGTCATTGTTAAGGTCAGTCATCATTTCTTCTAAGTCGGGGAAGTCATTTTCGTTTTTTTCCCTTCGTGGTAGTCACTGTCAGTGTTATCAGCACCGTTAAAGTGACTACCACCGGTTGATAGCATGTAAAGACACCAGAGTTAATTATACTCTGTGAATGAATTAATTGAATTGAACTGAATTATCTGGTCTCTGATGTTAAACATTGGGAAAGGTGGTAGCCGTCTTCTGTTTAACCTTTTTAAGCTTAGTGCGTAGATAAAGGCTTTTTAGTTAAACCTGTTACTTACAGTTCCAGAAACTGGCATAGAGCAATTTCCAAAACACAACTGCCAAATGGTGAGCTGCAAGTGTTGGAACTGTATTCATCTATATAAGTGTGAAGTCTGGGATAGCCAGGAAGGGAATCCTAGTGGAGTGTTGGAGTACTAGCATAATGCGGTTGTATAATACCAAGCTTTTGTCCTGTGCCCTGCATATGCACGCGCTGCATACTTGGGCTTGTTAATTTGCATTGTTTATCTGAACCAATACCAATGCAGCATTTGTGTTTCATATGTGTCCAGTATATAATACTTGACCCGAAATCCCTATGAAAATTTCCTTCATTAGTTACAGCTATCTTAATATTTAAAGTTTTACAGGTATATTTACTAAGCTGCGGATTTGAAAAAGTTTAGATGTTGCCTATAGCAACCAATCATATTCTAGCTGTCATTTACTTAGTACATTCTACAAAATGACAGCTAGAATCCGATTGGTTGCTATAGTCAACATCTCCACTTTTTCACATTCGCAGTTTAGTAAATATACCCCCTAGGAGCATTGAAAGTGCAGACACTTGACATTATGACCAAGTTCAGTAAAAAACATGATGGGGATAGCAGTCATCATATATCTATCTAGATCATACCACACATGGCGTGCTGTGACACACACTTGCTCAGCACAATGACATGTTGTGACACACACTGATCGGCACAAAGAAGCCTTTGCTACTATTTTAAAATGTTGACAACTGTGTACAGCCTTTATCAGAACCTGGCTGCTATTAAAAGGCAGTTTGACATTACCTGGTTATTACTATTGCTGATTCATTATTTAATATGCATGATTGTCATAAGTGAGAACTTCTCACCGAGAGATGTTGACTAGGTTTAATAAAGTAATTAAAAGAATTCAATGAGCAGGGCTTATAGTTGTCACCTTGGCAACTTGGTTTCACATTCCGTTTTCTTTTCATGAGTCTGGCATTAGGTTATTATATGGAGCTGAAAGATGCTCTTTAATGTTGTTTATTACTTTTTATTACAGTTATTAGTGCCATGACTGACATAAATGGTATGCGGGAAGGCACAAAATGGCTGGAGAGTGTTCTGCATGGCACACGGAAGTTTGCAGCACCCTGGGTTGAGAGTTTATGTTGTTGAATGTTTGGTTGTAAAAGGCAGCAGCTATATGTGACCGCAATGTAGCAGAGGAGCCAAATGGCAATAATATAGTGGTTTAGTGATACAGCAGCCCCTCTTCAATTGCTACAAAAGAGAGAGCTGGTATTTTTACTTTAATCACAGATGTTATAACTAATCACAAGATTGATAATGTGTTTCTCATAATGTTATTTTGTAGGTTTTGGCTCCAGCTTCTCGGCAGCAGAGGAAAGTGTAATGATTCCCATTTCTCCACAAAGTGTCAACAGCAAATACAAAGTCAGCAGTCAGGCAAGGATACAATTTGTTTCATTGTGCTTCCTCTAATGGCATAGCAGCATAGTCAGATAAAGAAAGTCTACTGAATACATTTGCAAAGCTAAGCAACTAATGCATAACGTTAATGTAACTGTAACCTCTTTACCTGAATCAATGTTTTAATATTAAAGTCAACGCTTTGAGGTTTAATTCCAATGATAAGTAGTGTGAAGCTCAATAAAACAATAGTCTACAGTCTTACAGGGAATGGGCTCAGACACATTCTACATGATGTACGTACACTGTATGTGACAAAAAGCAATAACATAGAAAGTCAAAGTACAATTCTATAAGATTGCAATATAAATAAAACTGTTCTACTAAGACATAAGGCAAAAATATTTGGGGAATTAATTTCAAAGAAGCACATCAATACTTTCATCTATACTAAAATATTAACTATTTAATCAACATTTTGCTCTGTTATTGGACGTGAATTCTCTTGGGCAGTTCTTTGTCAGAGAATAAAATATGATTCGCATATAAGATATAACTCTGGTTTCTAAAAAATGGTGAGGTAAGCTAATGGGATGTTGCCTGACCACTACATGTGTATCAAATACAAAGTACTATATACTGTATATGTTATAGATGACATTTTTATAAGAATGTATCAGTGTATGTTCTAAAATGCTAAATATGAATTTTAATTTTTTTTACTTAATAATATTTGTAACTGAACTTTGAAACATAGAATTTGAAGGCAGATAAGCACCATTTGGCCCATCTAGTCTGGGCATTTTTTAACCTATGGTAACCTCCAACCCTATTTGACTCTTATTTCTTTTTAAGAATATCCTTAAGTCTATCCCAAGAATGTTTGCATTGCTTCACTGTATTGGCCTCTACCACCGCTGATGGGAGGCTATTCCACTTATCCACTACCCATTCTGTGAAGTTATTTTTCTTCTAATTTCCTGTTACCTGTTTCCTACTTTCCTTCAGTTTCAGTGTATGTTCTCATGTTCTAATATTTATCTTCCTTTGAAGAATGTTTCCCTCCTGTACCTTGTTAAAACCCTTTATATATTTGATGCATATCTGCCCTTTCCCTTCTCTACTCCAAACCTTACATTTTAAGATCTTTAGTCTTTCTGGGTAAGTTTTGTGCTGTAGGTCATGCACCAGTTTAGTTGCTCTTCTTTGTACAGTCTCTAATGTATTTATATCGTTCTGGAGATATGGCCTCCAGAAATAAACACATAATTCTAGATGAGGCCATATCAAATGACCTATACAGTGGCAATATTACTTCTTTGTTTCTGCTACTGATTCCTCTCCCTATGCAACCAAGCATCTAACTTGCCAATCTCATTGCTTTGTTACATTGCTTACCTGACTTTAAGTCACCTGAATTAGTGACTCCGGCATTCCTTTCCTCCGCAGTAGTTTCCATTAAAGTGTTGTTAACACTATATTTAGCCTTTGGGTTTTTGAGACCTAAGTGCATGGTTTTGCATTTTTTGTCATTAAACTGTAACTGCCACTCTCTTGACTATTCCTCTAGTCTACCTAGATAATCAATCATTTGTTTCACCTGTAAAAAGGCATACTTCCCATCAATACCATTTGCAATGTCACCAATAAAGATATTAAAAGCACTGGTCCAAGTACAGATCCTTGGAGTACTCCACTTGTAAACTTTCCCTCCTGTAAATGCACTCCATTTATTACAACTCTTATGTTTTTTTATCCTGCAACCAAGATCTTATCCATTCAACCATCTTAGAATCCAGACCCAAGCTTTTCAGTTTATTTAACAGTCTGTGTTGGACAGTGTCAACAGCCTTATTAAAATATATATAAGAGCTACACCTACAGCCCCCCTCCATGGTCTATTACTTTAGTCACTTAGGGCCTGATTCATTAAGGATCTTAACTTGAGAAACTTCTTATTTAAGACTCCTGGACAAAACCATGTTACAATTCAAAGGGTGTAAACTAGTATTCTGTTTTGCACATAAGTTAAATACTGACTGTTTTTCATGTATACTAGCTATACACATAAAAACAATGCAACCATTTTACTAAAGCACATATTATATTATTATATTATTAAAGGAGAGCTATGCTGAAATTGATAAAATAGATTTATTACAGTCATGGGCAAAAGTTTTGAGAATGACACAAATATTATTTTTCACAAAGTCTGCTGCCTCAGTTTTTATGATGGCAATTTGCATATACTCCAGAATGCCATGAAGAGTGATCTTTAATTTACATTTCCACTGCATTCAGCCCTGCCACAACAGAACCAGCTGACATCAGGTCAGTGATTCTCTTGTTAACACAGGTGAGAGTGTTAAGGACAAGGCTGAAAATTACTCTGCCATGCTGATTGAGTTAGAATAAAAGACTGGAAGCTTTAAAAGGAGGGTGGTGCTTGAAATCATTGTTCTTTCTCTGTTAATATTGGTTATCTGTATGGAAACATGTGTAGTCATTATTGCTTTGCACAACAAAGGGCTTCACAGGCAAGGATATTGCTGCTAGTAAGATTGCACCTAAACCAACCATGTATCGGATCATCAAGAACTTCAAGGAGAGAGGTTCAATAGTTGTGAAGAAAGCTTCAGGGTGCCCAATGTCCCGCAAGCGACAGGACCGTCTCCTAAAGTTGATTCAGCTGCAGAATCGGGGCACCACTAGTGTAGAGTTTACTCAGGAATGGCAGCAGGCAGATGTGAGTGTATCTGAATGCACAGTGAGGCGGAGACTTTAGGAGGATGGCCTGGTGTCAAGAAAGCCAGCAAAGAAGCCATTTCTCTCCAGGAAATACATCAGGGACAGACTGATATTCTAAACATACAGGAATTGGACTGCTGAGGACTGGGGTAAAGTCATTTTCTCTAATGAATCCTCTTTCAGATTATTTGGGGCATCTGGAAAAATGTTTGTCCGGAGAAGGAAAGGTGAGCGCTACCGTCAGTCCTGTATCATGCCAACAGTAAAGTATCCTGAGACCATTCATGTGTGGGATTGCATCTCAGCCAAGGGAGTGGCTCACTCACAATTTTGCCTAAGAACACAGCCATGAATAAAAAATGGTACCAAAACATCCTCCAAGAATAACTTCTCCCAACCATCAAAGAACAGTTTGGTGATGAACAATGCCTTTTCCAGCATGATGGAGCACCTTGCCATAAGGCAAAAGTAATAAATAAGTGGCTTGGGGATCAAAACATCGACATTTTGGGTCCGTGGCCAGGAAACTCCTTTTGCAAACTTTTTGTCAATCCTTAAGAGGTGTCACAAGCCGCGGCGGCCGCGGGCACCGCCCCAACTCAGTTCCTGTTTCTTCTGACGTCCCGGCTGTCGCTATGGCGACCGGGACGTCACTTCCGGAAATCCGGCCCGACCGTTGTCAGGGCAACGGCCGGACACCGAGAACTTTTCCCTGGGCGCTCTGGGCGCAATAAACAGCTGGGCACATGCGCAGTCTAGTGCAACCTGTAGGAATTAATCAGGCAGGGGCTGTGACTTGTTTCAGAGCTAGGCTCTGATTGGCTAGCAGTGGTAGTTAGGACAGTGAGGACTGAGCCTCACTGCCGGTTATAGCGTCCTGTTCTCAGTTCTGCTGCCTGCTTGTTCTCCCTGTGCTTGGTGATTATTACCTTTGTTTGACTTCCCGTGTATGACCTTTGCTTGTTTTTTGACCACTGAACCTACGCTGTTGACCCTGACCATTTGCCTGGAAACCGGATTCTACTCCTCCGCTAGTGCCCCTGACCTTTCGCTTGTCCCTGGATTTCGAACCTGTGCTTGTGACCTCTGACCTTGATTTTCCTGGCCGCTACTGTCCGCCAATCACTCCACTCCTGGGTTCTCCTTAAGTCAGTATACGTTACTCGACCCTCTGTCGGCCAGCGGCCAAGTCTGTCCCCACCACTAGTGGGCTCCAGCGAACACCGGGCCTTCGGAGTAGACCCCGAGTTTCATTGTACTGGCTTGGGAGTTCCTAACAAGAGGTGGGTGGAAAAATAAAAAACCCACAAATTCTGACAAACTCCAAGAATTGATTAGGTAAGAACGGGCGGCCATCAGTCAGTATGTGGCCCAGAAGTTGATTGACAGCATGCTGGGCAAATTGCAGAGATCTTCAAATAGAAGGGTCAACACTGCAACACTGCAAATATTGACTCTTTGCATAAACTTAATGTAATTGTCAATAAAAGCCTTTGACGCTTATGAAATGCTAGGAATTTTACTTCAGTATATCATAGCAACATCTGACAAAAAGGTCTAAAAACACTGAAGCAGCAAACTGTGTGAAAACCAATGCTTGTGTTATTCTCAAAACTTTTAGCCATGACTGTACAGAGAAAACATATATACTGTCAGGCGCCGTCCTCACACTCCTCCTAAGTGCAGTGGACGGTCGCCTGTCCCGTTCACTAGCAACGGGATTCACCTCCAGCCCTAGGCACCACACTGTGCGCGCATGGCCAGAGACAATCGCGTCCCATTGCTAGGCAACAGGATGTGATTCTTTGGCTTTCTGACGGTGGTCAACTGAATTCTGACCGCCGAATCAGATTTCTCTCCTCCCTATATAAAGAACACTCTGGCACCATTAGGGTGCCAGAGTATTGGTTCACACCAGTTCCAGCACTTCCTGTTTTGTTCTGCCTCTTGTGTATGCTGACTTCTGGCTTGTTCCTTGGCTCATTCTCCTTGATTCTGATTTGGCTCTGCATAGCCCATTTGGTATTTACCTTCTGCGCACTCCTGACTTATTTTCGGTGTACTGCGTTACTCTTTGGCTTGAACCAGATCGTTTGACCATTGCTGTCTACACTCCACTGCGCTGGTGGCTGACTTGGAGAACTGTGACATGCGCATCCCACGCAACAAAGACCATAGCTCCTTGTGGGGGTCCCTGGTGAAGACAGGGGGTGCATTAGACTCCGCGCCTCCCTGTTCATTTGCGTAAAAACCAGCCAGTGGCTCCTACGGTATTATTAACTGTGACATATACATATTTCTCTTTGGACATTATTTAATATCACTAATGGAAGATAGATAGAAATAAGACTTTGTAGTAAACTCTTAGTGCACACAGGGGGACTGATTCTTTAACGCACATATACTGAGCGCAATATGCATTTGTTTCCAAACACACATAATTTGGGTCTGCGCACTCCAGAATTCAACAAGGAATGGATCTGAAGATACGTGTGCTCAGGCGCAGGCTGGGAGAGGGAAGCCCGGGGGGCACACAGGCGGCCGCACCCCCTGTCATGTGATGCAGCCGCCTGTGCGCTGACGTGGCCGCATCTGATATCATCAGATGAGCCACTGGGAAAGTGTTGAATTTTGCATCCGGGGGGTGTGGCCGGCCGGCCTACCCCCCCGGCCCGAGTAGCGTTCTGACCGAGCGGCCCGCCCCTGCCCCCCGGGCCAGCCCGCCCCGCGTTTGCTGATGAATACAGGGGTAGGTCTGCTCTGCTCTACTACACAGGACACTGCAGGATACATCCAATACCTATATGGAACATAAATTCTCAAAAGAACACACAGGAAAAGCATGTTTCAATCAATATCACCTTAATAATATAATAACATGACAAAACATAAAAAAAAGTAAAAATAGTTTACATTTTTGTTCATGAAATACATTTATTAGGATGTCATTAATGTCTAATGTACATATAATGCATTTTTACAGTTGCTACTGATTGCATACACCTGTTATAGTATGTAAACCGCCATCATTATTAAGCAGCACTTAGACTAGCCCTGTTGCTGGTGCAAGAGATACGGTTGATGAAACAACCTCTCCCGTTCCTCCCCGCCCTCCCCCGTTCCGCTCCCTGGCTGACTTCCTCCACTTTAAATTCATTCTTTCATCCTACAGCTCTGCCCTCTCACTCGCTAAACAATCTTTCTTTAAATCCCTCATCTCCTCACAGTCCTCTAACCCCCGCCGCCTCTTCGCCACCTTCAGCACTCTCCTGGCCCCCTCCCCTCCCCCCACCCCCCTCCTCCCTGACTGCCTCCGACTTCGCCTCCTTCTTCTCCTCTAAAATCGAGGCCATCCGACTTGAAATCTCCTCCACTCTCCCTTCCACCCCTCCCACTCTTCCGTCCTCCCCCCCAACCCCCTTTCCCTCCACTCCTTCTGCCCCACCATGGGCAAGGAAATTCACTCTCTCATTTCATCCTCCCCCCCACTACCTGTCCCCTGGATCCCATCTCCTCCCACCTTCTTCGCTCCCTTTCCCCCACCACCTGCTCCCACCTCGCTCACCTCTTTAATCTCTCCCTCTACACTGGCATCTTCCCCTCCTCCTTCAAACATGCTCTTGTATCCCCCATTCTTAAGAAACCTAATCTCGACCCCACTTCTCTCTTGAACTATCGCCCTATATCTCTTCTCCCCTTTGCCTCCAAAATTTTCGAGAGGCTCGTCTGCAGCCGTCTCACCTCCTACCTTTCTGAACACTCCCTCCTTGATCCTCTCCAGTCTGGTTTCCGCCCCTTCACTCCACTGAAACTGCCCTGGCTAAAGTCACCAATGACCTCCTCTCTGCTAAAGCCAGGGGCCACTTCTCCCTTCTCATCCTCCTTGACCTCTCTGCAGCCTTCGACACCGTTGACCACCCCCTCCTCCTCCACACCCTCCAGTCTTTCGGCCTCTCCGGCCCAGTCCTGTCCTGGTTCACCTCTTACCTTGCTGACCGATCCTTCTCTGTCACCACCTCTGGGTCTCTCTCCCCCCCATCCACCCTTCCAGTCGGGGTCCCTCAGGGCTCTGTTCTGGGACCCTTACTCTTCTCTCTATACACCTCCTCCCTGGGTGAACTCATCAGCTCCTTCGGCTTCAACTACCACCTTTACGCTGACGACACCCAGCTATACCTCTCCTCTCCTGATCTCTCTCCCTCCCTCCTCTCTAGGGTGTCCGCGTGCCTCTCTGCCATCTCCTCCTGGATGTCCTCCCGCTTCCTCAAACTTAACCTCGCCAAAACTGAGCTTATAGTTTTTCCTCCCCCTCATACCTCATCCCCTTCTGACCTCTCAATCACTGTCGACACCTCCTCTATCTCCCCTGTCCCCCAACTACGCTGCCTCGGTGTCATCCTCGACTCCTTTCTCTCCTTTGGCCCCCACATCCTCTCTCTTGCTAAGTCCTGCCGCTTCCAGCTGCGTAACATCGCTCGCATCCGGCCCTTCCTCTCCCAAGACGCCACCAAATGTCTCATCCACTCTCTGATCATCTCCCGCCTGGACTACTGCAACCTTCTCCTCACTGGCCTCCCCCACTCTCATCTCGCTCCCCTTCGATCTGTTCTTAACGCTGCTGCTAGACTTATTTTCCTTTCTCGCCGCTCCTCTTCTGTCTCCCCCCTCTACCTACCCCTTCACTGGCTCCCATTCCCCTTCAGAATCCTCTTTAAACTCCTCACACTCACATACAAGGCCCTCGCCAACTCCACTGCGCCCTACATCTCTACACTCCTCTCTATTCACACTCCATCCCGCCCTCTCCGTTCTGCCTCTGACCGTCGCCTCTCTATCCCCCTTATTACCTCCTCCCACGCGCATATCCAAGACTTCGCCCGCTCTGCCCCCCTCCACTGGAACAATCTCCCTCCCTCCATCAGAACTTTCCCCAATCTGTCCAGTTTCAAACGGGCTTTAAAAACTCACCTTTTTCTTAAAGCCTTTCAGTCTCTCACTTAACTTCCTACCTTATCTTCTGCCTCCGTCCCCCTACTCTCCCTCTCCCCTCTGTCTCTCTGTCTGTCCACCCCTCCCCTTAGATTGTATGCTCCTCTGAGCAGGGCCATCTCTCCTCCTGTTTCCACCACTCCTAACTCTGCTCTCCAGCTACTTAGCCCTCCTCCTCGAGGGCCCTCCACCCCCGTCCCCTCTGGGGGTCTCCATGTCTTCCACGCCCCCCTTCTTGGCTCCGGTGTTTGCGGATCCTCCCTCCCCCTTCCCCCGCCCTCTCTAGCTGTGCATTGAGCCTACTGAGTTACTGTGCTTACTGTTTACTGTACTGTGCTGTCTCACCTTGTACTGTAACTCGTTTCTCCCTGTACGGCGCTACGGACACCTTGTGGCGCCCTATAAATAAAAATTAATAATAATAATAAAAAAACAAATACTTTTGAGTTGCCCAAAGCTTGGATTGGATTTTTGCGTGTACTCAAGTTTGGCACGCCCTTACTGTATTTTGACTATGGCCAAACGCCCCTTCACCGTCCTGTTCCCTCACTGAATTTGTAGGCTGTAGTAAGTGTCCTTTGCTTACGAAGGTAAATTGAACGTGACTGCGCTCTGTAGCATATGGTCTGGTTCTGGGAATGCATTTTGCAGATGATACGCACAAAAAATCACCGGTCATGTCCTTTGATGAATCAGACCCAGTATGTCCATGTTTGCAATTATGTAGAAAAATCTGCTAATGTCACAATTTACAATATCTGAGTCTGATACCAAAAATGTCAAAGTCTTATTTGTGCATGTGCGACTTGCAGTTTACAGATAGGAGAGAAGGCAGGCTAACACCATTGCGGTCAAGCTCTGAAAAGCTATCTTTTAGGAGCTTGTTTAATTGCCCCAGACCGCAGGCCCCATAATTTAAAATGGTTTAATGGGAAATTTAAGAGGTGCTACTTAAAAATGCCTAAACCATGTGGAAAAGCAGTTTTCGCATGGTTTATGTCTTAATATATAGGCTTCTTAATGAGAAAATCACTGGTGTCAAACTGATTTCCTCTCCCATCTTTGAGTGTTTTGTGATAGCACTGAAAGAGAAGGCTTGTGATGCCCCACTGCAGCCTGAGAGCTCTATAGCTCTCTGCTGTTTGTGAGTTTGTGCGTATGGAAGTGAATCCAATTTTAGTTTACTTTCCTATTTTTAACTAATTTAACTAACGTATTATGTAATATTTACTTACTATATTAGTAATAAGTAGGGCCAGAGCTGGATCATTAAGCTTATTATAACTCCGATCAGGCGGGCCAGGCTGTGTTCTCACATTTGCACTACACACACACACTAAGCCTGTGCAGCTTGTCACTGCATTGTGCTATGTGATTCCATAGCACAGGTCCACTTCTATGTGGGTGCATGCAATCAGTGGATCATCCACCAAGTGACCCCTTGGCCTAACAGGTAAGCTAGCCAAGTCAGTGAGAGGGGCCCAGGGCATGTGCCATCTGGGTTTCTCTCCCTTTAATCCAGTTCTACTTACAAATATAAGCACCTTACCTTATATCAATCATTTTCCTTTTTACTTATGTATAGTTGGTAGAGCAGATCAAATATTGTACTGTGTTCTTCTGTTTTGGTATTAAAGAATTTTATCATTATTTCCATAACAATTAACAGTGCTATAAAATAGAGACACGTTCTTGCCAATGGAAACAGTTAGCCCATCCCAAGTGTTCTGGAAAAGTTATGCAGTTTGTCAAGGAGCACCCTATTCGAAAAATTCTCTTCTCACGCTTGTATGTGATTTGTCTGGGAAATGTTCTGCACAAGATTGTAACAAACATCCAAGGTTATATGAACTAAACACATTTTGCTAGTTAGACCTTTGACAAGTATGCTTGTATGTTTCTAAGATCTCATCTGTACGACTTTACTTTTTTTTAATACATGTAAAACTACTTTTGTGATATCAAAAAAGTAAAGATAACTTTTTCCATTAGAACGGTCATTACAATGGTCATACATGCTATGATACTAATATCATGGATAAATACTATGATATGGGTCACCAATTTTATGTTATCAGTAAAATGCCCTTCTTAAAAAATTGTATTACAGTCCATCATACAAATATATTTTATGGACAAATAAACCCCAAATTAAAATGTTAATTTATGAAGCATCAAGATAAATTATCTGTTCAAACATACCCTCATTTTTATAGCAAACATAGCTTGAGATTAAACAATATATTAACAGACAGTCACACCCTACCTATTCAGCAGAGTAGAGGCAATTTCTGATACAAAACATGGACGTGACCTTTCATTGTGCGCCAATGTGGCTACCCGCCTCACACACATAAGGCCATACTTACATTCCGGAATCGCGCCTGATAAATCAATCTGTGCCTACTTCAGTGTGATTGTGGGTTCGGTTGGAAAAGTGCATGGTAGAAACAGTGAAAACATTGTCCATATTACTTTAGTAGCATCCCTTTAATTCGTTTAATTTTTCCTTTTCTTCTCTGCTCAGTTTAACCTCAGTTATGTGTTAAATTAAGCACAAAATTGAGGGGACATTGCATATTTAATTACATGTGTCATTGTTCTGTGATAGATTTTTTTTTGTTAACTTTCATAGGAAATTGCTTTGCTATTGAACATATAGGAAGCCTGGCTTCCACCATTTCCAAGGATGTGGAAACCACACATCCTTTTAGCAGGCAGACAAATGCACTGCAGCCCCCCCTCCCTCCAAACTGGGATCACCCTTATAAATGGACTAACTCCAATTCTTGAATATAATTAAAATACTGACATCACACCAAGCAAAATCTGAGTATTGTAAGTGGGTGTCTAGTTAGATAAATGGTAGTACCTAGCCCGAAATCAGCAAGGAGTACTTATTTATTTTATACAGTTATGGGAGGAAGATTAATGCTGGTTTGTTTTTCCTGACAGGTTTTTCACGAGTGCTTTTTAAATCCATGCCAAAACAGTGGAACCTGCAAACAAGTTGGAAGTGGATATACTTGTACATGTCTTAAGGGCTATACAGGTACTTAAACATTCATTTTAAAGAATTGGAAATACATGTATGTGCCATATTTTTTTACTTTTGTGGGACCTTTGAGACTAAAATATTACTAAAATATGGTTTACTGTGCTGCCTTGTAAAGGGAGACTTCCCTTTACAAGGCAGTGCAGCTTTAAATTTAAGCGCTGAAGACGCTGAACTTGCCGGAGTTGAAGAATCCGGAGGTTCATACATTTACCCCCAGATGCTGTTCTCAATCCAATCTGCAAGATGTATCATGCTGTGGTTTGGAGGGTGAACAGAGCGATTTGGAGGTTGAGAACCAGAGGTAAAATGTCAAAAGTTAATGCAAACTCTTGTGGCACTACATGGGAGAGGATGCACGGACAGCCCATGGGTGTTATGGCATGCTGGCACTTTAGAACTACAAGCGCCAGCATGCTCATGGGCACAAGTGAATATGCACACTTGTAGTGTCACAGCAGTGTGCACTATAGATGTTCACTACTATGTTCACTATCATACAGTTTGTTCAATGAGCTTGGTTATAATGTAACTTTTTGCATTATATATACTTCTTGTCAAAATATGTTAAGTTGAGAATTGGATTAAGTATAATAATTGGAGCATTTTCACTACAGATAAAAGGGGTATTTAATTACAGCGACCAACATTTCAAGGGCTAAAGCTTTATAACCTGGTACTATTCTTAGAACTTAGGGACAGGTGTAAAATATAGCGTATAATGTAGATTTAAAATACTTATATTGTAACCTAATTTATGCACATATATATATACAGTGAGTCCACTTATGGTATGTAATCTGGAAAAAAATGTAATTCTACATACAGGTATGGGATTTCTAATACTAATGCATAGAAACCACTAAAAAAAAAAACAGTTTAAAATGACCCCTGTCTTTTCACAAACTGCCCCTGACATTCACCTCCTTGTTAAATCGTTCTGCACTGCTCCTCATAGTGACTGCGGGATAAAACACTCGATGGGCAAGTTGTTGTTTACGACAGAATCACTGAACAGCAGCAATAATAAGAGATCCCATATATTTATAGGTATATGTATAGCATGTAGTTCAATAAAGGAAATTACATGTTAGTATGTCTAATCTGTGTGTTATTTTCTTTCTTTTTCATGGGGGTTTAGAGATAAAGCCCTCTCTTAGCAATTCTACTTCAATTGGGAAGTAGAATTGCTAAGTCATGGTGTTACAAATTACACCATGACTGATATATTTCATTGAAAAAGGCCTAAGTCCATAGCATTCTGGATAATTGATCCCATACCAGTATTCTGGCTTTGTCTACTAAATCGTATTTTAAGAAGAATACTGCCCTCCTATGTATGTCTCAAATGAATCATGAGAATGTGGGATCATGAGGATTTTGATTGTGAACTCTACGCTATCATCATCATCATTATTTATATAGTGGCACTGATTCCGCAGCGCTGTACAGAGAACATGCTATGCTAAACTTATTTACTTAATGACATTTTAAGCATTAAATCTTCTTGCTCCATCCTCTATCTGCACTTATTTGCATTAAAAAATGGAAAAACTTTAAATAAGCAGTTTACAAAGCTTGCAACTTGATAACTCAGCCCAGAAAAATAACAGTCAGTAGATCAATAACACTAGCAAATAGTATTTTTTTTTGCATTAGGGATGTAATCTGATTTCTGGATGTAAAAATGTGACAGTTAATTATAGGCTAAACAAATAAGTCAATAAAATCATGTTTTTGAAAACATAACAGTACATTTTCTTGCTGGCAATTTATACTCAGGCTGTAAAGAACTCAGGTGTGTTACTTCTTATCATGTAAAATTATTAATGAGATCTGGACACACAGTCAAAATTAAGTTAGTTATAGTGAAATGAAGATGTACTTGGTACTAGATTTTACTTTGGTTTTGCTAACTGACAAAAAGAGCAACAGAAGTATTTGACAATCCAGTATTCTGCTTATTATAGATTGGTGTAGCTTAATGCTCAAGGGCCACAATGCAGTATTGATCCTCCCAGACATGCAGAAGCACAGTCTGTTTACTAGATATTATAGACTTTGTACCAGGGTCCTGTGCAGTCCCTGTCTACTATAAGTGTAAAATGAGCAGTACACAAATTCAATAGGAGGAAAGAACCAATCAGCCCTGAGACCAGATAGCATATTGCTAAGTCACTGTTGGTATGTAACAGTTCCTTTTCCGATCTGGGGGAAATGATTTATGTGTAATATAGTGCTCCTCTCACCTCCTCGTTCATGGCAGAGCCTCCACCCAAATCTTGATTCATGGCTCTAGGGTGATGTCCGGGGATCACGAACACCAGGGAGCCCTTTACATACCCTCAGCTGTGACCACAAACACTAAATGATATATAACTCATGCATTGGTGCAGAAGCTACCCTGGCACAATATGAACAAGGGCAAAGGATAGGGTGACTGACAGCTATTTCCTGTTGTGTATAAAATATATATATCTGGTTAGAACATAGTAATATACAGTAGCACATGAAGAATTGTGCGCAATCTTGTAATAACTTCGCCAAAAGCTGGAAATTATAATATTTGTACATCGTAATAAGTATTGTAATAAGCATTTGAACGCTGATTGAGCTCTTAATACTCTTGTATAACGGTAATGTCCTGTTAACGAGATACCTCGAGCAGTTAAAAAGCTAAAACTCAGCAGTGCTTTAAGTGTGGAAAGAGAACATACAGCAAAACCATTTAGTTTACTATCACTCAGATTTCCACTCAAATTATATCAATATCATTTAAAACCCTTTCTTTCAATATCTCTCTGTGTTCCTGATCTCCAGAAATAATCCCCACTATCCTGATAAATCTTCACCCTAATAACAAACACAGTCTAGTATCCACTCATATCTAGCTTTAATATCATAGTTGCCAACATTTTCGATCTGCCCTGCAGGAGACGCCACTAAGTCCAGGGGGGCAGGGTGTGTGAATCGTGCCATTATTCCACGCCCAGATGCGGGAGGTTATACTGCTCTCCCAGGAGTCCTAGAAATTTGTGATTCCCCCAGGAGAGATCACAGGCAGCCATAATTAATATTAATCTTCAGGGCTAATCCTCCTCTATCCTGTAGTTTTCAGTGGCCTCATAGAGCATATGCACTCACGGAGCAATACTTGGGCTACAGGTATATGGTATTACATATGAGTAAGTTATTTGAAATTCAAATTGTGAATTAATTTCTTCTGCATCTGGCCGAAATTGTGGTAAAATCTTGATTCCAGCAAATCAATTCACTCGCCTTGTAGTGATTATTCCTTTTAGTTTTAAATTACTTCTCATCATACTGTCACAGATGTCACAGTCTCATAAATGTGACCCTAGTTTCTTCCTTTCAGGTGGCTTAAACAATAAGAAGCAAACGTATTTAAATTTAGACTGAGAATCCATCACCAGTAAGAAACAAACAGCATGAATCGCTCATTTTAGGGCATTGTGCCGATGTTTATCACCGAAATAAACATTATTCTTTTTCATTATATTTTTATGTAAGGAACAGCTGGTGGAAAAGCCATTTTAGTGATGTCATTGGTAGAAATCTGCCTCAAGAGATGAAAGTTGGCAGATTTATTGCATTCTTCTAATTAAATAATATTTTCTTTTTGCTCTGCACTACTTTCCAAGTTTCCATTTACATCTATTATTGTGGAAATAAATGCCAATACAATTAACAATGTCTGAAATTGGGAAATGGGGTTAAATGTTTAATGGGTCAAAGAATAATAAATTGCTTGGATCTATTAAAAAATCAAACACTACCTTTCAACAAATGATTAGCGTCCCTTAGCGGAATAGTGAGGCTTCTAATCAGCCAGAATGAAAACAGCACAGCACATTTATATGAACATTAAGAAGCAAACACCATTTCTGTTAGATTAATATGCATCTGTTTATATATGTTACTCCCAGGTACAAAATGCGAAATCAACATCGATGACTGCAAATCCATGCCATGCAGAAACAACGGAATTTGTAAAGATGGCATTGGGAAATTTGAATGCCAATGTGCCGCCGGCTTCAGAGGTAAGGAAGAAAAGACGTCAATGTGATGATTTCAGAATGTCAGGGTATAATTTTACTTGCTTAAAAACTTTCTGAAAATTGCTTTCTATCATATCAATATATAATTGTATTTTAAAAACATTCTTATGTCATACTTGTATACCACGACTAATGTCACAGATCTATAATATGAGTAACAAAGAGAAAAAATAGAAAGAGGTGCAACCAGTAATGTAGAGATTATAAACTTTAGTAGGCCTAAAAAATATAACAAAAGATCAACCGATGCCGATCTTAGCTTCCCAGATGCAAAGTCTGCAAACCCACTCAGAATCAAAATACTCCAGATGATAAGGTCTGGAGAATAGTGCAATTGGGTTTCTAGCTGTGGTGCCTACTCTTGGAATAGCAGAGAACTTTTAGAAGGACACTTACACTTATACTAGCTTTATTTTCAACTAATATTATGCTAATTCTGAAATGGACAATTATAGAGCACAATGGCTGCACTCAGCTTAATAGCAAATAAACATCAGAAATCTGAAGTCAGTCTTCTGACAAAGCCATTGGTACAACAATTGTTGGGGATGGGGTTCATTGGGTTGCACTTGGGTATGGTACCCACATACTCATTTCTGTATTGATTCTTCGTACAGATTAGTGCAATTTTAAAAACTCTTTGGCGGAACACACAGCTAATTCCTCATTTGGATGTGGAATTTCAAACGTTTCTCTGGCGGAATTTGGTAAAAAATTCCTACAAAAATCCCTTCACCTACCATAGCACTCAACTGAGCAGAATAAATTGACACAGTTGTCATCCCTGCTCTACACTCAGGGCAATGCAAAATCTACAAATGTAGATTACAAAATTGCAAATGCAATGCAGTGCAATGCAAAATCTACAAATACCGTGTGGGGTGCCAAATTGTAGAGCTTTGTACATCTGCAAAACGGCCCATTCATCTGCAGAAATCAAATTATGCTACAACTTTACTTATTGCTAATTTTACATTAACTTTTAGCTTCCTGTTGTCGTTTTTTTTTTACCAGACTTATTTGGAGGGTTGTTTATAATATATCATTACCCTTGGGGTGCCCATTGTTTATGTACTTTGCAGAAATTCATGTGTAACATAATAATATCTTTTTTTAGTTTTACCATTTTTTTGTTGCGTTATATATAAGAATATATACTTACGTGTATGGATTTAATCTAATTAATTGTTGATTTCAATAATTTTCCTTTGTTTTAATTCTAAGAAAGATTATATATTTTTGAACAAGTGCTGGTTGTTTTCAATTATCAGAGTTTGTATTGTTAGGGTTTTTAAGTGTCTGAAATTGTGTTAAATTATGGGAACTTTATATAAAAGATGCCTTCTAGTATTGGATCACAGGTCTAGTGGTTATTTAAAGTCACTATATGTAGCCTATCTGCAATACATTTAAAATAAGTTGTTTTGGTCAAAATGTTTTTAGTTATGTTGCTATAAAGCTGGCTGCCTGTAGGTAGGCTATCAACGGGGTTGGCAGACTTTAGATTTAGGGCTTATTCACATCTAGCCCCCTAGAAAATGCATTAAAATAGGATGAATATTTTTTTGGGGTTCCTTCCCACCATTGTGTTCTGAAATGTTAATGCCATGTTTAAAATGTTGGAATAGGTGGTTGAAATGGAAGTTTATAAGTGTTGGTATTGAATTTTAGATGTGGTGTTATGGAGAATGTAAGTGAATGTAATTTGATAGTTTTACAATGAAAGCAGTAGAAGAAGTGACGGTATGGCATACCACCATATACACCCCCACTTCCACCACTGGTTGAAGTGCAATATGACCTATTTATTATGTTTTAACCACAACCCTAGTACTGTAAACTGCATTGATAGCAATGGTCGAAGTGGAAATTTAGAAGTGGCGGTATGGAACTTTAGACATAACAGTATGAAAAACATAATGGGAATATAAGTGAATTAAATTTGATAGTTTTATAATGAAGGCAGTAGGAGAAGTGGCGGTATGGCATACCACGGTATACACCCCCACTTCCACCACTGATTGATAGATAAAAAAAACTCATAGAAAAACACATTAAAACTACATTACTAAAATACATTTAGAGTGCATGTATTTTCCCAGTGCCTATGTGTGAATAAGTCCTTAATATAGGACATGTTTAAAGCACAAACATTTTGTAGGACAAGAATGAATACTGGCACAGCGATACACTGTAATAAAACTTTTTTCCAAATGTTTGACAGTAGTAAATTATGTAGTTAATTTACTAACACTTATTTGACAATTCTTCACTATTAAAGGTTCTTTCTGTGGAGAAAATATTAATGAATGTGCCTCAAATCCATGTGCAAATGAAGGAACCTGCGTAGATGGTATACACATGTATCATTGTCGATGTGTAAATGGATTTCTTGGTAAGTTTGAAAATGTTGTTTCTTACATTAACAAATGATTAATAATTAATGGTAGAGGGGAACTCATATGGGGTTTAAACAAATTTGTTTCAACATACTTGTATTAATGCATTGCAAATATAAAACTCTTAAAAAATGTGTCACTCAAATTACTTATTTGGCTGATAACTATTTTAAGCAAGTCAACAGTTCACTATCAGTCACAGGCGGGCGCGTCACATGAAACGCGATGCAGCCGCCTGTGCGCCCCCCGGGCCAGCCCATGCCTGGGCGGTACTTGTACCACTGCTGTCCAGAGAAATAGGCTAAACATGGGGAAGCTTTCCAGAGGGTCTCAGCAAAGGCTATTGCTGCTACACACTGGGGAGCGTGCTTTGATAAAAACTGGATGTAGGGTTCTTTCATAATTTGACTCCCTGGTCTGGAATGAAACAGATAACCCAGATATGCAGATGATATACTGGACAGTAGAATAAAAAAGAAATAATTTATATTATTATATTTATTTATAATTTATTTATAGAACCAAGCAGTTCTCTGGGGTGAATGCTAAATGTATATGCTCAATACTCTATAATCATAGCCCCTCAATGAAATAATGTGAATATACACAAAGGAATTTGAGACAAATATATTTTTCCTAAGCATCCGTTTTGCCATAGCTGGTCAGTGAATAATAACCCTATATAACACAGTTTACAAAGGGTGACCAGCTAGCCGGAAAATTATATGCGGCCACTTTTCAAGTGAGAATAGAAGGAATATTTAGTATATGTGGGGCTGATAATTACTAAACCCAGATCACACCTGAAAATATACAGATATAGATATATACTTTTTTCTACTGTACATTGAGGATCTGTGAAACTGATTTATTTACCTTGATCCCGATCGTGTCCCCGGACATGTGTATGCGCGGTCACACATACATTTCTCTCTGCTCACTATGAGAAACATCATTATAAGCTAACACACTTACCAACCACACGATCTTCGTATAATTTCTTACAAATAAAAAATAATAATAATAACAAATAAGCTGATTTCAGAAATAAACTGGTATCACGAATACTCTGTTGATCTTTACAATATTGAACAGATATTTACCATCATTTAAGGACATAGAAACAGAACTTACATTCAGGAACTTCATCTGTATTAATTACATTAGATATTTGTGTTATTAACACAATATAAAGATTTATTCATTTAGATGACCTGTGCAGTTTTTGATCATGTTTGATGGTTAATTAGGGATTCTCACTGTGATTATCGTGGATAGGGAGATACATAAATATAGGTGATTCTACCACCACTACACTCTCATGTGTACTCCCATCTCATTTACCTGTCCCAGACTCCAACATTTTAATATTTCGCTTTTTAATTATTAAATTCATTTTTAATGCATATCAATAAAAAAAAAAATTGGTTTTATGAGTTATGTTTATGTATTATCCATCTTCAACAATCCCCTCAATGATATGGAATAATTTCCCAGTATTGGACTAAATATTTGCGTCTTTAGTGTGCCTTCATTGGAAGTAGTACTGCTTTTCTTTCTTTTTTATTCTATTGTGATATATTACTACTAGAAGTAGCACCTAATAGCAACGACCTCAATTTTTGTACTGCCCTTGTGTGTAAAATATTATAAGAGAAAAAGAAAAAAATTTCTTGTGCGAGGGATATTCTCTAATGATTATCCGATATACTGGACCAGTGTTGGCCAACCTGTGACACTCCAGGTGTTGTGAAACTACAAGTCCCAGCATGCTTTGCCAATATATAGCAGCTTATTGCTGGAAGGGTATGCTGGGACTTGTAGCTTCACGACACCTGGAGTGCCACAGGTTAGCCAACACTGTACTGGACAGTACCTTAAGTCATGTTAATAGTATAATGTTGTCCATATTGTCTGGAGACATAATTAGAGATATTGATCCATAAGAGTAAAGTGATCAAGGTAGTTTTCTAGCAAAGATCTGTTAGGCCACAGAATAGGTACATGAGTTTATTCTCTTTGACTTCTCAGACATCTAGTGGTGTAGTAATGAATTGCAATATTTTATGAGCCTAAACTTCCTCTACTATAAATTCTGTATGTATTCAAAATGCCATAACAAAGTATCTGCCGGTTTTATCACAGCTGTCCAACATCTTAAACATGGTGAGTGGGGGGACCATTTTCACTCTGCAAAAACACTGAACTCATACACCAGCTCTGAACTGGAGGATTTTGAGTCTCACCCTATATTTTTAAACGCAAGCAATTTGCACCTTTCATTTTCACTTTGACAGTGAGATACATCTATCCTATGCAGGGCCGGATTAACCCAAGGTCTAACTGGGCTACAGCCCAGGGGCCTCGGGCATCCAGGGGCCCTTGAAAGTACTCAGCAGCATTATTGATCGGTGCGGGGGCAGAGGCGCCCCCGGCCCGATCAATGCTGCTGAGCCTGTCACTGTAATCCTTCCGTGAGCCCCCCCCGTTAGCCGTCCCCCTTCCTCCCCTTCAAGCACTTGCCTCCTTCCCCTGTCACTGTAGTCCTTCCGCGGCGCTCAGTAATCTCCTTACTGAGAAGATCTTGTAAGAGTGTCAGTAATGAGCTTACAGCGAGCCGCGGAAGGACTACAGTGACAGGAGAAGGAGGTAAGCGCTTGCAGGGGCAGCAGGCGGATAACAGGGGGGGGGGGGGGCTCAGGGAGGAATGGGAGGAATGGGGGGAATGGGGGCCCCCTTAGCCCAGGAGCCTTAATTCGGCCCTGATCCTATGTTAAATATAACACATGTAATAAAGTAAAGTAACAGACGTGCTCTTTATGTTCACTCTCTTTTTAAAATTAGCAGCATTTTAGGGAAAAGAGAGAAAAGTGGTAGGAGGTTGGTTTGATGTGACCATTACACTTTTGTACAGGGCGCATTTTAGAGAGTAGAGAATAGGTGTGCACCTTGGTGTGTGCTGGGACACTTCAAGACATTTTGTAGTGTGCTTCCAGTTCTTAATATAAATGAGATCCAGTGTATTTAGAATATTTTTATTGGACTGTCAATTTGTTTTTTTTTCTTTTTTTATTTGCTCTCCATGTGTCAGACGCCGTCTCCGCACTGACACTTGGTGCAGGAGACAGACGCCTGCACCTTCTCGGCATCCGCGTCCCGTTGTCTAGCAGCGGGATGCTATCTCCACTCACCTGTCGGCAGTCAGCATGTCTGACCACCAAAATCTCCCTAACCCAATCAGGATGCATCTTATGGTATATAAAGCAGCTTCTGACACATGTCTAGTGGCAGAGTATTGGTTCACTCCTGCTCCAGCGCTTCCTGAACTTCTGATCCAGTGTGTTCTTCGGTTCTGACTCGGTCTCCTGTTAATAAACTCCTGTGTTTCGTTTTGGTACCTCGCTGCCCACCTGGTTTTTCTATTTGACTTGACCTGACTTCTCTCTGGATCCTCCCTGTGTACTGCACCGCTCGGTTGGCGCTGACCTGAATTGACTGACTACGCCTGTCTACTACTGTCGCTACACCGGTGACTGTCTTGGAGAACCGCGACCTGCGTACCCTCTACAGCTAAGCCCAAACTCCCTTGCAGGGGTCCATGGTGAATACCGGGGGTACGTTAGACTCCGCGCCTCCCTGTTCATTTGCGCCAATACCGGTTAGCGGCCATCTCTGCAATTCCATGACACCATGATTAAGCTCTATGTGTAAACTAGATTTCATGAATTGCCATTTTGATATGTTAGGAAGTGTTTTTGTGTTTAGACTTGAATGCATTTATTGGATCATATACTCTGTAATGAATGTATAAATTACGATTGACACATTTACAAGTTTTTTTGGTATATTTAACTTTTTATGTGCCTTGATTAAAAGTTGTTTGCTTTGATAATTTGTGAATTCCCAGGAATATAGTGAGCTCATCAAGGGTTTTGTTCATAACGTTCTTAAGAAATGGGGTAGTGCCAAACCTCTGCTCTCACCTGTTGTTTGGCACATATTGATTTGTATTACCAAGTAAAAACGCATGTAGCCAAACAAGATTACTCATTTACAAACAGGGCCGCCATCAGGGGGGTACGGGGGGTACTGTTGTACCGGGCCCGGGCTCACCAGGGGGCCCGGTACAACAGCTCAGCAAAGACTTACCTGGGGCCCGCCGCTGGTCTTCGCTATTCTGTCTTCAGCCTGGCTGTCACCGTGACAGCCAGGCACCAGGATCCGATCGCAGGGGTGGAGGAATCATTTCCCCTGCGATCATGTGATCTGACACAGGCAGAGCACATGATCGCAGGGGGAATGAATCCTCCACCCCTGCGATCGGATTCTGGTGCCTGGCTGTCACGGTGACAGCCAGGCTGAAGACAGAATAGCGGAGACCAGCGGCGGGCCCAAGGTAAGTATGTGTTGCTCATGGGGGGGGGGCGCTCATGGGGGGGGGGGGGGCTGGGTGGCACGGGGGCCTGTACTGGGCCCGATTTTTTCTGAAGGTGGCCCTGATTACAAATAAGGAAGGAATGCATAGTTGCATAATGCCACTGTGAGGTTATTTCCCTATGTTTGTGCTATTGCAAAAGAATGGTTTACTTCCCGGAGATGGCAGTGACCGCAATGGGAAAGATTGTGTTCCTTCTAGCAGGGTAAACATGTCGGATATGGACTGATTGAGATTTTGATTTTTAAATAGGGGATATCTGTATTAAGACACCTCATTTGCCCATGTGCAAAAATTATTTTTTTCTTCCATAGTGAAATATACAGATTAAATGAAAGGGTTAGAGATTAGTGCATTTTGGGAAGCATACCTTGTTCAGCAGATGTTTGCCTTTTTAGACACACTATAAACATAATTGATCAGACACAGGTCATTTCTTTCAATAGTGTTATATGAGCACAGTTCATGTGGGAATCCACATATCCACATGTCCTTATACCCAACAGCATATTTGGCTGCACCACTTTCTTCTGCTTGAAAGCCTCGTTGTAGCACTACCAAGCTCCATATTCCCTATATGCCTCTGAGATTGTTTATGTGTACATTCAAAAAGGGAGGAGTATTCCTGGGGAGTTCTCTCTCCGGTAATGCTAGCTAGTGGGGCAAAGGCTTGTAACCACATACCAAACGTCTTTGGCTCTTGGCTCTTGGTCTACTCATCTGCCCCGTTTTTGGTCTCTCTGACTAAGTCTTTATGGCAAGCAACAACGTAACTATATCTGCGTACTCCTTTATCCAGATATTCTCCATTACTATTGTAGCCAATTGGGAGTTTAATTGAGGGACCAATCAAAAACCTCTTTAAAACTGTCAACTAATGAATTGCTTCCTATCACAGGCACCTTTAGACCCAAACCCAATATTACAGGAGCTACCTATGATGAACTGTGTAGCTACATCTATAGAATGTGCAGCAGTATTTAGGAAGCAACTCATCATCATCATCATCATTTATTTATATAGCGCCACTAATTCCGCAGCGCTGTACAGAGAACTCATTCACATCAGTCCCTACCCCATTGGAGCTTACAGTCTAAATTTCCTAATATAGACACACACTCACACACAGACAGACAGACAGAGATTGACTAGGGTCAATTTTGATAGCAGCCAATTAACCTACATGGTAGCCAGCTGTCATACACTGCTGGATGGTACTTCTGCTAAACCAAGTGCTACCCACTTGTTCCTCTCATGTGCTGGAATGGCTCCACTCTCCAGAGTAGTCAGAGATCTCACTGCCTGTAAAATAAAAGAGAACGTAAAACAGCATGTCACATACATATCCCATTTTTGTTCTGCTTATCTACATTACCTGGGCACCAAAAACCCTTCTTCTCGTCTGCAATCCTGATTCCTGCCTGATACCAACAAGGTCTTAACATTATCTGGACTCCACCTAGCTGGTGGACATCCTTGGCTATTTTTTCTCTAGTGCCATTCTGCAGGGACTTCTGCCATCTAGTTAACCCCAGACTGCTTTTGGATTTACTCTGCTCACTGTGTCCTGTTTCATTATCTACGGCCTCCGCTGACTACCTATATGTGGACCTGTAACCGGGCAGTGGAGATGGGACTTTTCCCTGGGTTCCACCAATGATGCCTTCTCCACTCTGTTTTACCATGACTCAATCCTGACTCTTAATAATCACATGATATAGTGAAAAGGGATCTGTCCATGTACAGATACAACGCTGATCATGGTTAAGCCCAGGAAATACATTTTGCTTCTATGGATTTATGAAAATATTTTTAGACAATTTAACTTAAGTACCCTGCATTTTGCTTTGTTTTTTAATATAATTGTGACCTTAAATTCTTTGAAACATAAAGAAAAATGTTTAACCCTTCTCTTTTCTGCAGCGATTGCCATACATTTTGAGGATAATAGTTTTAGTCCTATTATTAAAAATACATTCCCCCCTCTGGTCAGAGTGAGTGGGCTATGTTTGCCTGTAATGTGATTTCTCCTTTATAGCTAATAGCACGAAAAAGCCTGTTTTACTCTCCCACATTGTTATGGCTAAAGACCAAGACACCCAGCTGATTCCAACATTAACCAGGTCACCTTGGCTAATATGTTAATTCATTAAGTCCTTGGACCCTGTAGAATGCATTTTGCTTACACATTTTTTTACATGCGCACTGTTGTCGATATGTGATGTGTGCAATTTAACTTGCTTTCATAAAAAAAAACACAAGTTAATCTTTCAGATACTAGTGGCATATAAAAGAATGCAACACAGGATAACATCCTGCAGATAAAGCCAGCCTCAGCATTCTGTCTTAGACACCTGCAGAGAATAGTAAATGCCAATTTTCTAAGCACCATGGCTCACTGCAGCTGTCTATTGTCTCAGCATTAATCCTCCGTATCAGAGAATATAGCTATTATGATCCCATGGCATTCCCTGGTTGAAGGCTACTTATTAAATGATTTTACGTGCATCAAGTAACCTTGTAAGTGACCTTTTATCAAAATAGTCTTTATGTACAGTTTGCAATAAGGACTCAGGATAAATAAAAAATATTAATTTGTATTTTATTACTTGCAATTCAAAGCTTAATTTACTACTACTACACAAACCTTTTCAGTTTACTTTTTGACAGAAGCTGTTTGTTTTTCTGAGACTCCTTCTACATGGTAAAAACGTCTATAGCAAATGTGAAGAAAGCTTTTAACTCTCTATTTACTCTCCCCCCTTCACTCTCTCTCTCTTTCTCTCCCCCCCCTCTCTCTTTCCTCCCCCCTCTCTTCCTCTCTGACTCTATCCCCCTTTTCCTCTCCTCCACCCACTTCTTCTTCCCCCCTCTCTATATAGGGACACCATTGTAAATATTACGTATTATTAGTATTATGTATGTTTAAAAGAGATTTAAGTGTTGTATACATATATTCCTGTTTGTAAACTTTGGCATAAAAAATCTATAGTTTTACTGCTCTTTTTTATGCAGCCTTTGCACTCTATTTTGTTTAGGTTTAGAGATTGATTGGGACCCCAAATAATATTGCAAGCATCATTTTCAAACTCCTACCGACTCCATATCATTCCCACATGCCAGAAAACCCCCATCCGTGCTGGAATATGCTCCCACATTATTGAGATGTAGTCGTTATCCCTGTAGCCTTTCTCCCACAGCCTAATTATATTAGGGTTTTAGTTATTGTGCTTTAAAATAATTGTATTAATATTATTATTATTAATAATAATAATAATAATAATAATAATAATTAATTTCAGTAGGTGTAATTGTCAGTAGCTCATATTTCTTGAGTAAATGGAACAAGAGATAACATACCTGCTGTTCAAGGGGATTTTAGAGACACAATGAACATGCTCAGAGCTATAAAAAAAGAAATGAAATAGAAAAACAGAAATAAGAATCTTTGTTTACAGTGATTACAGGACATTACCTATTGAAGCAAACCAATGGAACACAAAATATGTTTTTTTTATATATAATAATATACCTTAAAAGGTGTTTAGGGTGATGGAGCTTATTTAATATTCATCACTTTGGAATAGGAAGTTCTTGGGTATTGTAGGATTCTGAGTTTGAGTGATCTCCTAGGCAACAAAATACTCGGTGTAGATTGGTGGATTCACAAATTGTGGCATGGCCTTTGCTGTCACATCAAATTTGATCTGCAAAAGATGAAGCGGTAAATAACATATTAAACAGCGCCATCAATTCCTAGCGGTTTAGTGCTCCAAATCGCATTTACTATAGGACAGTTTGAGGGTAGAATGTAAAACTGCCCGAAAAAATACACCTTATTTTAATACCTGCTACTGATAGACTAGTTAGTTCAAACATCCTGTTTGAGCTATCTTGCCATTCATAACATAAAATAATTATTGTGGCAATCATTATTTAATGGTTATGGGGACAAAATTAATTTATAAATAACTTATGGGGGCAATTTTTATTGTTAATTATATTAAAGAAAATAAACAAATCTACAATACAGATATACATAGCCAATGATTTGAAGCATCAATATGAATATTATGCCAAGTCATATGCATTTTGTGAAGCTCCGTACAAATAATCAAAGGGGATACTTAGGGCCTGATTCATCAAGGAACATATCTGCCATTTCTGAGTGTATCATACGCAAAATTAATATGTGGTTGCCCAGAACCAGACCACACGGAACTAAATGCTGCAACATTCAATTAATCTTTGTACGATAAGGACACAATTCTGGGAGGGTACAGGGCAGGGAAGGGGTGTTCGCCCTATAGTCAATGTACAGTAAGCCCTGCCAAACTTGCGCAGCCACGTCCGATTCAAGCTCCAGGCATCTCAAAGTTACTTGTTTTTCTGCCGTATATATCTTGCTCCAGCTACAGGACTAGTCTAAGTCCTGAGCAACAGTCTTGTATTCATGCTATAACATGTGTTTGCAATCAGGAGCAACTGTAAAAATTTATTTTATGTTCAGTAGACATTAATAAATGTATTTTGTGGACAAAAAAAAAACAGATAAAAAAACATTTTTTTTAAACCGTTTTGTAATCAATGCTAAAATTATTAACAGGTGACATTATGTTTATAAGTATTAACTTGTTGTCTTATTTGATTTTTTTTTCAGGTACACAGTGTGAAATAGAAATAGATGAGTGTTTGTCGAAACCTTGCTTAAACAGTGGTGAATGTAAAGATCTGAAAGGAGATTTTCAGTGTGTGTGTCCTTTCGGGTATAACGGCAAAATGTGTGAACAAAACATTGATGAATGTCAGAGTGGACCTTGCCAGAATGGGGCCTCCTGCACTGATGGAATTAACAGCTTCAGGTGATGACAATTTGCTATAGTATTGCTGCAGGAAGTAAGATTAGCTGAGACACAGGGAATCATTTTAGTTGTATTTATAGCTAACTGTAGTGAGGGCAATGGGGAAAGTAGAGTTTTGTGAGAAAAAGTCCATACATAAGCAGTATTCTAAAATGTGAAGTATATGTAGGTGTTTTTTCTATAGTGGAAGCATAACAAATCATGGTATAAAAATGTAGGCATAACCATATGTTAGGATAAGGTAATCACTGTCTATGAACAGGGGATCAAATCTTATACCTTAGGACTCAATTAGTTTTTTGCACAGTTGTTGTACTACAAGTAAATTAAATAATTATTCAACATGTTTTAAATCAGCAATCCCATGGAAAATGAGGTAGGTTTTTTTAATATGAATCACTGGGCAGGCTATAAGAACAATCTTGGTATTTATCATTTTTCATTTGTTTGTTTCTTCAAGCTGCTATTAATGGTTATAATTGTTCACAGTGTCATAGACCACCACGGCAATCACAGCCACATGGAAAATGATGTAGTAGCCAGAGGGACTTTGAAACGTTTCTCTGAGCTCCATGTGATATAAAAGCCAAACCTTCTTCTCCCTCCTCTGCTTTCACATAACATGTTGAGAGCTGTGATGCTGTGTGTGACATGCAGCCATACTTTGCGCCCTCCAGAGAGATTTTGAAAATGAGCTGATTTGTAGAAGTGCAGCTAAGAAAAATTATGCATGCATGGGTAAAGGGTACTTACCTTACTATATTACTAAGGGGGGAAAAATGTAGGGGATTGCAGCTTTAATATTTTCTTATCTAATATGTATGTATTTATGAAATGGACATTATCAATGAAACTGTATAACTTCTATTTATTGCAACTTTTCTCTCTCAACATTACTTACTTATTCCTTTTAACTGTGTTGCAATCAATAAGTAGATATATATTATTAATCAGTCATTTATTGTATTTCACAAATTAGCTAAAAGTATATACAATAGTCATCCCAACACTTGCATACAGATAGTATTAAATTAATAACTAGGGAGATGCATGATTACATCGACAACTAAGGTATCCCAAATGTTAGGTTAGGTTTATGTGTCGTTTCCATATATTAATTTATTAACTTAACTTAACTAATTAAGCTGCAGACCACAATGTACACAAAACTATGTGTACCGCAAAGTACACCACACACACTTACAAACCACGTTCATTGTATACCTCTACACATCACATATTTTATTCAAACAGACATTATACGTATAATGGTATTTACCTTGCCTCTATTCCAATCAGCCTCGTCTGGACAGTCTACGTCTCTGATAACCCATTGGACATTTACATCAAACACTACATGTGTTAATCCACGTTGACAGAACCGCTTTTGCCAAGCATTATTACTATTATGATCTATTACAGTCTACTGCATCAACACATAAGCCCACATGCATCTCAGGAACCGTTATGTGTATTGACATTTCAATGCTATATACAGTTTCGTATGTTTAACGGCAGACGGACACATCTATAAAAGAATAACACAGCACTATCGATATTAGCATTTCATTGACCAACAAAGCCACAGATTTAACCTTCATCTAACACGGCACATTAAGGAAGCACACTATAAGACAACTCGTATTCTACAGCGCTTAGTGCACCCAAATACTGCCATCAAGCAACAGGAGCCTGGCTAACCCTTGCATTTAAGCAACTCCTACCAAGACAGCAAAATCCTGCTAGTTGTGTTTAACCAAATACGTCCCATTCCTTAAAAATAATAATAAATTGTTCAAAATTGATTGGATCAATATAAGACAGGATGGTAAATTTGTATGTTCGTCAAACAGTTATACACACATACATTATATCTCATTAATAATTTAAATATAAACACATACCCATACGCATTAATACATAAAAGTTGTTAAAATACATGAATATAGTGAGTCAGTCTGACTACTTCCGAAAAATCAAGTAATATTACAAAATACAGAGTTTGATGCTTGCTGCTGGTACAGTTCAGACTCCCTCACCTGTTTATATAGCTGATTACTCCAGGGCACACAGAGCTACTGGAAAATAGTCAAAGTTCAGATCTGGTCTTGACATTATAGCATAGCTAATGAACATTAATACATTCAATCATGTGTTAAATGGTGTAAGGAGGAATAGCAGAAGTCTTGATGACTGAAATAGAGCAGTTGTATGTGTCAAATGTATACTTGTTCCCCTGTACAGGCACAGAGGGCAGCTCATTTATCCTCAAATATGATATTCTTTACCATTTGTAAGATATAAATGGTTTTCTAAATATCCAGCATTCTGACAATGTAATCTCCACTCCACATTTTTACCCCTCTTACATAAAAAATCATATTTACAACTGGAAGTGAAGTTACCTTTATAGTAGTGTGTAAATTGAGTGATATAATAATAGACTGTAGCATACACTGCTGCTAAGAGTGTAATTAATGTATTGGTTAGTGGCAAGAAATGAGGGACTGACTGGTTCAAAAATATGGAACTTCTGAATGATTTTGTGATTGGCCAGATCTGTTCTTTACAAATGCATCTAATATTTAATTATCATTTTTTATATTATATATATTTTTATTTATATGTTCATAGTCATGCTCGAGACATTTTCCCCCATACCACTATCATACACTGAAACGCTGTTTAATATCACCAGACCACTTTTAGTCATAATTTTAATTGGAAAATGTAGCAGGCTCTTCACTTCATGTCACGTAATGTACACAGTAATGGGGGGAATCCAAACATTTTCCTGTAATCAGTAAGAGCCCTCATGACATCTTGTCAGTGGAATATGCACCATTGAGTTTAAATGGCGAAGGTCTGGGCCTTCTGGTGTCCCCAAACTCTGTTCCGCCACCCAGTACATACTTATTGTAATTCACCACCTCTGCCACTTACTTTGATACATTCATAGGCCAATGATGTCTTCTGTTTCTTCAGACAATCGTAAAATAATATTTCTTTTTTGTAGGTGCCAGTGTATGGAAGGTTTTACTGGACAGTTTTGTGAAGTTAATGTCAATGAATGTGAATCCAGTCCCTGCCTTAACCTGGCTAAGTGTATAGATAGCATAAATTCTTTTATTTGTAAATGCCCACCAGGATTTTCCGGAAGCAGGTGTGAAACAGGTATTACTCATTTTGCTTACTGCAGAAAACACTTTGGTTTAACATACCAATTGCTCGAAATTATACATTGCATTAAACATTGCATGGAAAGTGCAATGTTTAATGCAATCACACCTTTTGTAATACAGCTACATATGTGCTTGTTTTTGGAGTTCAGTTGCACATCAGCCAAGCTTAGATTTCCCAGAGACCTTCTCAGACATCCTTCACTACATTTTCTGTTGTTAGCTTGTTAATGTTAACAACATTTTATGTTCTACCGGAAGTATTAGAATCTTCAGTTTGGTGTTATTCGCAGGGCTTTCCTGATGTCTTTGATTAAAACCGAAAAAGCCAGAAATCTGATTCCTCAGTGAAGACTGAAGGAGCCTGTGCGTGTGGCAGATCTGCGCAGGAACTTCACCATGCTGCTTCCTATAACAGGACAGCCATATTTATGGAGTGCAGAAAGCAGTGTGGTGAAGTTTGTGGACAGGCATCTTCAAGCTTCACTGAACAAAGCTGTCCCTCTCCTGGAGTTGATATATAGGCCTTCGGAGTCTCTGGTAAGTGGTCAATTGGCCTCACTTTTTCTTGCCATCACTCATTTTGCCCGGTCCTCTGGCACCTCTCCTATTGCATCCTGCTCCCTGATACCCACTCCCCTGGTTTCTTCTTGTATGGGGCACGTTCCTCTCACCCATTTTATCCAATTTATCCTTTTATCTACTGACACCCTATCCCCTGTGATCAGGTTGTCTGGCAACCTCCTCTCACTCCTGGTAACCTCTCCTCTCCCCTAGGATCCTGGCTCTTGGCACCCACTCCTCTCTCTCTGGGAACTCAGTCCCCTGGGACAAAAGGACTGCTAAAATGGTGCATGGTCTACAAAACTTACCATAATAATATATGGAGCACAGAAGAGAAAAGGGGATATGATAGAATATTTCAAATATGTCAATGGTTTTAACAAGGTTTAGGAGGGAAGCATTCTACAGAGAAAGGGGATTATTAAAATAAGAGAGCATAAACGTATGTCAAAAGCTGTGTATTACTGAGTCACGTAATATACATGAATTTACTGCAGTGTTTATGCTTATTCATTTTCTTTTATGCTTATGACTTTTTAGAGACTTTAGCAAGCAGTATTTAAAATGGAAAAGGTACAATTAAGTAAGGTGATTTTACTATCAGAGACCATGATCCCTTAAATTGTTCCACAAAACAACTGCACTAGTGGCGGAACTACAGGGCCTAGCAATGCTGGGTTGCTCCTTCCTCTGATGTTCCCTTACACCCACCCTTTGCCCCTCCTCCTGCTCTTCTGGGTGACGCATGCACTTGACCATGCATGCTCAGAAGAGCATGAGCAACATTGCCAGTTCCTTACCTAAATATATGTATGGGACCGTCGATGAATTGTTCCCTCCTTGATCTGCACTTTAAATGCATGTGCCTGGCAGACAAAATGAGCATTTTTCAAAAATATTCATTGCTCCCCCACATGCTTTTCAGTTCGTAAATGTCCCCCAGTGATTAGGCCCAGATTTGGGGAAAGCCAACATAGGCCAATGCCTAGAAACAACGTTCTGCTCACTTGTCATTATTATTGTGTATATTTTACTATAGTTAAGATCTAAATTTATCCCAATTAGTTCAAAATCATGTCAATTTACTTAGTTTTTAAAAATAGGATGCTCTAGGGGTGGCAAAGAGAAAGGGGCCTAGGGCAGCAGAATATATAAATCTGCAACTGCCAATAGCTTTGCATGAATTGAATAACAATGCAGCATGTTTAGACATTTTTCTTTACACATCTCAGTTTGTGATAATTTATCTTAACGGTCCTGCTACCCAGTCACTACATGCAAAGATGAAACTAATTATTCTTATGATATAATTATTTAACTATTATTAAATATACTACCTTTCGAAAGTTGGTGTCTTTACTGATGTATATATCTATCAGATTGCCTTATATGTCTCAGATGACCCCTAAATTTAATCTGTATTCTTCCATTTCACCTACACCCCAAGATTAACCTATATCTATTACAATATCCTCAGCACATTTATTTCAAACCCATGCTCAATTTAGTCTTGTGTATAGCTCACCCCCATATGTCTTATTTCTCACAACCAACCAACCAACCAACCAACCAACCAACCAACCAACATGTTAACACTTAATACCTCATTCTTCTCATCTAATTCTGAAGCACAGTTTCTCTCTCATCCTCATTTTCATCCTTCATCTGCATAACACATGTCATGAACTATTTAGTTTATTTTGTTAACAGACTTTGTTATATTTACTTTTATGTTGTTAATCAAAATGCTAAAATGATTTTGCTCGCTGCAGAACAGTCCTCTGGATTTAATCTGGAATTTGAAGTCTCTGGTATATATGGTTACGTAATGCTTGATAATATACTACCCACACTGAGCGCCATCACCTGCGCCTTCTGGATGAAATCTTCTGATACTACAAATTATGGAACACCAATATCATATGCTATTGACAACGGCATTGACAATGCTTTTCTGCTTACAGACTATAATGGGTAATTAAAACACTTTTTTTACACTTTCATTTTAAATGTACACAAGTGATGAATACATTCAATGGAAAAATCAGTAACAAATAGGTATACAAGGTCCACATTTTGTAGAAAGTAATTAATATGCGTATTTATTGTGTTTGTACCCAATTGTAAAGCGCTACGGAATTGGCTGGTGATAAATTAATAAATGTTGATGATAATGTAAGCAAACAATGGAAAATGAAAAATAATAAAAAGGAGGGGTGGGGTGAGGCTTGAAGAGGTGCGAACATTGTTGCTTATAAGAGGAGAAAGGTGAATAAAGAGAAGAGGACAGTTAGAAGACCTGAGGGAGACATTAATCGTGGGAGGGGCAGTTCTGGCCTTCACTGAAGAGCTATGGGGTCCCAAGTTGGGTAAAAAGATCTGGTCTGTTATAGAGATGATATGTGGTTTTTTTTCATGCATGTGAAGTGCCAGATGCAGTTTTTAACCATTGAGAAGGGTGGTGGGTCAGGCTGTTTCCAGTGGAATGCGAAAGCTGCTAAAATGTGTGCTAAAATGTGTGAAGCCAATTTTATAAGGTATTTTTAAAAGCCTTTGGGAGGGTAATAGAGAGATAAGAGAGGAGGAAGAGTTGTGGATCCTTAGGGATAAAGGCCTCCATCAGAGAGTCAAGGGGCTGAATGTATCAAGCTGAGAGTTTTCAGGCGGGTTTGAAAAACCAATCAGATTCTATCTATCATTTATTTTGTACATTCTGCAAAATGATAGCTAGAATCTGATTGGTTGCTATAGGCAACATCTCCGCTCTTCAAACCCGCCGGAAAACTCTCAGCTTGATACATTTACCCCAAGGAGTCTGTTTATCCCAAAACATGGATATCCTTGGGACGGTCCACTATATATGATAGAAGGGGCCCTGTGACTTTAGTTCCTTCAACAAGCTGGGTTAGCGGTAGGATTTTTTTTTAAATTTGTTGTGGTGTAATATCACCTATAGTACACTTTATATGCTGTTTCCTTAATCAGAGTTGACACTGAGTTGCGGGATACAGAGCTCCTCAGGCAGGCATCAGAGATCATCTTTCCACTCAGATTCATGTCTGTGGTGGAGTTCTGATGTTAAGTCCAGTAGCATAATATAAATATGGCAGTTTATATTGCTTCTGTGAACATAGGTGAGCTGCCTGGAAGGAAGTGAGGATTGTACCATATGGGAGCGAAGGGAGAGATAATGGATGAGAGATTAAAGTTAGATATATATGTGTCCCATACTTGTGTTTATGAGGTTTGGGAAGCCCCCAATGAGAGATGACTACAACAGTAGAACCATTTATCAGGACTCTGACCACCGGGGAGGTGTATACAGCTTATACAGTTGTGATAAAATCGCCTGTCAAGCTGAATTTCTTTCTTTCTGCCTGCATCATGAATTTCCAAGAAATCTTCTCGAAGGCTTTGTGGCACCAAGCAAAAGGATAACTGCTAGGGTTTTGCTCTTATTGATAATTTAAATCAATTAATTGTTCATCACGTTATCCCTGGCCTGGCAGCCATGTATAAATACCATTTGATCATGGTGTACCAAAGTAGGCAAGATTTGGTTTAGATGATTGACTAGAGTTATGATGAAGAGCTTAATGTCATTGTTTAAAAGTGTTATGGGCCTGTAATTTGCACAATTATAAGGGTCTTTATTTGTGAAGGACCACAATTAGTGATACTAGCATAATGTTTGGAAAGGGGGTCAATTGGAGGACTGCATTAAAAAAGAGAAGTTAGGGTATCAGAAAATCTTTTGTAGGCCACCGAAAAGTTGCTGGAGCCTAGAGAGACTTGATGGATTTCTGGTGTTTACTTACTTTTCTTCAGTTGTGATTCAGCACTAAGTTGTACTGCTGTTTTGCAGGACAGGTGTGGGAGATCTACTTTTGCTAGGAAATATTTAATATATTTATGGATAGAAGACTACATCTAGAGTTTCTGGATCTAAGATGGAGGAGTTAATTTTGTCATCTTTGTTCCCCTTCTCATAAAAGTTTTGCTTCAGCCATTTAATTTGTGGGCTGATGGTCTGAAACTGGCAAGTTTACTTATCCCTTTATTGTCATGAGGCTCTGTAGGATGTTCTGGTCCAAACTGTGTTTATGCTGTGTCTCAAGATATTGGAGCTGATTAGATAACTTAGGAATTCTAAGTAAGTTAGTTCCAGGTGCAACATCAGGAATATTATTGTTAGTAAGCAGTTCAATTAAATTGAGCATACTCTCAGAGTTGGAGTGCCTCATTAAGTGCGTCACTGAGTCTCCATGATGAGAAGGAAGGATGAGAAGCCAGATCTGAAAGGTCAGCTGTGATAGGGGTATGGTATGACCAAATAATCGGGTGTAGGTGTGAGAAGCTTGAGGGTCATATTTTGGCTAGGATCATGTCAATTCTGGAGTATGAGGTGTTGATATGAGTGTAAAATGTGTACTTCTTAGTCAAGGGTTCTTTGACCCTCCAGGAATCATATAAATGGTTATTTCAGTGAGGACCTTGGAAATCTGGGTATTGGCTTTGTCTGGGGAGTGGGCCACATAGGGAGATCTATCTATGCCTTGGCTCAGGACCAAATTAAGTTCTCCTGGTACAATAAGTTCTTCTTTTTTGACAGATGAGAGCTTAATGCTCATACTGGAAAATAATTAGAGATGTTCACTGACCCCCGTGTTCTGGTTTTGGTTTTGGATCTAGATTAACTTTGTGTTTTGGTTTTGGCAAAACCGCCCTTGCATGTTTTGGTTTTGGTTTTGGATCCCAATTTTTTATCTAAAATCCCTATATATATTTTTTTTTTATAAAATCACATATTTTTGCTATTTTTCCCCCCTACATTATTATTATTAACCTCATTAACACTTATTTTAAGTCATCTGCAGTCAATTTTGACCACCTCACAGGTCACAATATTATTTTCATGCACTTTCAAACAAAGACTGCAGCAACCTGACTGGATGCTAAGCGACAGAGCAATGACACAAACACACAGCAGTTCATAGCATCAGATTTGTCCTTGGATCATGAAATCAGTTATGGTTCATTTCATCGCTCCACCCATTCCTTGGATAACTGTGGTAATTCTACAGCTAATACATGGCGACGATTGCTGACCCCCCGCCCGAGATGTGTGCTTTTATCAGAACCAGACCAATCCAGGGTGCCAGACAATGCACTAAAAAGAGCCATTGTAATTCACAGCAAAAAGCAGGTTCATCGCTGAGCTTCGAATCAGCTCCAATTCCCAAAAAATTATAATATAGTTAGGTTTGACGTAAAGTGCAGATCACAAATACTTTGTGCAATACTGATGAAACAGCAGCAAAGGGGAAGGTAATACATATACATGTCTATTTAGACTAGAGATGGGCGGGTCCGGTTCTCCGAGAACCGAACCCACCCGAACTTTGGGTATCCGAGTACCGAGCTGAGCAGCTCGGTACTCTCCCGCCAATTCCGAATCCAAATCGAGGCCGAACGTCATTGTGACGTCGTCGGATCTCGGGACTCGGTTCTCGCGATACTTGAACTTTATAAATACACGCCTCCACAGCAATCCATCGCCATTTGACAGAGGGAGAGAGCAGGGTGTAGTCATAGGCTAATTAGAGCAGGGACAGAGAAAGAATACAATATTGTTCTTGCAATTGCTCTAACCAAAATCGCTAGTGCAGAGAGGAGGATAGAGGTTTATTATTTTTTCTTCATATTTGGCACTCCCCAGCGCTTTTGGGTTGTCCCCCATAATTGTGCATTAATATTTCTGGCTGTCAAAAGTCATATCTGTCAGCAGTATCTACTCAATAAATGTTAGCACTCCTCAGTGTTTTTGGGGTGTCCTCTCTAATTGTGCATTAATATTTCTGGCTGTCAAAAGTCATATCTGTCAGCAGTATCTACTCAATAATTTTAAGCACTCCTCAGTGTTTTTGGGGTGTCCTCTCTAATTGTGCATTAATATTTCTGGCTGTCAAAAGTCATATCTGTCAGCAGTATCTACTCAATAATTTTAAGCACTCCTCAGTGTTTTTGGGGTGTCCTCTCTAATTGTGCATTAATATTTCTGGCTGTCAAAAGTCATATCTGTCAGCAGTATCTACTCAATAAATGTTAGCACTCCTCAGTGTTTTTGGGGTGTCCTCTCTAATTGTGCATTAATATTTCTGGCTGTCAAAAGTCATATCTGTCAGCAGTATCTACGCAATGGATTCAAAGCAGTCCACATATGATCTAAATGAGCAACCAGGTTCTGTCACCAGTCCTGATGTTAGTGTTCCCAGTACGTCATCTGGCCAAGGCGATGTCAAACAACAGAGTGTTTTCAAATTAGTGCAAAAAACAAAAACCAAAAAAAAATTTACTGTATTGAAGCGAAAAAGAAGTGTAACTGAGCAAAAGTTAAGTGACGATAAAAAAAAAATTGCAAGCATGCCATTCTACACACGCAGTGGCAAAGAGAGAATGAGGCCTTCACCTTTGGCTATTAGTGGCAGATCCCAAAAAGTTACCCAGCCTACAATTGGTGCACAACTACTGTTACGCGTCAAAGCTGAGCTGCAAGATACCAGTGAGGCATTACAGGAGAATATTTGCTCTGATTCACAAATGACAACAATCCCTGTGGAGAGTCCATCCAACAGTGGGATGTCTAATCGTGAGCATTCTGCTGATGTGTGCCTTAATAGCCCGAGTGTAGCCGGTGATACCCAAATTGAGGATGCCACTTTGGAATTAGAAGAGGATGAGGGGGAGATTTGTGTAGGCGACGAGGGCGCTAATGATGATGTTGATGATTATGATGCAGACAGATACCAAATTGCCTTTCTCAATTTCTATTTATATTCTAGATTATATAACGGCTGAATAGTTTTCTATTTTACTCCTAGTGGAGAGAGGATCTGATGCAGACAGATACCAAACTGCCTTTGTCCATTTCAATTTATATTGTACAGTCTATAATGGCTGAATTTTTTAGTATTTTATACAAGTGGAGGGGGGGCTAGAGAGACAGAAACCAAACTGGCTTTCTCCATGTCAATTAATATTGTACAGTCTATAATGGCTGAATTTTTTGGTATTTTATACAAGTGGAGGGGGGCCTAGAGAGACAGAGTGACCCCAAACTGTCTTTCTCCATGTCAATTAATATTGTACAGTCTATAATGGCTGAATTTTTTAGTATTTTATACAAGTGGAGGGGGGACTAGAGAGACAGAAACCAAACTGGCTTTCTCCATGTCAATTAATATTGTACAGTCTATAATGGCTGAATTTTTTGCTATTTTATACAAGTGGAGGGGGGCCTTGAGAGACAGAAAGCAAACTGGCTTTTTCCATTTCTTTACATATTTAACTATAAGTGTAGGGTGTAATATACATTCAAAGACGATGGCTGCATTGCCAATATGCATAGATGGAGAGGAAGACAATCTGTTTTGTGTGTAGAATAGGCCTACCAACGAAGAATTAAACTGTTTTTTTGGATGATTTATTACCTCAACAATTAGATTACTTGTCTCTAAAACAGTTGGAGCACTAAATTGGGTTAATTTAGGCCCAAAAACATGGATTTTCCCAAAAAATAGCAAAACAAAACCAAACAAAACCAAAACCAAAACCAAAACACGCAATGGCGGTTTTGCAAAACCAAAACCAAAACCAAAACACGACGGTAATCCAGATCCAAAACCGAATCCAAAACCAAAACACGGGGGTCAGTGACCATCTCTAATTTAGACATCCATGCTTACGTTACTGTGGCTTTACAAATGCTACAAATGTCTAGACAACTGTTGTCAGGATTCGGGTAAAAATAATTCCACACATAAGAGGTGGATTTTTTGGTCTTATTTTGGTCTTATGCCCAGGCATGACAATGGCCTTCTTCTTATCACATGCAAGAACTGCTTCCACTGGTGCAGGACTTACTCAAACAACATCATCCTCATCAACATCCTCATTGGCGCCCTCGTCAGCTACACAAATATCCCCCTCATCCTATTGCAATTCCAAAGTGGCATTCTCAATTTGTGTATCTCCGGCTACACTTGGGCTGTTCATGCACACATCTGCAGAAATGCTGAAAGGGGCCTTCTTTATGGGTACACTATCAGAATGGTCACGATTACACATAGCACGGATAGACTCTCCTCAGGGATTTGTGTCATTTCTGAATCAGAGCATACATTTTCCTCTACTGCCTTACTGTTTTCTTCCAGCTCGACTTTTACATGTGAAAGTATTTGGACACCACTTTTGGAGTCGGAATGACAAGGTCTTGCTTGGTCATGACTGACTTTACAAGAAGATGCCTCAGTGACAGTTGCAGAACTAGCATTCATAGAGAAAGGCAAAGGCCTCATTCTTTCCTTGCCACTGCATGTGTAGAATGGCATGTTGGCAAAAAAAATTTTTCTGAAGATAACTTTGCCTGCATTACAGGTCTTTTTTTCTTGACCAAGGTAAAAGGAGTTTTTTTACGTTTTTGTTTCCCTGACTAAAAAACACTATGCACTTTAACATAGGCTATAGCAGATGACAAAGAGGGATTACTACCATCATGACTGGTGCCAGCAGCTGCTTGGTGCTGGTCTTCTGTGTACTGCTGTGAATCCATTTTGATAACACAGTACAATGTGACTGCAGATTAAGAACAACACTGCCAGCCCTATTATTTCTATTTCAGCAATGACAACTAGCAATGGAGCAATGGACCTCTGCTCTTTGTGTTTTACCTATATAACACAGTACAATGTCACTGCAGATTTAGAAGACCAAGTCTGCCAGACCTATTATTTCTATTTCAGCAATGACAAGTAGCAATGGAGCAATCCTGAATGTCACTGGAGACTTTGAAAGACACTGCTACCCATCGTCTTTCTTTTCTACCTATGACGCTGCCCAACTGCACTAAAGACTGCCAAAAATGGTGCTACCTCTTCTGTGTCCCTCTGTGAAATGCGCTGTATTGCTATGGAGGGCAGTACTCGCGAGATCTGAGATCCGACGACGTAACAATGACGTTTTGCCTCGTTTTCAATTCCGAGGGCACGCAAAGCCGGTACTCGGATCTGCTAAGTTCGGGTGTGTTCGGTTCTTGGGGAACCGAGTCTGAGCATCTCTAAAAATTATGTGTTGATTAGGGGCATAAATGTTCAATAAGATACAGAGGAAATTGTTGACTTTGCCCACTGGCTCTCCATAAGTTCAAAGGTGATTTGGTTAGCAAACAGTATCGCTAGTAAACCCCTTTTTTTGTCAGACGAATCAGTCCCACTAGGATTTAACTATTCAAGTGAATCCACCTGGATTAACTGGTAGATTTTTTTTTCCATCTTCACATGGTACAGCAAGATCAAATGTACTGTACCTTAATAAATGCTTTCATTTTAAAATGTGGCTGTTGCTTTTAATAAAAAATAAAGTAGAAATTAGTTGTTTAATGTTTGTTACAGTTATCAAATTGATTTGATTCAGGGATTAGTGCAAGCATGTCACTGCCTGTCAATAAAGAACTATTGCAAAGAACTGTGCATAATAAGTAAAATCATAGCAGTTGAAGCAGCAGCCTTATTTAAACTATGTTACACAAGTAAATAAATCACATATGTGAGTGAGATGATGGATGGGCATTGTTTATGCTAGTATCACTAATGTACAGGGAGCATTGTTTATCTATATTAGCACCAACAAAATAAGGCAAGCTCCTTATCCACCTAGCTCGGTGTAAAGGGATTTAAGTGATACTGTTGCACACAAATGCTTTGATAGGATTGATTGGTTGTTTATACACTTAAATTCCCTAGGCTTGGGTCCACATATGTTAAGTTGGATAATGGCATTGTACAGTAGACTTGAATCAAAACAAATTGCCTACTCATGGTGCCCATGAAGATATGTAATGACACTCAGCAGGCATGTTCCTGCCCATGTTTATTTTTATACTTACATCCTTTGTCAGATGCATTCATTCAACATATCGAGGATTGCACTGAGGAACAATGAACTTAAATTGGAAATACATAGAAAATATATCCCTCTCATTCATGATCTCTCTCAATTGTTTAATTGAGGAGTTTGGGACCTTTTGGTCTCTATCTGGCTTCAAAATTAACCTGGCCAAGTTGGTGAATATGAGCATTTCTCACTCACAGTGGGAGTCCTCCCACCTTTCTCAGATATTCTCATTTACATTTTATTCATGCCATATTAAGCATTGACTATATTCTATATATGCGATAAATCTTCTACACACATTACTGTATTTTAAGGAGATTTTTCTAACTGGGATTTATCACACTTCTCATGGCTTGGTAGGGCTCAAGTCCTGAAGATGAATTTCCTATTTCGCATACTTTACCACCTGCACACCCTACCAGTCCACAATAACAATATAAACTTTAACTATTCACAAAAAACTTTGCTTATTATTTGGGGATTGAAACCAAGATATTGGAGGTTTCACTTCACTGTTTTAACTCCTTGTAAGCAGACAGGGATCTTTAGTTTGTCTGATCTCAAAAGTACACCATAGCATGCCGCCTTCTCTGCATTGCAGATTGGCAAACAAATCCTCAAAGCACTGAGTTTCATTAGAGGGACCTGTTTTATTGTCTGATTAATTAAGTCTGGTTGTACATAAATAAGTGCTGTACGGGACAGGATCACTTCACAAGGGAAGCTGGTTATGTTCACCTCATGTCTTTTAAAACCAATTACCGAAAACGCTGATATATTACTTAAATATATCTAAAGCATTGGTGAAACGACAACACTGGCCACAGAGAAGGGGATACATTTGGTTTTTATCCCTAGACACCTGGAAGTGCAACCTTCATTTGTAGTATAGAATCCAAGGTGGACCTCTTAAGAGACCTCATGAATTTTAAACATGTGCATTTTCTTGTCTTACCCCTCACCAATGTATTATGATTTATGTGATATCAACAGAAACAGCTCGAATTCATACCAAAGAATGGGATCAGTCCTGCCAGAAAGACAGTAGTAGAAAATATTTGAAAATAATTGTCTCAGAAATCAGCAGTGTCACAATAAAACAATTAAAAACTAGTGACCAGATGGCATAGAACCCTGGACAAACTCAATAGGATGTACGTTGTCATACAAAATAGGAACAATTGCACTGTTCCTCCCACAAGATGAAGTGAGAACTTTGCTGCAATTGGCCCAATCCTAGGGGCAGCAGAAACAAGGCCGTCATGATCACCACAAGACACTCTGGTCACAGAACAATGCTCAGTAATACTTGAATAAAGGAAGAAACAATCACTGTCTTAGCAGTGCGGAGGCTGATAGCATGAGTTGAATAGGAACAGGACAATGAGCGGAAGTATCCATTTACTAGGTCAGTCACTGCGGTCCAAATATAGTGACTGCATGTATATCGCAATCAATTTTTTCAAAGTTTGGATGGTAACTGGAGCATTGGGGGGAAGACAGCAGGTAACTAAACAGGAATACCGCTGCCCCTGCCCATGTTAGGTGGTTCCTCCTCTTCATAGAAAGGTACTTAAAGGAAATGCTTTCACTTTGTGAGACTCATACATATTTCCAAACACCCATAATTCTACTACATCGATCTTTCCTTTCACCTAAAAGATATATTACCTCACCTTTTAAATACTGCCAAATATTGGAAAACTAACAGAACCAATCCTCTTTCAGTGGAGTTTACAAAGATCAATTTACTATGCAAATTGAGGAGATCTCCTTTCAGTTTAGAGAAGTATACTCCAAATCTGGCAAACGTGGCATAAATTCAAGGATTCCCAAAACCATTAAGATAACCTAATGTCCTAAACTATGGTGTCAAGACAGTGGTAGGATTATCAAAATATGTTCTGACTGCACAATGACTTCACACCATTCCTCACACCATTTGTTTGAGGCAAGGTCAGAGAAGAAACCAAGTCAAAACACAGGAGTTACACAGCACAAGAATCCAGAAGCAGGGTCAGAGATGCCAAAAAGATCTTGCACAGACAGGAAGATATTTTGCATTAAAAGGACACAAGGGGAGTCAGATGCTGAGGCAGGTGAACTAGCAGGCAATGTGTCCGAGCATTTTTGAGAGGGGAATTCAAATTCCCCTCTCATGGTCACGTGACCGCATCACCGTGCCGACTGCCTGGATGTTGACAGTGCGGATGGCCGTGATCAGGAGCAGAAATGAGGAAAGGGTAAGTTTTCTAACAATGGGCTTGGTCTTTGATGGCAAAATTGCAATGGTGACAGACACCTTCTTAAGTTTTGATAGTATTTTTAAATAATCATATGTATCTATAAATGATGATGATGAATGATCTATTTCTGCTGAAGTGGTGAAATAAGTGTGACCATGATCATTTGTCATTATCGGTAAAATTAATGACATTAATTTATTTTATACAGATGGTATGTGGTGAAAGTTTGGACCATGGGTCTCTGAGGTGAAGGGAGCAGGATAGTAGAGCAAAAATAGCAAGGGAGTGCAAAAAATATAAATCCAGACTTAGGGCTAGATTTACTAAGCTGCGGGTTTGAAAAAGTGGGGATGTTGCCTATAGCAACCAATCAGATTCTAGCTGTCATTTTGTAGAAGGTACTAAATAAATGAAAGCTAGAATCTGATTGGTTGCTATAGGCAACATCCCCACTTTTTCAAACCCGCAGCTTAGTAAATCTAGCCCTTAGTCTTGCATCTGCAGCTTGATATATATTTTCTTTATTAGTTATTTAAAGCACCCTTACTTCTTTTTCCAGTCATTGATATATTGTAACAAATTGTGGAAATTATTTTTAATTAAATTTAGTGCATAACATTTTAGTGACTGAAATTAAGGAAGAATCGTAGCTTCATGCTCCATGCTGTATTTGAACAAGAATGAGTAAATTTGGCATCTCTTCTGTACTGTTTACCTAGCCAACATATTCCTTGTGAAACAAAATATTAAACAAATGAACAACAGCAAGACAAAGGTCTAACAAAAATGTGTTTCTTTGTGCCTGCTCTTGTTCTATTGCTATTTTGCTCTTTCATGTTCAGTTGTTTCTGTCAGCTTTGTGGACACATAAGTTTTGCTATAAAAATGTTAAGGTTTTTGGTTATGGCAGATAAGGTATATATCCTAGGTCCTCAGCTTACAGGGAACATAGGGTTTTCTTTGGATACAGTGTAAGCTCAGATTGCAGGTGTTGTTTTTAGTGTTTATTACTTAGCCATTTTAAATGCTATATGGTGTATTTTTTATTCAGCTGAATATCAGGGGGCCCAATGTTATCTATGTGCCCCTGGTTCTAGGCATTAGGTGTAAGCAAACAATTATTTTTTTTAAAAAATTCTAAGCAATTTCTTAATTTATATGCAAGAATTGTCTTCAGAATTCACAGCATCTTTCTGAACTGTAAGATGTGTGCATCAATTGCAAATAATTAAATTCATGCATAATGTATTATTTTCTTACTATGCAGATGGGTACTTTATGTCAATGGAAAAGAGAGAATAACTGACTGTCCTTCGGTGAATGATGGCAAATGGCATCACATTGTAGTTACCTGGACAAGCACTGACGGTTCCTGGAAAGTGTACATTGATGGAAGACTGTCCGATGGGGGAAAAGGCTTATCAGTGGGAGCAAACATACCTGGTGGGTGGCAGCCATAAATTATTTAACAAATTCTACAAAGTAAATTTAATTAGCTCTACAGAGCTGACAGTTGTGAGTGCATCATCGTTTACTGCAGTAATAGACCAATTTCAGTATTTTCTGTGACATTAAAAATTGTTTAAAAAAGTTTCATGTTATCGATCACTGTTGATGGTGTTCCCATCACATGCAACAGGCTACATTTATTACACAAAAAGTCTTGCTATGAAAATAGGTAATAATTTTTCCTTAATAAAACAAAATTTAAAATAATTACTTACTATGACAATCGTGTTAAATTATATCAATCACCATAGATACATAGAGCTCCTGGAGCCATCATAAAACTGAATGTAAGTATGCACTGAACTAAAATAAAAATAATAAAATAAAATAATTTATAAAAAAATTGTATTTAATAAAAGTTAAAAAGTCATATATGAAGATTGTAACTACATTTAATTAAAGTAAACAAATAAAAAAATAAATGGAAAGCTAGATCTTATATTTAGACTTTATATTTAGGTGCATGTGATGTATTTGCTGTAAGGTTTACTTGGGCAGTCTATTTTATCAACTATGTTTAATAACTTTCCACATATGATTTGATAGTCTAACAAAGTGTGATACTCTGATGTTTTAGGCGGTGGTGCATTAGTTCTTGCACAAGAACAAGACCAGAGAGGTGAAGGTTTCAACCCAGCTGAGTCTTTTGTTGGATCAATCAGTCAACTTAATATATGGGATTATCCACTAGCTCCTGAACAGGTATATCTCTGTGTATTTGAATTCTGTAAACAAGTAGGAGATGAATCGTCTAATCTATTATTACCATTATTATGTCAATGAAAATTGACTTTCAATAAATTGTAATTTACTAGGTGAAAGTATTGGCTAGCTCATGCCCGCGTGACCTTCAAAGGGGAAATGTATTAGCTTGGGCTGATTTCCTACCAGGTGTTGTTGGAAGAGTTAAAGTGGACCATAAGAGTAAATTCTGTTCAGGTAAGCATTGTTGTTTCTTGTAAATTTGAATTTTAAACTGTATCCTGAAATACTGTTTGGAAATAATAATGGTTAATGTTTGATTACTGCACAGATTGTCCAGCCTTGGAGGGCTCTTCACCTCATTTGCATGCATCCATCAGTGAGCTCAAGCCAGGTTCCAAGATCAGTCTATACTGTAACCCGGGCTTTCAGATTGTGGGAAGCTCTGAACAGGAGTGCCTTAATATGGGAGAGTGGGATCAACCTCTGCCACACTGTGAAAGTTAGTAATTAATGACATACGAAACACAAGCAACTGGGAATATAGCTTGGGGCTTTAGAGCTACCAGATATTTTGTTAGGGTTGCAAGTACACATCCCTGCTCTTGTTATGGGCTAAAGGCTCCACCTGCAGCTCCAGCTCCTTCCTGCTCTGTAACTTGTCAGATCTTTGCTTTGTTTTATGATCCGTCTACCTCAACTCTTACTCTCTGCTATTTGCCCCACCAAGCTCCATCTGCCATACCAACTCTTATCAAATAAAGAGGCTGAGGGGGGTTTTAGGGGAAGTTTATGATAGGCATATTTGGGTAAATGTGGTAATGAATGGAGTGTTTTGGGTGAGTGGTCATCATGATGGGTGTTTTGGGTTAAGTGTGAATTTCAGTGTCATGTCTGGAAATCTGAAGGGTGTTTTCTTGCAGTCGTGGGAATATATTCCAAGGGTATGTGGTGCCTCTTTTTTCATTAAATATATTATTAATGAATTACTGAGATTAAGGGTAATATGCTGGTCTTCTGAAGGTTAGAGGGCAGCACATGTGTCCCTTGCAGTGTATTGGATTTCCCATCATTGAAATTATGTGGACTGAGTGGATATCAAGAAATATTGAAATAGCAGTGGCTGATGTGGCTTTAAGCATGCTGTATGTCATTGGAGGCTCTTGTCTTTAGTATAGTTACCACTGAATAACATTATATAATTCGATTGCATGTGAAATAACTGCTGCAGTTGTTAAGGTCTATTTAAGTGCTTTTAGTGCAAAGCTAATGCATATATAAAAAATGATTATAACTTTATTAATATAGTTACTTTTAATAATGCGAGTTTTGGTTTCTTGCTCCAAAATCATTAATTAATTAAGGGATCAGCTGTGGAAAACCTCCTCACCTGAAGAATGGCATTAATACCAATGAAGATTTCTTTGCCGGAAGCACCGTCACGTACCAGTGTAATAGTGGGTACTATCTGCTGGGGGATTCAAGGATGTTTTGTACAGACCATGGAGGTTGGGATGGTACCTCACCTATATGTCTGGGTATGTTCTTTTTTGTTTATTTTGTTTTGTATAAAACACATGAATGACTTTATATCAGAGATCATGCAGTACTTTTCATTTCCAGCCTTGAATTAAATTGGTACAAAATGGGCACATGACCTTAATACTAATGCTTAACAGCATTGCTCATTCTCTGGGTGCTTTACATACAAGGGGAGAACCGTAATGCGGGATGTAAGCTTTTTAGAAATTGGTACAATAGCGCAAGCCACATTCATATATCTCTTTTTATAACATATTTTTAGAAAATTTTGTATATTAGAAATATTTATTTTGTATGCATTTGTGTTTAAGCAACTCAACTAGTTGCATTCCATCTTTGGAAAAAAATCACTTATCTAGTGTAGTGCACTCTTTCCATGTACTTCTTTATAACATCCTGTTGGATAATTTAAATATTGTATTTGCACAACATAAGGTTATTATTGTATTGTTTAATGTTTTCTGGAATGTATTGTGCATTGTAAACCATACTACACACCCAGAGTAATACAATAATTATTAATTACTGAAACTTTTTTATTTTTTTCAAGATGTTGATGAATGTGCTGTTGGATCAGATTGCGATAAACATGCATCATGCAAAAATACAAATGGCTCTTACATATGTACCTGTATCCCCCCATACACCGGTGACGGGAAAACATGTTCAGGTAAAGTTTTAAAAACGGTGTGGCGGCTACTGACACAACACTTCTAAGAGACTCACAGCAGCTCTATTGTACCTTTCTTGGTACTGATTTATGATACCAATGATTATTCTGTCTTGGCCTTTGCCATTCTATGTTCATGTGTGTTTCCTTGTAATCATTGCTATCACAAATATTACAGATGGGTAATAGTGCAAGCAAGTGAAACTCCCATATTCGCAATAACATTTGAGTTTCTTTATGTATTTCTTAGTTTCTAAAAGTATGGGGATTAACAGAAATTACAATTTGTTGTCATTATTTCCAGTTTTTAGTATGCTGTGTTCTGCAAATTATACCACTAGAGATTTGTAAAGGATGACATTGTAAAGGACACAATGCAGACTGTTAGATATGTTAGTTACATAATATGTATAAGAAGAGGAACACTTTATGTTTCTAACCAATAGCTTTAGTTTCTCTGAGAAAAGACTGAAGAATAGAGAAATTCTGAGAAATAGGCAGAAAAAACCTAATTGGCGCTAGAGTGCAATAAGCTTAAATAAAAGACGCGTCTCACACCCACTCAAAATAATATCAAATTATTCCCAAAAAGGAGACACCAGGGGGTAAATGTATGAATCTCCGGATTCTTCATCTCCGGCGTGTTCAGCCTCTTCAGCGCTTAAATTTAAAGCGGCGCTGCACTGTAAAGGGAAGTTTCCCTTTACAATGCAGCGCCGCTTTAAATTTAAGCGCTGAAGAGGCTGAACACGCCGGAGATGAAGAATCCGGAGATTCATACATTTACCCCCAGGTTGCAGTTCTCAAAAAGGGACCTGGAAATCCCTATTATATACCATAAAAGAAACAAAAGAAAGTGCAAACTCTGATAATACCTCTACGGATTACATTATTTCAGTTATACAGATTTAAACAAAAGCACACTGTCGGTGAGAAAAAACACAACAATAATAACCCTAAAAATATTTGTATATAATATTAATGTATTAAAACAATAAAACATCATTATTAATAATTGGATACAGATCGATCTGATACCACTATTACAAATCTATAGTCTCAAAAATTTGTGTTTAAAAGTTAACACCCCTCTTATTGGCTCAAAGTTTTACAATATTAGAGAACATAGAAATGCTCCTGTTTAACCCAAATGCTATTTGCATGAGGATTGCTAACAGTAGACTTTTGTACCATATTGTCACTGAGAAAACTTTAAACAGCTAATTGTTTAAGTGTTTGTATACTTTGATTGGTTGATCATCAAGCTAGTGTGGAGAAATTCGCAAGTGGTCATGGATATTTTTTAGAGATCTACAGACTTTTATACCAATACACTATTTCAAATCTTTAAACAGTGTGCGTTAATAGTATACAACTACACTCTGAACAGGACATGCACTGGAGAGGTCTGTTCATCGACCTTAGAGACAGACACACCTGGTTACCATCTTTTCCACACCTAAGAGTGAGAAGCGTTGGAGAGCAACTCCAATAAACGGAAAAATCTTTTAAAACGGTCCAGGACGGAGGATCCAGGAGTTCTCTAAGCAGTATTGTAGGATCACTTAATATTACTGCAGGGATTGTATGGCATGTTGGCTATTGCTTACTAGAATGGAACATTCTAACTCTGATAGCTTTATTATTGGATAGTTCATTTGAGGTGGACTAATTTACACTCATATCTGGAGGTTGTTTCCTTATCACCTGCTAGTGGTATTGACGACAAAGGACTTGAATATCTGGATCTGATTAATCCTCAGGAAAATACATGTACTATTACCATCTTTATATGGTCCTTGTTTGTGCTGAAGACTTTCTAGGCATATTTTGATCTAGGACGACAGACTTCTATTATACATTCTGAGTGCGACCCTATTCTGGATAAATTGATATCTATCCATTTATAATCTAACCGTTTAAGTTAAAAAGATCTATTCCTTTTTCAGTTTATATTGGATTTGGGACATGCAATTTATGTTCTTACAATTATTGTGTCAGTTGTAAACGTAATGCTTATGGAAGCTGATATATAGACAGTCTAATTTCAATATTCTTTAATATTGTATAATAGTGGTATCAGATCAATCTGTATCCGATGGTTAATAATGATGTTTTATTGTTTGAATACATTAATATTATATTAAAATAATTTTGAGGTTATTATTATTGTGTGTTTTCTTAGTGACAGTGTGTTTTTGTTTTAATTTGTGTAATTGATGTAAAGTGATCCTTAGAAGTATTATCAGATTTTGCACTTTCTTTTGTTTCTTTACTGCAGGAAATAATCAGTATCTCTGTGATGCATTGGAAATGTGTTAACTGTAACCATAGAGCCTTGCCTAGTGCTGGCGGTGAATGCAAAATTGAAATATGCATGGTAGTCCGCACATGCACATAGAATTTGACCTGGTGGGGGATGATGTGAAATATTTCCGGCTTCTCTGGGCCCCATAGGAACAGGTAAGCTAATGCCATCCTGAGATGGTGTTAGTTTGCAGTGAAAAGCAATGCTTTTCTCTGCAAACTGTGGGGGCTGCAGTAACCCATGCAAAGTAGGTTATAGCAGAAGAAATCTCTGATATCTCCTGCATTAGCCTGTCATACGTTTTGGAGATTAATGCAATGGACAAACAGCTGTTTTCTCAAGGTTTATGGTTGATTGCAGTTTTGTGTTAAGTCTAGAGGTCCAGATTTCTCCAAAACTAACAGATGTTTTTACTGATTATACAAACAGTTGGCATGGTGTGTCCTCAGTGTGTGGCCAGTATAGCCAACATGTGATCAGAGACACTCACCAAGGAGCACATACGCCAACATTTTGTTGCCGAGATCCGGCAAGTGATCACGGTTGAGCCAGTCCACCTCTGCTGGAGACGACCTTTCACTCCTTCTCTAGGCTGTAGAGCAATTCAGTCTCTGGGCTCCCAGCAGCGCCCTCTCTACTCGCTCCACCTCACACTGGATGGCAACATGCTCGGTGTAGGTGCGATGCCACTATTCAGGGTGCTGAAACTCTTTTGACCCTACGGTAAGCCAGTGAGGAAAGTGTTCTCTGTGTAGAAATGTCATGTTAGAAAAAACAATTTTCGATGGTGTTATTCCAGTGAGATAAAGTTCATAAATAGCAGCCAAACTTCACTTTTTCCTCGCTATGATAAGCAACGATAAAAAATAACTATTACTGAAATCTGGTGACACTTCATTAATAGACCCCCAAATTTGATTAATGGGATGGAGGTTTATAACCAGCCAGCTCCCCGACTAAAGGGCCATTGTTGTCTGTATTCAGAAGAGGAGCTATTTAGGGCATAGGAAGCTAGTGGGTACTTCAGTTAAACAACACAAATGTTTTAAATAAAAAACAGTTCCTGCTCTGGGTTATAGACATTCTTATTTGGTAATGTGAGAAAATGCCAGTTTAGGTACTTAATATAACTGACATATTTACAATAGATTTACAGGCCTGCTCTGGTGTGTTGTCCTGTTTAATTTTAACTCTAATCAGTTGTTTTTATTGTAGAACCAGTGAAGTGTAATGATCCGGGTGAATTGGAAAATGGCAAATATACTGGTGACCAGTTTGGTGTTGGAAGTGAACTGACTTTTACATGCAGTGAGGGATTTGACTTGATTGGAAGAGTGAGGATGACATGTTTAGAGTCTGGTAACTGGGACGCTGCAATACCATACTGCCAAGGTATTGTTATTATTAATATTATATTATTATTACACATTTATTTATATACCACAAGCATACTAGGCAGCACTTTACAATTGGGAATAACAAATACTGTACAAAAACATGTCTGGTATTAAAAGACAAAGTGGTATAAGGGCCCATACTTTTCAGTGTTATTGGTACCAAACATTTTTAAACGTGATATATTCACAGGAACATTCTGTTTTACTGACATGAAAATTGTTACTTATTGACAGTCTACTATTATACTAATGTAATATGAATCATTTGTGTTTTGTTTTGTTTTCAGTGCTACTTTTGCCACTGGAAATATATTTCAAATACAAATTTGGAAATTAACCTTCCTCTTATTTCTAGATTAGAGAGTACTATTTTCCTTGAAATAGAATCACTTCTCATCAGTTTTCATTACTGATTCAACATAATATGAAATATCCACTTGTTGTTTGTTACTACCACTCTTGAGTTTTCATATTTATTAATTTAGTCTATGTTGTATATATGGTAGCTCCCTGGTTAATAAGTTAGCATATTCCCCACAAATAAGTATGCGTTTTTTCCTATACATGACGACAGTTTTTGTTCAAATTATTCAATAAATAGAATTTAACATTTCTAATTTTATATCTATGTATTGTTTTGTAAAGCTGTGTCCTGTGGTAAAGCACCAATTCCAGAACATGGCAGCATTGTGGGCTCTAATTTCACTTATGGGAAAACCGTAATATTCAGGTAAACATTGCTTTATTATTTCAATACTATTCCAAAGCATATATATTCGTTCTATGTTTTCATGCTACACTGTACGTATGTTTGATCCATATTACCAAACACAGAGAAAGATAGAAGAGTTAGGTATCTAGCTTCACAAAAACGTCTTTCTTTTATTGAACCACAGATAATGCAGGAATCACATTTCCTCCAACATATATACAGATTGGTGGGTAAACCGCTGTCTCACCTGAGAGGCTTAGCACCATGGCAGAAGTGACGTTGGTGTGGTCCTGGGGCCCAAATGACAACATTTCTGTTGGATTGTTCAATATTTATACAGATATTCAGTTTCTTATGCTGGAGTTTGAAGTTTTTGGGTTAGCCAATAAAGGTATCACTCCTATAATACTTTTGTCTTTTTTGACACGAAAGTATTTAACATCACATAGATTTTTCTGGCTAACACAGTATTGCAATAATAAAAAAAATATTTTTTTTGCCAAGCCAAAAACATATAAGTTAAAGTTGTTACCATGAGTGCAAGGCTATAGGAGTAATGCCCAATTTGACTATACACATAAGTGACCAAATTGGCTGAGATCTGGCTGTTCATCCCCCCACCCCTGAAAGGGGCCATCTGTGGTCATCTTCTGACTGCATTTGTGTCCATGGCCAATAATGATCCTTTGCTGATATGAGCAATATGGGACATTGCAGTGATTTCCTAATGGGCCAATGTCATAAGTCTGTGCCTACTTGTACATAGTGTTGGATAGTATGAAGAGATGGTACGTACTTGTTAGGAATCAGTGTGCTCCATTATCTCTGTGTGTGTGTAGGTCGCATTCCTACACATTATCACTGTCTAACTGCTGTTACCTTCTGGGCATGTGTGAAGCTTCATTGTCCCTCTGTCTAATAAATCAACCTCATTGTTAATCCGGATGTATTCTGACCTTCATGTATTCACACTGCACCACTCACTAAATGTCACAGTGTTCTCATCATCATCCCGGCCATAAGTACTTATTAATATCTATCAGCCAATAATTGTAATAAGCAAGTAATGTATTGAATGTTTTATGGTTTCTCTTGCTCTAGATGCAATGAAGGGTATACATTAATTGGTAATGAAGAAACGGTGTGCCTTGCTGATGGTTCCTGGAGCCATGGAGCCCCATTTTGTGAATCAGTCACATGCTCCAAACCAAAGGAAATAGCTTATGGAAATTTTACATTCGCTGGCCTTGCGTTCAAATCAACTGCATCATATTCATGTGACACAGGATATAGGTAATGTATAAGCAAGGTATAAAGCACTCTAAGGGGCAGATTCAGTTCCCTGTGTTGGTCTTAAGAACAACACAGGCTGCACAGTATTACTGTTACTACGGTAATAGCTGCGCATTATTACTTTAAGTACGGTAATTTCAACACTGATTTTCGCTCGCAGTGCCGAAGTGCACATTTAAATTACCGTATTAATGGTAATAATGCGCAGCTTTTACCGTAGTAACAGTTATAGTGTGTGTCCCGCATTGTTCTGAAGAACAACACAGGGAATTGAATTTGCCCCTAAATATATCTAATTCTTTTTTAATTCTACCACTTGTTGTTATTTAAATCTGAATAATTCACCTTATTTCTTTTCTACTTGTTTCAATCCTGACTTTATTAATTAATTTATTAAAAAGGCAGATTTTTTTTACCGTGCTACACCTTTGAGGAATCTGTACAGATGACAATGTATTGATATTAAATAATCAAGAAGTTTACATGTATTTCATATAGCTTTCATTTGAGTTTCCACTGGCTATTATTTTATTGCTATCGATTGTGATTTCATTAGCAACATTTTTTCTTAGTTTGCAGGGTCCATCAACTTTGACTTGTGAAGCTTCTGGTAACTGGAGCAGTGACACTCCAGCCTGTAAGATTGTGTCCTGTGGTGATCCGCCTTCTGTTAGAGATGCCACCTACAAAGGAAAGGGCTTCACCTTTGGGAATGTAGTGACATACGCGTGTAAAGAAGGGTATGAAAATCAGGATTTTGGGCACCTCTATTGTTTTGGGGACACACATGCTGCGATATTGAGCCAACTGAAAGCATGTCTGGCCAGATTAATGTATACAGTTAATTTTCATTGCATTCTGATCATATTCGATCATAATCTGATCGTATCTGTGCAGTTTGACCCTCCATGTATGTGGCCTAATTGCTCTCAGGTACGATCAGGTTGCAATAATCCAATCCAGTCAGCTTTGACCCCATCACATATATATATAAGCTTCAAACTTTTGTAGCCTCTCTTATGTCGTGACTTATGAATTTGAAAAGCATTGCATTAGTATGTAGAGTCACCTTTCAGCAGTTTGCTCTTTTTAATTTACCGTGATCATATTGTAAAGGCAGCTAAATGGGATTTTAATCACTGTAATTGGAGAGCACAGTGGGAATGGGGACATGGTTGTTATATCCATCTGATCCTCTCTTTATGAAAGCAGATTTTAATGTTCTTATACCTTATTAGTATGCTTTACAGTTTATTGCCATTTAGTAGTATATACAGATGGAAATATCTGGGTAAAGTAGATTTAGGAGCACATCTAGTTAAACGGCGCAAATTTGCTCCTACACAAACCGTGTTGTAATGCAAGGGGTACACTTTGTTGCATGCATGAAAAACACTATCTGCTTTTGCATGTAGCACACAAGTACTAGGCAGCCTCATTTTTACACTGCAATTTTGGCTCTGAGCCTGATTCATGTTCGAACGTTATTCCCTTTGTGTGCCATTTTTTTTGCATGAAATAACTCTGAGCTTGCTCAGAAACAGACTTTTTTACACCAATGAATGCAATTGTGTGCAATTCATGGCCAAACATACTTACTACTGCCTTTGACCTGAGGGGCGAAACTGGGTCGGGAAGGGGTGGATAAACGTAGGCAATAAGAGCATGCCTAGGACGTAGAGGTAGCCAATTCAAGTCCAGGGTTTTTCTAAAGAGCATTTTTTTAGCTGTATCATTTACACCAGCTACAAGGCAGATGTAAGTGCTGACTAATAGTGATAACCATCACGGCATCGTCTGTATGAAAAACTACAGATATGCATGCCACTAGATAGCAAAGAACATTTGTATGCAAGAAAGAGAGAATATAAAAATGCATAGTATGTACAGACCACATTAAGAACATTCTGATTTATGTATTTAATGTAAAAAAGATATATATATATATATATATATATATATATATATATATATATATATATATATTTAAAACATATATTTTTATTAATGATTATAGTATTAGGAGTTGTTAATGTTAACATACAGCAAGTAACGTTTAGACATTGCGTACTTACACCAAGATTAAAATTGAAATAAATCTTGTGATCCGCTTTTATTACGGTCGTATCTATGCTTAAGTTCCATGCACGTTTTTTAAGCGGAAATTGAGTGTAGGTTTTGTCCTTAGATGAATCAGGAACTAATCTGTAAACATTTTAAATGTAACTGTCTCCTCTGTAAATGAGGCCCTAAATGTATTTGATAGCAACATAATTTGCACAGGTGTTCCTGGCACTACACTGAAATAAATATTATGCAAACATGCTGAGGGTGCGAAATAATAATGTCTGACAGTCCTGATGAAATATAGAGTTAAAACGGTTGACTTAAGTAATATTTGTACAATAATATAATTCATGATACTTTTTTTGTAGTTACACATTAGTTGGTCCAGAAGATATAAGCTGTTTATCTACTGGAAGCTGGAGTGACAGCATTCCGCAATGTATGGTTGTCTCATGTGATGAACCTCCAAATGTTGACCACGCATTCTCAGTCAGTGCTCATCGACTCTATGGAGACACTGCAGATTATTTTTGCAAAGATGGGTATATTATAGTTGATAACACTAAAATGCTGTGTAATGCTCAAGGAAAGTGGATACCACCTGATGGGATGGAAATGCCCCGCTGCATTGCTGATTTCTGTGAGAAGCCCTCATCTGTTGCTTATGGCATCCTGGAATCGATAAGCAAATCAAAATTTGTTTCTGGCACAACAGTCAGCTTCAAATGTATGGAAGGCTTTGTCTTAAACACTTCAGCCAAAATCGAGTGCATGCGAGGTGGACAATGGAACCCATCACCTTTAACTATCCAATGTATACCAGTCCGCTGTGGAGAACCACCTGGTATAAAGAATGGCTACATCAGTGGAAAAAACTATAGCTTTGATGCAATGATAGCTTATAGTTGCGATAAAGGCTACTACATACTCGGGGAGAAGAAACGGACATGCCAAGCATCTGGAGAATGGAGTGGCCAATTGCCAACATGTCAACCAGTGTCCTGTGGGCAACCAACGGAACTTCAAAATGGGGTTGTAGAGGTGTGTGTGTTCATTTCTTTTTATTAAGCTTATTGTGTAATGCTTCTATGATCAATTTAAGCTGATATATATTTATTTTCCTGTTGAAAAAAATGAAAAGTCATCATAGATAATATAAAAAGAGTGACGCCGGAATTTTAGGATTTGTATCAAATAATATTCTAGACAGGAAAGAAGATTTCACTAATTGATAATGTCTACTTTAGCCCATTGGTCCACAGAGGAAAACTAGTGAGGCTGAGGCTTTAAAAATATTTGACTTCTTTTTTTAGAGTCTTACTCCCTGACAGCTGGAGATAAATTGAGGATTTTAATGGCATTGTCATGTAATGCCAATTTTATGCAAACTGAATTTGACTCTGTGATTGGCTCTTGCATGATGGTTCTTCATGATGCTTGGGGGTCGATATCCCCAACAGCCAGAGAAGTCGATTTAATTTTTAAAACAAAAGGAGGCAGACATGCATCCCAAGTGAATGGTTGAAAGAAAAAAAAATCACTAAAACCTAAATGTTTTTTTTTTTTTTTTATTATTAATAACACTATTCAAAAAAACACAACTCTGTCAATACTAGCTTTCCAGAATAGTCATTAAGAAACAGTAGGTGCCACCAAAATGAAAATTTTAAATATTACAGTGTGTTTTGTCACATACCCATGTTTACTGATACAGTTCCCTAAAATGTTTATAACATATTTTTTTTTCTACAGAAAATAACTGGACATGTATTGGAAGATGAAGTAACTTACGCGTGCAAACCTGGTTATAAACTAGTTGGCAGTAGTAAAAGAGTGTGTCAATTCAGCAAACAGTGGTACAGTGAGTCCCCACCGATGTGTGTTCTACTAAGTTGTGAGAAACTGCCACCTATAAAACATGGTTCCATTAAAGGGGCAACTATTGATGTTGGTTCAAAGGTTCAATTTGTATGTGATGAGGGCTATGAACTCATTGGGGATACAAGCTGGACTTGCCAGAAAAATGGACAATGGGACAAAAAAAAATTACCTTCCTGTGTGCCATCAAAATGTGAAGAACCACCACTGTTACAGAACCAGTTGGTCCTAAAAGAAATAACCAATGAAATAGGTGTTGTGAAATTTTCCTGTAGAGACGGATATATCCTGCAGGGCTCCTCGGTATTACGATGCTTGCCGTCACAACACTGGAATGATACTTTCCCTTTGTGCAAGCTTGTTCTCTGTCCTAAGCCTCCAGATATTGATTATGGAGACCCAAAATCAGTGCCTTCTCTTCATTTTGGTAGTACAATTCAGTACTCTTGTATGGATGGTTTTCTACTCAAAGGGCCATCTGAAATAACATGCAATGCAGATGGTGAATGGAGTCCTGATGTTCCAAGTTGTGTTCCAGTTGAGTGCCCTCAGCCAGATGAAATTCTTAATGGAATTGTTGATGTTCAGGGACTTGCTTACCTAAGCACAGTTCTTTACACTTGCAAGCCTGGTTTTGAATTATTGGGAAATTCTACATTAATTTGTGGAGCGGATGGACACTGGCTTGGTGGAATGCCTATATGTAAACCTATTAAATGTCCTGCAGCTAAAGAAATCCCAAATGGCAGAAGTTCGTCCCAAAGTCTTCATTATGGACAAACTGTAACCTATTCTTGTAACAAAGGCTTCAGACTTGAAGGACAGCAGGTTCTTACTTGCATGGAAACTGGAGAATGGGACAGTGATACCCCAACCTGTAAAGAGATAGCCTGTGATCCCCCTCAGGCTATTGACAACGGCTTTGTAGAAGGAGCTGATTATAGGTATGGTGCTATGATTATTTACAGTTGTATGCCAGGATTTCAGTTGACTGGACCTGCCATACAAACATGTGAAGATTCAGGCTGGTCCAGCTCTACTCCTATGTGTGTGCATACAGATTGTGGTCTTCCACCACATATTGATTTTGGTCAGTATACTAGCTATGATGAGTACTTGGTGCATGGGGATTTCAAAAATGAAATGAATGATGCTCTTGTCACTACTCAACCTCCAACCACTCTACAGAGTTGGAACAATGGTAATTATTCACTTAAAGATATTAGCAATGAAGTATCAGATTTTTTATATGGAACATATATTTTATATACTTGCTACCATGGCTATGAACTTCTAGGCACGCCAGTTTTAGCTTGCCAAGAGGATGGAACTTGGAATGGGAGTGCCCCTGTCTGTTCGACTATTGAATGCAGCATACCAATAGCTCCTGAAAATGGCATTGTAAATTACACTGAAAATTTACTTGATAGCACTGTTTATTATAAATGCAAGCCAGGATTTGAACCTATTGGTTTGAATAATAGCACATGCTTATCTAACAGAAAATGGAGCAATGAAATGCCACAATGTGCTAAGATATTCTGCAAGCCACCCAACACAATTCTAAATGGACACATAGAAGCCTTGAATTATGCGTTTATGAGTGTAGTACATTACAAGTGTGAATTGGGGTATAAAATATATGGTTCAAGCAAAAGAACATGTCAAGAAAATAAACAATGGGATGGTGAGGAACCTATCTGTATCCCTGTGTCTTGTGGACAGCCCCCAGCCTTGATAAATGGTCTAATCAAAGGAAATGAATACAGTTATGGAAAACATGTTGAGTATCTGTGCCATGAAGGCTTCATGCTCCATGGTGACAAGAACAGAACCTGTCTTGAGAATGGACAATGGAGTGGAACAATGCCATTGTGTTCAGAAATCATATGCGAAAAGCCTCTTATTATAGCTAATGGGGAAATTCTAGGAACGGACAATGGTGCTGGAAGTCAAATATTTTATAAATGTAACCAAGGATATAAAATGGACGGGGCCCCAAAGCTTACATGTGGTATGGATGGGACATGGGATGTAAAAGCACCACTATGTGAACCAATAGATTGTGGTCCTCCAGAAGATATTTCTCATGGTTTTCTTAACAGCTCCGGCTTCAGTTACAATGAATATGTAAAATATGCTTGTTTCCCTGGATACGAAATGCATGGAAGTTCATCACGACAGTGTTTACCTAATGGTCTGTGGAGTGGAAGCCCCCCCACTTGTCTACCTTGCAAATGTCCCACACCATCTGTCCATAATGCAGAGGTTATTGGGGAAGATCTTAGCTGTGGGCAGTCTGTCAGAATTAAATGTCATGATGGGTTCAAGCTGCTTGGACATTCTGAACTCACTTGCCAGTCTGCAGGAAAATGGAACTCAGGATTTCCTTATTGTGGAAAGGTTTCTTGTGGCCCCCCACCTATAATTGCCTATGCGTTTGTTAATGGAAGCAGTTCAAGAGCTGAGAATGCAATCATATACAACTGTGTCACAGGCTACCTTATGCATGGAAAACCAGATCTTGTGTGCACAGAAGAAGGGGAGTGGAGTAAACCCTACCCTAACTGTGAGTTACTTTCCTGTGGACTCCCACCCATCAAACCCAACACTGTGACATATGGTAATTCCTATACCTATGGAAGTACAGTTGAATACCGGTAAGAATAATTTTGTATAATATAAAAGTTATTGATAATATGCTTTATTGACAGGCCTTCAACAGATATTTACATGGCACTTGCTTAGTTCATAAAAGCTTCAACATGGATCTTTTGGGTATATAATGCAAAAAACACCATGCAACTAGCCTTGTCCAGGAAGTTATATAAGGTATCCAACCCTTTGTAAAATAATAATTGTTCTGCTTGCAAAAATCCCAAAAACATTACATATTTATTTAATAATAATATGTAATATGTGGATTTTTATAGTATATATTGTAATACTATTCCCAAATTTCATTAAAATATCATTGCTTATCTGTAAATTATCTTAAAATCCCTGTCCAGTAGTGCTGCTGTAAAGTCATTAATATTTATAATTTTTCATCTTACCCTACATACCTTACCATTTCAT